>NC_138377.1:71238127-71315634 GCF_054177405.1 Leptonychotes weddellii | reverse complement strand
TCTTCTGCATGTGGCTGTCCAATTTTCCCAGCACCATTTGTTGAAGAGACTGTCTTTTTTCCATTGGACATTCTTTCCTGCTTTGTCAAAGATTAGTTGACCATAGAGTTGAGGGTCCATTGCTGGTCTCTCTATTCTGTTCCATTGATCTATGTGTCTGTTTTTGTGCCAGTCAGGTACCCACTCTTAAGGAGATGACTTTATTAGTACACTGACCTCAGTGCATCTCTAAATGGACTTCTAAGTGCTTCATTCAATTTGCTTCTAAGTACCGGAATGTGGAATTTTTTCATATGAGGCACCTTCCCAGGTGACAAGTGTCTATATGTGTATCCTCCCATGTCTTTTTTCTCAGAGCCTTCTGGAGGTCTCATCATTATAGATAAAGTTACCAAGAAAATGGGTAAGGATAAAGGTACCTTGGAATCCCATTGCCCGCTTTGTTTTGTGGTAGCAAAGAATAGATTTGGCAGAAGTTGCTGGGGATTTAAAAAAGGGGAGAGAGAGGACAAACACAGACACATTTTAGTTTTCACATGAAAAGGACAGTCACAGCAGCATTTTAGAGCCATATTTACATTGGATTGTGTCATTTTTTAGCACATTCAGAGAGATGTGGGCTTAGGTTTCAGTTGTCATAGGGTACCTCTTTTATTTCACTTGGACTTCTGTGGCCCTGTGCAGAAAGTCTCCTGGCCTAGCCTGTGGCAAAGCAGAACATCAGTTCTCACTGTTGAATAGCTTGGATTTTCAATTTTTAACCTGTCCACCTGGGATTACCCTTGTTGCCCTGGCTTATAAATGAGACAGCAGCCCTATTTTGGCCCGAAGAGTCCAAGGTGATAGATTGTTGGGTGACCCTCAACTGTTTTTCATACTGTCTCCTGAATGGATAAATGTGTCAGAATTAAAAGATAGTTTATGCCTTGACATCAGAGGGGAAAAATGAAATAAAGCTGTGTTGTCACCTGCCTGGTAATGAATAAACACCAGAGATTGATGTGTGTGCTCCTTTGGAAAAGATCACGAGTGACATTGGGGCTTTACTTAGGAGAGGGCAAGAAATGCTTTGACTGAGAAGAATTACTTAGGCAATATTTTGCTGTTATACTTGGAATTATAGTTGACAACTCCACGTGTGTCTGTCATCAGTAGAATCTTGGGCTGTGGATATAACTAAGGACAGCTTCCTTTAAGTTAAAGGACCCTTGGTGTGAACTTCAGGTTCAAAACCCTTGTGGAATGGTGTGCAAGCTCTGTGCAAAATGCGCATTTGCCTGTGCCTGTGCATGGGGAGACTCTCATTGAGTCTGTGATTGAAAAATAGATTAAGAACAACTCTGATAATGAAATGTCAAGATCATTAATAGGGGAATACACCATCAACACTGAATTTTTATCATACCTACTGGTTGGTGCCAAAGTCATTGAATGAAGCAAAAATCACAAGAAGTCCAAATTAGCCATAAAAATTTCTTTTTTTTTTTTTTAAGATTTTATTTATTTATTTGACAGAGAGAGACACAGCGAGAGAGGGAACACAAGCAGGGGGAGTGGGAGAGGAAGAAGCAGGCTCCCCACAGAGCAGGGAGCCCGATGTGGGACTCGATCCCAGGACCCCGGGATCATGACCTGAGTCAAAGGCAGTCGCTTAACCGACTGAGCCACCCAGGCGCCCAGCCGTAAAAATTTCTTAAGAAAGCACATAATAAGACTGATAACACTTTCTTTTGAAAAGGCCACTTTGTTTTCCTTCTTTCCAGCTGAGCCCCAGATTTCTCTACGTGTTTCACAGTCATCATAGGATACAAAAGATGAAAACACCAACACAATTTAAATTGTTCTCTCTAAACTTTGAGCATATTTAGTTGAATTCAAACAGGATAAAAATGCATTTATTATATTATGTGACTTCTGTTGTATTTGATCATCCTGGTAATTTTTGAGGATGGCCAGGAGGGTTATTCCCATTTTATAGATCAGGAACTTGAGGATTGAAAGGGTGACTGAACTAAATATCTTAGTTTTTAGATGGAAAATATTATTTATTACCTCAACTCAGAGATGAATTATATTATTTCCTATAGTTCCATATAACAAACGGCAGAACAAATACTAGAATTTATTTCTCAACCTCTAATTCAAAGGTATTTTCACTGGAAGGAGAAAGTCAGTAATGCTAAACAGCAAAAATTGTTAATAATGATAGAAGTAGCAAAAATATTATAATTATAATATGATAATATTTGAGGTCCTTTAAAAAAAACTTTTACTTCAAATGTGTTTTTTTTTTCAGTAACCTAATTTGCCATATCCTCATATTTCTGTGCATTATGAGTTCACTTTCCTATGAAAACACTAAATAGTAGCCATCATGTTAATCCTGCTATTAGAGTTTTTGTAGGTGTCTAGTGAGATGACATACATGAAGGTCTTTTGACAAATCTATAAATATGAACATGATTGTAAGGTCAAATGTTATGAACATTATTGTTATGATTATTACTACTATTACATATCAGCTCAGGTCCTGTATACACTTGTGCTTCTCAACAGGAATAAGGGGTGAGGAGAACAGAATATATTTGAATTATCCAGGAAGAGTTTTCAAAATACACATTATGCCCTTATTAATCCTAGCTCTTCTCCCACCTTCCTCCACTCTTCAAGACGTATGAGAATCTAAAGAGACCTGTGTGCATATTGTAAATAGCCAAACAACAAAAATAAACTCCCACATAATTCTGGCTTGTATCTCTTGGTTGATAACCACTAACCAATACTCTTGAGAGTAAATTTATTCATTTACTCACTTGCTCAGCCATCACATACTTTTGAGAATGTACCATATGCTAGGCACTGAACTTGATGGGTAATTCATGTACTAGCTTAAAAGACAGAGTTTCCATTTCTGTAGCTTTCCACTTATATTTGCTAATAGAAGCACACTGTGGAGACACTGATACTTCATCCTGGTATCAGTATTTCATATTAGTTAGGAATTGATAGACAAAGAGACACATTTAAGAGCCACTATCCATATTAGAAATAGTGGACCTTAGCAACTGCCAGTTATGTCTCCAGTCACCTACATCTATCTCATTTGAGAATAGAAATGTAGAAAGGAAGAGGTCAGAGAAGTGTTCAGTGGGCCCCTTATGGCTCTTTTTTTAATAATCCTTGTTATCGTAAGTGGTGACTATCAAAAGCAATGACTTATTATTGCTATGTGTACTTTTTTTGTTGGGCTTAAAGATAGATTTTTATACTGAAAACCAACAGATGTAGAATAAAGATTACAGGTACATGAAATAACAGGGATTCAGTTGATGCTATATATATAGCATGGTAATCTCTTTGGCTAAATTGTAATGCTAAGGTAGACAAGCTCTGAGATTGCTAAGAGGCACCTCAGACAGTTGTTAGTGGCCTTGTCTTTGCTGTATATACACTGATTTCTATTTTGCTTAAAATCCCCTCTTTCCCTTTTTCCTGGGGCCTACCTTGCATGGCTCCTTCGACTTGTTGCACCTGCAACAAAGCATCAAATAACATGGGTGCTCCATGCTTCACAGACCTTGCACTGAATCTCATGATTTATCCAGTTCTTGCACTGATTCTCTCCTACTTCAGAACAGCTTATATGCTGAGATCTTGGTTTTTTATCTTATTTTAAAATCACTTTCTACTTTTGTTCTGCCTATTAAAAACTTTAGCTCCTCAGTGTGGCTATCCTACTTCAGACTACTTTGAGAAAATATCCCTTTCATCTGGACTTGGCCCTGGTACCCTCAGTACAAACACAATTCTAACACCTAATTTCCAACTGCCTTTCCAATTTCTTCAGTTCTGTTTATGCTTCACCACCAAATATTTCTATGATTCTCAAATCTGACTCCACTCTGAAAGTACCCAAGGAGTTTCTAAAAATATAGATTCTAGGGCCAAATGCTAGACCTGCTAATTGAACTTTCCAAGGTATCACTTTCTAGGATGATGAAAATGATCTATGTCTGTACTGTCCCATATGGTAGCTACTCGCTGCATGTGGACATTTAAATTTAAAAGTTAAGAAAATTAAAAATGCAGCTCCTAGCCACATTTGAGTGTGGGTCCCAAGAAACTAACAAAATAGCCTTGCTTTGTTCTTCACAGGTTTGAGAACCATGATGTTGGGCGACCAGTAACTTCCCATTGATTTTAAACTGATTGATTTATGTAATTTTTAAAAATAAGAATGTGTGTTTTTTTGTTTATTTATTTATTTAGGTCTAAAAATGATCTTGTTCCCTCTAGGACACAGTTGTACAAATGTCTTCTGAGTCTGGTCCAGAGGTTAAGGAAGGAAAGGTCTTAAAAGGTGAGGGGGGTGGAAGGTTTAAGGGAGGTGGCTGACTCATGTCCTAGGACAGGAACTTGAGTAGTCTAGAAAAATGCTGGTATGAACCCAATGAGCGTGTGGTAGCAGCTATCTGTGACTCAATATTTTAAAACATGGGGAGTAAAAACAAACATAAGAATGGCTCTGTCACATAAGTGAGTGGATACCATTGATAACCCTCAGATAAGTAAATAATTAATATGTCAGAAAAGGCTGGCAGAATATTTTGCCCAACAGTATGTACACACACATATACTCACCCACATATATGAAGATGCTCCAAGATGTTATGTTTAACAATGAAAAAAAAGGGTACAAAATTTTGTGCATATTAATTAGGAGAAATACGAACAATAGCAGTTCAACTGGACTATATTACCGTCAGGTTAGATACTGCAATTGAGTGGAAGAATGATACATTGAAAGGGCTGAGATATGTAATATCTGTTCTGATTTGCGGCCGAAGGTGGTGGCCAGAGTAGCTGACACAAGAATGAAACAGTGAAAGTTAAACTGGAAGTCACTGTTCCTGTGAACCTCCTAAGTGACTTTTATAGGATAGACTCAGTGTTAAATGTAATGATGTTGATATGTATGAAATCCCGTTTTAAGGCATAAGATTTAGGGCTACTTATTTATTCTTTGGAACACAGACACACATTTACAAAATGGATTTCATGCTTAACACGATGTCTGATGTGCTACACGGGGCCACTGCCTGTACCACCTTCCTCCCCGCCAGGTAACTGTGACCCAACCAATGTTTGGGATTATCATGGGAAAAGATTTATACAAATAGGAAAAAAATGGGATTTCTGCCGGTAGAGAGGATCCCAGGAACCAATCAAGCTCCTGTGAGAGAGTCTCCAGAGTAAAAAAATTTCCTGATAAAAAATGGAACCCATTTGCCATATGGATTATTTCCATCTTAGGCATGATATTTAGGTAATGTCTACTCTTTTTCACTTGGTTCTGATGAGATCAACATAACTACTAGTTCTGCAAATTGTAAACCTCACTAGGGGATAAAATTATCCATATCACTTGTCAAGCAACATGGCAAGGAAACAGTTTTCAGATGTAAATGTTAACTTTCCTTTTCATCTGAGACATTTTCTCTCTATATCCTCTACCACATTGCATGGCAATCTCTTAAAAATACAGAAGATGTGCCTATTTGAGAAGTGTTCCTGGCTACCATTTTGTTTATAAAAATTAACTGAATCACTAAACTTACTAAAGGTATTTTATTGCTCAAATTCAGTAGAATACTCTAAGACCTGTCATAGAACAAAAAGACAGAATGGCAAGTTAAAAAAAAAAGACTATACTTAGTTTGGTAAAATTGTTGAATTGTAGTATAAACTAAATATTATAAGTAGCATTTGTTGTTAATTTAATCAGAAGTTTTTAATAGGGGATCTTATTTCACCAACATTGTAATCATCATCTGAAATATTTAAATCTATTTTTGTTATATACAGTCCTTACCCTATGTAAAGACACAGTTTAAGATGATAGTAATTCTGGTGACAGAATTACATGTCACAGTTTATACCAGCACCTAAAATGAATCAGTCATTGTCACCAATATAGATGCAGATTAGCCAGTAGGCTAGGCAGAGCATAGAATTTGCAAAAGTAATGATCCTGTAAAGTTAGCTATATATCCATTATGTTTGGAAGCACTTAAGTTATGGTTAAAGAATTAAAGAATGTTCTTTGGAAACACATGCACCAGGATAGAATTCAGGCTCTGCACTTGAGTCTGGACACATTATTTATTGTCTCATGTCTCAGTTGCTCTATCTACAGAATGTAACCACTCTAGAGTGTTGTGAGGAATGAAGGAGATTATGTCTATAAAGCAGTTGGCATGGTGCCTGGCACATATGTGTTTAATGAATACTGAAATACTCTTGTTTTAAAAATTATTTCAATTAGGGCGCCTGGGTGGCTCAGATGGTTAAGCGTCTGCCTTCGGCTCAGGTCATGATCCCAGGGTCCTGGGATCGAGTCCCGCATCGGGCTCCCTGCTCCTTGGGAGCCTGCTTCTCCCTCTGCCTCTCTCTCTCTCTCTCTGTCTCTCATGAATGAATAAATAAAATCTTAAAAAAAAATTATTTCAATTAATTTGGTTTCTTAACTCCTATTACATAAATTTTAGTTTTCTTGAGGATCTATTTACCAATTTTAAAGATTTTGTGTTTTTTGTTTTAGATAGATATTAGTTGAAAAGTATTTAAATAGTGTGGAAGTATAAATGGCGAAAAGTAAAGAAAAAGGTGAAAAAGTTATGGGCGGTTTTTTCAAAGTATCTCTTCAGATGCATACAGAATGATTTTTACTTAGTTCTGTACTGTTTATATAGTTCTGCAACTTACTTTTACAAGTACACTAGATTTACTTTGTTTTTTTAACCACTGCTTAGTATACTATGGTAGCCACAAGTTCCATACTTTAATCATTCTCCTTAGTGAAAGGAAACTAGGATACCTTCTGTTTTTCAGGATAGGCTTTTTATTTCCCAAACAGTTAGAATTTGTTTTTCAGAATTTGTGAGCCTTGAGAGGTGCTTAGGTCAGTGAAACCCTCATGAATAGGATTAGTGTTCTTATAAAAGAGCCCACAGAGCTCCCTCACCCCTTCTACCATGTAAGAAAGATGCCCTGTGAACCGGGAAGAGGGCCCTCATTAGACTGTGTCCATACTGGTGCCTTGATCTTAGACTTTCTGGCTTCCAGAGTTATGAGAAATACATTTCTATTGTTTATAAGTTACCTAGACTGTGGTATTTTGTTATAGTATCCCAAACGGACCAAGACAACCTAGTTAGAAATTTTCTGGAGACTTCTATGATGCTATGCTATAGGACATAATTCATTAATGAGGAATATGTTTTAAAAAGTTCTTTTTTCCTTCTGGATTTCTTTTCACCTTAAAAAAAAATGTACTAACGACCATTTGTTGAGCATCTACTATGTACCAAGTGCCTTTTGTTCCCATTTCTGGTGGTTAAGAAACATGCCCAAGGTTAAAAATTTAAGAATTGGCAGAGCTCATATTTGAAGTCAGGACTCAGAAACCTTCTGTTCTTTCAGTAAGCTGACTAAAAATGATCAGATGATAAGAAACCAATCAGATCAAATCACAAGGATTTATATAGCATGATTAGATATATTTTAAATCTTAATTATATATCATTGCAGTTCTGGGAGCAGAATCTAAACCTCTGTCTTCTAATTACATCATTCTACTCCCTGCTCAAAATTCTCCAGTGGCTCCCAGCACACTCGGAGTAAAATTCAAGCTTTACATGATGCCATCCACTGCCTGTTTGATTTGGCCTCTCATCAATTACCACGTACTCAGTGCACTTTTCCATAGTCATTCTGGCCTTCATGAAAGTTCCAGCAACCTGAGAAGCATCCAAACCTTTGCATTTGCTTCCCTGTGTCTGGACACTTTCCAGCAGATCTATTCAGGGCTTGCTCCCTTACTTTGTATTCAGGTCTCTCGTCAAACTTCACCTTCTCTTGGGAGGCCTTATGGCCTCATCTGATCATCCACCGCTTCACTCAGCTTCCTACCCTGCCTTACTTTTCTTTCCAGTGCTTGTGCCTCCCTCATGTCCTAGTGTGGACTTGGGTTTTACTTAGGTATCACCTGGTTGCTGGCCTCCCCCAGTGGATAAGCTACCAAAGGCAGGGACTTATTTCTCTGTGCTCACAGAACCTAGAACAGAGCCAGGTATAGGGTGTATATGCAGGGAGCTTTTGTTAAAAGAAGCAATATATGATTGCCTCAGCCTATTTTTCCTTGTTTATTTTCTTATGTTCATTTTTTAAAGAATTAAGTGATGCCATATCTTACCTGTGGCCATATATGTTATTGTGGGTATTTCTTGGAAGGCCAGTATTTAACAGAGGCTGATTTGAATATTAAAATAGGGCTAAGTTTATTTTATCTATCTATCTATCTATCTATCTATCTATCTATCTATCTATCTATCATCTATCTATCAAGTAGGCTCCATGCCCAGCATGGACCCCAATATAGGGCCTGAACTCATGACCCCAAGATCAAGACCTGAGCTGAGATCAAGAGTCAGATGCTCAACCGACTGAGCCACCCAGGTGCCCCTGTTTTTTATTATTTTAAACTTTTATTATTTTTAACTTTTACTAAAGTATCATTAAGTATTTTTGTTGAATATTGAAGTTTTATTGAAACATTATATTTCAGAAAAATGCATAAAGTAGAAGAGTTGACTTTCACAAACTGTACAACTGTGTGGCCACCACCCAGATTAAGAAAAAAAAACATTACCAGCCCCCAAGAAACTCACTCTTTTCCCCTTCCAGTCACTACTCACCCCTCCATCATGGGCACCATGACCTTGACTTCTAATAGCATAGATTAATTTCACCTATTTTTCCACAAATCTTTATTTTAATATTCATTTAAATTCTCTGTTCACAATGTTTGTCCCTTGTTTGGTGCCCGTTCTCCAAGGTCTTAGAATCCTTTTACCAAGAAAAAATTAATTAAGTCCTTTAACATCTTTTATCCTTTTAGCAGTTTTGTAGAAGCAAAACTGCAAAGCCTCATAGTAATTCTCAATAGACAAAGGAAATTCAAGCAATGAGCTGAGAGTTTGAATGCATTTGATCTGTGAAATGATTTGGGCTCAAAATACGTTGGGGAATAGCAACTTTTTGTGTGTGTTATTTTAAAGATAAACAATATTTAGTGGGATATTGAGCAAAATAATGAAATATATCAGGAATGGTAATATGTTTAGAAAAACATATACAACCCAACAATGCACTTTAGAGATGAAAATTATCTGAAAAACATGATTCATGATTTTACTACCTTCCAGGAAAGAAGAGGGAAAAACATAGGAGAAAACTATAATGAATTAATGTATTTAAAATACGGTAGTTAAATTTCAAGAGCATTTTCATGGAAATTACAGTGTTGTTCAGGAGCATCCATTATAAGATTTAAAAAAAAATGAACAAAAGTGTGTGTTGCTGATTCACTTATGATGGCTACTGCACAGATGGCGTTAATATCATTATATCCTTGAATCCTTTCTGTGAACATCTTAATATATTTTTTTTTGCCAAGATCAATTATTTTAAGCCCAACATATGTTTTTAAAACGTATCACTTACCATGTAAATTTATATCATTTGTATCTTTAGTCGTTGGGAGCTTCTGTGTTTGAATACACCGTTGTACTGTTTGGATACCATGCATGGTGTCGCAGTGAGAGAAAAACCTGTCTTGTTAACAACAACCTGTGTGTTTATCATGTGAGGGTGGCAGCAGGGGCAGATGGTCTCAATTTTGGTCATTTTCCTTTTTTAGGTTCACTCTTCAAGGTAGCTCATTTCCACTTTTTATTCAAGCTCCTGTAATACTCAATTAAAGAAAATAGACCATGTGGAATAGGCAGTGTGTTTCACTGAAATGATCTGAGTGAAGAGTCAAGTCTGAGAAGTGTTTTTTTCAGGTGGCTGCCAATAGGCCAGAGAGATCTTATATCTAGAATAAAGACCATAGAAAACTGATGGCTAGGCCCATCCCCCAGAGTTTCTGATTCAGGAGGTCTGAGGTGATGCTTGAGAGTTTGTATTTCTAGTTCTAACAAGTTTCCAGGTGATGCTGATTCTGCCTTTTCCAGGGACCACACTGTGAGAACCACTGAGCTAAAAGAGAGATGGATATGACTCAGAGAACAGGGGTCTGGCCTTAGAAACTTTGATCCATTTGGGGGAAGCCTACGTGCAGCTACAGGAATGCTTTTTTTTTTTTTTTTTTTTGTAATGCTTCCTTAACACTAGTCAGCCAGTTAGGTCCTGATCCTTTTGTCGCTGAAGCCCTTTGAACCTCTCCAAGCACCTTTCTGGTATGGATTTACTTGGCTGGGGGTGGGGGAGTGTGAGGGAGATAGTTCTGGAAAAAAAAGTTAGTTTGGGGAAAACAAAAAACTGACCAATTGATTCTTACCTCTTTTCCTGTTTTAGAATTACTGGATGTACCTTACCTGTCCTATTGCCTTAGGGATGTATGTCAGAGAACAGCTTAATAATGGAGGACATTTCTTTCTGTCAGCAACTCTTAAGCAAAAACTCAGCTTTTTTTTTTTTTTTTCCTCCTTCGCAGGGAAAAACCCAGTTTGTGTTTCTTCCCTGTGAGTCTCCTTTACTACTCACACAAAACACTTTACTTCTGATACTTCTGATGACCAAATATGTGGAAGTCTTTCCCTCCGCCAAGCAATTCTCTGGGATACCAAGTGGATGTCCTACAAGTTCAGCTCAATTCTGACACTGTGTACCCAGAGGTAGCACCAGATTCCACAGGTTAAGGGTTGAGTCCTACAAGACTGCCTCCCACCTCTTCACTCCCACCCCATTACAGATGCCAGTTGCAAGTCCAGGTTGTTGCCTATTCTGACCAATTGGCTTATAAATCAGAGGTTCCCATGATCCCCTCTTCAGGTTGGATTAATTTATTAGCACAGCTCACAGAACTCAGAGAAACATTTTGCTTGCTAGATTACCAGTGTATTATGAAAGGATGTAATTCAGGAACAGCCAGACAGAGGAGATGCGTAGGGCAAAGTATGGGGAAATAAGGGGGAGCTGCCATGCCCTCTCTGGGCTTGCCAGTCTCCCCACACTTCCACCTGTTAACCAATCCGGGGGCTCTCCAAACCCTGTCCTCTTGGGTTTTTATGGAGGCTTTATTACATAGGCATGACTGATTAACTCACTGGTCATTGGTGATTGATTCAAACTCCAGACCCTCTTTCTTCCCTGACGGTCAGTGGGGTGGGAAGGGAAATTCCAACCCTCTGATCACAGGGTTGGCTCCTCTCTGGTGCTCAGCCTCCATCCTTAGGCACTTTACAAAAGCTATCTCATTAACATAACAAAAGACACCTTTATAGTACTCTTATCACTTAGGAAATTCCAAGGGTTTTAGGAGCTCTGTGCGAAAAACAGGGATAAAGACTATATTTCTTATAATAAATCACAATATCACAACATCACAACAATCATTAACATCTTTAGACTGGGCCAGCTACTCAGTCATTCAGGATTTCCTGAGCACTCTTTTCATTACTGTTGAGGTAAACTCTCAGTTCCAGGAGACTTCAGTTTATTGTGAGAGGGAGGTATGTGACCCAGTGGAGAGTAAGTGCTATGGGGGAGGAGACCCAGGCATAGGGTGCTCTATGGCAGCTGGGGAACTATAGAGCGTGCTGGAAAGGAATGCTTCCCCAAAGGAAAGAGAGGAGATCTCTGAGTAGTCTCAAGGATCTGCAGGGAATTTCTTACTGGAAATTCCTGTCTTTATAGGAGAACAGTTTCTGTGGAGAATTCCTACCCACATCAAAGTACAAAAGAAAACATGTCATGGGTCCAGTGCTGGTACAGTTGGTCTGTGGAAATACTGTTTACATGTATGAATTGAGTGTAAAATTATAATTGTTTGATAATGCAAAAAAGACCGGAATTAGAGTAGGTAGCAAATAAATATAAGCTCATCTTTGTAATTCATTAAGGTGGCAATGAGGAGGGTTGTCAAAGTAAACATGGACTCTTAAGGTTTACCACTGTATAGGTAAAGCCTTACAATGATCACTTGAGTCTTCCTGGTCTCATCAGAATTCCTACAGATCAAGTACAATAGCTAGGCCTGGGTACCTAAGCAGCTGGTCATCAGAAAGTCCATCACTTTATCTCAAGAGCAGACACCAGTGACAGTAAACTGGAAATAATTCATTCATCAATGAATTAGCTATGTGCAATAGACCTGAGCAGATGTCTGATTTTCCAAAGCATAATAAGGCCTGCTTCTGCCTTTACTGGCACTGGTTCAGAAGCCCAGTAAGGCATGAACATTCTGTGGAGGTATGAACATCCCACCGAAATCTTCCAAAGGACTGTGTATATTATGCCCTACTGTGTGTTCTTCCCTGGGCTGTGGGCTTTCCCTGGGCTTGGGAAAGGGGACGTTGGGGGCTGGAGATTGTGGGGGGATGGCACCAAACACCTGATCACTTAATGCTAGTCATCTCCACTTGAAGGAACTCAGCCCCACAGTCAGAGCCAGAACAAGTGCTAAAGGCATTCGAAATAAGGACCTAACTCTCTCCATCCCTAAAGCACTTTAAGTGCACAAGCTCAAAGATAAGAGACAGCATGATACTTTCTTCTAAGGAACTTGAATTTTCTCCTAGAGGCAATGGGAATCTATTGAAAGATTTTAAACAAGGGAATTTGCATAAGAATATCTGCATTTGGAAAATTCACTCCACTGATGGTATTGAAAATGCATATGGAGGGGGTAGAAGCTAAGTACAGAATCCCTTTATACTAAATTTTGTTTCATAATGAATAGTAGATGACAAGGATTCCAGTGAATCCATAAAATAAACTTTGATCTACTGAAAATATGAATTTGATTCCCATATTTAAAACTCCATATGTGAGTTAACTCCCATATTTAAAACTCTTCATAAGCTCCATATTGTCTAGAAAACAGTCTTCGATCTATTTGACCATATTCTTATCAGTAAAGAAAAAAAGCTCAAGAATTTCTCATGCCAATATATCTATATTTATTTAGTTATAAATACCCACATGACAAGTACTAATGTATTAAGTGCTTTAAAAAACATATAAACAGAAATTTTAAAAGCACAAAATAAAACTAAATATAATCAGAAATTCTATTTTCTTTCTAATCTCCAAAAGATCATTGTATACCCCTTTGGAGACCCAGTCCTAGAGCATAGAGAAGTTGCTCATCAGCGTGCCATAGAAGCTTCTTCATGAAGTGATACACAGTCACATCTCCAGGCTCATTTTCTCCAGGGCCTCTAAAACAGTTCCCCTGCTTCGGTCCAGTGGTTTTTCCCCTTTCTGTCTTTGTTCATCTTCATTTTTTTTTTTTTAATATGGACTGTTATTCTCTTATAGCTTTTTCCCCTTTATTATTATCTCTGAAGTATCTCTTCCCATCCGAGGTGGACATTATCTGCATGTGGGTCTCTTTTCCTCCCCTTACTATGAGCTCCTTGAAGGCAAGGACTGTATCTGAGGCTTGGCTGTATTTCCAGTGGAACTGAGCAGACACACCTGACACATCCCCAGCTACAGCTTTAACAGATGCAAATAGAAGATATATTTGGAGACATGGAAAGGACCAAATATAGGATGGGGGTCATTATGTGACTGTATTATGTTTTTCTCCTCAATTATGTTTTTATGCTAACTGTGGACATTTTGTAGTTTATAAAAAATATTTCTATTTCTAGTAATAATAATAAATGCTAATAATAGTTCGTCATGAATAGGATTTCCTGATTCTCGTTGAACATTAGTTTAATTACTAGTTAATCATACTCAGATCTTCCTCTCAAGGAATAATAATAATTCCTTATATTTATATTTTGCCTTATAATAAGTGGTTTAATCTAGAATATTTACTTCCAAATATACTTCCTTTAAGGACCTGACAGAAGGGGTAAAATTCTTTTCAATTGAGGCAGGCTTTCCAAAAACATTATCTAAGTATTTTGCAAGAGAACAATTATCTGGGAAACATTGGGTTAAAAACTTAAAAATGCATCCTACTGTAGGATTGTGAAATAGTTATCCTACAGGGATCTATATAGGCATGCTATATTTTTCCAAACATTTTTGATCATGGGGAACCCCTTTGTTCAAGAAACATCTCATTGAGCTACCTGGTTCTGCAAAACTTTTAAGAAACTCTGAATCAAAGTGTTGAAGACCTCTCTTAGAAGGCACAACTAGTTGGAACTGACTACTTCAAATCAATAGCACCTGTTAATATTGTAGCACTATTACAGCTTAGCTACTGGCTTTTTTTTTTTTCTTCCAACTTCCAGAGTGTATGGTCTTTAGGAGAGAAAATTTTTGGTTTATAAATGCAATATATTTTTACCTATTAGATTTTCAATAAATATTTGTTGATTAAAGTTAGTTTCTTTTTTTTTTAGATTTTATTTATTTATTTGACAGCAAGTGAGCACAAGCAGGGGGAGCAGCAGGCAGAGGGAGAGAGAAAAGCAGGCTCCCGCTGAGCAGGGAGCCTGACAGGGGGCTCAATCCTAGGACCCTGGGATCATGACCTGAGCCTAAGGCAGATGCCTAACCGACTGAGCCACCCACGTACCCTGATTAAAGTTAGTTTCAAGGAATAAGTAGGTTAGGAAGGACAAAGCAAGGCAACAGAGACTAGGTGCATTGCAGTTGAGGGGACAATGTGGGGGCACTGATGGGAGAATGTAGGGATGGGATGCAAAGAGGGCAACAGAGGAGCTTGGAAGATTTAAAGATGCATGCTACACCATCAGTCTGACTGTTGATATAAGTACCGGGTTTGCAAAGTTGTCATATTCCTAATACTACTGTCTAGAAACTTTCTTCAAGAAACTCACTTAGCTTTTTTAGATTATCCTCCTGAATGCTATTTCTGATTTGCTTGCACTTGTTCTGTGAATAAGTAATGGTTGAGTAAAGAGAACTGTCTTTATGGGTAACCCTTTTTGTTACCATTTGTATATGACTTATCTCCCCAAATGGACTATGAACTCTTAGAGAACATAGGTCATGTCAAATGCATTCAGACATTTCCCTTATTGACTACCATGACTCCTTGCTAAGTAGGTGCTATATAAATTCATTAATGAATGGATAAATAAACTGTTTTGTAATAAAGAATTTGGCCTTTATCCTTGGTTCCTGGAAAGGAGACTAAATCCTTAGAATTTCCTGGTATCTGAAGTGAAGCAGTTTTATGGAGGACTGAGCCCTTAACTTATGGGGTTTGTGCTATCTCCAGGTAGTTATTGCCAGAATTGAATTCAGTAAATCAGTTGGTGTCAGAACATGAACCAACAAAAGAACACCGGTGTTCTGACCCTCAGAGGAGTGCCCTGGCTTCTAGTATGTTCTGTATTCCCTAAGAGTGGGTATACACTTATTCCTGTTGCTATCTTCCCACCCTGCCATCTTGCACAGTGCATTACTTACTCGTGGTGATTTCTTAATGGAGTTAGATTTGTTCAACTGTGATCTCATGATCAAGGACTTACACACTCAAGTGAGTACACATACTTAAGCCAGTATAGAAAGCTGACATTGGTAACAGGTTTTACACACCTGGCTTTGGAAGTGATTGGAAACTAGTTATACGACACTTGTTGTGTCTCAATATTGATTCCATGTGCATCTCTGCTTAGCAGTTTTGTTTCTATGGTATATACTATTTCAAAATGGTGCAGAAAAATATTAAACATACCTGAGTAAGAGTCAGGATTGAAATTCACTTCCAGGTTTTCTAGTCTGAGAAATGATCATTCAAAATTGTCAGGATCGGGGTTGTATGTTGAGTCCTGCACCAGATCTTTTAGCTAGTGAGACTATGCTGAACTCTGAAGTGTATGTTCCCAGAAGTCCGGCCCCAAAGAATAGCTCCTAAGAAGCCATCAAGTCCAGCACCATGCTTCAAGTATAAGATTCAAAGGGTGTCCTTCCCCTTTTAGCAGCCTCCAGGGACATTCCACAAAATACCAAAATTCCTTTTGATTTGCCTGTTTTCTGGAGCTGAATCATCCTTTTAAAGAACTCTTGTTTGGATCTTAATAATCTCCTTTTGGCTCTCCTCTTTTTCTTCTCCTTGTTCTTTTCCCTCCTCTTACACTTTTGCTCCCTCCCCCTCTCTCTCTCTTTTAAACTTCTTATCATATGCACCTTTTCTTGCTTTCATTTTCCTTTTCATCTTGTTTTTTTTTTTTCACATATGTACTCAAGACTGCTACACTTGGGTTCTCTTCACATGCAGATTCTTTTTTTGTTTAACAATAGGAAATACTCTCTCCAGGTGTTGGAACAACTGTTAGGACACTTCCTAGAATACTCATTTTCATATTTGTGGCTTAACAAGTATGAAGGAATATTATTCAAGTTTAAAATTGGCATTTGTTTCATTGGCAGAGAACCAGAACCTGACCAAGGTCAGTACCAGGCTCTTTATCTTATGACCTCCTTAAATGCAGGGAAAAACCTCAAGCTGTCTCCAGTTGAATTGCTTTGTTAGTGGAGGGGTGGAAAACTTTTCCTTCTACTCTCTAGGTTCTTTGGCTGACTAACAATTAAATTGACATAAGGCAAATTAACAGGAGAAAAACAAATTTAATTTTGTATGCCTGGGAGCCCCAAAGGTATGACTCAAGGGCAAGTGGGCAGTGAGGCTTATATGCCATCCTCTGCTAAGGAATGGGATAGGGGCCTGGGGCTTCAAAGGGGAGGCGGGTAATTGAAAGCACATAAGAAGAGCAGATGTTTGGTAATTAGATGTTTGCCCTGCCATACAGATAGGTCTTTCAAATAAAAGTTATCTCTGGTAATAGCTTTCTTTCTGGGCCAGGCCCCCTATCTAAATTCTTTAAGGTAGTTAAGAGAGAAGTAAAAGGTTTTGGGTTGTTTTTTTGTTTGTTTGTTTGTTTGTCTTGAGTCTGCTGCATCTTGATTGCCTTCAGCTCAAAAGAATCCAGATACCAAAGTGGCATATTTTGGGGTCATGTATTCTCCCCTTCAGTAAATAAATTATCCACATTAAATTTACATATAGCCTGACAAAAATATATACTAAAAAGTGCTTAATCACCACACCTTTAAAGCCCATTAGAACTTAATAAATTGTTCACAAAGGAGGGGATGTTTTTTAAATCACGACTTTGGTCTCTGAAGGTATCATGAGAGGGAGTTTCATTGGGCACATGGCATTTACAAATTCTGATTGGCATTTCCTTCTTTGTTGAAAAGAGAACCTAGCTCAGTTTGCAGCAAATATGACAGTAGGCTGTGCAAATGTATGTCTAAAATGCAGCTCTGTGGGGGTTAAACATTGAAGCTTATATGAGACAGCATCAGTTTCAGGTCAAAGTGCTGTTCTTAAATGATCAGTATAGAACAGAAAAAAGGCATTGAAGTGACCTTGCTGAGGGTCTAAAACTGCACCGAAGCCTTTTCTGCATGATTAAGTGAGCAGAATCTTAGATTAGCTAAAAGCAGTGCAGAAACATAATGAGTTCACTTATTTTGGAGCATTTAATAACAGTTATAGACAGTTATGTGATCAGGCGGAGTTATGACTTATTCATTCTTTCATTGCTATTAAAATTACTGCATTTGAGGTTTTTAAAGTCATTGAAATAAAAAAAGTCTGATTTATGTTAGGAGAATTTAGCTTGCCCTTTGGTCTCTCAGTTTTTAAATGATATAATTAGACTTTTTAAAGACCATTCTAAAAGCATTATTAGCATTTTGTATAGCAGAAAGTAAATGCATGTTTTGTGGATAGTTTAATTTTAAAAGGGATAATAATACTTGATTCAGACAGTGATATTCATAGATTATTAAGGAAAGATTTTTTTATATGAAATTTCTCAAAAGGCAATTGTATAATTTTAGTAATAGACTATACAGAATGCATGTGGATTTTGCTGTGTGTACACACAGATACTCTTTCTAATGCACTCTCTAATTTCATTTTGAATGGACATTACAAAGACATGGAAATAATACAACACAGCTTTCCTCCCATTTGGGAAAGCAAGGATGGGAAGAGAAAGTACCAGAGGATGTATTAACTCATGACCTTTAGCATATTTCCTCCAAAATTACAGAGCCATCTATCAGCCTGGGGGGAGAAAGCTCACTTTAATCATAACAAAGAGATTTGCAGGTGGTTTGAATTAGCAGTAAACAACAATCATTAATAAATAATTTTGGAGGAATATGGAAATGTCATGGATGCATCGACATTTTAATATGATTCTACTCTTAAACTTTTCTTACACGGCTTATTGTATGCAAATACCATCCCCTGTCCAAATGGTTCCAAATTAGACGTTGCTTCCACTTTCAAGTGGGTTATTGCACAATGCATAAAAGCGCAGAGAAAACATATCTCACCATAAAACTGTGAGATGAAATGCTGATTTTAGTTGGACACTACAGTAGGATTATTTGATACACACATCTTTGCTCATAAAACCGAGCTGACTGCAATCTCCTTAAATAACAGCTATTTGTGCCACATGTGTGTTCTGTAAACAGTTTGGATATCTCTTTTGAAGCCTTGAAATGCAGTGTACTGTGCTATTGAAGGATGGAAACTGAAAAACACATTACTAAAGGGTGAACACAAAGAAGCCCTTCAAAAGCCAGCAATGGAGGATTATCCATGTGGACAAACGGATGGTCCAAGTTGTATCTGTTCAAGCATGACTACACACACTTTTAGGAATATACATGTTTGTATATGAGTACATACACATGTGTAGTTATGCTTTCCCATTTTTCCAATATATTTGAATTTAATTGTTGAAGTGTGCCTTCCACATGAGTAGCCATCCTCTGGTGAGTCCTTAGCTAGTCTGGAATAGCCAGGCAATCAGTTCTGTTTGTTCTAGTTTGTTAATTGACAGGAACACGTGTCGCTAAGTTTCTAGGAGAAGGCCGGGTTATTTGGGTGGCAATAGAGGGGTCAGAATGGGAAAGCAGCAACCTGTAGTGCTATTTGAGGAGGCTGCTGTGGAGATAGTTTCCCGACAGTGATGTTAGCATCTACTTGGACTGTTTCCAAAGGGACAAGATGGCCTGGAAACACAAAGCACATTTGTCCCCCCAGCCTCCAGCTCATGCAGTGCAGATTTTTGTCCACTAGAGACTGATCTCTGCCCAGTAAACATGTGGCTTAAGGCTTCACAGTTTAGACTTGAACTATGGTCTCAGAGGTGAGAGGCTAGCGTTTCATCCGCTAAGCCATTTAGCCTTTTCCTTTGAAGGAAGATTGATTTTAAGAAAGCTATTAACCTTCAGTGATTTATCTCATCAGATCATCTTAATTTTCTTCTGCTTATAATAAGACTATATTATATAGTTTTATTCTTCAGTTAATTCAACGAGACGATCTGAAAGGGAAATGCATGAGAAACATAAAGAAGGCAGAGATAATAGAAAATTATCAGCAACACTGAAATGAAAATGTTAACAGGAAAAACAAAAGAAACTGAGCAAATGTTATCGCATATCTCAGAGGTACAGTCACATAAGACATAATGCTTCTATGTAACCCAGTTTTACAGAAAAACTTTCCATGTGTCACATTGATTCTAGGGCCATACACCATGCTAATGACATAGGCACTACTTTCCTTTTTCTAGTGAAAAGACAAAGGCGACTTGTTTCATTTTTTGCAATGACTAAAATATAAGCTAAGGAACCAGTGGTAATTAATTCACATTGAGTATATTTTCAGAGGTGCACAAGAAACAGCAATTTTCAAGGAAATTGCATTAAAACACATTCTGTTCTGAGCCTGAAATTAGACATTTTATCTATTTTTAGTGAAAAATGTGAAAAATGTGTTAAACAGTAACCTGTTCTGCTGCCTTATCCCGAATCCCTTTAGAGTGAACTAGAAATCGGTCGCTTCCTGTACTGAATCATGTTTGATTTATTGCATTATATTGATTGAGTTTCTACTTTGGAAAAGGTGTTACATTTTGTGAATAATGTGTTAGCATTAATGACTTTAATTCATTCTCCATAACTTCATGACAGACACTAATTTACATTTCTTCTGAGTACCTGATAGCAAAAGAAGTTCTGGCATTTTAATTTTTTTTCATGTATACCACCAGGCTGAGCATGAGTGGAGAATGTAAGAACATAGCATTAGGAAAGAATCTGCTTTGAGGACTGTGGGCTCCTATCCCCACCCCACTCTGTCCCACCCCCAACAGGTATGTACGTTGACAGTCAAACTGAAGCCTCTGATAACATTTCAATGTCTGATGAGACTAAGCAACAATAGGCATAGGTCTCTGCCATTTTATGGGCTTATTTAATACTCAGGGTTGAAATTCCTTGTGTTTCAGGAACTGTTAGTTTATTTAAGTTGGTGTTTGGGCAGGTGAGGCTCACTCAGTCCTGGCAAGTTCTGACAACTTGATTCTAAAGAAATCAAAGAAGCTCAGCCTGTCAAGTGCTTGTTCTGTATTTGCTGAACTGGTCAGGAATGATACCAAGTAAGAAGATTTGAAATTGGAGAAATAAAGGCTAAAAAAAATTTGTGGTAATAATGTCACTTTTGTCTGTGTTTTTTGAGCAAATGACAGTGATGATGAGATAATTCTTTGGTAGCTGGTTATAAATGTCCCTCTTAACTATTTCATAGTATACAATGACTAGAGTTTATAATATCTTTTCTCTGATATATCAGTATAGTTCTAATTTCCTCACCCCACTTGCATTAAATACAAAGACACCTCTTAATTGCTTTTTCTTATCTGGATTAACTCAGGGATTGATATTTGCAAAATGAATTTTGATGGAATTTTGAAAAGCAGGGTTGGTATTAAAGGTGAAGGAAATAACAAGGAGATAAAAGCAGTGATTCATGAAACTATTGTGGTTCAGCTTCATGAAAAGGAAAATGACTTTAAGAAAGGGGGAAGAATAAGGAGATGACTGCTGCCCCTTACTGTCAGCTTTGATTCAACTCAAGTTTGAGGACAGAGTTTTGGGTTGCAGTCTGTTGTTCCTTTGGCTCTTGATTCCTTGGTGTGCAGAATTCTGTCAGTTCTGCCATTCTCCTATCTCAACCCCAAGCCTACTAAAATATCCATTCCTACTGGACTGCCTCCATGTGATACTTTCCATGATGGTGTCAAAACCACAGTGTTCTAGTGCCTCTTGGTTTTTCCCTTTACCTCACTGATCAGGAAAAAGGAGGAGAAAAGGTGAGAAGCAAAAATAAGAACTGACCAATTGCTTTAGATCTGTGAACTTTAGAAAACTCTGGAATAATATTTGGCATAGTGAGTTCTTTTAGATTTGGCTATTTATGATAAAATCTGTATGTTGCCTTTTCCTACAAAATTCATATTTTCTTCTATGTTCAGATTGCTCCCTAATATAAAAAAAATGCAATAGTGAAAATAGGAATAACAAATAAAAAAATAATTAGCTGGGCTTTATTGACACACCCTAACATGATCTCCTAGTCCAGATACGAAATGACATGTCATAATCAAAATCTTAAAATATATTAGAAGATACTGAAAATGTACAGAATAAAACCAAAAAGATATGCAGATCTCTCTTTTTGCCATGTTGACCAAAGTCATATTTCTTACTCCTCTCTACTTACATTCATCAAAATATTTCAGATTTAAAAAAAGATAGTGGCCTCAGTTGATGAGAGATCCTACTCACTTTAAACTCAGGCAGAACCAGAATTAAGATCTGAGGGTTACAATGACTCAAATCAAACATACCCCATACCTGCCACAATCCTCTCCTGGGTGAAATGGTATAGGATTTTGATGGGCAAAGGTTCTAATGGCTTAGTCTTTCTGCTACTCTAGTTGGTTTTTGCATCAGTCCATACATAAAAGGAAACATCAGTTCCTTATGGAGTTCTCAATTCTTGGTCTTAGATCTGATCCTTTTGCCCTACTCATTCCTCCCTCTGCATAGCTACCTGGTCTGCATTTCCACAGCTTCTGATAGCATTGCTTGTTTTCTGCCTTTGATCTCTTCCCAGCTGTCTTCATGGCTATGATCACCATTCTTCATAGGTAGTGATTCAGGTCTTCTTGCCACCCTCCATCATTCTTGCAACCTGCCTCAGACCACTTGGTTATATATTATCCCCCCTGACTTTACCCAGATCCAAATGCATTCGAGTCCCTGTTGCTTTGCAGGCTGTGTTCTAGTATGATTTGCCCTAGTACTGAAAGGACAATACCTATAGCAAATGTCTATGATTGTGTAGCATCAATTGTTTAGAAGGGACTGATTCCACCAAATAGAAGATACTGAAAATATTTGTAAACTGAATTTTAATAATTCTTTAATTAAGCTATTAGGTTAGATGTTAAGAGGTGCTTACATTTGCCAAAAACTGTGGCAGGATTATTTTTGGAATCTCTGAGCACAATATGCTACAGTAGTGTTTCCATAGAATTCAGCTCCTTCCCCCTGCCCCCATCTGGTGCTGCATACATCTTAGAGGAGCCTCTACTATTTAACTGCCATGTGAAAATTCATGTAACTGTTCTTGGCAGAGTCATGATCCCACTGGTTAAACCCACTACGTATGCTAAACAGCATTGAACCAAACTCATTTGAGCAAAAAATGGAAGACAGAACCTGTTTTTAGTCATTTTTCATTTCTCTTCTGAAAGCCAGCATGTGATTTTGAGAATGCAAAATGATTAATTTGGGATGCTAAAGAATGGAAAGTAACGTGGTTCCATTTGTTTTTTCTCTTAAAGGGGAATAATAAATGTATCATGCTTACTATAAACTGGAGAGGTGAAAACAATAAACCAAAAAACTCTATTTACTTTATCACATTTTTTTTTCTTATGATTGTGTCTTGGTCCATTCAGGCTGCTATAACAAAATACCAAGAATGAATGGCTTATAAACAGCAGAAATTTATTGCTCACAGTTCTTGAGGCTGGAACCCCAAGATCAGGATGCCAGGATGGTTGAATGAGGGCCCTTTACGTGTTGCAAACTTCTCGTTGCATCCTCACATGGTGGAAGGGGCAAGGGAATTCTATGGGGTCTCTCTTGTTAGAGGACTTAATCTCATGCATGAGGGTTCCACCTTCATGATCTAATAATCACTTCCTAAAGGTCCCACCTCTTTTTTTTTTTTTAAAGATTTTATTTATTTATTTGACAGAGAGGTACACAGCAAGAGAGGGAACACAAGCAGGGGGAGTGGGAGAGGGAGAAGCGATGTGGGGCTCGATCCCAGGACCCTGAGCTCATGACCTGAGCCGAAGGCAGATGCTTAATGACTGAGCCATCCAGGCGCCCCAAGGTCCCACCTCTTAATACAACCACCTTTGGGGGTTAGGATTTCAACATAGGAATTTTGGGAAGTTACAAACATTCTGACCATAGCATACTGAAAGTTAATATTGACTCATTTTTAATCACACAACTTCCATAGAACACTCTTCCTACTTCCTACTAGTAATTGGTGCTAATTTGTATATTTTCCATGTTGAGTCATAATTTTTTACCTTTGTTTCCAGCTGGAGTTCTGAAGGGCAACATTTCTAATGCCTGATTCAGTCCGTGAGGTAGGCAGTCAGTCATTCAAAAAGTATGTATTGAATGCTTACCATGTTCCAAGCAGTACTCCATCTAGGTGATGCCCATTTTTAAAGTCATAGACACATCGTTCAGTATTATCTCTAGATCCAATTAAACACAATTTTTGGGTCAGTCCTCTCTGCCTCTGTTCAACCTGAGTTTCTTCTAGCCTCTTGCAAGAATTTCAGAACTAATATTTTCTTCCAAATTCCTTGACCATTTTGTATCTTATTTGGAATTGTAGCAGTTTGGAAGCCAAGAATGAGTTTTCCACAGAAGGCAGCAGAGTAATTTCTGTAGTCTTAATAAGCCCTTAATAGGCATTTCTTGGGGTGGAGGGGTCTAGTTAACTCTAGATGGGCAATTGACAGCATGGATGAAACCTATAGAATGTAATAAAGGGCAAAAGCTACTCCAGGTAGCCAGGGTACAACCTTGTAAATTTTCCCATTTACATCTTTGTACAATGTTCTAAATGTAACAGTCCAGTTAGACTTGAAAGCTCTTCTCCCCAGTAAGGTGACCCAAACTGACCCAATTTACAGATTGGACCCACTTGGTCTGTGATAATTGAGTTTAGCTTAATCTTTGTTACACTTCTGTGCTCAATTCCAGCTTCCAAAAAGGATGATTCTCAGCTCTCACACTTGTAATGCAAACTGGCCATGCTTGAAATGAAAGGTTATTGATGGAAATTAAGAATTGCTTATGGCAGCACAAAAACCCATGCTTAAAGACAGGTGCAAATAAATGATGATATAAGAGCCTGGTGAGTTTGACTGTTTACCAGAAACAGCTCTGTAAATATTGCCTATGGGAGTTTATGTTTCACCTGGCCTTTACCTGTTCTTCTTTTAGTGGCATGGAAAGTGAACATCAGGTTAAGAAAAGTAATAAAAAAAGAAAACAGAATTGTAAACCCAATTAATTAAAGGCTTGTCTTCAACTGTAAGTGACAGATGTGTTTGTGCAGGGTGATTTTGTCCCAGTTACAAAGGCATCAGTGCAATATTCTGCCCAGGCTTTCAGCAGTCTCTCAGGTAGAATGAATTCGTAAGTGCTCAGCACACAAATGAGAGGTACAGTTTTCAGTGTAGTTTCCAGTCAAATGTTTAAACTCGGTATGTAAAAATAACCTGGTCAGGGTAATTTTTTCCCCTCAACAAAATAAAATAGGAGAACTTAACTATGAAATAATGGTTAGGTCACCACAATAGAGAATTATGCATCATTGCTTTTGATGAAGTTCTAGCCTCTTTACAAGTGGAGAAACAAATGCCTTAGAGTATCATGTATTATATTTCCCCTTTAACTGATTCTTATCCACTTAGAAATCTAGAATTCAGGTGTTTTTTCTTCTTGCTTTTCTATTTTCCATTCTTTAAATCCCTTTACACCTCCCTTCCAAAATTTTCCACCTTCCACTTGCTTGGCTCAGCCTGTGCTTTCTAATTGGTGGTCTTATCTTCCTGTAATCACCTCTCATAGAACATGATCACCATCCATACACCAACACACACCTCCCCATCCCACAGCCACTCTTTGACTTCTGTGGCTCCGGCCACTGCTTATCTTGGCTTCACTCTATCCCTGTTCCACCTTCTTCAACTTTTTTATTTTTTTTAAAGATTTTTTATTTATTTATTTGACAGAGAGAGACATAGCGAGAGTAGGAACACAAGCAGGGGGAGTGAGAGAGGGAGAAGCAGGCTTCCCGCGGAGCAGGGAGCCCGATGTGGGACTCGATCCCAGGACCCTGGGATCATGACCTGAGCCGAAGGCAGACGCTTAACGACTGAGCCACCCAGGCGCCCCCTTCTTCAACTTTTGACCTTTTTTTTTACTTTCTACCCTCAACACCTCCAACATACAGCCTTCTTCTGAGACTGGCTCGATTATACTTATTTCCTTCATTGTCTTCATTTTCTTCCTTGCTTCTTATTCACTATCCAACCTACTATTTTCTGGTTCTACCCAGCCACTTTACAGAAACTGTTTTTTAAAAAGTCACTAATGACCCTACTGTCAAATCCAGTGACACCTACACAGCTTCTGACAATTTTGACCATTTATCCTTCTAATTCTTTCCCTTTTTTTGACCTTCTGACTCCACAATACTTTTCTTTGTTTTCTTTCTAATCTAATTCTAAACTGCTGATAGTGATTTGACAATGACTGTCTAATAACCATCTCTCTGGAGGAAAAACAAAAACACTAAAATTCTAATGTGTAGTGTTTTCTGATGTCCATGGTATAGAAGCTCTCATCATGGTCCATTTCAGGCTACTAATGACATCACTGAATGCTGAACGCAGAAAAGGTGTGAACAATTGTTTGTCTTTCAGTGGTGCAAGCTGACTCCGGCGTACCACTGACTCTTGGTAGCTTGCCCCTCTAAAGAGGAGTTCTCCAAAGGAGTGGAGACAAGTTGGAGTAAATGTATTCCATGGGTTCTACAAGATAACCTATTGGGGTGTGGAAAGACTATATTAGAAATTCTATTTATATGTGAGTTTTAGTGTATCTTTTCCAAATTTTTATTTTCTGTGGGCTTTATTGTGTACATACTACATTAGTACAGTATACATATGGTATATCTTATGTGTGCATGTGAGTGTGTGTAGATAGCATTTATTGGAGTCTTACTATGTACTAGGCCTATGTTAGGTTATTTAAATCTTACTATAGTCTTACAAGATAATTGCTAAAGTTCACAAAAGTTAAGTAATTAACTCAAGATGAAGTATGATTTAAAAGTAAGTAAATGTATTGATGGTACATCCTTATTTTTAAAAAACTGATGAGTTAAGCAATCAAAAACTTTTGGAGGTTGTGATCTGAAGCTTGACTTGCTTTTCACTCTATTTACTCTTACCAGATTACTTCACATGCACTGATGGTTTCAACAACCATTCATAAGCATTTGATTTCAGTTTTTTTTTTCTCCAGCCCTGTAGAGTTTCAGACCTAAATTTTTAAAGCCTTCTGGTAGCCCAATATGTTGAAGACATAATGAGAAGACTTCAGGGCTCATGTATTGAGTTTTTGCTAGTATAATTGATTCTAATTAAAAAGAAAGTTAAATTTCCAGAAAAATGTCAAAAACATAACATTAAAAGATATCGCTTATTGTAATATATTTATGAAAAACTATTTTGCGGGGCTCTCAAAAGTTAAATCAAATACATTTTGGACATCAGTTTCCTCACCTATAAAGCAAAAAAAATTGAACTTGGGTGGCTTCCTTGAAACTCCTTTTGTCCTGGATTCCTAGTCATATCCTACTCTATCAGTGTTTTCAGTGTAAAGTGATGCTTCTACCTAACTTACCAATCAATAGCAATTTACTGGTTTGTGGACTTATGTACTTAATAAATTAATTTTTGATTTTTCTTAACATTAAACTAACTCCTTTAAAAACGGATACATGTGTCTGTTCCAGACATGACCTCTGACTTCTGACTTGGAAATGACTCTTAATTTCAAGGTAATAGGTCTCAAATGAGAGATTATTTAAATATATCTCAGCAAATATCCAGATTGACAGTTCTCCAAGACAATTTATAGTAAGCTGTTTAGGAAAGAATGCAATATGCCCTTTGCACTTACTATAGGCTTAAGGGAAATCTGGGCCTATAAAACATTTGGTGATTGCTGAGCTTTTGACACTTACCTCCAAACCTTATTGTATGATTCATATAGCCTTAAAAAGACAAAAAAAATTATTAAAATGTAAAGGGGCTGGAGGAACATAATATTGAATGTTTATTTCACAATCTCTTTTCAGAGTTCTAACTAGTTCTAAAGTACTAGAGTTTTCCTGATGATAGTACTTTTCTTTCCTCTTCTTTACTCTGCCTTCCTAGTTTCAAAATAAATTAAGGATTCTTATTTAGAACAAGAACATTCATGACTCCAGAAAAGATGATTTTGGAAATAGAAAGTAAGATTTTTATTTTTATCTTGACATGTACTAATTTATAAGCTTTTGAAAAAAACAGGTTCTATAATTTCTTAATTTTCATTTCATAATGTAAGAAACAGGGTAAAAGTGGCTACTTTTCTAGCTAATGTTTAATCCTTGCAGATTTTCTCACTTCCAAATGAACTTTTTCTTAATTGATACATCTGAACTTTATGAGGCTGCTATATGAATTAATTTCTCATTCCCTATAGAGGAAGCCTATTCTATTTCCTAGGTTATTTTTTAGTCAACAATTTAGGCAAATTCAGTTGGCTCTGAAATTGAGAGAATCCTTTTAGCTTTTGGTATGTGCTGGTATACACAGAAGATGAAGATGAAGAAAATGTTTGCTTTAAACATGATATTCTCATGATAAGATATGTTACTATACTGGGTCATTTATGAACATATGTTTGCAATTATTTACAGTCCATCTCCTACAGAAGTTACTATTTGTTCATCATTCCCAGTTTATCCATTTATAAAAGAGGGAGAGTGGGAGCTGGTAGAGAGTTATAAAGGGATATCCAACCACCCTTAAGGAAGATCTTAAAATTCCGTTGCCTTTGTTTGCCACTAGAGCTGTGTGAAAGTTAATATTTTTAGTCCACAGAGATTTATGCAAATTATTTTTAAAGTCCTAGTCATGGAGGTCATATCCCTTGAGTGTCATCAGAAATTCTGGTTTGTGTTAGCTGGAATTCCCAGAGCTAAAATAATAAAAAAAAAATGGCTGAAAGGTATCATGGAGATTTTGTGTTCAGGAGATTTCCTTCTTAGAGGCAGGAAGATTAATTTGATAGCTATCTTTTGTTTGTTTTTAAATTATAAGAATAGTACTTTCTCATTTTAAAATATCAAACAAGATAGAAGTTTATAAAGTAAAATCAAGTAGTTCCATATAACAACCACTAGGGTTAACCAGTATTAATAGCTTTTTTTTTTTAACAGAAATGGGATTAATCTATACTTGTTGCATAACTTAATTTTATTTACTTAAGAGATCATTGACATCTTTTCAGGCCTATGCAAATAGATCATCAAATATATATTTATGTACTTCTCTATAAAAGGATATTTAGATTATTTCTAATTTGGACCACTACTAACTATAATAAACATTCTTGTTCTTATATCTTAATGCTTTCATGAAGGGCTGGGTACCAGAAATAGGGTTGTTTGGCTCATTGAATATTTTACAGGTTGTGTTATGGAAGGACTTTATAAAACCTTCTGATTATAAGATTTGATCTTCTGTGCAAATCGAAAGATCCTGGATTGGAGACCAACTGGAGCTAAGCTTGACTTGGGTCTTCAAAACAAGGAGTGTTCATGTTTTTGTTCATTGGGTTTAACTGTGTGATAATCAAAGCCAACTTTGTGAACTAAGGCAGTACACATCTGTGAAAATGAAAACCACTGAATCACTTTTGCAAGTTTAATTTGGCTTTATGAATATTTTTTAACATCACTCAAAAGGAAACTATAAATAATCTTCCTTGAGTATAATCTTTCTCTTAAGGAAAATAATACACACCTCACAGATTGCATATGTTATTGCCTGCTGCCATTCCTGATTTATATCAGTGCTGTTCCGCATTTTTATACTCCGTAGAATACTTTGTGAGTTCATAAATTTGCATTGGCACATCCATACGTTTATCACAGGTAGTGGACACTCTGCCCCTAGGCAACTGGGCACAAATAAACTGTAGAGAAATTAGTGTAAGGTTTGGGGTGAAACAGTATCACTGAGAACAAAACCTCTTCTGTTCTACTGCCCACTATTTTCTGGCTGATTCTGTTGCCCCTGGTCTATTTAGGAGCACAAAAATTACTTTTTAGCTTTTGTTCCCTATGCCTTAGGCCAAAATGACTATTTACTCAATTACTTCATCTGCTGGTTTAATATAAGAAGAGTTGAAGAATCTCAGGGGCAAGATAATTTGCTTAATACCAACAGGAGCTGTGATTTTGCCATTTGGGTCCTGAAAGCTGGAAGGTTCTTGGTTAGAAACAAGTGCTGGTGACTTTTCATCTCCTTTTCCTGGGAATCATTCCATTACACTGATGCTGTGATGTCCTTCTAAACTTCCAAGGATGCAAGCAACAGACACTCTTAGTGGCCTGGGCACACTCAGAGAAATGTTTGGATGAATGTAATATCTGTTTTTAATGTCATTTAGTTGTTCATTTTAGACTTTTCAAAAAACTCATTTTCAACACATGCAAACTTATGACTTTGAATTTCTGTGGGGGAGAGCCATGAGCCATGAGCAAATGTTTCCAGGGCTCCCTCTTACTACTTCCTATCATGGGCCCAAGTTAAGTGCTGATCAGGTCCCAGCTGGGGCAATCAAGACCCCAAATTTCATTACTGTGTTCAAATGTAGAAAATGCACCAAATGGTCTAGAGTGGCTCTTTGCTGATATGGTATTTCTCATCTTGCCCTACGTTCTACTTTCAGAGGGAATTAAGCCATTTCATTAATGGTAACCACTTTATTCCCACCACACCCCAAATGTAGGGAGCCAAATCTCTTGTCAAGACTATTGTGATGGTTTCAAACTACTTTCTCGGCCTTTATCCAGTCTCCATGTTTACTGAATGCTCTTTATACAGAGTTAGTTGGTCAAATTTCTCTCTTGCTTCTTTTCATGATTCCCTTTTGCCCATGGAATAAAGCTTAAATTGTGGTTGTGACAGGTGAGACCTGCCATGATCTCAATTCTCTCCCAGATTTTCCATTCAAAAATACCCCTTTGCCTCATAAGCTTCGATCATGAGAGATTGCTCTGTTTTTCCCATAGCTCTCTAAGATTGTAACTTTTTCCATACAGCCTTTCCTACACACTTCTCATCTGGATTACCTTTCTTCACCCTAACACTCCCCTAGGGAATTGGTCACTCAGTCTTTTGTGCCCACCCTTTGTCTATGAGTATTTTATTTTATTTTATTTTTTTTTAAAGATTTTATTTATTTATTTGAGAGAGAGAGAATGAGAGACAGAGAGCACGAGAGGGAAGAGGGTCAGAGAGAGAAGCAGACTCCCCGCCGAGCAGGGAGCCCGATGCGGGACTCGATCCCGGGACTCCAGGATCATGACCTGAGCCGAAGGCAGTCGCTTAACCAACTGAGCCACCCAGGCGCCCTGTCTATGAGTATTTTAATTATAACAACTGTAATATCTTATTAAGTATATTTGTTTAGATGCCTGTTTTGTATTTCAGGGATGTCAGTGCTACATTGATAGAGGTAAAGTTCTTCATTTGTATATCACCATGTCTAGCATAGAGTAGACAATGACTAATTGGCTAAATAATTCATGAATAAATATTAACATCTCCATTGCAACCAAAGGGAAATCAGACCTAGTTATCAGAGTCATAAATAGGATTCTGTATATGTGTGCTTGCCTTTTGCCTTTGTCTTATTCCAAAAAGGGTTTAAGACAATTAAAAAAATTATGCACATTCTAACAAGATAATAAATGTGGACATTAGAACAAAATAAATTAAATGGAATTGTAGAATTATGTTTAGAACTTTCAGTCCACTTGGTATGTATGTATGTATTTATTTAATTTATTTTTATTATGGTCAGTTAGCCACTGTATAGTACATCATTAGTTTTTGATGTAGTGTTCAGTGATTCATCACAACACGTGCCCTCCTTAATACCTGTTACCCCATCACCCTGTTACCCCATTCCCCTACCCCCCTCCCCTCTGAAACCCTCAGTTTGTTTCCTGGGGTCCATAGTCTCTCATGGTTCATCTCCCTTTCTGATTTCTCCCCCTTCAGATTTTCCTCTCTTCCCCTGTGGTCCTCCGTGCTATTGCTTATGTTCCACATATGAGTGAAACCATATAATTGTCTTTCTCTGCTTGACTTACTTCACTTAGCCTAATCCCCTCCAGTTCCATCCATATCGATGCAAATGGTGGGTATTCATTGTTTCTGATGGCTGAATAATATTCCATTGTATATATGTACCAAATAGGAAGAGCAAGAGGTAGATTAGAAATTCTTCAAGGAGCAATCTCGGATTTCCTAAAGGAGCTGTGGGTTTTTTTGTTTTGTTTTGTTTTGTTTAGATGGACATAGGAATTGGAATATTTTAAAGGGGAATGTCAGTCAGTGAAATCAAGTATATTACACCCATGTAGTTTTATATGTAGTGTTAATTTATCTGTTTCAGAGTCCATACATCTTAGAATAATGGCATCTCATTGTTATTCCTGAAGGCCTGGGAATATACATGCATTATTATTGGATATTAAACTATGGTTCTTACTGTATACAGGATTCTCAGGAATGTTTAGCTTAAAATTTTGAAACTTCTATTCCGGAGGCTTGCCATCAAGTAGAGCATGAAAGACAAGCTAGACATCTGTTAATTCAAGGAAATAAATGTTTTCTTTGCACAGGGGAAAAACAATAAAAATTTTATTTGCTTTTCTTTGAAACAGTTTTAGCTAGTTATTCATACTGTTTCATTGTTGTGTTTGTAAGACATTTAGGATCTTAGAAATTGGAAAGTCTTGAGAAGCTTAGAGATGAAGAAACTGTGGAATTTGAAGGGACATTTAAGAAAAAGCCAACGGATTATTATAAAACACAGAGTTTTTTGTATTTTACATACACAAACATAGTTTGTTATAATAACGCCAAATGATCTGGATTTAATGCATAAAGCTTAGAAAAAGTGTGAAATATTTAAATTTCAGGTATAAACTTTAATCACATTCTACACACTAAGCTAAGTTGCAGTAAGTTCAAGAGTAGTTAAAATTTATCATGATCAGTGATTATCTGATTTGCATATACCCTTATTAAAATACTATTAATCTGATTGACTCTCAGGTAGAAAAAAGATACATATATCATGGAGGGATGATAGCTGCTTTCAGAAGAGATGATCAGCCACATTTATCCAGTTCATGCATTTCAGAGTTGAAGGGAGATACAACATTAAATGTCACTCTTATAAAAAAAAAAAACAAAAAACCTCTAAGTTTAAGGTATATATCTAGTACTTTAAGAATCTGTGTTCCCTTAGAAATATTACTAAACCCGTTTCTTGGTTGAGAGTTAAGGATGATGTTTAAATACATATTACAATTTCACCTTAAAAAGTGAAAATCTCTGATGAAATCTGCTTATCAGGCAATCATCTGAGTTTCCATCTTTCAAGAAAAATGTGTTTTCTCTTTCTACATTTTGAGTTATAGAACTTTAATATTCACTCAGCTGTGGGAAAGGAAAATGAGAAACATATGACTAATTTATTTCCAAGGATTTATTTTAACAGTGTGAGCAAAAGAAGGTTTTTAATTAGGAGTCTTCAAGGAAACTCTACCCACAAAATTCTTCAGTGGGTTACAAAGCTGAGATTTCCTCCAGTGAACTCTTAACAGGGCTGTCAGGTGCCAGGGGGAGATAATCACCTACCTTCTTTCTTCCAGTATCTTACTTTACATCATCTCTTTTCATAAGCTGGAGATGAGGAGGAGAGATGAGTTTGGTGGAGGCAGAGACCTGGAGATGGCAAGGAGGAAGTCAATCCCACATTGAATTCTTACAGAGGAAGTATGTGTGTTGGATAAGATTTGTTCAGGCATAAAATATAGTGCTGTTGGCCATGAATTCAATGTTAATGAATCAACAACATATATTAAATAAGGTATCTTTAAATATAAATACATAAAACCAGGTTATGTATTGAGGGTTGGTAAAAATGTGATTAGAGGCTTGCAGGAACTTAACTCTCTACATCCCCTAGGAGCAATGGTTCAGTATTTGCTAATTCAGGATTTGCAGTGACTTTATAGAACATCACTACCATGAATAATGAAAATCAACTGTACACATATATGTGTATATACAGTATATCCACATCCATTCTAAGTAATAAAACATCAACACCTTTGAAGCTCCTTATATGCTGCTTCTAGATGACACTGTCCTGAGTCCTTTCTCTCTCCTAAGTTAATCACTATCTTGAATTTTATGAGTAGCATGTGCTATTTTTCTTGTTTTGCTTTATGTTGTATGTAAATAATCCTAAATAAGTAGTGTATAGTCATGTTTTTGAACTCCATATATATGGTATCAAGGAATATGTATCTTCTGCATCTTCCTTCCCCCCTGCCCTTGAGCTTTAAGATTATTGATAAATAACATTGTGCAAGTTTAAGATGTATAGCGTGATAATTTGATACACATATGCATTATGAAGTAATTACTACAATGAAGTTAGTTAACACTTCTATCACCTCAAATAATTACCATTTTGTGTGTGTGTGGTGAGAATATTTAAGGTTTACTTTTTTAGTAACTTTCAAGTATATGGTACGGTATTATAACTATGATCACCAGGCTGTACTTACATCCCTAGGATTTATTCATCTTATAACTGGAAGTTTGTACCCATTGATCAACATCTCATTTCTCCACCGCCCCCCTCCCCCGGCCCCCACCCCCAACCACCGCCATACCTCTCTTTGTTTCTATGAATTCACCTTTCTTAGATTCCACATAAGTGAGATCATATAGTATTTGTCTTTCTTTGACTGATTTCACTTAGCATAATGCCTTCAGGGTCCATCCATGTTGTTGCAAATGGTAGGATAATATTCCATTGTATATATATATTACATTTTCTTTGTCCATTTATCCATTGATGGATACTTAGGTTGTTTCCATGTCTTGGCTATTGTGAATACTGTGCAGCTTTTTTTTTTTTTTACTTGAAATATTGTCTGTAAGACTTCACAGTGTATTATATAACTAGAGTTTACTGATTTTCACTGCTATAAAGAATTCTATTGTATAAGGAAGACACAAACATTTATACATTTTCCTATTATGATGGTTAATTTTATGTATACTTGACTGGGCCACAGAGTATCCAGACATTGGGTCAAAAATTATGCTGGGTGTGTTTGTGAGGGTGTTCATCGATGATATTAGCATTTGAATTGGATTTTCCTCTCTAATATGGATTGGGCCTCATCCAGTCAATTAAATATCTGAATAGAACAAAGAGTCTGAGTAAGAGGGAACTTCTGCCTGTCTACTGAGCTGGACACCCATCTTCTCATGCCTTTGGACTTGAACTGAAAAACTGGCTCTTAGATTTCTAGCCAGTCAGCTTAAGACTAGAACTCACAATATCAGCTCTCCTGGTTCTCAGACCTTCAAACTCAGACTAGAACTATACCATCAGCTCTCCTGGGTCTCCAGCTTGCCAACTATAGATCATGGTACTTCTTAGCCTCCAAAATTACACGAATGAATTCCTTATAAACAGATTTCTTATAATAAATCTGTCTCTAGTTCTAGCTCTGTCTTTATAGGTATAGCTAATATAGGGTTTGTTTCTCTATTTGTCCTAATATACCTGTTGAACATGAACATTTGGGTAATTTTTAGTGTTTTTTAATATTATAAACAGTGCCTATAAATATTTTACATAGGTCTCTGAGTACGTGCTCAAGAGTTTTTCTAAGGTAGATATACTGATATGAATATACCCATCTTAAACTTTATAAGATAATGAAATGTTTTCTCCAGTAGTTGAATGTGAATTTCCAGTCTCATTAGTATGCATAAGAATTTTTTTCTTGCAAAAATTTGGTATTGTTTAGTGTTATTTTTTTGGTCAATATAGTAACCATGAAATTTTAGTTTTTATTTACTTGATTTCTAGAAAACTGAGCAAGTTTTCATATGTTTTTCATACCATTTGATTTCTTCTTAGTGAATTCTTTTTTTCCTAATTTTGTTTGAACTCTTGTTTTCTTCTTACGTATTTGTAAGAATTACTTTTACATTTTAAATACTGGTAATTTGTTGGTTATATGATTTGTAAACATCCACTCCAGTTATGGGGCTCGTCTTTTGACTTTGGTATAGTCTTTTGACAAACAGAAGTTCTCAATTTGGTTTAATTTGGTCCTTCATTGTGGTTAAATTAATCTATATTCTCCTTTATATTTGTCCTTTTCATGTCTTGTTTAATAATCCTTCCATACTTTGGAGTTATAAAGATAAACTCCTATGTTATATTCTAAAGTTTCTCTCTTTTATTTCACATATGTCTATCCTCCACCTGAGATTGATTACCATAAGTAGCATAACACAGTGACTCACTTTCACTTTCCTAGATGGAGTACTAATTGTTCAGGATATTTTATTTCATAGCTCATCCCCTCTTCACTGATCTGCACTGCCTATCATATACTAATTTTCCACATTCAAGTGGATCTGTTTCTGGGCATTCTATTTTGTTTCATTGGTTCATTTGTCTTTCTCAGAACTATATTAGTTATTATACTTATATCAATCTGATTGGACTAGGTTATGCTAGGTGTGGAACAACTCTGAAAACTCAATGAGTTAGTACAACAGAAAGTATGTTTTTCTTTTGTGAAAAATTTGTTGCAGGTTTGGAAAACTGACCAGAGGAGTTGTCCTTCATGAAATGATTCAACATTGTATATTTATATAAACTCATGATTCCATGGTCAATATGGCAGAAGATAGCTTTGGTGTATCTAAGATGGCAATTAAATATTTCTGCCTAGTAATGTCACATGTCGCCTCTTGTGACCTCTCATTAGTCAAAGCAGGTTTTATAGCCAACTGTAACAGTAAGAAGACATAGTGAATTTGCATAATTATATGTTACAACAACCGTTCATTACTTGAATAAATCCATAATGGTCATGATATATTGTTTTTCATAATTACCATTTTGTTTAGTTGCTTTTACATCCATGTTATAATTGAATTGGCTTGTAATTTTCCTTTTACACTATTCATATTATCTTTATCTGGTTTTGATATCCAAGATATACTGGCAAAATAAAATAATTTGAGAATTGTGCCTGCTTTTTCTCTTTTTTTTATTAAATACTTTTATTTATTTGAGAGACAGAGAGAGTACAAGCAAGGAGAGGGCAGAGGGACAAGCAGATTCCCCAGTGAGCAAGGAGACTGACATGGGGCTCAATCCAAGGACCCTGAGCTCATGACCTGAGCCAAGGTCAGACACTTAACTGACTGAGCCATCAGGGTGCCCCTGCTTTTTCTCTTTTATGGAAGAGCTGGTTTAAGATTAAGATGATCTATTCCTTGAATATTTTGTGGAGCAATCCCATAAAATAATCTAGGCCTAATTACAAATTGCCATTTGGTTAGTATTTTCTTGGAATATCTTTTTCATTATCTACCTTTCAGTATTTCTATATTTGTATGTTTCAGTCATAACTCTTGTAAGTTTTGTGGCATACCCTGACAGTCTTATTCTTTTAATTGAAGGACGTAGTTCACTTATATTTACTGTGATTAATGATTTACAGAGATTAATTTTTACCATCTTATTTTGTATTTTTCTCACTTTTTCTGTATTTCTTCTGTGGTCTCCTTTCCTATATTATTTGGATTGATTTTTTTTTTTCTGACTTCTTTTTACATTTCTGCAAGTTTGGATGTTATGTAGTCTATTTATAGTCTTTTAGGTATTATTCTAGAAATTAAAACAGGCATATTTAGTATAATCTAAAGTTAGCTAACATCTTTATCCTTCTCCCCAGACAGTACAAGCAGCCTAGAAAACTTTATCCTAATCACCCTCCTAACTTATATACTATTTTATTTTTATTTCAGTTTTCTCTTTATTAAAAAAAGTAAAACATTATTAGTATTTTATTCAGTTCTTTGTTAATCTCTATTGACATGTTTATAATTTTCTTTGCTGTCATTACTTCTTGCATTCTATACTATTTTTTTCTGAGACCCTAGCGCTTATTGAAGAAGAACTTTTAGAAATGTCCTTATTGAGAACCTATATGTGCTAAACTCTTTAGTTTTTGTTTGAAAGAAGTATTCCCATTTTACTCTCATTTTTCAAAGGAAGTTTCACTGAGTATAGAATTCTGGGTTGTTTGGGTTTTCTCTAGGCCCTTTAAAGATGTTTTTCCATTTTATTTTGCCCCATTCCCCTTTTTAAGAAATCAGCTATCTATCTTATTCATTTATTTATAAACTCTATCTTCTCTCTGGGTGCTTTTAGGGCTTTATCTTTGGCTTTTCAATTTTAAAACAATGAGTCTAAGTGTAATTCCTTTTAATGTGTGCTGGTTGTTATTCACAAAACTACTTCAAACTGAGGATTCTTTGTAATTCATCAGCTTTGGGGAATTCTTATGACATTTCCATTATATACTGTACTATCCCCATTAAAAAAAAATCTTCCTTAACATAAATTAGATATATGTTAGACCTTCTCATTTTATCTTGTAGAACTTCTTTTTCATTTCCTTTTGTTTTTCCTTTCTTCCCTGTACAATGGAAAAGATAGTTTCTTCATTTTTATGTTCCAGTTCTCTTATTCTCTCTTCAGCTATATCGAAGCTGATTAGTTTATTTATTGAGCTTTTTAAAATTTTTTGGTCAGTTTAGTTTTCTTTTCTAGATGTTCTGTTTCATTCTTTTAAAAATAACATGATCATTTCTGATAGTTTCTGGTTCATTTTTCACACTGCATTCCATTTACCAAAGGTTAACTTAATCATGAATGCAGATATGCAAATCAAAGTAATCTACATCACAGCTTTATATCAACCACTGATTACTTTTTTTTTTAAAGATTTTATTTATTTATTCATGAGAGACAGAGAGAGAGAGAGAGGCAGAGGGAGAAGCAGGCTCCCAAGTAGCAGGGAGCCTGATGCGGGACTTGATCCCAGGATGCTGGGATCTTGACCTGAGCCGAAGGCAGACGCTTAACCATCTGAGCCACCCAGGCGCCCCAACCACTGATTACTTTTTAAAGCACAAGTGAAATGCTTAACAGAGTAGGCATAAAGAAAATGTCTCCATTCTGGTATTCATTTCTGTTTTTGTTGTCCTGAATTCTTTCTCTGTATATGATTCTATTTTTTTCCTACAGTCTTCTATAAAAGTAATTGTTTCCTTGAATCATGACTTCTAATCCTAGTTAAGAAATTTCTTAATTTTATAGTTGGAAATTTCTCAAAGTTCAGACTTTATTAAATATGTTTAATGTTTTAGACTAACTAATTAGAATAACTAATGTTCTAAAGTATTGCTTCCTTCCAACACATTCTGCAGAATGTCTATCAGCAATTTATTAATGCCCTGGGCATGGCTTCTCTGTGTTTATGAGTTTCTTGAATACTGTTTTGTATCTACAATTTGATGCTTAGTGGTCTGTGTCTAGTGTTTTTTTTTCTGTTGGCCTGCACTACTCTGTTCTAACTTATTTGGAAAACTAGCCTATTGAATAATCTACTGAAAAGGAATTTCCATATCTAAAGATGTAGACCCTCTGATACATACTGTTTAATACAATTAAATATTTTCCATGGCTCAGATACATGAAGTTTTATAATTCCATTCCAAATCCACTATCATGTAAGCTACATAAGATCTATGGTATAGATGCCTTGCCAGTTCTTCAATGAGGTCAGTGTTATTCTAGAAATAAGCCCTTGAAATTCAAAATAGCTGTCAGGCTTATTGAGGAAAGTGACCCCCAATCTGTCTTCCTGTCACTGCTATGTGCATCAGGTCAGATCATTCCAGCTAACATGGCCACAAATCTTTATCAGGGTGTAGTGCCAAATGCAAACATTTATAGACTGACTATAAGCAAGGTACTAACCTGCCACAATTATGGATGGTGAAAAACTGACTGTGATGGTTAATTATGTGTGTTAACTTGACTGGATCACGGAGTACCCAGATATTTGGCTAAATGTTATTTCTGGGTGTGCCTGTGAGGGTTTCTGGATGAGATTAGCACTTGAATCAGTAGACTGAGTAAAGCAGATTGCTCTTCCCAATGTGGGTGTGTACCATTCAATCCTTTGAAGGGTTGAACAGAACAAAAAGGCAGAGGAAGGGAGAATTTGCTGTTTGATTGCTTGAACCGAAACATCAGTCTTCTCCTGTCCTCAGATTGGGACTTACACCATTGGCTCTCCCATTTTCAGAATTGCACTACTGGTTTTCTTGGGTGTCCAACTCGTAGATGGTAGACTGTGGGACTTGTCAGCCTCCATAATTACATGAGCCAATTCCTTATAATCTCTTTATATCTATATATTGTATACATACATATAGTACCTTCATACAACATATGCGTATATCATCTATATGTATATAATATATAGATACAGATGTAATCTCTCTTTATCTGTACATATATCATCTGTGTATATTTATAATATATAGATACAGTTATAAAGAGATATGTATATAATATATAGATACAGATAAAGAGATTTTATTATATTATTATAATACATCCTACTGGTTCTGTTTCTGTGGAAAACCCTAATACACTGACCTAATCAGATTTCCTGTCTTGGGTAGAATGGAAGCCAGATATATAAGAACATGTGGGCCACCAGAGCTGATAATTTTCAAGCAGTGTCCCCAGTGTGTCAGGGTTACCTATCCTAGTTATGGACCACCAATCAAATGTTAGGAAAATCAAATGTTAGATCTCAAGATCTAGAGAAAAAACAAAACAAAACTACAAATGGATGGATTCTAATGCCAATGTTATTATTGATTTGCTGTGGATTTGAGCAGAAATGGTGTGAAGAAAAAAATTAGTAGGTCAACAACAGTAGGACAACCATTAGCTATAACCTGCAAAGGTACTGAAGTCTCTATTTTTTTAATTGTAGAATATTATTGTTTTATAATGACTGTGGTTTGTGAAAATAACATAACCTCCCTAATTCTCTTCATATAGATGGGTGGATAGAGAATAGCAGTCTCCTTTTCTTACAGTTGTTTGATGATCTGTAAGCACTGGTTGATAGGCTACCCTATCACACAATGGTGACATTACTGGGTATGTGATTCTTCCAAACTCACTTTTGTTTCATCCTTCCCATCTTCTCCACACTCACTTCCTTTTATAATATTCTACCACTTGTCTTTTCATTTTCTTCTCTATTTAAAATTTCTTTGCCTCTCCTTTTGGCCTATTGGTGAAACACTTAGACATTGTGGTGACTCTCTAGGCCAAGAGAACATGACTCTTGACTATAAGGGATTTTGACACATCATGGAAATGTGAGGCATTTTCATCAACAAAGAATTTTTAACAATTTATTTATTTTTTTTTAGCACTGATAGGAATAGCAAAAGACCAGAACATGAGCTAATTTCATCCTAATATGTTGGTGTGTTTTTCTTGAAGTTCATATTTGGAGGTCAGTGTGGGTAGAGAGAACATAGAAGATATAGGTAAACATTCCATTACATAGGACAGGAGGAAGTACCTGAGGACACTTGAATTGTTTTCCACAGGATTTCTCACATTTTTATCACATCAAGTTTATGTTAGGGCACAAATCTTCCTTTGGCACCAAGAGAAGATATGGGTTGCTTGGGATCTGCTCCAGTCTGTCATGTCACTTAGCTGTCACAGAAAGGCATTTTTTTGCTAAGTCATAACAGACCCATAGGGCCATATTTTTAGTTCGTATCTCTTTAAATGTACACATGTACTTGCTGCTACTACCAGCACTGCCTTAGCATCCTGAGAAACCTTTCAGTCAGGGTGGGAGTAAGGGTTGTCAAATTACTCCCCGTTATCAAATTTATAAGTCCAAAAATGGTGTTTACAGACACTTTGGAAAACTGGGCATCTTCAGAGTCTGTGATGATGATATAAAAGACTGTAATGATAAGTAATGTCAGTAAGGTCAGCCTGTGTCTTCAGAATGCCCTGGATAACCAAAGTCATAATTCTGTGGTTGGCAGATGTAACACAACCATTCAGTCATTAAAAGCCTTCTCAGTAAAAATTTTTTCCCAAAGGAGAATGTGTTAAGAAAATGATCTGCTAGGTTGCACATTATGCTAGTCTCTGGAAGACATGCTTTGCATTTCTCATAGCAACAGAGGCTAACTCTGTCATTCTTGGAAGACTGTGTTGCCTGTTTGGAGTGGAATTTGTGAGGGTGGTTCATGTTCCACACTGGAAGTTTTTTTGTTGCCTCCCTGGGAAAGTGACTTTTTCTTTTTAATCCTGTGTTCTGTGGAGTTTTTGAGAATAGAGTGTAGTCAAGAAAAAGGATAGGCAGTCAGGGCCTTGAGACAGTTCTAGCAAGTGCAGTTCAGCAGTAAATTTTTTAGGGAAAGGATTTGCTTGTGTTTTTTGGTTGGTTGTTTATGTTTTTTACGTTAGGATCAGGTTCCATTTGAATAAAAAGGTAGAGTAGCTAAAAAGTAAAAATAAAATCTTGACTAAGGGCATTTTTATAAACATTCCATGCTTTATTTTCCCTAGGCAAAAAATAACAATAGTAATTACACCCTCATCCGCATAATACTCACTGCTTGTCCCTTACTTTCTTCCTAGATGCCATCGATGTTGTGGAGGAATAATTAGATCGAATCTATAAAACACTTTGAGCTTTGAGAGAATGGCCCTTTGAAAATACAAGATGACATTATGCTTGTCTCTTATAGACGTATTCAATGACAGATGTTTCCATCTTAACTCAAGGCCCATCAATTTGTGATATTTAAACTTTAGAAAACAGTTGGAACTATCTGACAACTTCTAAAGAACTGCAGATCTGTAGATCTTAGTGGGAGACCAAGCAGCAGGATAATATGCCCAGGAAACCAAATATGTATTCTTTATTGTTCTTATTCCCTACTCTACCTTGTTTCCTCTGGTTGCCCTCTCCCTCCTCATCTATACCTCCAATCCCCTCTCCATATGGTCCCAAACCTCAAAAGAAATTTTTTAAATATATTAGAAGAGGTATATTTATTAAGAGGGTACAGTGATAGATCATTGTCATCACTGCAGTCTTTCTCCCTCATTTAGAAGCTGGCATGAAAGGCTTGATGTACAGAACAATATCATCTGCTCTAATGATCTGTAGACTGGAACCGGAGCTCAAAGGCTCCAGCCTTTCTGGCTCACACTGTGTGAGGGAAACGGCTGGTGCTCATGTTTTATTGGAAGGATGGGAACAAAGGATGTTAAGAGGACTACACAGGGGCCAATGTGAGTCATAACAAGCCTTGTGAAATTGTTTCAACTCCTTTCCTCAACCTTAGCTGTTCTGACAAATGTGTCAAAGCTTTAGACAGGGAATACTGGATGCTGATGGAGCCTGGGTCGATGTAGAACAGGATTGTGCCTCCAAGTCGAGGTCTGAAGCAGGAAGGAGAGAAAAAGGAGAGTAAAAGGAGAGTCTTTGTAGAAAGATAAGGTTGCTGACATTTACTCTTAAACCAGCTAAGCATTGCTGCTTTAAGAAAAATTTCATTTTTTGGGGCGCCTGGGTGGCTCAGTCGTTAGGCGTCTGCCTTCGGCTCAGGTCATGATCCCAGCGTCCTGGGATCGAGCCCCGCATCGGGCTCCCTGCTCGGCGGGAGGCTTGCTTCTCCCTCTCCCACTCCCCCTGCTTGTGTTCTCTCTCTCACTGTATCTCTCTCTGTCAAATAAATAAATAAAATCTTTAAAAAAAAAAAAAGAAAAGAAAAATTTCATTTTTGGTCTGGAAAGCTACTTTGTCGCAAGCATTCCAACTGCTTTGTATTTGTATTGATGCCATTACAATTCGCTGACCTGAGATTGAAATGTAAAAAACAACCAAGTACTCAGAAAAAAGTATTCCTCTCAAAGGGTGCAAGTAGCTCACTCCCAGGGTGTTCGTGCCTTGCCTAGGCCAGCTGTCATCAATCTGGAGATTTCATTTAGATTGTCTGTGAACGAATATGTTTGGGTAAGTTGTGACTTCTCTGCAAGGGAACAAGACGTGCATTAAAGCCCACATGGCTTCCCTCTGGGGCATATATCTAGGGTTGAGCTCAAAGTGATGATTGCAACAGTGCCCCGAGTAAGTTGCCAATGTTTCTGCCACCTACCACACAGAAATTTCAAGTTCGCAAGCCTGTGAATTCTCCATGACTACCCAGGAACACAGAGAGAAGTAAATATTGAGTTCTGCAGATGGCACCTTATTTTCTGCTCTTTTCCCTTTAGATCACCAGTTAGTCAATAAAAGAATACTAGTAGCCTTTGCCACAGGCAGCAAAGGCCGCCACGTGTCTAGGAACTGAACTTGAAATTTCATTGGTTTAAGCCCCACTGTATTTCTAAATTATTATACAGCTTTAAGTGGAATTTAAAGCAGAAATATGTTTCTAATGAAAGCAGCTGGACTTTGGCTGGCTTCAAAGGGGGTTGGAGGTCAGAGTTTTGTTTCTGGATTTGCGAGGCTGCCTAATCACCAGGAAATGAAGAAATGGGGACTCAAAAGAACTGGATTCTTATTTTCTATTATTGTAGACAACCAGATGGAAATTTGTATTTATTTTTTCATACTTTAAAACTTGGATCTGCAAAATGGGGGTAAGTGACTTTTATTGACCTCTTAAGGACACTGTAAGGCAGGTAGTTTATGTCTGTAAGTCCAAGGTAAGTAGTTGTTCAATCAAGAGGGTTTTCTTTATTATTATTATAATACCAATCACAGAGTGGGCTCACACAAAATAATTGTTTTCTTTCCTGTCTAATGATACATTCTTAAAGCTCTTAGGGAGCCACTTTGATCACAGAGTTAACCGGAGTCCTGTTGATTACTCTTTGAAATTGAATGCAAAAAGATTGCTAATATCCAGTGGGGAAACAGGTACTCTCAGACACTGTTGGTGGGAGTGTAAATTGGAACAGCCTTTTTGGAGGGCAATTTGGCAAATTCTATCCAAATTTAAAGTGCTCAAACCCCTTTAAGAACCAAGCAGTTTCACTGGTATGTTTCTTTTGTAGAGAAAAGCTTCCACATGGGCACAAAGTAGCATGTGCAGTGATGGCCATTTGGGCTTTATTTTCAATAGAAAAATATCAGAAACCCTTAAATGTCTGTCAGTGAACCAGTGTGAGAACAATGATGATTCACCTGTACTGTGCCATCCTATACAGCAGTTAAAAAGAATGAAGATCTCTTTTACCGATGACGAGTTCTTCAGGTATATATTTGAATGGGAGGAAAAAAAGACTGACATATTCCTATTTATGTCCCCAAAGATATATTTTTATGCATGTGTATATGTAAAGATAGACAGTTTGGAAAGTTTGGTAACTGATGACCTCTGAGAAGGAGAATGGAAAGAATACGAAAGAGGGCAGGTGACCTTGATTTTTACTCTGTATTTCCATATCTTTTGAGTTTTTGTAAGCTATAGACAGCATACTTAGCTATTTTTATATAAAAATAATAAACAGATTTGAGAAATATTTCTGTTTGGTCTGGAAAAAGTCTAATGAGTTTCCTCGGCTTCAGGTGTTCCATCTAAAAATTGCCAAAATAGCTCTATAGTCTATATCTGTTCTAGGTACCATCAGAATTGATGAAGAGAAGAAGATCCAAAACAGTCAGGGGAAAGTCAAGTCTTGGATATGTTGTATTTCCTTAGTGACTTCAGTTTCCTTGATTATCCCTTTTTTCCATTTTGCCATAAGTGTGTAAGAATCAAAGGGTGTAAGAATAAGATAAGTATAGAGTGATATTTTTGAAATTATATTCCACACAACACTTGTCTCAGATTTGATTGGAAGTCCTGTTCAAAGCACTATCTGTAGGACTCCATTTCCTCTTTGTCTTTATTAGAAGGAACGTATTTCCCTGTTATGTGGTTTGGAATTGGCCTGACTCTTAGCTTCAGCGATGGGCCCTGATTGGCATCAGCCAATGTACTTCATCCTCATTGGTTGAGGAATAATCAAACCTAAAATAATCAGCACATCACATTTCAACGGCCATAGCAAATGGCCCATGGTGGGCATGTGACTTAATCAGAAGCCAGTAAGTTTATCTGATGGTTGGGGAAAAGAAGCTTTCTCTCCTCTTTGGCAGTAAATGAGGACTACCTGGGAATGACTGCCATCTGGGAACCTGCTTGAGGATGAAGCTGACACAAGGAGGAGTACAGAGATGAGTGAATTTCAGGGAGAGGAACTATACCTCTTGTATCTGAAGCTCACACTGCTTTTTTAGTTAAATGACACTATAAACTTCGCTTATTGGTTACATTAGTTTTGGTTGGGGTTTCTGTGATTTGTAAGTGAAAGCATTCTAACTGAGAGACATAATATGCTTCACATTGTGAGAAGAGATAAAGTGTTGGTTCAGAACATTTCTCTGGTGTCAGAGTGCTGGGATTTGAATTCTGCTGTCACTTATTGGCTGAGCAATCCTGGGCAAGTAAAATAGAATTAATAATGGTACCTATTTCATAGTATTGTTATTGTGATTTAATGAATTAATACATGTAAAATGCTTGACACTGTGGCTGGCATGTAATAGTAACTAATGAATTATTAGTGCATCAATAGTCACTGGAGGAAAAAAAGAGTTGCATTCAGATAGATTTGGGGAATCTGTGTCAATCAAATAAAGATGGTTTCTCCACTGTAGGACTTCTTAAAACCTTTAGTATGCTAATGTGCATTGTGAATTTCCAAGACTGAGATATTGCATGTACTATTATCTAGTCATTTGTCCATAGGAAACATTTTTCTTTTTTGAGAAATAGCTCCAGTGACTGACTGATCTTTTGCAGAATCTGCTTCCAGAAATATTGACTTTGAGAGAACCTTAAATAAAATAGGACTCAGTGTGTCAGATGCCCAAGGGTCTTTTGGTTTGGCTTCATTATAACCACGGTCCTGTTTCTGCAACTGGAGATGTACACTTCAGGTACTTTGTCCTATGCTCCCTGCAAAAGAGGGACACTCTAATATTCAATCTGGCTTTAAAAATGTATTTTCATTTGCAACCAAAACTATGAGAAATTCAGGGCAGAATCCTTCTAATAATAATAGCCCACCATTTATTGGGTAGTTGTAATGCACTAAGTACTTTGCTAAACTCTTCATATTCATTATCTCATTAATCAGTCATATGATATAGATATGATGATTCTCTCCCTTTTGCAGATCAGATAACTGAAGCTTAGAGTGAGTCAGTAATTGCAAAAGTCATCAGATGGTTAGTGGTAGACCCTGAATTTAGAATGAGGTCTGTCACGACACACTTACTATAGTAACCAATACATTAAGCAGGTGTAAAGAAAACTTCCATTAAAAACTGTCTTAGAGTGCATATTTAGATATTTATAATCTCAGATTGGTGACAAAATAGAATCCTTAAAACCAATCTGCGCATGGACAGTTAAGTGTACACACAATACTACTAGACAAATGAAAGTGTTTTTTTTTTTTTCTTTTTCATCTTATATGGATTTCAAAGTCATCCATATCAAAGCACCATCACCTGAGAAACTGAAAACCCAACAACATGGCTTCTTTATCAAGGAGCATCTGTTTCTTACAGTGATCAGATTGCCTTTCAGCCTTTTTCTGCATAGTTGATAATTCAGAAGCATTCTCCTGTACAGTAATTAAAGATGAGTTTTCCAGCCCTGTTGAAAAACTCCTCAATTTAGCTATGACAGGTTATATTTTATAATGAGGTGAAAGGATATCACTGCTGGAGAAAAAAATCCACGGACTCTGCTACTCACAAAAGGCTGTCAAATATCATATGCTTCAGTGTAGAGGCTCGTTGTGGAAGGAATGCTTCTGTGGGGTTTCACATTTTCCTTGGTCCATCTGTATTCTTAGAACAAACAGTGTGGAGAAATGGTAAAGCTCTGGAAGGAGTCAAACTCTCAGTGACTGGCTAGGCTGTTTTTCCCTTGGAACAGAAGCCAGTGTTCATAAATAGCCCTGTTCACCATCTTTCCATTGCCCATTCAGAAGAGCCCTAATTAATGTCCAGACCTTCACAGTAAGGGCAAAGGCATAGCTAGAGGATGGGAAAATTCACTTCGGTTTCACAGCCTTTCTGTGGGCCTGCGATGTTTATTATAAACAATTTTTTTATACTGTTTTGGTAGACTGTCCACCCCTGTCACATCCTTCTGTTTCCTCATTTGCGTGTATTTTGCAAAATTATTGTGATTGTCACCTTTGCCCTGACCAAAAGGTAACAATGACCTAACTTTATTTCCTGTTTAAATTTAGACCAGAATGTTCGTGGAGTTCAAATCACGTTTATTGGCTCTGTGTGTGTGTATTTTTTTAAATGCACACATACATACGCACACACATATTCATTCAAGGCTGAAGCTGTTGGGCCAAGGCCAGTTTTCAGCTTTGGTGTGCCATCTCAAATGAGATCCCTCAGTCCCCAAGGACTTGCAGCCACTTGCAAGTGCCTGACAGATTGGAAGTGCATTCATTTCCTGTAGTTCTTTTAAACACAGCCAGCTGTGTGAAGACGGAACTTGCTATCTTCCATATTGTTCCAGTAGGCATTTCAGAAACTTCCTGAATGGGACTCTGTTAGTTCCTCCCACTTCTTTTTTCTCACTAAATTAATACTTTTTTTGGATATATATATAATTTTTTATGATAAAAAGGTTTTATGGGAAGTTCACAGCTAAAATGAGAGATATAGAGTCAAAAAGGAACTAGAGAGACCTGGAACACCTAGTTTTGTGTTCAGTTCCATGACACCAGGGACTCCAATGTATAAACAAAACCAAAAGGGGAAATTAAATTTGTCAGCTAGAAAATTTTATTTAAAAAATAGTCACAGTTATAGGAAATATTAAAGATTGTGTGACACCGGATAGCCTTTATTTATCTGCCTTTTCATTGCCACAGAGTACATGTTAACCTTGAGAGCACCTGAAAAAATTTCAAGACATCTGAGTCCTTGATTTCCTATTTACTTTCAATAATAACTCAGGTTTTGTGTCAAAATACTAATAAATATTGCCAAAAAGAGAAATTAATTCTGGACTTTGTTTCTTCAGAGGATGATATCACATTAAAACTTGGCAGAAAATGTGTTTGTTAAATACTAACTTCAATGGCTTGAAAGGAAAAATATTGAGAACCAAAATATGTTGGACAAATAACATTATATCTTCACGTATCTAGAGCGAATCTAGTCATAAAGTAGAATCTTTAGTGATGTATGTCCCAGTGGGACAGTACTATTTCAGTATATTTTGTTTGTTTGTTGCACTATTCTCTGCATCACTCTAATGTTTATTGCATTTTGGTGTATATTTAATCTTTATTGCTTTTTCTCTAAATTGTTTTATTTATAAGTTTGGGGTCCACAGAGTACTGTCCATCCCAATTTGTGGCAGTGCCATCTAGTGGCAGAATGATGGCTTTTTCTCACTAGATTTAAGTGGGGTAATGGATGAAGAGCATGCTGGGAGCTGAAGCCATTTTGGGAAGCACAGTCCTTGCCTAAAATGGACTAAGACTCAAATTCCACTTATGTAATACTTTATCTGCTTTCTGTGCATCTTTTATTTTTTTGTAAGAAAAGTTTTATAGGAAGAAGGTAATAACCAAGGACAATTTATCAATTCAATTTCTTTATGAAGACTTATGGTAGCATCTTGTATTCAATGAAAGCTAGTAATTTTCCTATATCTATGTTCAGTCGCTCCTTTGACTGCTCATCAAATTGATAAGATTATTGTTTTATAGAATTTACACCTTAATTGGCTCCCCAGTCTGTTTTCTTTCCCCACATAAGTTTTCTTAAACCATTCCATATGAGAATCTCATTTTTAAAGATGTCTAAAAGAGGAGATATAAGACCTTATTTATTTCCAGTGTTAAACAACTGAAGGAAAATATTCTTCATACTAGGTACTTCCCAAATGTTGTATGCTATATTTAATTCCATTTCCTTTTTTTTTTTCTTCCTGTTTTCATTAGAACTTACTTCTGGGAAATTAAAATTGGTTTTGTTGCCCTAAATTTGCCCAGTGAATTACATGTTTTTCCCCAGACTTTTCTATACTTACCACTGTGACTAGGCTTCTGCCTTATGAATCAGTTGGACCTGGAGTCCTGACATTGAAACTCAGCCAAAGTTCTTGATCTTCAGAAATACAGGTTCTAGAATCAAAGAAGTTGGTGCCATTTCTTAGTTGTGTGACCTTGGGTAAAATAATTAACTTTTAAAAGTCTATTTTATTATCTATAAAATATACTTTTTAGAACATGGTTTTGAAGATTGAGTACTTCTACATTTCTTGGCATAGAGTAAGCACTTAATGCATTTCAGGGGTTGTTATTATTGTACATCTCTTTCTGCTCGAGGCTGGATTCTGTCCCCTCTAGCTATAGTTCCAGCTTCAAATGGGATGGATAGGACTGTTGTGAGGAGATTCCTGTGCACTGGCCATGCCCTTCAGGGGACAGTTCAGGAACCGGAGGTTTACCAGATGAAGAAATGGAGGAATTAGTATAGTCTCCTGAGAGGATTATTAACCTTTACTCTAATATAATTAATTATTTAATTAGATATTTTTTTACAGAAAGCCTAAAGTAAACATGGAACAGTTGATTGAGTTTACCTAAGGACGGTAGTTATGTAGAAAAGTAATTATTAAATTTTGCTCACCCATTCCGCCAAATACTAAAAATAATTCAGATTCAACTGCATCAGTTTTCCTAGCCAGAGCCAACTCCCTACCGTTCACTTTCTGTTCCCTGACAGTCCTCCTTTAAAGGCCCGGTATGATTTAGAGGAGATCTCACTTGGGTTATAAATGGCAGATTCTACCACCCCCCCTTTTTTTAAACCTGCTTCTATCATCTGATGGTTAATGGGGTTAGAAACTAATGGGAAGGTGACATCTGTATGTGGTTTACCTCATGAAAATATCTATAGCTACTGATGCTCAAAACAGGAACTCAAATAAAAATGAGACTCTTACAAAGAAACCACTTTTGAACATAGCTTTTACAAGCAAACCGAGAGTTAGTGTGTGATTCTCTGTTCTACACTATCTTCTTCTTCTTCTTCTTCTTTCTTCTCCCTTCTTCCTTCTCCTTCTCCTTCTCCTTCTCCTCCTTCTCCTTCTCCTTCTTCTTCTTCTTCTTCTTCTTCTTCTTCTTCTTCTTCTTCTTCTTCTTCTTCTTGCTTCTTATTAGTATTAATTTGGATAGTAAGAGTGTGTCTCCCTTTTTGGCATCTGAGGAAAAACTGCTTTATTCAAAATTCCTTTTTTTTTAAGATCTTAAAAAAATTATTTATTTAACAGTGAGAGAGAGGGAGTGAGCACAAGCAGGGGGAGCAGAAGAGGGAGAGGGAGAAGCAGGCTCCCCGCTGAGCAGAGAGCCCGATGCGGGGCTTGATCCCAGGACCCTGGGATCATGACCTGAGTTGAAGGCAAACGCTTAACCATCTGAGTCACCCATGCGCCCCTCAAAATTCTTTGACAACAGTGTCCATGGCTTGTTTTTCTCCATAGCTCATATAGAGCTTAGTACAAAGTCTCTCATGTGATAGATGCTTCTTAAATATTGGTTGAGAGAAGTGACTACCTCCCTCAAACAGCCCTTCTAGAAAGACCATTTCAGGAAGCAAAGACACCCAAATTTGATGGCTGATACAGATACACCAGGCCCTGAATATTTTGAAGTTGACTTTTGTCATTAGTATCATTGTAGCTTCCTCCAATACCTTCCTGCCAGTTTTCATAGAAATTCAAACTACACATAATCATAAGTTGTTTTTGATTTTTTGACAATAGGATATTATTATTTCATGCTTTATTCAGGTGTACCAACCTAATTCAGAAATCTAGGTATGTCTGAGAAAGAGAACTACAGCTTTATAAATAATAGCTAGCTTGAGTGGTTTTTTTTTTTTATGATTTATGTATTTATTTTAGAGAGGCGGGAGGGGCAAAGGGAGAGTGAGATACATTTGCAAGCAGACTCTGCACTGCGCCGTTGAGCAGGAGCCCGACACAGGGCTTGATCTAATGACCCTGAGATCATGACCTGAGCAGAAACCAAGATTCAGATTCCTAACCAACTGCGCCACCCAGGCACCCCTAGCCTGAGTGTTTTTTATTATTCTTCCATGTGCCAGTCAATAGGCCATATGTTTTATTCCTCACCCTCATGATATCAATGTTTTATCATAATATCAATGAAAGTTTGATGCCTGGAAAACATCAAACTTTTCTGGATAAAATTTGGTCTAGTACTCTGCTCATCAAATCTCTTAATAGGAAGAATTATTTTGGAGACTTTGCAAATAGAACTGTGTATTTCCCTTACCTAGTTCAGTTTTCTGCATGAGCCCAAGATCAGTGTGTATTTATTTATTCTTTTCCTTATTTATTCATTAGCTCATTTATGTAGCCAACACTTAGTGAGTGCTTTCTATGTGCCAGGGCACAGGAGAGTTCTTGCAGATCAGAAACATCAATTAAGTACTATCCTAACCATGATGAGCTCACAATCCCATAAATTGGAGAGGCAGGTAAACAAATACTTTGTCATTGCAATGTGACCTGTGGCCAGGTGAGATGGAAAGAGATCTTTGGGAGTACGGAGGGAGGCACATTCTGTAATAGCTGTAAAAGACTGTACACTGAGGTGGAAGGGGTAAGCTTCAGTGTGGGTCTGTATAGGAACCGGAGGTTTACCAGATGAAGAAATGGAGGAATTAGTATAGTCTCCTGAGAGGATTATTAACCTTTACTCTAATATAATTAATTATTTAATTAGATATTTTTTTACAGAAAGCCTAAAGTAAACATGGAACAGTTGACTGAGTTTACCTAAGGACGGTAGTTATGTAGAAAAGTAATTATTAAATTTTGCTCACCCATTCCGCCAAATACGAAAAATAATTCAGATTCACTCATTCTATTTAACCTAAGCACTTTGGGTGGGCTTTCCTTTGCAGGGACAGGAAAACCAAGTAAAGGGACAAGTTGCCACAATTGCTAATGGCCAAAGCTAAAAGTCATTAGGAGATTGAGATTTACCTTTTCCCATTATGGAGAACTAGTTATACATAGCGATGGTGCTTGATAAACCAGACTGTGATTTGTCTTTTTAGATCTAACCATATATTTGTTTCATTCATTCATTCGATCAGTCCACAGATATTTACTGAATACCTCTTATGTGCTAGGTATTGTTCTGAGTGCTAGAGATTTAACAGTGAAAAGGACAAAGTCCTACCCTCAAGGAAATCTACATTTAATTGTGTGTGTGTATGTTTGGGTGCGGCACAGGGAGAGAGTATAATTGAAATAATATGAAAAATATGTATAATATGATAAGGCATAACACCATACAAAATGTAATTGAATAATTTTGGTAATGTTAAGTGCTATGATAAAAAAAAGTAGGGAAGAGGATTAGAAAGTATTAGTGTGGGGCGCCAGGGCGGCTCAGTCAGTTGAACGTCTGACTCTTGATTTTGGCTCAGGTCATGATCTCAGGATTGTGAGATTGAGCTCTGAGTTGGGCTCTGTGCTCAGTGTGGAGTCTCCTTAAGATTCTCTCTCCCCGTCTTCCTCTGCCTCTCCTACCCCCCCCCCCCCCGCTGCCCTCTCTCTAAAATAAATAAATAATATATTTTTTTTTTAAAGAAAGTATTAGTGTGTCAGGGCTTCCTGAAACTACTATCAGGTTCAGTGTTTCATTAGAAGGACTCACAGAATTCGGAAGACTGTTATACTCACTATTATGTTTTGTTACAGCAAAGGAATCAGACTAAAATTAGCAAGGAAAAAAGATGCATAGGGCAGAGTCCAGAAGAAACCAGGAGTAAGCTTCCAGTTGTCCTATCCCAATGGGTCACAGGGCTAGTACTGAAATTTCCTAACGCTGACGTGTGTAAAACTTGCAAAGTATTTCCAGCCAGGGAAACTCACCCAAGCCTTGGTGTCCAGGGTTTTTATTGGGGTCAGTCATGTAGGCATGTAGCACCTTCATGACTGAATTTAGCTACCCAGTCTCCAGGCTCCTAAAGGTCAAGCTGCTACAGTGTGGCCCAAAGCCCAGGTACACAAAAATAGGCATTCACCATAAATCACATTGTTAGCCTAAACTATTTGGCATAGTCCAAAGCCTCAGGTACACAAAGACGCTCTTGTCAGGTAGGATACTCCAAGGGCTCAGAGTTCATCTCCCAGGAGCTGGACCAAGGGCCAGTCCTGAAGATGATGGAAAGTGCAGGGTTTGAGCAGTTTAGGTATGCTAAGTTAACCCTTTACTTTACAAAGAGAGGCAGAAGGATTTTCTAATAGGGGTTTTCCTTCTAATCTCTTTATTTTTATTTATTTTTTAAAGATTTTATTTATTTATCTGACAGAGAGAAAGAACAAGCAGGGGGAGCAACAGGCAGAGGGAGAGGGAGAAGCTGACTCACTGTTGAGCAGGGAGCCCAATGCGGGGCTCCATCCCAGGACCCTGGGATCATGACCTGAGCTGGAGGCAGATGCTTAACCGACTGAGCCACCCAGCCTCCCTAATCTCTTCTTTAAGTGTAACCCAGAAATGTACATTTCTTGGCTCCTAGTTCTTCCTGTGCTAGCCTGCTTTGTCTCTTATTTCAAGACACTAGTAAGCACCAGTTTGTGTCAGGGCACACACATGTGTGTGTGTATGTGTGTGTGTGTGTCTGTATGGACATTCTAGTACAAGCTACCAGAATCTTCAGTACCTGTTTTCCCAGGGCAACACTGATTCATGCTCATTCTATTAAATTAGTGCCTATGTCTCAGTGAACTTATTTGTTGGTAACAATGTTCTTTGCCATGTGTGGACTGATCCATGTATCCTGACCCTAAATATACAATTTATAATTTATTTCATTACATATTTTATAAGAGTCAACACTGAGAAACATAAAGCTTTTCTTTTCCTAGTTTTTAATAGTGACATCAGTTGACCTAGACCTTGAATTCAAAAGAGTATCTGTGTGCTGGAGATGACAGGGACTGGAATGAAGAAAGGTATAGGAGATACCTCTAGCTATAGAAGAAAATTCTACAATTGATAGCTCTTTGTATATTAGGAGCTTAAAAAAAATCTGCATCCCCCAAAAGTAAAGTGCAACCTGTTGTATACCATGCCATATGTGTATTCATAGAAAACAAATATATATGTCATTATAGCCACTCTTTTAAGTTATTATGCTTGACAAAATTTGGATCTTTCTGAAAACACATTCATTTTCATCTCCCAGAAAGTGGACAGTGGAGGGCTAAGCCCTTTCCTTCTGCTTCTAATATGGTATGTTTGTACTTGAGGGAAAACCCATAGTTGTGAAAAGTAGAGAAAAAAAAAATGAAGGGCCAGATCCGTTTTACTGATAGGGAGGGCTTAAATTAATGAACCTATTCCCCTGAGCTGGAAGACAAGTATCAACTCTGTGAAGAGGAGGAAGACTTCCTCTTCCATACCTGTCTTTGAGCAACTGGTTTCAGAGAATGTTACATACATGCATCATCACTACTGTCCACACTGACCACAACTTTTGCTTGTGATACCTTTCTTGTGAACAGGGAGCCTTTCTAGTGAACAGAGAGTTTTATGTGGGAAGAAAATCTGTATCGTGTACTAGAGTTACTTAATACGTGTTACTTAATAGTAAAGCAAGGTTGCCCTATTACATATACATATAATACATATATATACACATACATATAATACATACATTGACTTAGCTAATTTAACAGGGAAGGTTCATATAAAACAGTTTCACTTCATTTATACCAATCATTAACTAGTTTTCTAATTTTTTGATGTTCACGATGTTGCCACTTTAAGTGGAGCTGTCTGTATTTATTCCACAGAGTTTTTTGTTGGAATTTCTAATTACTACTCTTATCTACCCATTTTCCTTACAGCTTTCAGCACCACTTCATGCAGTACTGATTTGAGTGAGGCATATTAATTTGTCTGACAATCTGCACATTTGTCTCCTAAAGTCTTCTCCAATCTCTTCTCCACTTTGGTTGTTTTATAGACGTTTTTCCTTCTCTGTCAAATCCCTGATTGTGCTCCCAGTCCGCACTCTTAGCTGATTACCAGCACTCCTACTTATGAAATCCCGGTTGCTCCCGTTGTGCACTGCCCCCACCACCTTCATTCAGACGTCCTTCATCACTTTCCCACACATCCTCTGTGTGTTCAGCTTCTCCTTTCCCACTGAGCCTTTCCTCTCAGCTTAGCCTGCCCACGTGCTCGGATCTTGGACTCTCAAACCCACGGCCCGTCCACACCTGTTGCCGCTGCTCTGGCTTCTCCCTGCCTGGTCTCACCTCACTAGGCACTCGTGGGTGGCTACCTGGCTGTTCTCCTGCCTCACTTTTTTCACCTTTCCCATCTATTCATCACACTGCTGACTGATTAATCTTTTTAATATCCTCATGTCATTTTATTCTCAAAAACCTTTAATGGCTCCCCAGTGCTTATTAATAAAGTTCAAACTCCTTAGCTTTGCACTTTGCCAAGGTTTCCCCATGACCTGGCTTGCTGCCAGCCTCCTCAGCTTTCTCTCCTTCTACTCACCTTTATATTCTCCACCTTGGGTCCACACTACATTGTCAGCGGTGGTTCCCTGTGTATGCCCTGTGCTTCCCAGTCTTCTTGTCTTGACTCACACCATCCTTCAGCCTGGATTGCTCTCTCCCTTTCAAGTATGTCTTCTTCTGCTGTCCCCTGCTACCCAAATCCCACGTTAAGGTCTAGTGCAAATTTAACCTCTCCCCAGAAGCTTCCCTAGCTAGAAGTGCTCTCTTAATTCCCAGTGGCTTTCTATAATAGGAGTAGTTTGTATCCCTCTTACAGTACTTATTCCATTTTGTACGGTTACTGTTTTATTTATGTATAAGCTTCATCTCTTCTAGAGTGCAAGTTCTTTAGGATAGAGTTTATACTTTGTGGTGTGTTCTGTAGTACCTATTTTTAGCATAATATCTGAAGAACACTAATGATATGTTTACTGAGTGAATAAATTAATGCATATCTCCAGAAGAAAGAACTGCTGATGGAAGTATACCTCATATCTTAACTCAGTATCTAGGTGTGAATAAATTAAAATAATTACCCTCAGCACATCAGTTCTTCCAGATATTTTGTAATTGCTCTTATCATGTAAAGCACATCAAGGTAATTGGATACAATGTGTTTACGAGCTGTAAGATATATTATTGTCCCAGATTGAAATTTGTTTCCATCTAGATTAGTAATACTGCTTTGTAATGACCTCTGAGTCTTGCAGCAGAAGTCATTAGGGTATTTATCGGAAATAGAAATCAGATGGAAAAGCCATCATATCTTTTCCCCTATCTCTACCCTCACCTAAATGCAGAAAATAGTATCTTCAAAACATTTACTATTCTATGGCTTTTAAAGAAAACCCCAAACTTAAAATACAAACACATTGTGTGCCTTTCTTATATTCTGACCTATAAAACTGCACACTTTAAAGTTATTTTGAAACTTGGAAATAGAAATGGGAGCATCAAAATGCAACATTGTCAACACATTTAAAAATTTTGTAGGTTTGAGCTTTCAGAAAGGAACTTATTATTTTCATTCCTCCTGCTGAAACTCCCATTTGTACTGTGTTGCCTTCCCCAAGGATCCCCAATAAGCTTCACCCATTTTCCCACCACTGAAAAGAGAGGTACCCCTAGGCTGGAGAGCAGCTCCCATTTAATAGTGCATAACAACAGAACCGGGGCTGTCAAACTCTGACAGCTTGAATGAGGGAAGATTTCAAACAATTATGAGTGGGATTTTAAATGCCTCACCTGAAATACATTGCAGAGTCCTTATCACAAAAGGGAGATACTTTGGAAACTGCCTAAAAATTCATCCAAGAGGAGTTTAAGAGAAACTTGGCAGGTGCTCATGACACAACAGTTGAGAATAAGAAATGAAGCAGTGCACTGAAGGGATTTAGGGAGGTTGAACATAATCATTGATGTAAGAATGAGGCCAGGGCCCAGGAGATGGTAATCCCTGCCCTTTGTTATAAGACCTCAGGGACTGCAAGTGTCTAAACCCTTCCTTGTTTTGTGTTTCGTCTCACACCAAGCAGTGTTATTCTTATTAGCTGAAAAATGGGAATTGTCTAGTTGAGTAAAGCCTATTCCGGACTGGACAGAAGGGGACATTACTGCTATTAATACACCATTCTTTAAACACGTTCATTCATCCTGAACAGCACTCTACTCGAAAAATCCATGATCAGTGCTAGGAGGTCTTTTTGTGGGTAAAGACTTTAAGTGAATAAGTAAATACACATTCTGTTGTAGTCAGGTTCAAGGTGAGATTGTTTTTGACAAGACTTGCCCTCTCTTCTTTCCAGACAACTGTTTTGGTGTGCTCTAAGGACTTACCAGCTTTACTCCCATAACATCTTGTAATTTCTTTTGGCATATTGCCCAACAATTTATTTAGACTGTTTTGGTTCTCAGACCTCTTTAAGTACACTTTTGTAAGCAACTTTATTCTTTCCCACCTTTATAAATAATCATTGTAAAGTAATTTGAAATGAAGACTTTTACAGATGAACTAAGTGAAGTTAGTCAAGCCACTCTAACCATTTACTTACTTTGACTTAAATTTTTTAATTTCCTAAAAAGCCAAGGAAAGAAGAATGGTTTGTTAATATCCACATGGGCCCACAATCTTTGTAATCAAAATTCCTTGAGGACAGATGTGTCTTAGAATCACAGTGTTTGGATTTTAGAAACTGAATGCAGTGCGTATATTATATACTATGATAACACCTTTAGTGGCATTTGGGCAGTACCCATAATCATTACATTAGTATTTCTCCAGTGAAATGGGTACATATTCATATCAGTTTAGGTCTCTGTTGCCACCAAATAAGTTACAAATGTCTTGGTTTTCTGAAAATGTTAAGTTTCAAATTGCAGATAAGGTGCAGATATTTACTTAATTTTCTTCATTCTTTAAAACAGATAATTGTAAGCAACAACAAAACCTCCAACATTCTTTTTATTAATAAGGAAGTTGAACCTCAGTGAAATTAAATAAGTCCAAGGTCACACAACTAGGAGAGAATGCAGCCCGGATGCTAATCCAGTGTCCTCTATTCTGTTTTATCACATTGCTTTGCCCTTTTTTTAAAAAATTTTTTAAATAATACATGCCCACTTAGTTTGTTTCCATTTTTGCCCTGGTTCTTACTGCTTTAATATCCATGGGCCATTGAAATCTTAGGTCTTTTTCTTATACAGTGCTGGTCAGGACATAATAGTAAAAACGGAAAGGTACTTGATCACAAATAGAACATGAAATCCTCTACAGGGTGGCAGAGTTTAAGTCCTACATTCACTTAAGTACTGGAAATTGGTGGGCACTCCTTTTTCTTATAAAAAGGTCTTCTTAAGCTCTTAATTTAGGTAACCATGGGATGAGTATCAGTAAGTTTATGAAAAGTTGGGAGTTTTCTCAGGGTTCACCAATTATTTTCTGAAATATTCAAAGGGAGGAAAGAAAAAAATGTTACAGGATAATTTTCTATAGGCATTTTTTGTTTTTTTTGGTCACATTAACTAGGATCAGGTGGAAAATGTTAGTATTTGAAGTTATATGAAGAATGTTGTTTGACATCAGGCTAGCTCTCCATATGTTTCTTAGGATTAAAAGGAAACTATTTTACATATTTCTCTCCCATTACTATCACCCAACAGTTTTTGAATTATGTTATGAAAAAGGACTTAATGATGAAATGTGGGTCATCCCCTAACTTAAAGATAAGATTGCCCAAGTGGTGGTACCCAAAGCTCTCTTTAAGGTAAAATTTTATAAAGTCTCTCAGCAACCTACTGATAACCACACTGGCAGGAGATTTTCCTTTAGATCTAACTAGACACCTTCTTGCTGCAGTTTAAATTGATTCTTGGGCTTAATAAATGCCATCCTTGTTCCTGAAGGGCAATCCATTTTGCAGTAATAAAGCTGAGGTTTGGGAAATTTCATGATAATACACATTAGATTAGTTCTAGCTTATTGCAAAAACAATTACATCAGTGTTCAAACTTCTAAATGCCAGAGTCATCTTAATTTTTTCCTGGCCACAAAAGGCTCTATTTTTATATGCAAAAACTACATACAAAAACTAGGTAACTTTACTTGTGAGTACACTTAACCCTTTCCTCAAAGGGCAAAATTGACTTGAAGATTTGAGAGCAACTTGACCATTCAGGAATGCAAAAGAAAATACCATCTCTGAAAATTCATGAGTCCCTATGCTTAAATTGTTATTGGCATTGTAAAATAGACTAAACATATTATTGCACCTATTTTTCTTAATTAAAAAATACAACTTATAATATATATATATAATAACCTTGCTTATAGTGTTTGAATGTAGAAAATGAGTTGTGGAAAACAACTATGCAAGACCGTATTTGAAAAATTTAGATGATATTTTCAAAAGACAAATTATAAAGTGGCATAATATTTTATTCAAAAAACAGGCAGAAGTCCTTTATATCCAGAGATTCTTACTGTTATCTCCTGGCAAAAACTGCTTTGTAAGAAAAATTATTCAAAGAAAAAGATTTCCATCATTTCACAATGGTTCTGGAAACTTTATATCAAAAGAGAATTGTTGTGCAATTAAAATCTTTAGACACATCAGAGAGTTTTAACATTGCCTTTTTGTAAGGTCAGCAACACCATCAATTCAATTAATCCTCTCAAATATTCTCTACATTGCTCAAAAGCCATCCTCATCAGGGTGGCTGATGTGATGGCATCGATAAGAAGAGAGAAGCAAGGATGGCATCCTGGTGGATTTTATCATTGTTCCTCTCTACACTATTAAAAGACTTGGAGTCTTATTTTTAAAGTCTCCTCATTCTATTTCAGTTTTGTTTGCTTTTGTAAATATAGTTGAGAAAGAGCAAATGTACCGTTTGTCAATGTTTCTTTTGTGCATCTGTTTGTCTAGTGGCATAACAAACTCTGAAAAAATATAATATCTGTATATAACATGTATCTATTATAAATATGTGTATAATATATACATGTTAAATATTTCTATATTCAGATGAATTGTGTGAATTGTAGGTATTAGCCTATAATCTGTGAATGATTGGTGGTAATATTAAAACAGAAATTATAGGGTCTCTTCTTTGTCCCCACACAACCTTCTTAGGAACCGTACCCTCCTTTTTGCTTTGAATCACTCTCTAGGAAGGTTTTCTTTCTGGTAACCGGTTAAACACTTCTGCTTTATCAAGAATAAATGTAGTTTAAAAACATAGTAAATAAATGCCTCTGAATATATTTTAGGGCTTTTCTTTTATAATACATAAAGTGCTAGTTTCATGTTTCCACCTGTTCTAATAGTGCTTTTTCATTTATAAGAAATCTTTACTGAAGTGCTTTATTTAAGTTTAGGGACAGGGAGAATTTGGAGAGAGTCCAGATACAGTAATAAAAATCAGTAAGCCTATATGCAAATACATTTTGGGAAAATGGTAATGCTTGCCAAGATTTTAGTCAACCTGCCAAAAATTGCATTTTACAAAATGCAGTGGTGTTACTCATGCATTTTTCCGTACTGTGAATGCTAATGAATAATTCCCAGTGGTTGTAGAGGGGACTGGTCCAAAGAGGTAGCTTCTGGGGTTTATGCACGAGTTACAGGCTTAATGTAGACAACCAGACTTTTCTTTTAAAATTGGGCTCCATGGGTATCTAATTCTTACTATTCTGTGTTATGGAAATGAATCTAAAGGGCAGAAAAAATGTAAGAAGAAATGTTCTCATTCCAAGGTCTTAGTTGTAGAAAATTTTTCATTAACTGATCCACTTTAGGTTTGCTAAAAGAACAGCTAGAGGAAAATTAAGTGTTTCTCCTAACTGTGTTGAGTTAGTGCAAGACTTATATCCTAATTTTACCATCTTGGTTTCCCCAAGTCTAATTTTTTCTTGTAAAAGACAGAAGGAAGTAAGATTCAGCCAACTATTTAGAGGCAGCTTTTCAAAGTGGAAAGAATATGGACTTTGCCATTCAATTTACTTGGCTACCAATCATACCACTACGCATATTAGCTCTGTAACTTGTGCTAGCTTTGTAAATGAAGATAATAATTGGTATCTAGCTTTTAGGGTTCTTGTGATGATTAAATAAAGTTAAAAAAATTAAAGCAGTTGGCTCATAAGAGGTGTTCAATAAATGTAAGCCTTCTTCCTGAAAGCAATTCTCATTAATAGAATAGTCTGATTTAACTAGGAAACTGAAATCCAATCATACATTTAGAGAAAATGAGTTTTCATACAAACATATTTAAGTATAAAATGGAGAAATTGAGAGAAGGAATCATTTGATTTCCACAAACAGACACACTTGCAATTTTTAAGATTCCAGTTAAAGAAATAAAAGGCAACTCTTCTCTTACTGCATTTGCTTGTCTGCATTCATGGCTAATCATATGGAATTAAAATATTTGACCTATTCCTTAGGAATGCATTTTTAAAACTAAAAGGTATGCACTGGTATCAGAGTGGGTAAAGTGTAGAGGTATAGTGGATAATGATTACCTAAATTACAGAAGTAAGTAGATCCGTTCTTATAAAAGTTTTCCATTGCACTAAATAAGTCAGGCTTTTTAACTAAGTCCATAATTAGAGTTGCCAGATAATTTATAGGATGTCCAGTTAAATTTGAATATCAGATCAACAGTGAATTCTTTTGTACTTTTACGTATGTTCTAAATATTGCATGGGACATACTTATACTAAAATATTATTTGTTGTTTACCTGAAATTCAAACCTCACTGGGTGTCTTATATTTTTATTTACTAAATATGGTAACCTCACTCATATTCTAAATAGTTTCTATGCATTTTTATACATTTTATGATTATATTATGAATTATCCTACCATAACAGCAACTTCTTTGCTTATGACTGATCTCAGGCCTTTTATACATATTATTGCTGAGTTATTATTTTTCTTTTTTTAGATTTTATTTAAATTCAAGTTAGCTAACATATGGTGTATTATTAGTTTCAGGCATAGAATTTAGTGATTTGCATATAACACCCAGTGCTCATCACAATAAGTGCCCTCCTTAATGCCCATCATCCAATTACCCCGTTTCCCCACCCACCTCCCCTCCAGCAACCCTCAGTTTGTTCCATGTAGTTGAGTCTCTTATGGTTTGCCTCCCTCACTGTTTTTATCTTATTTTATTTTTCCTTCCCTTCCTCTATGTTCATCAGTTTTGTTTCCTCTGAGTTATTTCTTGAGACATTTTTTTTTCTTTATATGGGGAAGGGATGGTGAAGTTAAAATTCTAGGAGAACCCTGAAGCTAAAATTGTCTATGAGAAATAACTTATACAAACTGCATAATGAATATCAAGCTGCATTTACATTGCTCTATTTTAATAAGTGAGAGCAAAGATCTCTAAAAGCAGAAGATAGCTGATATCATCATATTCTACTACATGGCCTTACAAAGGAGGAAGAAGGAATAATCAATCCAGAAGTTCTGAAAGACTCTCCCTTAGTAGATTGTATGTATGGCTGGGCAGGCTTCTCCGTATGCAGCATTATAATGAAGCTGCAAGAGGGAGAGATTATTCTTTCAGTTTTATTCATATTATGCACAAGACTTTCGAATTAGTTTTTTGGTGGGTAAGCACCTTAAATCACCCATAAGACCTCAGCTTTATTGTTCAGCATTAAAGAACAGAAGAAAGAGCAAAGAGTTTGAAGAATTAAATGAATACATAGGAAATTTGTTCATACATGTGCCTTATGTTTTAACAGTAAATCACTAACTTTTTAGACCTGGAACTGCCTGCCAACGCTGAGTTCTGGGGGCGGGGGGGTGGTGGGGAGAAAGAGAGCAAAAGAGAAAATTTTGCCTGCATTGGAACAGAAAATAATGTTGAAGCAAATAGAAATCTATATACTTTTGACAGTTCAAATGATACATAAGTACACAGGCTGACAACGGCTGGTTTGTCCCTGCAGTTCACTTCGCTCAACTCTGCATGGTTCTGTAGGACAATGAAATTCAATGCACTTAGAATTTCCAAAAAAAAAAAAAAAAAAAGTGAGCTCAGATTCTTTTAAAAGCATTTCTATGAGAAAACGGATCATTTACATGCCAAAAGCACTTTTAATGTGACATATTTAGCACATGTATTATTTAGAACGAAAGCTGCTTGAACTTAGCGAATTTTAAAGTCTATAAAACGGCACCCCACTGCGCAGAAAGGTAGCAGTTCTCTGTTATGTGATTATGTGGAATAATAGACTTGTACATAACTTTTTACGAAATTAAAGGTATGACATTTACTTTCGTTTAGCCCTATAAATTGCACTTTAGAACATAAAGAATGGCCTGATAAGTGAATTTGTTGTTCCTTCAAGCAATTTAACTGATTTTTAAAGAACAGTTTTGTGTTCCATCTATTGAGTAACACATCAAACAGTTATCTTAGTAGATTTAATGAGGCTCGTATATCACTTAACTCTTCTGAGAAATGTTCAGGGGCCCTTAAAATGAGAAAGGCGGACATCCCAGTTTGTTTTGTTTGCTGCTTGCACTGGAGTCCAAAACCAAGTGCACAGCTCCACTGTCATGGTGGCTACTCTGCTGGACGGGGGGCTGGGGGAGGGTGGCTTCCCAGCAGCAGCTGTACACGCCTCGTGGTGGGACATGGGCTGGCCTCAAATGCCTTTGGAGAACAAATTGAGATTGCAGATGTGATAAGATTTGGGGCATATTCTCTGACAAACATACCATTTCCCAAGAAGACCCTCTCATCAGAGCACACTACCTTACTTAGAGGAAACATTCAGAAAATATTTGTTTCTTTAAGTATAACTGTGGACAAAGCAGCCAGGTCTTAAAAAGTAAACAGAGATCTGCTGAAAAAGGGCCAAGAGCTCTTGGCCCTTCCTCATTTATGATAATTTTGCCTCCAGTGAAGAGATAATGATAAACTAAGCTGAACACACATACGCACATATGTTGGGCTGAATTTCTATGATGCAGCCAGTCAGAAATATCCTCAAGCCTGTCTGGAAGTGATTCTCTAAGTGGAATCATAGGAAATGATTTATCTTACAGATGAATGCAGGACGGACTATCTATCTATGTATCTATGTATCTATCTATCGATCTATCATCTGTCTGTCATCTATCTAGCAGAGTCCAGCATGTGTCAGATCTCTGTGAGTTTAAGTAAGTGACACCCAGTGTTCTGGGTGTTATATGCAAACAATATATCATGGAACACTACATCAAAAACTAATGATGTAATGTATGGTGATTAACATAACATAATAAAAAAATAAGTGAGTGACTTGATAGCTTGTTATCAGAGTGAGTGTGTTTCAGTGGTACACAAAGCTGTTTCAAGATTTCCATCTTTAAACCTCTTCTCTCCTCTCTACCTCCTTCACCCCCTCCAGAGATTTCAATGATTGTGTTTAAATTTGCTTCAGGCTTGAATTTTGGCATTCAGGAAATCAGCTCAGCAACGCAACTCTTCAGTAATTTATCTGGGTTGCTAGAAAGACTCATTTGGTGCCCCTTAAAGATAGAGACCCTTGATTGAAAACAAAGTGCTGTGGCAGGTCAACACACGGGTGTGTGTGTGTGTGTGTGTGGTTGTTGTTGTTTTAAAGGAAAGTTTGCTTTGGCAAACCTACAACAAGGTGTTTTTCTCTTCCTTTGATTTTTCTGAATTAAAATAGACAAGATTTAGGGTATTAGAAAATGCACCCTAGTAAGCACACTGTTTTTCCTATTTGTGTTCTCATGTCTACGTTGCTCTTGTAACAGCTTTGTTCACAAGGAGATGGAAATAAAACTGGATCTCAGTCCAAAAGGTACAATTATGGTCATTTAAGCCAATAACATAATTATGTATAGAGTGTATGTATTTATCAGATATGCGCAGCCATTTTGAACTCTTTATGTATTATCATTGCCACTTTATAGCTTTCTTGAAACAATTTTCAGCATCATCTAAGTAAAAATCACAGAGAAGGTTAAATGCTAAAAATATACTTTAAAATTACATTGAGGTGATGGCTTAAAGCCAGAAAAATCAAAGAATTTCTATCTTACCATCCTTCTCTATTTCCTTTAGATTAATTGACATCAGAAATTTAATTAATCCCTATCGTTGTCAACAGTCTGTTGTGTTTATTTTGAGGAATATGGTTCAAGAGGATGCTTACCCAGAAGGACTTAAATGCAAACCTGTTTCAAACTCTGTTTGGAATCTAAGTTTACTACTTTATTTGTGTGTGACATTAAATTTCCATTCTCAGAATAAACACCACACCACCTGGGATTATGATGACTTTTCATTTTTAAACCAAAAATTTAGCATTGTTTGAAGTGTAGTTTATTTCACACCTTCCCAAGGCTCTCTTTAATGCAAGCAGGTAGGATCCCGAATCTTCCCATCTTGCTGCAATCCAACAGTTACTAATATTCACATGTATGTGTTGGTAAAAAGGAAGGTTGCTTTTAGCAAGCATGAGGCAAGGTTTTAATTTGTAGCTGATAATTTGCTACTGGAAGCTTACCCTGATTAGTCTTCTTACTGCACCAACAGTTTTTGAGGTGGTGTGAATTACCTGCTGTGTATGTTTTTACCACTCACTCAGGGATGAAAATGAATTACAACCTAGCCCTCAATTAAAGTTCGAAATAAGAAAACCTCAAACTTCTTTTATGTCTGCACTTCTAAAGAACAGAATTAGTTGCTTCTGATATCATTGGAGTTGTAATTCACACTCTTGGAAATCCTGCAATGGATCTTTCAGCCCCACTCAAACAAGCGCATCTCAGCTGTTACCCAATTACATTGCCTTTGCTCCAAGTCAAATCATCATCCAACAGCTGAGAATTGAAACAAACTCCATTTGTGAAAATGAACCATGAATTTATTGATAATGTGGAATGTTTATAAGTGTTATTTCTCGTCATCCTACAGAAATTAATATGTTATTTTTGGTCCTATTAATTGTGAAATTTAGGAAATTGAGTCATGGACTTTGATTTAATATTTCATTAGTGCACTATTTAATTTTCAGCAGTGCTGGAAAGAAATATATTAATGAAAACTTTGAATAAATATTTTGGAACACTGTTGTTAGATCTTTTGAGAAAATGTCCATTACTTTTCACCCGCTTATTATAAGTCTACAAAAGCTTGTATTGTGTTTGTTGGGTGATCTGGACATCTCAAAAGGGAACACACAGGCATTCAAATAGTCTATGAGTTTATTCATTGGCTCATGTTCTTATTAGGCACCTTTTGTGCTCTGTTTGCTCATGCCACAGGGAATAGAGGGCTCTTGAGTTCTAAAGCACTTTCATTTTCTATAGGAAAACGGGTTTTGCCATTCACTTTCAGGGAGAAAATGTCATGTGAAGGCATTGTGCTTACAAGTGGTCGTATATCCTGAATCTGCTGCTGTTCTATAAATCTCTTATTTCCCTCTGGAAGAAAAGTGGCATACCTGAGAATTTTCTCACCTAAGATCAGCATAGTAAGCGGCAGGAAGTGGGAAAAGCGAACAGAGACTGAAGTCATAGGATGATTTTCTGCTCTAATGATTGGGAAGGACTAATAGATAGCAGAGAGCACCTCCTCATTCACTTACAAACGAAAACAAGTTTGTTTCCTTGATGTCACTGTGGAAATAAAGGTTTCATTTGAATTCTGAGAGGAAGCATTGGGCTGCTCAGGAGGAGATCTCATACAGGACTCTGTAGGCAAGAGAGGAATAAACAGAGGGGACAAAGCCTGGAACTTCCAAACAGATTATAAACTCCTTGATAATAGAGATCTGTTTTATTTATTTATTTATTTATTTATTTATTTATTTATTTATTATTTACTTATTTATTTAGTGTTTTCCATAGCATCTAGTTCACAGCTGGAGTCACAACTGGTATAAGTGGATTCTTGATTAACACCCATGTTCCAAGGTGATAACTAAGGTTTACAAGACCAAAGGAAGGGCAGTTACGTTATATACTGGATACAGTGGTTTTAGCAGACTTCACCTTACTTTTGATATTAGCAGAATTACATCAAATTTACCAACTAATTTTAATTACTTTCCTCTCCTTTGCAGTCATAAATTTTTTAGTTACATTTCTTTTCTGCAATGTCACGGGAAAGATGATATTTGAAGCTCTTGTTTGTTCATGTTCCTGGAAAGAGGAAAATTATTATTCATCTAGTTCTTCCTCCCTCCTTTGCTATCGAATGACAAGATTGTTGATAAGTAGCTGCATATTATGCAATGTAACAATATTGTCAGAACTCTTTAATCTTAGGAATAGAGAAGTAGATTTCCAAGTAGATCGTGAATGGAAAATTAATGAGTTTAAAGAAGAGAGGTTTTTTTGGGGGTGCTTAACCTTTTTGGAGGTCTGTACAATGCTACTAGTTAATGCTGTTTGATACTGTTAAGTGATGCTTTAATGTTTCACTTAAGAAAATCCTACCATTGGATTTTGTTTGATTTAATGTAATTATGAAGGTTAATTATGTCTTCTCAGACTTAAGTTATGTTTTTATTAATATGAAGATAATACCTAGCCAGCCATTCAGGGTTAACTTCAAATTGAAATTGGACCACTGTATGGTTGATTTTATTGCCCGCATATTGGGTAGTAGCTCAAATACAAGTAGAAATAAAATCCCATGTGCTTGTATGTTAGCTAAAAGTTGTCTCAACCAGATCACTAATCTGAGAATAAGTATGGAATTAAGCAGAAGCTGGAGGGTGATACAGATAGGAACACAAGGTCATTTTGCTGCACAACCATGGAATATGATTTTCCTGTTTGTGTCCCTTGTTCACTTTCTTCTATCCCTTGTTTACTCTTTCCCTCTTTCTTTCTCCTTCATTTCTCTTCTCTCTCTCTTTTCCTAGAAAATTTACTACCATATATCAGTTGTATATTATTACAGAGTGTTTTTTTCTAGCCTAGGGGTTGGGTAAAATAATATAAATTCACTATGTATTTTTTTAGTCTGGATATGTGATACAACTAAGCATGACAAAAGATATATATATATATAGCCAAAAACTCAGCCAATTGTACATAGTATTGTATGGATAACATTTTTTTCTAAAAACAGGTGAATTCAGGGTCGTTTATGAGCTTCTGCAGCGGATGCCTAAATCGAATAGGAACTGAACAAGCACTTTAAACAGCCTACTGATGCCCTGCCACCCACTGGATCCATTGAGGGCCTTGGTAGCCTATGTTGGCAGAGTTTTCATGATCTTGCTCCCGTCTCTTTCATGCCCCATGATACATGGAAATATGTATTTCTCCCGGCCTAAAATGTTGGAGTTTATCAATTACATAGAAGTTAGGAATTATGAAATGTGATCTTGATTTATCAAGCTGATTATTTTTGCAGCCAGCTGCATCACTGAAAGCAGAACTACTCAGCTATTTAAACACTGGTTGTTTTTTCTCACATGTCAGATAAAAATCCCAAATACTGTGGAGGAGATAGCGCTGAGTAGCTAGAGACAGAGCATTGAAGGAAAGTTTTAACTGCTGATACTTAAAGTTTTTCTTTGGGAAAAACATGGAAATGTGAATGATTTCTGATCTGTATAACGTTTAAGTGCATTTTGCTTGCCTGTTAGGCAGTTTATTTTACTTAGCATGCTATAGCATATGGTATCATAAATTAAGATGATTTTAAAAGATGGAAAACTAGTGCAAAAAAGCAATCCTTTAAAAGTTCACACATGATTCTAGGGCATTTAGAAAGAGAATTTTGGATATTTAAAACTAACAAGCTTTATGTTAATCGTGGTATGATCCTGGCCTCATTCCCAAATAAAACAATAAAAAAATTAGGCTATTATCAAATATATGATTTTAATAGATACTGCACTGTGGGATTTATGCCTTATTTTATTTTAAAAGAAAAATCTTGAGTTAATTGGCTAGCTTTTGAAATTTGCACTGAAATATGTGCATCTATTCAGTCTACTAGCTTCATTGAACTGTTGAGTTCAATATATGAGAAGATATGGTATTCAAAACAGATTATACTTGCAAAGATTTGCAGGCCTGTTTTGCCTATTAAAATAATGAAATTATATTCCTTCCCAACGACACACCAGAAAAAAAATCTGAAAACACTGTTTGGATTATGTCTATTCAGTTTAAACAGTTCATGAGTAGAAGCCTTTGGAAGAAGTAGTAGGGATCAATTAAGATACTGTGGATAATACCACATTTTAGAAAGAGCCCTGACTCTGAGGAGTAAAGATCTGGGTTGTAGAACTTTCTCAGCCACTTACCAGCTGAATGATCTTGGGTTTGTCTTACAAACTCACTTTCTCATCCATGTGGGAACAATAATGCTTTTTCTACTTACGTGTTTTGAAGTGCAAAATAAGAAATGTGGAAAAGCCTGGGAAGACATAAATCATTATTCAAATGTGAGTTATCATTATCTTCTGTTTAGATATAAGAATTAAGCTTGTTGGGGGGCGCCTGGGTGGCTCAGTTGGTTAAGCATCTGCCTTCGGCTTGGGTCATGATCCCAGGGTCCTGGGATAGAGCCCTGCATGGGGCTCCCTGCTCAGCGGAGAGCCTGCCTCTCTCTCTCCCTCTGCTGCTCCCCCTTCTTGTGCGTGTGGTCTCTCTGTCAAATAAATAAATAAAATCTTAAAATTAAAAAAAAAAGAATTAAGCTTGTTGATATCCAGTTGGGTCACTGTATATTTTTGTCATTTTCCCCCACTTTTTATCTTTCATGTGTATTCCATGTCTATTTAATTTATTTATTTATTTATTTATTTATTTATTTATTATTTAAAGAAATTAATTCCAGTGTAGTTAACATAACAGTGTTCTATTAGTTTCAGATGTACAATATAGTGATTCAACAATTTTATACATTACAGACTGCTCATCATGAATACACATGATAAGTGTATCTTAATCCCCATCACCTATTTCACCCATCCCCCCACCTACCTCCCCTCTGTTAACCATCAGTTTATTCTCCATAGTTAAGAATCTGTTTTTTGGATTGTCTCTCTTTTATTCTCCCTTTGTTCATTTGTTTTGTTTCCTTAAATTCCATATATGAGTAAAATCATGTGGTATTTGTCTTTCTCTGGCTGACTTATTTCGTTTAGGATTATACTCTCTAGCTCCATCCAGGTTGTTGCAAATGGTAAGATTTCATTCTTTTTTATGGCTGAGTAACATCCCTCTTTATCCATGCATCTGTTGATGGATAGTTGGGCTGCTTCCATAATTTGGCTATTGTAAATAATGCAGCAATAAACATTGGGGTGCATATATATCTTTGAATTAGTGTTTTTGTATTCTTTGCATAAATACCCAGTAGTGCGGTTACTAAATGATATGGTAATCCTATTTTTAACTTTTTGAGGAACCTCCATACTGTCTTCCATAGTGGCTGCCCCAGTTTGCATTCCCACCAACAGTGCATGAGGGTTCCCCTTTCTCCCCATCCTTACCAACACCTGTTATTTCTTTAATTTTTTTTTTATTTTAGCCATTCTGACAGGTATGAGGTGATATATCATTGTGGTTTTGATTTATATTTCCCTGATGATGAGTGGTGTTGAACATCTTTTCATGTGTCCATTGGCCATCTATATGTCTTCTTTGGAGAAATGTCTGCTCATATTTTCTGCCCATTTTTAAATTGGATTATTTGGGGGGTTCTTTATATATTTTGGATACTAACCTTTTATTGGGTATGTCATTTGCAAATATCTGCTTCCATTCAGGAAGTTGTCTATTAGTTTTGTTGGTTGTCTCTTTTGTTTGTGCAGAAACTTTTTATTTTGATATAGTCCCAGTTGTTTATTTTTGCTTTTGTTTCCCTTGCCTAAGAGACATATCTAGAAAAATGCTGCTGTGGCTGATGTCAGAGAAATTACTGCCTATGCTCTCTTCTAGGATTTTAAGGTTTCAGGTCTCACATTCAGGTCTTTAATCCATGTTGAGTTCCTTTTTGTGTATGGTATAAGAAAGTAATCCTGTTTCATTCTTTTGCATGTAGCTGTCCAGTTTTCCCAACACCATTTGTTGAAGAGACTGAATTTTTCCCATTGCATATTTTTGCTTCCTTTGTTGAAGATTAATTGGCCATATAATTGTGGGTTTATTTCTGGGCTTTCTATTCTGTTGTATTGATCTCTGTGTCTATTTTTGTGCCAGTACTATGCTGTATTGATTACTACAGCTTTGTAATATAACTTGAAGACTGAAATTGTGATACTTCCAGTTTTGTTTTTCAAGATTGCTTTGACTATTTGGGTTCCATACAAATTTTCGGATTGTTTGTTCTAGTTCTGTGAAAACTGCTGTTGGTATTTTGATAGGGATTGCATTAAATCCATAGATTGCTTTGGGTGGTATAGACATTTTGACATTATTTGTTCTTCCAGGTCTATTTTAGAGTCAGTCATAAGTTCTTTCATGTAAGACTGAACACAAAAATTGCTGTTATCATGTTGGTAAACAAGTTCATTCATATTCAGTACATATTTCTTAGTGCTTAATCCATGCAAGCATTTTGTTCAGGTGGTACAAAAATGAATCCAACACAAATACTGTCCTCAAAAAGGTTACAGTTACAGGTAGGAGACACAAAACATCATTGTATCTGGGACTTGGTTTTGCTCTACTTGCAGACTAATAATTTAGTCTGTTGCTTTTTCATGGATGCTAGTAGTACACATGAGATTTCTGAGACAAAGGGTTTTATTATTCATCGCACAGCAAATGGCACCATGTTTTTGTTAGTTCCCTTTGTCCCACCCCCTCCAGTCCTCGGGGGGTGGCATGAGGTGGCAAGGTAGATAGTGTATATGCAGAGGGTTTGTGCTGCAGCTAAGAAACATTGAGCTTGTGGGACCTGCTGTTTTATAGTAAACACTAAGCAAACCTGCTCTTTGTCCTGGAGGAGAGATTACTTCATCCCTCCGAGACTGCTACAAATACAACCCTGAGAAATGTCCCTGGTAAAGAAGTTAGGGCCTTGCATTCTTGGTGTACCCAGCAAGATGTGTAGGAATACAAGAGACCCACAGAGGAGTGTCTCCCAATAGTCATAAGGTAGAATGTGGCAAGTGATAAGACTCATTAATAATTAAAGGGATTTTTTAAAGTGAATTTTAGATTTATTTATTTTAGCGAGCAGGGAGGGGCAGAGGGAGAGGGAGAGAGAGTCTTAAGCAGACTCTGAGCTAAGCACGGATCCCAACACAGGGCTCAATCCTACAATCCCAAGATCATGACCTGAGTTAAAGCCAAGCATCCGATGCCCAACTGACTGTGCCACCCAGGTGCCCCAATAATTAAAGGAATTTTAGTCCCATCCCATGTCAAACACAAAGTCATCTACTTTCTTTTAAAATGCTTCTTACAGTAAGGCGTTTATTGAGCTCCTACTGATGAGTGTGTCTCATGGTAGAATATCATGGTGCTAAAGGACTTTAATCCTGTGAAGTGCCCAGCAAGATTTCTTCCTGTCTTACAACTGAATTCAGTGAACTTCCCTCACTTGCATTTGCATCATCTCTCAAAAGCACTTCCTGGGGGTTCCATGTAACATTTTTCATCATAAAACATCAATTTTATGACAACCGTTTTTACATGAGGTATCAGAAATTCAGTGTCCCCGCTCAAGGTATTTTTGGGTTTCTCCTTGAATTTATATTAGGAAAAGTTGAACTTAATTTTCATCTCTTAGCACTACCTGGATTAACAAGTTTATACTAAAAGAAGTAACATGGTGGGTTGATGCTTTTTTTTTTTAACAAAGATTTTATTTGTTTATTGGAGAGAGAGAGAGCGTGCACATGTGAACAGGAGCAGGTGGAGGGGTAGAGGGAGAGGGAGAAGCAGGCTCCTAGCAGGGAGGCTGATGGGGGGCTCGATGTGGGGCTCGATTGCAAGACCCCCAGACCATGACCCAAACCAAAGAAGGATGCTCAACCAACTGAGCCACCCAGGAGCCCCTGGGTTGATGCTTCTTATGACCAAGTAAAGATTCAAACTGGTCTCTCTCCAGAGTCTGGGCTCATTCCATAGCCACCATTACACCATTGGAACCGCAAGACATGAGAGTTGGAAGACAGAGCCTCTTAGCCTTTTCAGAATGATCTTCCTTTTTATAAGTATATAGGGAACAGTGTGATCTCTCAAATAGGAACAAGCTAATGACTCCAAGAAGTTTGTTTTGAGAATATGAAAAGGGCCTCCCAGTTTGCTGTGTTGAGATCTTGATAAAGATATTGCCCCCAAGCCAGCTGATGGGAGAAAATAATTTATGAGAGAGTCAAAAAGAGAGATTTACTATTAAGTCAAAATACAGAGCACTGTACAGGAAAACCTTCATTGGGAGACAACATACTCTTCAAAAGGAAAGTGAGTTTGTCTTGGCAGGGGCCTTGGAATTCTAGTTTGCAATTTAAATCTTTGCTAAAAATTACATTTTAAGGGCAGGTGCTTGTCTAGCACAGGTGGTTACTGTAGCAATCAGAAAAATATTATGATGGGGTATAGAGACACCCACCTAATGAAATAAAGTGAAAGAAGCAAAAAAAATTATTCCCTTCTCTCTTCTTTCCTCCCTCTCATACTTCTCCAAATAATTGTAATTTAATGTTCTATTCAGAAGAACATATTTATAACAGGCATCTCAATATTAATCTTAAACTAGAAAAATAACTTGTCATTTATTTAACCCCAGCCTGATGGGAGGTTAGATTCACTACTGAAAGTCTGTTACAAATAGCCAGGACATTCTAAGGTCACCAAATGATGGCTGTCACTTTTGTATTCAGCCCAATGATGAAGGAGCTTTTAAATGTTTGGACATTCAATCTATGTAGTGCCACGACCTGGACATACCCTTTTACTAAACACTAGCCCACTAAATCCTCTTAGAATGTTGTTTACCTCCAGATAAATCAAACATGACAATGTAGGTTAACTTCACTGATTCATTTTTCAGCCACAAATGATTAATAATTTTTACAGAATGAAAGCTACAGACTTCTTATTATACGGCGGACTACAGGGAGTGATATAATTCTTAGATGTCTTGTGAAATGTGAAGCCATTTCTCTGGAACTGATGTTCCCAGTTCTCGGCTAAGCACGGTAGCTACCTTTATTTCACTACAGCATCATCCAGCAGGAATGACCTTATCAATTACTGTAAGTCAGCATCTTTCCCCCAGAGTTTGAGCAAGCTGTTCTCTGCAATTTGTACTGGTGGCCCGGGACTAAATCTGAATCCATTTCCAAGCCTAAGCATGTCACATGCTGTAGCAGTGAAAGACATGTTGCCGCAGTAAGCAAAGACATGGGCTCTGTGAGGAGGGTTTTTTTTGGCAGACCAGAAACCCCACACGATGGAGAAAGCCAAAACACAAAGAAGAAAAAATGAGCAGAGAAGGGAAAAACAACTCCCTCTCTCTTGGGCCCAGGATGTTTTTACCCTGGAAAGATTAAGTGGCAGATTTTGCCAGCATTTATTTCACTTTTGTTTATTTTGGCCAGTCTCCCCTTCTCTGTTCACTCCCTACCCAAATAGCCCCTGAGTTCGTTGTGGTTTTAATAAAGATTAGGAATTAAGGCCAGCAAATGTTTCTGCTACAGGTGTCTTGAAAAGTCACCTGCTACTTGGTTTGCACAGTGAGGCTTCTGCAGCCCCCCTTGTAATTTTCCCCCGTCTACTCTCCCTCCAACACTTTGTAAATAATATTTTCCATTTATGTCATATTTCCAGGGTGGCTGAGCTTGTGAATGGTTTTATTTCTTTGACTTCACATTCTGCCATTCTTGAATAACTAATAGTGGTGATAACATTTTCCACATTTAGAATCGCTTTCTGGTAACCTGGAAGAAGAGATTTCTCTGAGAGATACAGCATATATAACCTCTCTTGACATCAAGGGCACAGAAATTGTTGCTAAAATAGATGATTGATTACCTGTGCTGAGCTCAGCACTTAGATTTTTCATTAGGTTCGCACCTGGAAAGTTTTGGCATTGGCCCTTAATATCTTTATCTGTTGGGATACACTTTCATATTCCTGCTTTGGGACTGGCTGCACTTGAAAAGAGCAGAGGAACTAAGTTAAGGACATTTTCCCCTGAAAAATATATTAAAATCTTAATAATAACTCTTTTGGATTTGGTTGATGCTCAGGTTGCAGCTTTAGATTAGTTCTACTTTTATCTCTATGGTTTGACCATACGTATTCTAATCCCATATGAAAGCCAACATTTCATTCTTTTATAATAAAATTATGGTTTACTGTATAGTAAGAGCTCCATCCATTATGTGAGACGTAGATTATGCAGACATTGGACGCAAGGATGAAATGGCTCCTCTTCAGCTGTTCTTTTCTACTGTGTAATTACATAATTAGGATGTAGACTATCCATCATGCAAGTCTTTTTGTAATTCCATGGGAAAAGCTACTGAATATGGACAACAGATGATTCTTAAACCTCAGTATCACAGCTGGTTTACATTTTTTACCCTAAATCCCATAAGTGGGCAGGCCATGTTACAGAACCCTTTCATGCCAAATTTCCTTTTTAAAAATTGAAACCACTTTGGTATTATCCAAGACAAAGAGAGTATTAAAAAATAGTTGACTGTTTACCTGATGCTTATAAGACTGTTCACGTTGTTTTTCAGTGACTGTTTTCCTTTCTCTAAAAGATACTCACCATATTTAATCCCCACTGTGGCTTTTTCATCCTCTCTCTCCTTTTTTGTCATTATGCATGTTTTCCACTTAACTCTTTTCTTTTTTGCTCTCCATTTAATACCTTCTCTATTATTTTTCAACCCATAGTCAACCTGCGCTTTAGTTTAAAGTCTTCTAGTTTCTCTGAGCAGACGTTATCCCAAGTGATCCTCTCTTTAGTGCCCAGTATGCCTCCCATCTACCATCTACCTTTTATCATTTCACCTCTCCCCAGAAGTACAAAAAAGATATTTTTCAGATCCAATTCTATTCAGTAACTTGTGGTAACAATTTAAAAAAACCCAATAATTGCATTTAGCAGAATTGAATTATTTCTAAATTATCGACATAATAATATCATAACATAAATTGAGAAAAATGGGGACTTATTTTGTTGCAAGAAAGACTATGTGTTTCTCACTATCATAAATCTGGCTGAGTTGAAAAACAGAAGGATATAGTCAGGGATGCAATTTTAGATTCATTTTTGTACATAATCCACAGTGAGAATTAGGCCAAGTGGGTCTCCTTGCTGCTTATTGCCTAAGTTTTTATGGTTACAGGATGGAAATACTAAGAGGAATAAAATACTTTTTCATTCCAATTCAGTTCTGTCAGAATATGTTGAACATCTATTCTGGCTGAGATACTCAGCCAGGTGTATTAGGATAAATATATTTGCTTATATCATGGTGCCTTTCCCTCAAGTTGTTTGTATATAATTGGGCAAATAAGAAAGATGTTTACTGTGGATAAATGGAAGAGTTGACATTGGAACTGAGCCTTAATGCATGTGAGTTTAAAATACAGAGTAAGAAAAGTAAAGTTTAGGGTAGGAGAGTAATGAGAGTGAAAGAACAGAGGCAAGAAACAAAAGGGAAGGGTCAGGGTTGGGCAAAATGAATGACAGAGAGTGGGAGGCACAGGCTTCCAGTTTAAGTCACAGGGATGAAAGGTAAACATAGGGAATATAGTCAGTGGTATTGTAATAGTGCTGTATGGTGACAGATGGCAGCTACACTTGTAGTGAGCACAGCATAGTGTAGAGTTGTCAAATCACTATGTTGTACACCTGAAACTAATGTGACATTGTGTGTCAACTATGCTTCAACGAAAACAAACAGGCAAGAAAATTCAGGAGACCTTTAGAGAACAATTAGAAATCTGATGGGAGGTATGATTAGAAAAGTAAAATTTGATTTC
>NC_138377.1:71205438-71237627 GCF_054177405.1 Leptonychotes weddellii | reverse complement strand
TGGGTTAGCTTGGTGATGGGTATTAAAGAGGGCACATTCTGCATGGAGCACTGGGTGTTATGAACAATGAATCATGGAACACCACATCAAAAACTAATGATGTAATGTATGGTGATTAACATAACAATAAAAAATTTTAAAAAGGAGACAGGAAACCCACCATTAAAGAAAAGTTGTATGCAGTCTAGCTTTTATGTTAAGAACCTCTTTTATAATACATAATACATATAGTCATAATATTATAATATGATGTTATGTAATATTATAATACATAATACATATAGTTTCGTAAATCTGTATTTCTCTAGAGCAGATGAAATATAATTGGATATACAAATACTCTCCCTTGAAAAAATACATGCTGATTTTTGCCTTTAGAATTTTTGAGTGGGATGGTACCCTCATCTTTTGGACAAAGAAACTAAGACCTGGAGCAATTAAATGATATATTCAAGTACCTATAGTAAGCCAGGTTTCCAGGTTCCTAGTCTGGTTCCTTTCCCTGTGTTCACTCTGAGGAGACAGCAAAGACAGCCCATTTGGGGGCTGTATTGGTTTGCTAGACTGCCATAACAAAGTACCCTAAGCTGGGTGGTTTAAATAACAGAAATTTATTGTTTCACAGTCTGGAGGCTGGAAGTCTGAAGTTTAGGTGTCAGCAGGCTTGGTTTCTTCTGAGGGCTGTGAGGGAGAATCTGTTGCATACCTCCCTCCTCTTTTGGTGGTTTGCTGGCAATCTTCGGCATAGCTTGGCTTATAGATGCTTCACCCCATTTCTGCCTTGATGTTCACATGGTGTTCTCCCTATGTGTGTCTTTCTCCAAATTTCCTCCTTTTATAAGGACACTAGTTCTATTGGATTAGGACCCACCTTAATGACCTTATTTTAACTTGATTACCTTTGCAAATACCCTATCTCTAAATAAAGTCACATTCTGAGGTGCTGGGTGTGAGGACTTCAACATATGAATTTGGAGGGGGGAATACTGTTCAACCCCTAAGAGGAGCTTTTAATTTCCTTTAATTCTCAGCCTAGTAAGTCTCATTATTTCAGAAGGCATTGAAGGGAGAAAGAGGGAAGGCAAAATTTTACTGAACAAACAGAAATCCAAGTGTATGATCCTGACCTTATTTCTTTTTCACAAATGTAAATTAACAGACTGAACAGGAATTAAATGGAGTAAATATCCTAATTAAAACTAATTCTTATCTGTCCATTATAATGGTTCCCTAAGATTCTATTTTGGGCAATATTTTATCAGCCTAACTTGAATTATTCTACCTATTTCCTCATAATGAAACTGCCATCAAAGCAGTTATTTTTTTTTTAAAGATTTTATTTATTTGAGAGAGAGAGAGAGAATGAGAAGTGGGGAGGAGCAGAGGGTAAGAGGGAGAGAGAGAGAGAGAAGCAGTCTCCCCACTGAGCAGGGAGCCCGATGTGGGGGCTCGATCCCAGGACCCTGAGATCATGACCTGAGCCGAAGGCAGACGCTTAACCAACTGAGCCAACCAGGCACTCCAAAGCAGTTATTAATAATCAAAGTTTTTTACAGATCTAATCAACTTCTTCATTAGAAATTAGCAGGATTTAAGATTCAATAAAAATAATGCATATAAATCTGAAATATTCTCCAATAGCCATTTTCAGTAGATACTTATCAATTTACAATTTCTTGACGATTCTGCTTACTGCAGTCATTCTTAGCTGTCAAGCCCCTCATTTTGAAGACTTGCGTCTGATGTGTGCTTTCACATAGGGACTCAGCTTCTTGGGGAGAATTTATCAATGGTGAGTGCTCCTATTGAGCATCTAAATAATTACACCCACCATAGAACTTAACACAGGAAAGAGTAGGTCTAGGCAAGAGTAGAAGAGTTGATGATGGATGGTGAAGATTAATAAAAAGGTGCTTACGAATTTTATTTTCAACTGAAGCTGCCTAAGGGTGATGTCTTCTATTTTACCAGACTAATAAAACAAAGAAATGTGGCTGACACACAGAAAAAAATGTAATTATGATTTTGAGTTACCCATTCAAGACTTTAAAAAACATTTGGCTTTTTGAAGATTATGGGGACACAGATATGCATCATTCTGAGGGGAACCATGGGATTGTTCTTGGTCATGCTTCTCAAGCTGGTATGTGCACACACACCATCCCCCCACATATAGACAGGTGCCCAGTAATGTTTTGTGAATACTAGATGCCCCAGTAAAAAACAATGCATCTCCTTATATTATCAATTTTACTAGACATCAGAAGTAGGTGTTGTGAATTTTTAAACTCTTTAAAAAGTTTTATTACATGCATGCAAAAGTAGAAAACCAATGAAGAAAGCATTTATGTAATGAATTAAAATGTGGTACTTCTGTGGTTTGTGGGTTTGTGGTGCTTTATTTGTGCTGTATTGTAGAATTGTCATCATGAACAGAATGACACACTGGTCTAAAAGAGACTATGCTAAAGTGATTGGCTTCTACCATTAATGCTTGTTTGCCAAAATAACACATATTCTTTTAAATATGAGTGTAAATATGTGATTTTTTCATCGGTCTTACATAGGTCCAAACAGTGAATATATATTCTCCTTGATTAGTGAAAACTGAGTTAATCCCATTACATTACAAAGCAACATTAAAAACAACAGATTTTTGATCACATGAAACATCACTGTCTCCTGCAAACCTGTTAGTATTCTTTCTGTAATTGCAGTCATCAATCAATCACATTTTTGTTTACAAAAATATGAGTATGAGTATTGTCTCATTTAGGTTCCTTCTAAAGCTGACCTGAAGACAAATATTTGAGTGGAAGTGGAGGTGATCCTGGAGACATTGCTGGGAAGTGGGGAAATGAGTCAAGGAAATGAAGGGAATGAATAAAGGGAAAGAGTATTATTAAGCCAATTATCAAATGTGGACAACTGGGGCTCAATTCCGCCAGGAATCCTGGAATGCAGTTTAGAACATGTCTCAGAGTCAGCATGAATTGAGGGGGCAGAAAAAGTAGGATATTTAACCAACTTCCATCTGTCATGTTTGACAGAAGCACTTGTAGCTTGTCCTGCTCCTTCAGTGAGTGTGCTCCTAAAGTCAGAAAAAAGAGCTCCGGCGGAGAGTTGCAGGTGTTTCCAGTATGTGGTCTTCAGTGTATAGAGATGAATGCCCAGAGGGTGGGGAAGGGAGGGAATCCACAGCATCTGCTAGAGCTACTTTCACAGCAAATAGCAACAAAAACTTGCTTGAAACCTCTTTCAAAGGCAACTTCAGAATTATTCCTCAAAGTGAAATGCAAATAATGGAAATGCTTTGTGTGATACTCTGCGTTGTAGAGCTGGTCAAATCTGTTTTAGATCACAAAGAAACAGCCAGACTGAAAAAGTTGCCCTTATTGAGTGCTCAAATGATGCATTTTATTGTGATCCAATATACTCCTGGACAACTGTTTTTGAAACTGAGGTTAATCTAGTTCTTTAATATGTGGTATGACAGCTTATATTAGTATTCATCCTTACACTCTATTTTATGATGACGGCGTACATGAAAACATGCAATTGGAAAAAAGAGTTACAAGTGGTGGAAAAGTGCTTAGCCAATAAGCATTTTCACAATCACAGTGTTGACTGGAAAAAACCATGTGCACCTGAGCCAGATGGGGCACGATCCAAGATAGGAAAAACCTGCCCTGAAGGTCCTGCTGCTCTTTCCCCAACATAAGGCACAACAGTTCAGCCAGAGCACCAAGCCAAAGGTTAGCCTTCTGATTCTTTAGGCCATTCTGTGTATAATGATGCACTAAAAGGTAAGATTTGTTTAAAGCAATAGTTCGAATAACTTTCTTTTTAGAAAAATTTGTTATATCAACCCTCACAGTTGGATCCCAGTGTTACTGTGGTCCAAAGAACACAGTCACAGCAAGCAATTTCCAAAGAATAGTTCTCGTGTTTATTGAACGAAATGAAGAGATGTAGTAGTTTTTGTTTCTTTCTCATATACTACCCTCAGAAACTATAGTTGCTTCTTTTTCTGGCTTCCCAAAATTCGTAGAGGTATCCTTCCAGAACTCACCACAGAAGCACATGTCTTCCCCCCCACACCCCCCAATCCCTTCCCCTCATTCAGAAAAGCCTGAGAAATGGTTGGGGGAAGAAGGAATCCCTTCAAGGGCAGAAGAGAGTAAAAAGCTAAAGCAAACAAAGTTAGAAGTTTACTAACAAGCAGGGAAAGGGTAAAGGCTAGGAACACTTGTATATTAAACATGTTTATCCTTTCAAATTTGTAATGAAAAGTGACTTTGAAAGTGTTCTTGTACATAGATTTAGCATTATTGGTTACAGTGTGAGCTCTGGAGAGCCTGAGTTAGAATTCTGTTTCTATGTGTAATACCTTCATTTTTTTTTCTAATGTAAAATGAAAGTAATTATAGTACCTACTGAATGGAGTTACTTAATGTACTAAGTAGATAATCCACCTAAAGCAATTACACATCACTGGCTCATAGTAAATAAAACATAAATGTTAGCTGCCATTATCATTATTATTACTACACTGACTTAGCATGGAGAAAGTGCTGGAGAAGATAGCTTATCTTCGTGTGTGTGTATGTGTGTGTGTGTGTGTGTTAAACTGGAGAAAATAAGACATCATAGTAAGGGATAAAAACCTAGAGAAAATATACTTTTCACCTTTATGATAAAAAGTAGCTGACCTGGTGGCGCCTGGGTGGCTCAGTCGTTAAGCGTCTGCCTTTGGCTCAGGTCATGATCCCAGGGTCCTCGGATCGAGCCCCGCGTCGGGCTTCCTGCTCCGCGGGAAGCCTGCTTCTCCCTCTCCCATTCCCCCTGCTTGTGTTCCCTCTCCCACTCCCCCTGCTTGTGTTCCCTCTCTCGCTGTGTCTCTCTCTCTGTCAAATAAACAAAATCTTTAAAAAAAAAAAAAAGTAACTGACCACATTGACTTATTTAGCTGACTCTCTTAATCAACATCTGTATGGTAGGACTCTAAATGATTTTATGTTGCTGACATAATTGAATAGATACTGAAATTGGAGAGTTGAATAAAGGAAGTTCATGTAGCAACTATGAGTTCTGTGAAATTTAATTCACTTACATCTGATGAAAATTTAGAATTAGCATCAATTACAGAACATACAAGTCTTTTTCTTTATTGGAAAAAAAGACTTTTTTTTTTTTAAGATTTTATTTATTTATTTGACAGAGGGAGACACAGTGAGAGAGGGAAACACAAGCAGAGGGAGAGGGAGAAGCAGGCTTCCCGTGGAGCAGGGAGCCCGATGCGGGGCTCGATCCCAGGACCCTGGGATCATGACCTGAGCCGAAGGCAGATGCTTAACGACTGAGTCACCGAGGCGCCCTGGAAAAAAAGACTTCTGATAAATATTTTCTTGAGATGGAAAGGAATATGCCACAGAAATTTCATTTTCATAATTAGGCACACATAGCTATTTTGATTCCTACAATGAGTGTCAATGAGTATTTTGATTCCTACAATGAGAGTGTACCATCTCTTTGGCAAGATTTGGGGCATAACACTGCAGTACTTTTCCTTGATATAGTTCCAAAGGCATTAAGAAAAGCATTGCCGTTTGTATCCAAGTATTTATGTGAGTCTGGGATCTCAAAATAGTGTGATGTGAGGTCAGAGAACAAGCTTAGATGCCCAACCTAATGTGAATGACGCCAGCTGGCTTTATTCTAGTCCAGTTATCCTAAACTGATAGATCCAATATAACACCATTTTACCAATTAACCATTGACAAAATTAGCAAAACTTTTTATTGATGATAATTAAAAATACTTAAGTGTTAAAAATAATATGTATATTATGGTTAGAGTGTAAATTCACGTTCATTTTCAGAAATGAAACCTCAGTCTTCAAAGAAACTTCTAGCTTTTGGTGAGTCACTGTGTTTTATACCTCTAACCCTTCCTTCTTCTACTTGAGGGTATGTGTGGGGAAACTCCATAAAGTGGTATTTGAGCTTTTGGTTGGTAAAGTATGTGAATATATGATTCTGGTACTCCCTGGTCAGACTTGATCTGATTGAGCTTCAAGTCAACATTAAGGTCAGAGTGCTGCTTTTTCTGACAAACAAGTGTGTTTGTATCCTCTATAGGGGAGTAGAACCTGCTTCAGATCCCTGGGTAAGTTCCTTTTGTAGCTTTATCATCAGACCACAAAGGTATAATACATGTTTTCACAAATATCTAAATATAGAAGACATACATCAATTTTGGAAAAGTAGTGTTGAAGGGAGTGTGAGATGCACAGCCAGAACGTAGACAGAAATGCTGGAATTTATTGCAAGCAACCAGTAGGCAAAGAAGTAACAGCTGATTGAAGTGACCTCTCTCCACCTCAATATCGAGATAAAGATTTGCCCCAAACTGTGAAGTTCATGCATCTCAGCCACACCTTCCCTGGATGCCTCTAAAACAGTGAATGGCAAAAAAAAAAAAAAAAAAGTATCATTTAATAAAATATAAAGTCAGTCATAAATTTATAAAGTATATTGCTTTAAGACATAGTACAGAATTTTAATGTTAATTTGGTATTATTTGGGGGAGTTATGGTAAAGAGTAGCAGGATTTAAATAACCTATATATTTTTTTTTTAATTTTTTTTTTTTAAGATTTTATTTATTTGCGAGAGAGAATGAGAGACAGAGAGCATGAGAGGGAGGAGGGTCAGAGGGAGAAGCAGACTCCCTGCTGAGCAGGGAGCCCGATGTGGGACTCGATCCTGGGACTCCAGGATCATGACCTGAGCCGAAGGCAGTCGCTTAACCAACTGAGCCACCCAGGCGCCCAGATAACCTATATTTTTAAGAGAAATTATCTAGGCCAAAAATATTTTTAAAGTATTTGAGTAAATTTCTGGTTGATGCACCTATAATGCCTAGTAAGAGAAGTTTTGCATATAGGACACATTTAACCCATTTCCAGCTTAGTACTGTGGAGGATTTCAAACTTCTGCATTGCTCATGAAAGTGCTGGAGAGATCATAGGTTATCATTTTGTCCCAGTGTGGAAACTTTGTGCTGTACTCTTAACTACTTATAACATGACCTAGTGTGTTTTTTCAGGTTGGTTGGTCTGGGTAAAAAAAATGGGAAATTCAGTTAAAATTAAAGTTGTCACTTGTCCTAGAAAAGACCAGCTTTGGAATTGATGTGTACCAGGCTAGGAAATGAAAGCAGATTTTATCCCCCAAGTATTAGAGTGATGTTAAATAAAAAATGAAAACATGACGAATCCATTGGTCATTGCTAAAGATATGAAGATAATGCAGATAGTGAAGTGATTGGTGTGATGATAAGTGGCATATGTCATTGTCATTTGTTAACATTTTGATATTTTTGGTTGAATGAAAATGTTTGCATTATAATAAAAATCAATTATAGGCTTCATCTGTTTGACTTATTCAAAATGAAAAACTTTATATTAAAAATAGTAGGGTTTGGAGTACCTGGGTGGCTCAGTTGGTTAAGTGTCAGTACTCTTGATTTCAGCTCAGGTCATGATCTCAGGGTCTTGAGATTGAACCCTAAATGGGGATCCACGATCAACAGGGAGTCTGCTTGCTTTTCCTCCTCCCCCGCTGCCCCCCGCCCCCCAGCCTGGTGCACTCTCTTTCTCTCCACCCCCTGAAATAAATAAATAAATCTTTGAAAAAAAATAGTAGGGTTTATTTCCTTATTTGTTATATACTCATTGATTGACTACAGGGGTAGGGAGAAAGTAAGAAAAGATAATATAAAGCTTAAAACATGATTATCTCATGTAACTTTAACTTTCTGAAATAATAAAATTGCAATATTTTTTATCCCCTTGATAAACTGATTATAATGTCAATGCTAATTGGCTGTTGGAGTAAGCCCTTCACTCTTTTTTTCCCTTCTCAAATTGATGTAAGATTTTCTAGAACATTTTGAGCATCTCAAAGAGATAAAGAATCAACAGGTCACTATTTTTTGATTTCTCCTTTTGGTTGGTAATAACTGCATGACAGATATTTGAGGGTGCCATAAAAATTAATAATTCCTAGTTTTATAGGATGTTGTAGCTACAAGGAACCTCAGGGAGCATTTAGCTGAACACTTAACAAAACTAGTCAATGATACACTAAAGAATAATCATATTCTCCTTCCAGTTTTGATTAGTTGTACATCTCTTTAGTAAACAATATGCATATAAGCTATGGGGGCCATTAGTAATCATGAACAAAATAAATGATTTTACATATTTTTGTTTCTTAGTGTCAACTATTTTATTTAAGTGGATACCACATGCCTAATATGAAGCATAGTGGGAGAGATTTTTAAAATAATAAGATAGTTTTGTGATCTTATTTTTTGTGTGAAAAGGTATATATATACATAAACTTTTAATGGAAAAAACTTATAAACTCATTGTGTGTTTATACTATTTGGATTGTTTCATTTATATATGTGTATATTTGAATCTGTCCTCAAATGATAATAATGAAGCACTGTATGTATACATATTATGCTTATTCATTTATTCTGACAGCAAATACTCATTGAGTGCCTACTGTGTGCCTGTACTGTGCTAGGTTATGGATATAGTAGTGAACAAAAAGGTAAAGTCTCTTATCCTCAAATGGCTTACCTTTACCTTAGCATTGATGCCAGACAATAAATAGGCAAATAACTAAATAGGTAAACAAAATGATGTCAAGAAATTATACATGCTATGAAAATTATAAAGTAGGGTGGTAAAGGTTCATGGTCAGAGAGCTCTTTATAGAATAGGGTCAGGGAAGCTCATTCTGAGGAGATGATATTTTCAAAATGACTTGAATGAGAAAAGGAAGTAAAATATGAACTCTGAAGACATAGGGAAGAAAAACAAAGCCCCAAGGTGAGAAGTAGCTTCAGGTATAAGAAACAAGATAACCAAAGGAAAAAATGATAGGAAATTGGGATAGAGGTGGTATGGTTTTTGGATTTTATTCTAGGTGTGAGAAACCATAGAACAGGATGGTGAAATAATCTAAGTATTCTTAAAAGATTACTCTAGCTGGTGTGTGGAGCATAATACAGGAGAGAGAGAGAAAAAAATGATAATTCAGGAGAGAGAGAATATTTGTAGGAAAAAGGCCCCTGAGTAGGTGAGAGGGGATGGGACGTAATACACAGTGGGTGGGTGGATGGGTGGGTAGGGGAGTTGGCATTTGATAGAGCACACAGACTGCAAACCCACTAAAACAGGAGGCTAAGCTGAGTATATAGGCAGATTCAAGTCGGTAAGTGAATTTGATGGTGGGAGCATATGAAAATTTTCTTCTCATTCTTTATATTTTTTCAGTGAATTAAGAAATAACCTAATCAGCTGAGGATGAAGAAAAGAAGTGGTGTTAAAGGCTTTAAAAGAGAAAAGATAATAAACTCATCCAAAGATTGGGGCAATCAACTGGGTATACATAAACACATGTAAATTTATATATATGTTATATATTCTATATATAATATATGTAAATCCAAACACATATATATCTAAACATATATAATCTAAGTTTATATGTATATATAAATATATATACACACATATATAAGCTTATATTATATAAACATATATAATGTAAGTTTATATTACATATATATGTAAAATACAGGTGTTAGATTAGGTAATCTCTAAGGTAACATCTCAATCAGAATGTCTAAGAGCCAATATATTCTCAGGCCCTGATGAGCTATACTTATATGCATTTTATACCATTTTTGACATTGTTTCTCACTGTTGATCAAGTCACTGAAATAATCCACTGAACAAAACAAAAGTTATGGAAAAAAAAGTAATATTTCAGAAACCAAAACTCTTAGGGTAGACAAAGTCTTTGATTCTAGAAGTATGCTGAGAAGCTAATTGCTTTGTTTGGCTTCACATGATGTGCCATTTGTCACTGTCATGAAAACAAGTGACTGGGGTAAAGAGAAGAAAAGGATAGTAGAGACACTGAGAACATTATATCAGAATGTACTATATTTACTCTGCTCTAAATGTCTGTTTATATATTTTTCTTCATTTTTCACTTTTCAGGAAAAAAAACAAATCTTCAGAAGAAGAGTAGTAATACTTGGCATGTGTTAGGGCCACGATTCAATGCTTTTCTAAGAAGCTTGACTTTGAGATCCATGGCACAAATTTTGGTTATTTTGGGTTTTAGAAAGTGCTGTCAGATCAAGGATATTAGTAAATGTAGTTAGTAATTAGTACTTAGTATAAGTAATTAGTAAATTAGCTGTAATGAGACAATCTTAAGTGGATTAATGTAGGGTTTTGGTGGGCATTAAATGTGATAAACTACGTAAAGCATGTAATGCCAGATACATACCAAACATTCCAAAACCTTTTATTATTATTATTATTATTATCGTTATTGTTCTTAAAATTTGCTGTTATGAAAACATCTGGATAAACATCACATTTATTTTATATATAAATTTATCTTTTAAGATATAGACAGGTTGGCATTATTTATTATTACATGTTGAAAAACATAATGAAGTTTTAGGTGTAGACTCATAAACTGTATGAAACAAGATCACTGATGAATGAGCCATATCTTAGAAGGTCTTACAAGCCAGGATAACAAATTGGGAGTTTAGCTGGTAGGGAATAGGTAGCCAAAAGGTGGTAACACAACAGTAGTAGGGTAGATTTATCTGAAATTATTGGCTTTTAGCAAAATGGGAGATTGAGTGTGTTTAGCACCATATTCCATTCAAAACATTCAGAAGTGCTGGGTAAGGTAATACAGCAATGATTTTTTTTTTTTTTTGAGAGAGAGTGAGTGAGTGAGAGAGCTGGGGGGAGGAGCAGACCAAGAGGGAGAGGTAGAATCTTAAGCAGGCTCCATGCCCAGTGCGGAGCCCAATGCAGGGCTTGATGTCAAGACCCTGAGATCATGACCTGAGCTGAAATCAAGAGTCGGATGCTTAATCAGCTGAGCCACCCAGGTGCTCCAGCAATGAAATATTTTAAATGCTTAGCTGAACTCAAAAGAAAATGAAATCTTCATGTACTAGAGATAAAGGGGAAATTCAAAGATAAATTATCCCCCAAAGGGACAATTGCACAACTCACAGTGCACAGGACTCACATGAGAAAAGTAATTTCCATTGATGCTGAGTTCACAAGTGAAGTTAAATCACAAGTGAGAGCAAACTGATAAAGTGTGGAAAAATAAAAACAATAGCTTTAATATGATGGTTATTCATGGATGTTAAAAATAGGTGGAACTGAATAATGGGTAATAATTACATGGAGGAGGGAGTGGTGATTGGAATTAAAGTGCTTTAAGATTTATTTGGAAGAAGAGTATAGAAAAATATTAGTAAATCAAACATGCATCTTGCAAATGTAATAATAGTCAATACAGAATAGAAATGAAATGAGTAGCATTTAAACAAGGAAAGAAAAAATAAACAAAGTGGATTTGTTCAATGAAAGTTGAAAAAGGAAAAAAGTAAGATTAAAAAATGATAAATTGGGAATGTAAAAAAAAGTCTAATAAAAAATGTAAGTAAATTAAATCATCTTTCTAAAAGTTAGAGGTTCTGGTATTGGATAAAAGTACATCAAATCAAGAAACATACACCTAAAACAGAATGGCCTGGAAAAATTGAAAGTAAAACATGAAAAGTTACATAATTACTAACTAAAGAAAGTTTGTATTAGCAAGATCAATGTCAGATGTCCTATATATTAAGGCAAAAAGTATAAAGACTCATGACTTAAAACTTCTCCCTATAAAACATCACTAGGAAGGTATAACGATCTTTGAACGTTCATGCCTCTAATAACATAACCTCAAAAAATATAAAGCAAAAATTAATAACTACCAGGAGACGTAGACAAACCTAATCACAGTAGGAGATTATAGCACATTCTTCAACAGAAACTGATGGATAACAAGCAAACAGAAAAATTTAAGTATATGGAAGATTTGAATTTCACAGATATCAAGCTTAGTCAGCAGGGAAATACTACACATTTCTCCAAGCACAAACATGGGACATTTACTTTACAAAAACGGATCAGATAAGTAGGTCACAAATGCAAGTCTTAAATACAGTAAATACCAAAGACTAATATTATACATTTGATGTTCTCTGATAAAAATACAATAAAATTAGAGAATCTTAACAAAATGACATAACAAGGGGCACCTGGGTGGCTCAGTTGGTTAAGCCACTGCCTTCGGCTCAGGTCATGATCCTGGGGTCCTGGGATCGAGCCCTGCATCAGGCTCCCTGCTGGGCCGGAAGCCTGCTTCTCCTTCTCCCACTTCCCTTCCTTGTGTTCCTCCTCACGCTGTCTCTCTCTCTCTCTATTAAATAAATAAATAAAATCTTTTTAAAAAAATGACATAACAAAACTCTACACATTTGAAATAAAAGAAATCTAAATTTATGTGTCAAATTATCATGGATATTTTGAAATATTTAGAACATTACAAGGACTCTATATATCAGTACTTTTGAGATGCAGCAAAGCACTACTCAGATGGAATGAAGGAGCTATGCATCTTTTATACAAGTATTAGAAAAGCAGATATATTAAGCATTATAAGTCAGGTTCAATGAAAAAAATTAGAACAATAACAACAGAATAAACCCAAAGAATATTTTATGTGATAATCATTCCTTTGTTTTTCTTTACTCACCTATGCATACATCCCTAAACACTATAGTTTAGTTTTGCTTGTGTTCAGGTTTATATATGGGGAATCATATTTTTGGTGTGTGTGTGTGTGTGTGTGTGTGCATGCGCTTTGTGTCTTTGGCTCCACTACACATTTATGAGAGTCATTGATGCTGATGCATGCACCTTCAGTTGGTTTACTTACATTGTGAAATGATATTTCATTGTTTGAATTACCACAAACTGTTTAAACATTCTAGCATTGATGGCCATTGGGTTTCTTCCAGTTTTGGCTGGTACAAACAGAGCTTTTATGAACATTCTTGTATGGAGCTCCATGTGCATACATGCCTCTTTATTTGCTTCTGAATCTATTTGATGTGACCCTTGTATTCAAGATTCCTTTATGTTTGATTTGAAAAGATGTTCCAGCCCCATTTTGTAAGTGTTCTGACCCAGACTGGGCTTCAGCCATTTCTCTAAGGGGCCCTGATTCCTCTTTAGTGAGAGTGGCAGTTAGAGAGGAACATGGTCTGGGGGCTGGGAGTGCTCCCTGGTTCTAGGCTAGTCATTGTTGCTAGCTTTTCAGCAGACAGAGCTAGGAAATATGTATTATTTTAAAAATATAAAGACACAATTGTTTCTGAATCAAATGTAGGACCACAGGGTTTTAAAATTCCATCCTGCATCTATTTTGCACACCTAAAATCCCTGTTCTCATAAGCACTAGTGTAATTACTAATGTTTCTATTCCCCAAAACACACATAACAGCTACAAAATAAAAATATCAACACTACAGCCAACAATATAATTAACTAAATACAGATTAAGTATTTTTTTATTTGCATATTTTTAATCTCCTAGTGATAATTACTGTGTTTTAGAGTCACTTGCTATAGTTGACCTCTATGGGTTGCAAAGATTTTTAGCTAAACTACAAAGTCTGAGGGAACAGGACCCACAAGTTTTCCCTCACTTCTGACACCAGACAGAAATTCAGTGGTCCCAGGGCTTCCCTCATTTCTCACATTCCCAGAACCACCCTCAGGTTCAGTGATTCATAGGACTCAAGACAGTGCTATATTTAAAATTACAGTTTTATTATACTGAAAGGATAAACATTACAATCAGCCAAAGGGAATGACACATAAGTTGATGTCTGGGAAGGTCCACATGTGAAGTTTCCATGGAGTCCTAATAGCATTGCTTCTCCCAGGCTACAGTGTGTGACAATAATTCGAAGTATATCCCCAACCAGGGAAGCTCACTTGAGTCTTTGACGTCTAGTGTTTTTATTGAGTCTCATCCACACACTGCCCTCCAGAAGAGGTCAGAACTGCTAGGTCAATGGCCAAAACCCCTAATAAACAAAGATACTCCTATCAGGCAGGACATTCCTAGGCCTAGAGATCACCTCCCTGTAACCCAGGGTAAAGGCCAGACCTGTCTTTGGGTAAAATTAGTTCTTTATTATGCAGTGATTTTGCCACCAACTAGATATACTGTTAGGTTTGTTTCTTTCTGTTTTTAGTTGTTAGAAATTACTTTAAAAATAATTTAGTTTGGTTTTATAATTTTATAAAATATTTAAGGTTCCAAAGTCAAATCTACAAAATAATGGATATCTAGAGAAGTCTAGTATGTATCCTTGTCTCCTTACTCTTTTCCATCACTTTTCTGTAGGTGATCTTTTGTTTTATTTCATAGCTTATCCTTCAACTTTTTTTTTTAATGTAAGAAAATATGTAGGTGACTCTGTATTTTCCCTTTTTGATTAATAGCAACCCCAGCACAATTTGGGGGGAAAGTGTTATTTTTCTCCACAGATTTGCAATGGCACCTCTGTCATATATCATGTTCATAACATGGGAAGATCTTTTTACACACACTATTCTGTTCCATTGATCTATCCAATACCAATACCACATTATCCTGATTATTGCAGCTTTATAGTAAGAGCTGATATTGGGTAGGGAAAATCCTCCTGCCTTATTCTTTTTCTTCAAGAGTGTTCTTGGCTTTTTCTGATATTTGATTTAAAATTTAGGTTTAACGTATTAAGTTGCTCCAAAAGCATTGTGATACTATCAATAGGACATTGAATATATATGTTAGGTTTGTGAGAATTGACATTACTACATTATTGTCTTTCAATTCATGAATATGGTATATCTGTTCATATATTTAGAGTTACTTAAGTGTTTTTCCATGAAGTTTTATAATTTTCTCCACAGTCATCTTAAAAATCTTTTGTTAGATTTATTTCTATGTACTTCACATTTTTGGTGGTACTCTAAATAGTAGCTTTCTTAAAATTTTGATTTTGTGTCTCTGGCTGGTGTATAGGAGTGACATAGATTTTTCAAATATTTATTTCATATTTAGCAAATTGGTTAAACATTTTCTCACATATTCACATATTCTAACATTTTGTTATAATTTTTTTTATATTTTTGGGGTAATCATATAATTTTTTATAACAGTTATATCTATTTATTTTCTTATGTCTATTTTCTTGCCAATCTGCATTGGCCAAGACCTCATGTTTTTGACCTAGAGAACAGCATTTCCTTGTTTTGAATCTCAAAGGAATAGATTTCAGTATTTCAATATTTTAAATGACACTTTTTTTTGTAGATAAAAAGAAAACCTTCTATTTCTAGATTAAGAGGTTTTTATTTTAAATCAAAAATAGATGTTGAATTCTGTAATTTCATTGCCTCTTTAAAAATCATGCCTTTTAATAGCTCATTATTTGATTTTAATTTTAATAGATTAATTTGTTTTCTAATCCTCAACCAACCTTTCTTAAGATTAGAATTATGTTATCCTGTGGTAATTCAGTTTGGTTCTGAGTTTTTCGTACATTGTTGAATTTGTTTTGGTAATATTTAACTTAGGATTCTTGCATCTTTGTTTATGGCAGTCTTTCCTTTTTTAGCTTTGTCAATATCAGGCTTTGGTATCAAGGTTATGCTAGTGGGTATCCTTTTTATTTTTCTTTTCTGTGGAAGAGTTTGTATGCAATTTGAGTGATTTGTTGCTAAAATGTTTGGATCTGGAGTTCTCACTCTGGGAACATTTTTGTGACTACTGAGAAATGAGAAAAACCCTGCATGGTTTTGTAGGCAACCTTCAGTATTCATTATGAATAGAGATAATTATTCCTACCTTTAGAGGTGTTGTAACATTTAAACAAGGAAATAATGTGAAAGTACCCAGAATGGGTCCTGACTTATGTATTCATTTTTCTTTTCCTTTTTTTTTTTAAAGACTTTTAATTAATTTATTTGACAGAGACACAGCGAGAGAGGGAACACAAGCAGGGGGAGTGGGAGAGGGAGAAGCAGGCTTCCCGCCGAGCAGGGAGCCGGACACGGGGCTCGATCCTAGGACCCTGGGATCATGACCTGAGCCAAACGCAGACGCTTAACGACTGAGCCACCCAGGTGCCCCTCATTTTTCTTTTCTAATAGTAAACAAGCTTCTGTGGCAGCTGTAGTGGTCACCACCAACTCCTAATTTTATGGGAATCTCAAGGAGGACAGGGAATATTGTCAGCAGTTGGGCCCACTCCCTGTCCTTTCAGGTGCCTCAGTGTTAGCCTCTGGCCCCTGTGATCTCAAGACCTTTGGAAATGAGGAGCCTTCCCTCCTGCTAATGCACGGGACTCCCTGCCTAGCTCAAGAGAGTCTGGTTTTCATAGTGTAGTGAGAGACTATGCAGAGGTGTGGCATTTCTCCTCCTTAGTATCAACATTAAAGAACTGAACAAGGGATCCTAACTTTTCCCAAGTGTCCTTTAATATGACATGTTAGTTCTTTGGGATGTTGAAACCTGGGTTCTATTTTGGTTCTGACACTTTCTGTGTGATTTTTGAGCCAAACATTAAACCGCCGTAAGCCTCAGTTTTCCTGTGTGATAACATGGAGATTGGAGTCGTTATCCAAAATGTCTTCCAGGTCTAAGACTATATGATTTTCCTGACTGCATTGAAGTTCTGATGTGACACTACTTTGGCAGTTGGGCTGACTTAAGCATTTTTTTTTTTTTTTACGTTTTTCCCACCTTAAGTTAACTTTTGAGCTGTTTGACTGTTGGGACTGCTGAGTTTCACCTCAGGGGTTGTAGCACAGAAGCTAATTCCATGATCCCTACATAGAATGTGAATATATAGTGATATTGGCTGCTAGCGGTACGTGGTATTATTCTCATGAACAAGAAGTTCCTCTTTTCTTTCTCCTTCTCTAACCTCCACTCTTTATTTTCCTAATTGGCTCAGCAAAAATGTAAAACATCACATGTGTCTTTTGCTTTGGGAATTCAGAATGAAAGATATACTATGGTAATAGTATTGGGGACAGACGGGAGGGACCGATGGCTGGGAGAAGGGTGGATCTCCTATCAGTTGCGTGTTAGAAGCACCATCTAGAAGCAGCAAATTCCGAATATTTATATCTTGGGATCTTTTCTGATTTCACCTTTGACAGATCTGTGTCATGGTGTTGGTGCCGCCACTGTCAGTCTCTGTCAAATTCTCTCCACGGTGCTGTTCACAGTGGAAAATTAAAAAGAGAAATGGTCATGCGATTTCCTACTCTGAGCTTAAAAAGAAGTATTTTCCTTTTAGTCAACAAATCCTTAATGTCAGCACCATCTGAATGAGCAGGCACATGCGCAAGTGTATGCATCTGTGTGTGCGCGCGCACGTGCACGAGTAACAGGCAGTAACCTCTGCAGGGCAGAGAGCACTGAACTGCTAGGAAGTCAGCTTCGGTTCAGACCAGTCCTGGTCTATGTGACCTTAAGGAAGGGCCTTCTACTCTGAGGTCCTTAGTTTCTTACCCATATGTAATGGAATTTTGAATAAGGTCCTCTCCAAGCTCTGGTGGTAAGCATTTTTGATGCAATGATTTTTTTTAAAGAGATTTTCTTATTATTTATTTATAAAATCTTCTCCAAGTCAGTATTTTATTTTATTTTTAATTCCAGCATAATTAGCAGTGTTATATTAGTTTCAGGTGTAATGATTCAACAATTCTATACATTACTCAGTGCTAATCATGATTAAGTGTACTCTTAATCCCCTTCACCCATTTCACCCATCCCCCTACCCACCTCCTCTTTGATAACCATCAGTTTGTTCTCTGTAGTTGAGTCTGCTTTTTTGGTTTGTTTCTTTTTTTCTTTGTTTTGTTTCTTAAATTCCACATATGGGTGAAATCATACAGTATTTGTCTTTCTCTGACTGACTTACTTCACTTAGCATTATACCCTCCAGATCCATCCATGTTATTGCAAATGGCAAGATGTCATTTTTTTCTATGGCTAAGTGATTTTTCAGTGTGTGTATACATCATATCTTCTTAAACCATTCATCTGTCAGTGAATGCTTGGGTTGCTTTTATAATTTGGCTAGTGTAAAAAATGCTGCCATAAATGTAGGGGTGATTATATCTTTTCAAATTAGTGTTTTTGTATGCTTTGTGTAAATACCCAGTAGTGTGATTACTGGATCATATGGTAGTTCTATTTTTAATTTTTGTGGAACCCCCGTACTGTTTTCCACAGTGGCTACACCAGTTTGCATTCCCACCAACAGTGCATGAGGGATCCTTTTTCTCCACATCCTCGGCAACACTTGTTGTTTCATGTGTTTTTTTATTTTAGCCAATCTGACAGGTGTGAGATGATATCTCACTGTGTGTGTGTGTGTGTTTTTTTTAATTTGTATTTAAATTCTAATTAGTTAACATAGAGTACAATATTGGTTTCAGGAGTAGAATTCAGTGATTCATCACTTACATACAATACCCAGTGCTCATCATAACAAGTGCCCTCCTTAATACCCATCATCCATCTAGCCCATGCCCCACCCACCTCCCTCCATTAACTCTCATTTTGTTCTCTATGGGTTGTTTCCCTCTCTTTCTTTTTTTTTTTCTCTTCCCATATGTCCATCTGTTTTGTTTCTTAAATTCCACACTTGAGTGAAATCATATGGTATTTGTCTTTTCTCTGACTGACTTATTTCACTTAGCATAATCACTCTGGCTCCATCCACATCATTGCAAATGGCAAGATTTCATTCTTTTTGATGGCTGAGTAATTAAAAATAAAAAAATATGTATATACACACACACATACACACACATCTTCTTTATTCATCAGTCAGTGGACATTTGGGCTCTCCATAGTTTGGCTTTTGTTGGTAATGCTGCTATAAACATTGGGGTGCATATACCCCTTCAAATCTGCATTTTTGTATCCTTTTGGTAAATACCTAGTAGTGCAATTGCTGGGTCAGAGGGTAGTTCTATTTTTCAACTTTTTGAGGAACGTCCATACTGTTTTCCCAAGTGGCTCCACCAGTTTGCATTCCCACTAACAATGTAAGAGGGTTCCCCTTTCTCTGCATCCTCGTTAACACCTGTTGTTTCTTGTGTTGTTAATTTTAGCCATTCTGACAGGTGTGAGGTGGTAGCTCATCATGGTTTTGATTTGTATTTCTCTGATGATGAGTGATGTTGAACATCTTTTCATGTGTCTGTTAGCCCTCTGGATGTCTTCTTTGGAAAAATGTCTAGTCATGTCTTCTGCCCATTTCTTAACTGGATTATTTGTTTTTTGGGGTGTTGAGTTTTGTAAGTTCTTTATATGTTTTGGATCCTAACCCTTTATTGCATATGTAATTTGCAAATATCTGCTCCCATTCCATAGGTTGTCTTTTAGTTTTGTTGTTTCCTTCACTGCACAGAAGCTTTTTAGTTTGATGTAGTCCCAATAGTTTATTTTTGCTTTTGTTTCCCTTGCCTCAGGAGACCTCTCTAGAAAAATATTGCTGCGGCTGTCAGGGAAATTAGTGCCTGTGCTCTCTTCAAGGATTTTTATGGTTTCAGGTCTCACATTTAGGTCCTTAATTCATGTTGAGTTTTTTTTTGTGTGTATGATGTAAGAAAGTGGTCCAATTTCATTCCTTCGCATATAGCTGTCCAGTTTCCCAACACCATTTGTTGAAGAGACTATCTTTTCCCCATTACATATTCTTGCCTCCTTTATTGAAAATTAATTGACCCCATAATTGTGGGTTTATTTCTGGTCTCTATTATGTTGTATTGATCTCTGTGTCTATTTTTGTGCCAGTACCATGCTGTTTTGATTACTACAGCTTTGTAGTAAATCTTGAAATCTGGGATTGTGATACTTCCAATTTTGTTTTTCTTTTTCAAGGTTGCTTTGGCTATTTGGGGTCTTTTGTGGTTCCATACAAATTTTCAAATTGTTCATTCTAGTTCTGTGAAAAATGTTGTTGGTCTTTTGATAGGGATTGCATTAAACCTGTAGATTGCTTTGGGTAGTATGGACATATTATATTTGGTCTCCCAATCCGTGAGAATGGAATATCTTTCCATTTGTTTGTGTCATTCGATGCATTGATTTTTAACTGTAAGTTAAATAATGTGAACCATCTTAGTTCAATTATCAGTTGCCTTTGGGTAAATCACAGTCTCTTCGAGGTATTAGTAAAATGGATATGAAAATTCTGCTGATCCCATTCCAAAAGTTGTTTTGTGGTTTTGGAAACAAAGGACAACATTGTATTAAAAGTCTTCTTAGGGTGCCTGGGTGGCTCAGTCGTTAAGCGTCTGCCTTCGGCTCAGGTCATGATCCCAGGGTCCTGGGATCAAGTCCCACATCGGGCTCCCTGCTCTGCGGGAAGCCTGCTTCTCCCTCTCCCACTCCTCCTGCTTGTGTTCCCTCTCTCTCTGTGTCTCTCTCTGTCAAAAAATAAATAAAATCTTTAAAAAAAAAGTCTTCTTAAACCACATTTTTCTATCTATATTTATAACATAGAGTGGTGTTATAGGAACTCAGTAGAATTCCTGACTCTTCCACTTAATATCTGTATAAATTTGGAGAAATAGCTGAACTTTTCTGAGCCTCATTTTCCTCATTTGCAAAGTAGAATAACCTTACAGGTTTGCTGTAAGCATTAGACAAGATAAAATATTCATCGCTGAGAGAAGTTCTTAGTAAACAGAAGTAGACAGCATAAACGGGATGACTTATTACTTCTCAAATAATCATACTTATATTTTTAGTAAAGAAGCTGAGTCTTGGGTTTGCATGACTTTCACAAGGGACTCCAGAGTGATACAGTGGTTGACAAAGGACCAAGAGTCCGAGGAGTGTGCTAGACACAGCTTTCCAAGCCCAAAGGTGTGTGGCTCAGACATGTTTTCTTCCTCATCTTGCAGTACATTCTTACCAATCTCTCCTAGTTATTTTTGTGCATCCTGCACATCTATTGAACCTAGCTCCTATCAATTTTGATGGTTCATAATCTACCATCCTTGTTAAAAAAATCTCTTTTTTTATTTGGAGGAAGTTCTATCAGTTAAAATACAAGGGCCTAATTTTTACCCTCATATTTAAATAAAGCAAATTAGGGATGATAGAAAAATACAGATGAGAGTTTTATTTAACTTAGGAGTATAGGAAGGGAGGATATTTTAGCTTTTTTGTATGTGTGTTGTGGGTGGAGGAGTATGATCATTGGCTAAGACTATAAATGTAATGGAGTCTGGATATTTGTGGTTTGGCTAAGGAAGAGACTAACGGAGGAAAGGATACCGGATTGTCACCAAGCCTAAATGAGCTATTCACTCTGGCAAGTGACCCCTCCAGAAGATACTTTTGTGTGCATTCTAATGACTGGGTATTACCAGCCTCTTGTTTCACTTAGAACAGTGGATGCTTCTATTTTTCTTTCTCAGCCAGAAAGAGTCTTCTTATAGCCTTTGAAATTATTTCTGAATTGCAAATTTTATTCCAGGAAAATTTAGAAAATGTTATAAAAATTACCCATGATTATAAATTCACAAGATTTTTGTGGTTCATTGTTGTGGACTAAGATGATACTAGAAGTTCCAACTGAATGCTGATTTCTCATTTCCGAAGCCTATACATTTCTTAAAATGTGTTTAGAAATCCTTAATAATGTCTTCTTAGTTCAAAGAACCGTATCTGGAAGCAATTTGGGAGTAACATATTCTTTCTTTAAAGCTGAAAAGGTATATTAGTTTTTTTTTAAATTCAAATTTTAGTCGAACATTATTTGCTGTTTATTAGCTTCTTGCATGCATGTGTGTATTCATTCATTCATTCATTCATTCCTGATTCATGAACAATGCTTTGGAATTTATAGTTTGTATGGTTTCAGATCCTCTTTGGATACAGAGGAGTATACGTCCACTTGGCAGTCATAGCAGAAGTAATACATACGAGATTTATTTATTTATTATTTTTTAAAAAAGATTTTATTTATTTGTCAGAGAGAGAGAGAGAGAGCACAAAAAGGAGGAGTGACAGGCAGATGGAGAAGCAAGCTCCCTGCTGAGCAAGGAGCCTCATGTGGGACTCCATCCCAGGATCCTGGGATCATGACCTGGGCCGAAGGCAGACACTTAACTGACTGAGCCACCCAGGCGTCCCTACATATGAGATTTAGAGAGCAATATAACAAATCACATTAAATTTTAAATTCAGAAGAATTCAAAGAAGAGTGCTAACAATGTTTGTTGGATGTCAGTAGGATAGAGGAAAATGAGAGGGTTATTCGTGTTGCAGTGAGAAAGAATGAAAGATGCATACCTTCTTATATTTAAGGGTTAATAAGTAGACCAGTTTAACTAGAACAGAAGATTTAGGTTGAAGAAAAGAAGCTATGGAATCATATTTTCAGTGACTTTATATGTTAGCAAAAGGATTTTATTTTATTTTTAAAGATTTTATTTATTTATTTGACAGAGATACACAACCAGAGAGGGAACACAAGCAGGGGGAGTGGGAGAGGGAGAAGAAGGCTTCCCGCGGAGCAGAGAGCCCGATGTGGGACTCAATCCCAGGACTCTGGGACCATGACCTGAGCCCAAGGCAGATGCTTAACGACTGAGCCACCCAGGCACTCCAGCAAAAGGATTTTAAATGGGAGTTCTTGAAAGCTGGAAAATAAGGGACAAAATGCTGAAAGTGGAATTTTAACAAAAGCATTATGCTGGATAAAGTACAAGAGGATTTCGCTTTGGGCACTCTCTCTCTCTCTCTCTCCCTCCCTCCCCTAATTTAGCTTTTAATTTCATCAAAATTCTACATGGACACAGTTTAAAGTGGCAAATATTCTACAAGGCTTTTTATGAAAAACAATAATCTTCTAGCCCTCTTCTAGTCTGCTTCCTGAAAAAAAAAATAAAACATTCACACTTTCAGATTCTTTTTTTTTTTTTTTTTAAAGATTTTATTTATTTGACAGAGAGAGACACAGCGAGAAAGGGAACACAAGCAGGGGGAGTGGGAGAGGGAGAAGCAGGCTTCCTGCTGAGCAGGGCTGGATCCCAGGACCCTGGGACCATGACCTGAGCCAAAGGCAGACGCTTTAGGACTGAGCCACCCAGGCGCCCCTCAGATTCTATTTACCTACCTCTAAATAACATGTTTATATTGCTATGTCCTGATTTTTCAGACACCCACTTACTGTCTTCCTTTCCTTCTAGTGTAGTTGTTTGAAACCATTTTTTTCTCTCTGAGCTTTTCTGTTTTGAATTTTCACAGAGATATGCCTTAGTGTGGGCCTATTTTCATATACTGTGCTGGGTCCTCAATAGAGCATTTATGCTTGGAATCCAGTGTACCTCAGTTCGGTAAAAAAATGTTGCAATTATGTATTTGATGACTTACTCCTATTTTCTCTCTTCTTGCATCTTTTTGTTATTTTGAATGTTCCTCTAATTTTCTTAGTTTTCATGCCTATTTTATGTGTTTTGTCCTTTTCCTCTTCTTTCTAGGAGATTCCTGTGGCTTTGTTTTATCCTTATAATTTTTTTTGTTTCTGCTCTCTTGCTTTTAATTTTTTAGAAGTTTTTTCTTTTGGGGCGCCTGGGTGGCTCAGTCGTTAAGCGTCTGCCTTCGGCTCAGGTCATGATCCCAGGGTCCTGGGATCGAGCCCTGCATTGGGCTCCCTGCTCGGCGGGAAGCCTGCTTCTCCCTCTCCCACTCCCCCTGCTTGTGTTCCTGCTCTCGCTATCTCTCTGTCAAATAAATAAATAAAATCTTTAAAAAAAAAAAAGTATTCTAAACATTAAAAAAAAAAAAAAAGAAGTTTTTTCTTTTAAACTTCCCTCTTAGATAACATCCTTTTCTTGTTTTGTAGCTGTAACATCTTTCCTTACCCACCTGAGGATTATTAACTGTAGTTCCGAGGTTCTCTTTTCCTCCATGCTTCTGGTACCTATGACCCTTTTCTCTTTGTCTTGGTCTCCAGCTTTCCCATTAGAGGCTTTTCTTAAATCCTTTAGTAGTCTATTCAGATATAAGAAGGAGAAATACAAAATTTTACTGGGAAGTCTGAGCTCATAGGCGAGGCTTATCTTTTGGATCTTCACTTTAGGATCTTCTGACTGGGCTGCTTTGTTAGATAATAGCTGACCTCAGATTCTTTAGGTCTTTCCTCTTAGGCTTTAGAAGCCTCCTTCAATCTCATGCTTCATGAGTGCTGAGGCTGGCTGACCACATTCTCATACGTGAGAAAGGTGGGAGCCTAAACTTCAGGATATGTACTGTCTTAATCTTCCCAATTTCAGCACCTGAAGTTCCCGGTTGGGAATAATCAGCTAGTCTCTCCAAAAAATAAATGTTTAGTCCTCTTCCAGGATTACAGAGGGCAGTGGTGCAGCTCCACAGTGATAGAGGAGATCTAGACACCGTATATTTTCTTAGCCAAGTTTTTAATTAATTCTACCATTTTTTACTCCACTTTCAATAGACTTTTGGGAGGGACCTTGTATAATGGAATTCTGAATATTTTGATAGTTCTGCAGTGCTAAGGATATTGCCTTTTGGTTTCCCTGTTGCTGGCTAAGAATTCAGCTTTCTTATGTCTTCTGTGTCATTTACCACTCCTCTATTCGCTTACTAGCTTTCAATATTTTGTTGCTCTTGTGTTTTAACCCAGTATCTTTGTTCTTGGGGGTTAGGTCTTAAAAATCCCCTTTATTCTGTGTGTGTGTGGGGTTGGGGTGGGTGTGTGGGACTTGAAAAGGGATTGAAGGATAATGTGAGAGCTGTATTTTTCAGGGGTTTCCGTCTGCTTTTGCCTTTGTTTTATTGGTTTGGGAATACTGGAGACAAGGCAACCAGTTAGAAGGTGATAGGAATAATATGTGAAGTGAAGAGGATTTGGACTAGAGTAGTAATGGTAATAGATATTTTCAAAGGAAATTCAACAGGATATATTGACTGATTTAGATGAAGGGTGGAAGGAATCAAGGGTGATGCCAAGAAGTTAAGTTGGTGTCTGGAATAATGATGGCACCACTGTTGGAAATTATTGGAGTAGGATTGGAAATCGGGTTTGGAAGAAGATAACCTGAAAGACTGTGTGTGTGTTATTTTCCAAAGTAAACATTGTTTGCTTGTAATACAGAGTTTTCTTCTGCTGATTTTAGGTTGGGTTCCATTAAGATTTAGCTGTAACAACAAAAACCTGCTCCAGCTAGTTTAAGCAAAAACATATTTTAATGGGGAATTAGTTACTATAAAATTATTGGAAGTACTAGAGAAGCAGACTTTATGTTGAGTGTCCAAGTCTGGAATAAGACTGCTGAAATAACATGCCAGGAGAGCCACTACCTCTGCTGCAGTCATGGTGTTGAGAATCAAGGGGAAATCATGGGAATTGTATTCAGGAATCCACTGCGGTAGCTGTGGTTCAATGATCACAGATATGTGCCACCACAAATGTGGCTCAGTCTTCCCAAGGTGCCAGACATCAGAACACTTCTGTAATTTATAGCCAGCATCTTTATAAACTTGCTTCATAGGAGCAACAACCAAATAACAAAGTTGTTGTTGTTGTTTTTAAAGATTTTATTTATTAGAGAGAGAGAGAGTGAGAGAGAGAGATCATGAGCAGTGGTGAAGGGTAGTGGGAGAAGGAGATTCTCAGCTGAGCAGGGAGCCTGACGAGAGACTCAATCCCAGGACTTTGGGATCATGACCTGAGCCTAAGGCAGATGCTTAACCAACTGAGCCACTTAGGCGCCCTGCAAAGTTGTTTTTTTTTTTTTTTTTTAAGATTTTATTTCTTTATTTGACAGAGAGAGACACAGCGAGAGAGGGAACACAAGCAGGGGGAGCAGGAGAGGGAGAAGCAGGCTTCCCGCCGAGCAGAGAGCCCGATGTGGGACTCGATCCCAGGACCCTGAGATCATGACCTGAGCTGAAGGCAGACGCTTAACGACTGAGCCACCCAGGCGCCCCCAAAGTTGTTGTTTTTTAACTTCCACCTTCCAAAGCTCATTAAAGCCTATGTCATTAATGGAGCTCTAGCTTCAGGGAAGTCTGAAATATAGTTTCAGCTTTCTAGACTCTAAGGTAGAGGGAGGTATACTGAAGGGTGCTGGAATGGATGCTGAGTTCAGTGAATTCACAATATCAAACATCATCATCCCCTTTGGTTACTCAGTGTAACTATCCATTGGACAAGTAAAAAAGCGCTTACCTTCTCATTCAAACGGAGACTGTATTTCCATTAATTATGACTCCATCTCTGACTGATGGTTATTTCCCTTTTTGTTCAGTTACAATCCTAGCTTGTTATTCTATAAACTAAGGAATAAATTATAAATTTATATTTATGACATAAAAAAGCAGAAGGGTTGAAAAGGAAAATATAAATAGGTTAATATACATAAATATACATAAAAGAGAGGAAGAAAGAAGTTAGCTAATAAAGTCTATTACTGCAACTAGTCACAAGACCATAATTAATATTTAGAACTTTCTTCCTCCACTATGCCTTAAGTAATCAGTTTTCTCTCAGCACTTCAGCTAGTGGAGTTCTTTATTGAATGAAGGATCACTCAACCTTTTATCCCTGAGGGGATACAAGTCCTTGGTTGTCCTGCCAGTATTGTTTCAGGCTTCCAACCAATTTTACTATTAGACAAAGAAGTATTAGGGGAACCCAAAAAAATCCTTTGGATATAGACACAAGATTCCTTGCCACATTGTCTGTTCTATTTCTCCTTATTGATTAAGGTCAAATAACCCCCCAGTCAATATATTAATCTACTTTTTGGTCTGTTTGTTCACTGACAAAAGAAAATGAAAATGGCAGTCTCAACATCCAGTTCATTTTCATATGTCTTCCTTGGCAGAAGGCTTCTTCCCTTAGAAACGACTACCTCTGAACCAGCAGCTCCCAAAGTTGCAGTGATGGGGAGCAAAAATTTTGTAAGTGGGTTATTAGATATAATAGTGAGAGGAATTATAAACCCTTGGTTCCCAAGTTCATGCATTCTGGCGTCATGTATAGTCACAGATTTAGAGCATATTCCAAATCATACAGGCATCATATAGATCAGCACTGAGCTTATAAGTTGTCATCTTCTACCTGGTACCACAATTAGGTATTCACTAGGTCAATTCCACATTTCTGTAAGTCTAGATCCTTCCAAATGATGAGCTAAATGGAAAGACCAGTTCATTCCACAGTGCCAACCCATTGCATTACTTCTTTTTCTATACAGTGACTATTTTTTATTACAGTGAAAGAATATTGTGATGATGAATATGGTATAAAGTGAGACCATGGATTCTGGGCTTGGAGAGGTAGGTTAGGCAGAAAAGGCAAATCCTTACTGTTCTCTTTCAATGAAAAGTAATTTCTATCTCCTCTTTAGGGGATGAGTCCAGTGTTATCAGTTAGTAAGAACTGGTGCCATAATGGAGGCTAAGCATTGATTTCTGCTGTTGGAACACAGAACCACAGCTTTGAGGAGGGTAAATTCTTATGGTTGAATGTGTACCTAACATCATGCTCTGCCAGCATGGCCAGTTTGTTCATGAGTGTTTTGAACAAACCCTTGAGTAGTTATGAGGTAAAGCTGATTGGGGGACAGTTTTGATAAATTCTCACTAAAGGGTATCTGCTGCTTTGCAGTGGCTGTCTTTGGATGACAGTTCATAAGCTACACAAATATTCTCAAATTCTGGGCCAATTCTATGAGGTACATCCTCATATCTCTCCTAGATGCCTTCATTCAACAAATATTTTCTTGAGAGTATTTGATGTTTTAAGCTATTCTTAACATATGGGCTACAGCAGTGAGCAGTGAGCAAAATCCTGGCCTTATGGTGTTTACATCATCAGTGCTCTAATCTTATTCCTTCCAGTCCCTGATTATCCAGGCAAACTGTCAGCCACAGACCAGAAATCAGTATAGATCCCTACCTCTGGTCATATCTTTTTCTAGACAGAGTGCCTGATATGCTTGTCAAATTTCTGTTCCACTGGAGATTTCCCTTCTCCACTTCTCAATGGGGCTTTAATGCTGCCAATATATATTTAATTTCTACATGCAAAAATTTGCTGATTAGCTCAGTGGATAAGAGCCCAGGGATGATTAGAGCACAAGATGGGGGTTCTGGTTCCCTCAGGGCATTTAACATATTTTTGCTATTGATCACAAAAGGAATCATGAAAGAGGATGTGAGTAGATTAGCACATTCCCATTAAAATACACACACACACACACATCCAGTTGTCATTTCTTAATGATTATAGGTTTGTGAAGTGATATAGTGGAAAGGAAACTAAACTGAGTCAGAAGCCTTAGCTTATGGGCTTGATTTCACCATACACTTGCTAAGAAAATCACTTAACACATAATCCTTTGTTTCTTCTCCAGTAAAGATTGTAACATTTGACCAATATCCCAGGATTATTGTGAGTTTAAGATATGAAAATGCTATAAAATGTATTACATGATATATGGAAAATATGTATGTACAAAGATGTTTGTCAAAACGTTATTGCCTAAATATCCAATAATGGAATAATTAAATAAATATAGAAAGATAATTGTGTTTTCAAAGAACACTTAATATCTTGGGAAATTTTTCATTAAGTAATGTTATATGAAAATCTATCCAATAAAATTGAATTATGAACCAAAGTATGAAGAGAATAAAAGTCATAAAATTTTAATAATGGTTTTTGAAGAACTGTTTGGTTAAAGAATTATGGGCAGTGTTTGTTATTTTCCTGTATTTTATGTATATATATACAATTGGCAAGTTGGATTTTACAGTCAGAAAAGTCATTTAAAATAAAATGGCAATACAATTTGGTTCTTTGTTAGAAGTAACAGAGTTACTAATATGCTGTGAAAGGTATATCTATAGTTCACAAAAAAAACTTGAGAAAAACCATACTTATTTTCCCATGTGCAGAAACCTTTATTAATGATTAATTTCAGAAGATAGAAAAAAATAATTAAACCAAGCTTCTCCCTTGGTTTCATTAACATGTCTATGAGGTCAGTATTACCGTATTTCCCATTTTATGAATCGGAGAATGAGGCACAGAAATTAAGTAACTCATTCAGGTCTAAATTAATGTTACATAGCTAGTAACTTGCATAGATTGGATTTGAACCCAAGTAGTCTGACACTATAGTCTGAGTTTTCCATTGCTGTGCTGTAAGGAGTGTTGTCTCTCACCCTGTCACCAATCTCCATTTATTGAGTGTTTCTTATCTCTAATAAATAAGACATAGTCCCTGTCTTGTGGGATTTTTGTGAAGATAAGTAGATATATTAATATTCAGCAGAATAAGTTGGATTAATCCAAGTATGGGTAGAATCATGGAGGAGTTAAGCAGAAGATGCCACTTCTCCTGGGCAGAGAAAGTAAGTATTACAGAAGCCTTCATGAGGAGGTGACATGGAGGAGGCATTGGTGGAAGACAAGAAGTTGGTTGGCAGGAAACCAGAAGGCTGGCATCATGGGGAAAATGTTCTATTAACCTTTGATGAAATAGCCTGTGTCTTAATTTTATATTCTCTGTATTGGGCATGGTGGATATTACATCCTGAGCAAGCTCTCAAATGACTCTCACATGTAGGCAAGACAAGAGATGATAAAAAGGCTCAAGAAGTTTGTTGGGGTAAGGCAGGATGATTTTATATATTACCTTCTATGGTCAACAGATGCTGATGGTGATATCTGAGCTGAGCTGTTTCCCTCCCTGGATCATCTTGTTCCTATAAGGCCAAATAGAACATGCTGTGCCAGTTTGTGAAATCTCTCAAATGTTTTTGATTTGGAATTTTGAACTAAAGTGAATCTTTTCATTTACTCTTGGAAAAATATAATTTCCTATTTAGTCTTTGTAAAAGGAGTGATTTGAAAGCTTTGCAAAAGCAAATTTTACCAGACATTTAAAAAAATGTGAAACACATTTCTGATGAACCAAGAATAAAAAACTTGAAAGATATGAAATATAATTTCTAAAGAGATTGATTTAACATGCAGAGGTGAAGTATTTAACACAATATCCTTGAGATTTTTATTGAATCCATGTTTAAAACTGAAACCTTTATCAGAGTCAACACCAAGGATGGATATATCTGTCCCAGATTTTCAGTGTAGCCAATGAAAATAGAAATTGCTTCCTATATTTACTGATTACCCCTTTAGACTATGAGAGGCTGCATTTACAGTAACTAGGGAAGACATAGAGATATGTTTGTTGGATTTACCAAAATTTGTGAAAGGCAAAGATACTATTTATGGCTTCTACACTTATACTGTCAGCAGAAATATGCAAACTTGCAAATCCCACATCTAAGCTCGATTCTTAGTAATTTATATCTTTATATGTTAATAGCATAGTAGTGCTGTGGATTTAGTCCAACAAATCAAGTGTTTCATTATGTTTCACTCTTGCTACTCTTGGACAGAGTTGGCTTACGTTAATGAGGTTTTGGGAACAAGATTGTCACAGTGCCTTAGAAACTGTTCTCAAAGTACTGGCTGAACCACTGGGATTTTTGTCTTGAGAACGTGTCATAAAATTATGAAAGTGATTACTGTAAATTACTGAGGACTGTCATAAAGAATGTGGCATATTGGGATGTTGGAACAAAACTGAAAGCAAAACAAATGTCAGGGTTTCTAAGGAAGCACTGAAGTAGATAGATTTTTCTGGCTCGAAGTGAAAGGATATGAGGATTGGGAGAGGTCCGTGTAATAGACATGTGGTATGTTTGTGGAAACTTGTCCTAAGGAAATATCTCAAAAGCAAGAGAGAAAAAAACTATATTCATTTAAATGTTTCTTGTACCTTTATTTACATTAACAAAAACATAATACTCTTTATTAAATCTTAACTTGGTTCATAACCCACTCTATCTGACCTTTATCTGAATGTCCCCTGGGCACCTAATGTCCCTTAATAGTCTAGTCAATGATGTTTAAGAATGAATAATCAGTAGTGAATATGCCCCTGCCCACTGCTCCTCAAACTATACTGTATGCATTTCCTATTCCAGGATAATGGGTTCATGGTTGATCCCACTAGTCACTGGCCAAATGGACTCAGATCTGCTTTACAATGCTAATTCATTTCCACGCATCCCCTTGGTGTTCTAGTTTGCTGCTTCTCCATATTTTTTTCCACCCTTTTACAATAACCTCCTAAACTGCTTCCCTGCCTTCAGGATTCCAACCCTTTCCATGCCCCCTTTTACAACCTCAATTTCAACTATCTTATCTACATGTTACCACAAATTCTTAGATACCAATCACTACACTGATTCTAAATTGTGTGTGTCTGCAAAATAAACTCCAAACTCCTTAACCCTGGGATATTGGAATAAATATCCCAATGAGCTCTACCATCCCTCATTCCACATCCTAGCCCTCATTTACCTTTTTACCTGTATGGTTCCATGGATCCAGACACTGACCCCATTGAATGTACCTAACACTACAGCCTCACCCCTATAACATTCCTTTAAAGGTACATCTTTTTTCCTTTTCTTATTTTCCATTTCTTAGGCAATCCTGTCAACTTTTTTTCTTATGTGCATTCTTATTATGATTATTCATTTTGTCTCAAACTACAGCTGGTTAATTGTTCATACATCTCTTTCTTCCTTAGTAGATTATAAGCTTATTGAAGGCAGTAATCCTACACTTCTCATCTGTGACCTTATGCCTACTTTTTGCCCATGTAATTAATATCAGTCTTTCGCTTATAATAAATCTTAAAGTATGTTTGTTGTATCATTAAACAAAATATTTTATTAACTAATATGTAATTTGATATAATTGTAAACACAGCTTTATATAACCAATATAAACTAAGGGATTCAAATTGAATATTCACATTGATGCTTAAATAAGTCAGCTGCGGGTGATGAGAGTGTCAACATTTATTATGAACAAACTATGTACCTAGCAGTGATCTACTGTTGATCTATTGGATGGATTCAGTTGCTGATTCAGATGTATGTATTGTGGGTCTACTATGTCCCAGGCTCTGTAACGAGTTCTAGAAAAATGAATAAAATATAGCTCTACCCTCATTGATCTTACAGTATAGTTAGAAGGAAGATAATAAAAGTACAAATTTTTAAAAGAGATTTA
>NC_138377.1:71182392-71204938 GCF_054177405.1 Leptonychotes weddellii | reverse complement strand
AGTTGTTGCTATTCCTTTCTTCGATCTCCTGTTGAGTTTGTAGGTGTTCAGAATGGTTTGATCCCTATCCAGCTGAATTCCTGAGAGGAGACGAAATCCAGGTCTCCTACTCCTCCGCCATCTTGCTCCGCCCCCCTGTACTTGGGTTTTATAAAGAGTTAAATAAATATGGTTTGATGAAAGATAGAGAGTGTGTATGTATTGGCAGAAATTGAGGAAGTTGGAGATGAAAGGAACCGGCTTGAAGTAAAACCTATGGCTAGGAAATGAGGTACTGGTACATCTTCTATTGATCCAAGATCTTGAATTCTCTTCAGAAGACAATGGGAAGACACTGAAGTTTTTGATTAGCTAAATGGATAATTAGAATATTTAGAAAGTACATTCTAGGCACTTTACATATATCGTCTCATTTAATTTTCTCCTTACCAGATAGGTGGTATTTATCCCTGATTTACTGAGGAGGAAAGTGAGCCATCTCTTCTTTCCATTCCTCTAAGAGCTGACTATCTCTCATCATTTGCCTTTCTTTATCTATACTGTCTCTTCAAAGAGGATTTCTCTGCTGTCTATATTTCTTCTTCCATGGGAGAAAAATAGGAACAGGAGAGCTGGAGGGAAAGGGGAATGGGATTTTAAGTATGTTCACCAGGGAAAGCCTCATTTTAAGATGTTGGCCAGAGAAAACTAATTTGGGAAACTAATGATGGTAAGGGAGTAGGTCATGAAGATGTCTTGGAGAAAAGCATCCCAGGCAATGCTATCAGCTAGTGTACAGGCCCAAGGCAGGGTCATGCTCTGCTTGTTTAGGAACAGCAAAGAAAATGGAGCTGGAGCATATCCCATCTTCCTTTAACTGAATATCTGTAGAGAGTAGGTATGTAATAAATATTTGTTGAATAAATAGATGAGTAAATGAAGAAAGGTCATATATCAGGTTCTCAACTGGTTTGCTCTATCCCAAGTCCTTTTCATTATATTACCCTGCTTCTCAATACTTAATTTCTAAATGGCTGAGATCATTTAAACGGTACTCAAGTAGAATCTCAATGAATGAGTATCCATTAAGGATTCTGTACAAACCCATCTATAGTTTACATGTAGATGTGTGTGCCATCTCTGCGGACAAATACTCTTTCATGTGTCTTTATGAGAAGCAACAGTGACACACAGTGGTTGATTGAGTAAATCAGACATGTACTCCCTCCAGTTATCCCAGAAGGTATAGCAGGTGATTCTCAGACTTTCTTTCTTTGGAAAGTTGGTTGTCTTGTTAATTCAGGCAGGTATTAACTACCCAATATATTCAGCACATCCCTCGTTGTAAGCTGTCAGACTGTGACACAACATCACATAATGTGACGTTACATGATACATAATGCCTGAATTAAATAAAAAAAATCCAGACACTTCTTTCAGTGAAATAGTAGGTAGGTAATCTGAATATTTGGGGTAATTGGCTCTAGGAAGAGAGCGGCATCATTATTTCAGGCTCCCTAGTGAGCGCTAATTAGCCATATTGCTTCATTGTGTGACAAAGAGAACACTGCTAGTAGTGCTAAATCTATAATGACATCCTGGCTTTAGGAGCACAGGTATTTTAAACTACCTTGACTGACTGACATGCAGGTAATTCTATTCAGAGCCTAGCAGTGAACTCAGGCAGTTGGCATGGTCTCTTTTCCAAGGGCCACAAATTTGTTGTTGTGACTCAGAGGTTTCTTTTCCTTTGTCTCACCACCTCCCCGGATCCCCACAGTCCTCTAACTGGGAAAAATCAGCAGATATTTGCAACAGCAGGTCTTTGTTCTACCTGGGCTTTGAGAACAATACATCTATGTTTCTGAAGCATCAAGTTCTGCAGAGAGAGATTCAATAGCTCTTAACATTTAAAGATGGGCCATGACAGCTAGGAAGGGCTTTCTGGGGCTCTGTGATCCACTTTAATCCTTTGTTTGCAGATATGGCAGGATGGCTAGTTGCAGAGCAGGACAATTCTTAAAAGCTTTTCTGGGACTACCATTCAACATTTTTATTTTTTGTATTAATAATAATAACAGCAGAAATAGTATAAGTGGATAAAGCACCAGCATAGAGATTCTGCTGTCTTACCTTGAGCAATGGATGAATTGTCCTGCATATAGGGAAGTAATGATTCTTCTCTCTAGGAAATGCTTTTTGATTTTCTATATTTTATTGAGTTGGGATGTTGGATTTTCCCTACCATCCTCTCAGTCATGTCCTTGGGGACCAAGGATATGCAGAAGAGAGATGAACACTGCTGTGGGACAGCCTGAAGCCCAGGATCAAAGAGAAGCTGACAGGCTTACATTTGCCACCTTAGCCTCTAAGGAACTGGAACTTGAGAGTCTCAAGTCTGTGCTTTCTGACAGAGCTCCTGAGATGCTGAGCTGAAAACATTGTTTACTAACAATTGCTGAAAGGAGGTGCCTTTCAATGACTTCTTGCATCTTATTAAATGTGAACTTCTTTCAGTGGGTTTATAAGGGTCTGTCTGTGAACTGTGGATCCAAAAATTGAACTTGGGTAACTGAAACTGGTATTACCTAGGCCCAAATCCAATATGGGTAAAAGAAGGGAAGATGAAGAAACTCAAAAGGAAGCAAGAATTATAACATCATGCGGAGACAGGAAACTCCAGGAATGACTTCTAGCCCTGAACACGTATATGGTGGGGACAGCATCAGTACTTAGCAAGGATCTCTTTCTTTAGTAATCTTTCAGTCTCCTTTCCATTATTTTTCCCTCTGCTTAAAATAATAACAATAATGGTATTTATATAGAATTTTATGGCTAAATAAAAGCATTCATATACATATTAGCTCACTTGCTCCTAATTTTATCAACGTAAAGTATTTATTAACTCCCCCTCTGCATGAAAAATCATTTGCTAAACATCTTCCTACTCTTCATTGGGTTCGATTCATTCTTTTCCTCATTTTACTAAGCTCTTTGTTTTTCTGGATCAAATGACAATAACATCGAAATAAAGCTAGAAAGTTCTTATCTGACATTATTTCTTCAATAGTTTATAAATATAAAAACTATGACAGTGATTGTTTTGTGGGTACAAGAAAGAAGAAGGAAGATGAAAGGAGATGATATGGGAAAGAGAGCATTCTTCTCCAGATGAGAAGGCATAAGACCAAGTCTGGAGTTTATGTGTAGTGGACTGGTACTTTCATCTCCTCTGGCCAATGTGGCAAAACCAGCAAGTACTCTGGATTATGGTACAGTAGGAGTTTCTAATTATAATTTGTCTGATTCCAAGGATTATAATTTTCTTTATTTGTGAAAGTTAAGAATTCCACATGCCAAAGACTTGTTGATAATGAGATTACATGGAAATGTTCCACTGATAATATATTTGACTGGTTGCTACAGATAGAAACTGTTGTTGTTTGTTAGGATTCCTGATAAGGGGTCCTCTCAAAGAGGTGGGTAAAAATGATATTAATTTGACTCTTATATAGAGGCCTTGGATTTTCCCAAACGAATGGGAAAACCTCAAAACCATGTCAACCACAAATTTTGGAGATTGTAGCTGTTTTTATTTATTTAATTTAATTAATTTATTTCTGGCCAGTAGACCTTGTTTTGCATAGTGAAAATAGAAATGAATTACTTATATCTACTGTAGCATTTTAGAGCTTGATGAGAATGTAGAAATAATCTAAATTTTTATAGTTGAAGAACGTGATGTCCAGACAGGTCAAATGATTTGCTCAAGCTAGTTACGGGACTAATTTGGGATAAAACAGAAAGTGGAACCTAGTTCTTAGTCTTAGTCAAATGGTTTTCCTGATAAAGCATATAGCCTAACTCATTTCTTTACAAACTCCCATTGGCCAGAGACATCACTAGTGAACCAAAACATTCCTTTTTTTTTTTTTAAAGATTTATTTATTTATTTATTTTTACATAGAAAATGAGAGAGTAAAAGCAGGGAGAAGGGGAGAGGGAGAGGAAGAGAATCTCCAACAGACTCCCCACTGAACAGGGAGCCTGACCTGGGGCTCGATCTCATGACTTTGAGATTATGACCTGAGCCAAAACCAAGAGTGGGATGCTCAACCGACTGAGCCACCAGGAGCCGCAAACCAAAGCATTCTAAGATGACTTTGCTTTCTTCTTCTGGCATATCTTTTCATAGAGTGTTGGAGTCTCAGCCCCCAATGCTGTGGACTCACATCTCTTTGAGGCACACCCTCTCTGTGCATGGGCTATTCTGGGCTGGAGTTTTACCTCATCAGCCTCTTGGAGTCCCCAATCCTGAGGCTGTCTGTTATTTTGGCTTTACTTATGTGGTGTCTCTGGCTTCAGTGTCTAAAGTGGGGCTAGAAATAAATTCACTTTTAAGAGTAATGAGAGACAGTAAACTTTGCTAATATATTTCTCCATAGTACTTTGATTTGAAGTTTTTATTGAGAATTAATGTTTTTTTATGTTCAATTAGACAACATATAGTACATCATTAGTTTTTGATGTAGTGTTCAAGAAGGACAATGCAAAGACTGGAAAGGGAGGATAAATGGAAAGGCAGAAGGAAATGAAAACAGAACTAGAACTAAAAATCTGTGTTGGCAAATCTCAATTATAGTTGAATGATCATATAAAAGAATTAAATCAGAAGCCAGTGAACTACCTTATATTGGCACTCAGCACATTATAGAATTCTTTTGCATGCATTATATTATTTGATCCTTACAACAGCTATGTAGGGCAGAAATGATTATAAATAGTTTAAAAATTAAAAAGAAAACTAAGATTCAAATATGTGTAGTGGCTTGCCCGCATTCACAAGCCTATAAGTGGCAGAAAGAACCCAAACCACAAGTTTCTGGCTATAGATTGTGTGCTTTACTAATTACACCACCTTACTTTACAGTCATTTTAAATGACTCCGGTACAATATGGAATTCAGTTGGTTGGAATTTTGTAGCTTTTAGGCAGAAGTTATAGGCTCGATTTTTGTGTCTCTCAATAGCTACTTAGAGTGAAAGCCACAGTCAATTATAACACACTTGAATGTTTAGTATCAAGGAGAACAAGGTATCTGTGTGTATGGTATGAGTCCATCACCTTTACTGGAACAAGAACGTATAATCTCCATCTTATTGGTAGAGGGTTAAACCATCTTTGCATGTAAAAGATGGTATATTTTTATTATTTTATTATTATATTTAGTATTGCTTCAATATTTGGATTTGCAGAAGTGGTATTATTGCCTAAATACCCAGAGTTTAAGTCCCTGCTATGAGGTTAAGTGGAGGCACTTTGAGATATGGTTCCAAATATCATCCAAAGCATAGAGTTTTATATTTTCCAGAATAAGGTAATTTTTTTAGAAGTTACCATAGATGTTGGTAAAGGTCCTATGAGAATCTGGGACAGGAAAAAAAAATCCCTTTTTAGATAAATGTTTTAAGCGTCATGTATTTAATAAGGCCATTGGTTTGAACTGATGGAGTAGAAGCAACATTGTGATCTTTAGAAAAAACATTTTTCTTCAGAATATACCCTGAAATCCTCAGGCTTGATTAATTTTTTCAAGGGAGGGGTGGGGGGGCATGATCACATTTGTTTGGCAGTGTATCATTTCTGGGGGACACATGTTTACATTTTGCTGAATTACACGACTCTACAGCAGTTATCAGAGAGCTGAAGATAAATTCATATTGAACTGTTGGTAACCACATGTTGAAAATGAGCCCATTTTGTGCCTTGGCTTGTGAAAAGACTGTGAAAATGCCTTACTCTGTGTTATTTTTTCCTTCTGACAGTACTGATATACCGCCGCAGGCAGTCTAAAAATAATAGCATGAGGTTAACTGAAAATTGCAGGTATATTTACACTGATATTCTGATATTAGCTTGTTACTTAAAAATACTACTGGAGGTAATACAGTATGCATCCAGATTTTCTTTATTAGAGAGGAAAAACTGGCATAAAAGACAAAGAATGTTTCTTTATAATGATTGAAGAGATATTTGTGGCTATTTTATTTTTATTTTTTTAAAGATTTTATTTATTTATTTGAGAGAGAGAGAATGAGAGACAGAGAGCATGAGAGGGAGGAGGGTCAGAGGGAGAAGCAGACTCCCTGCCGAGCAGGGAGCCCGATGCGGGACTCGATCCTGTGACTCCGGGATCATGACCTGAGCCGAAGGCAGTCGCTTAACCAACTGAGCCACCCAGGCGCCCATTTGTGGCTATTTTAATAATCTGCCACAATGATCTGATTTTTTTCCTAAATCTGTGCTCTGTGGACTGAAAGGAAGAGAATCCATCTGAGAAAGGTATCATCACATGCCCCTCTCCTCTCTCTCACACACACACATACACACACATGCACACATGTTTATGTGTGCACACATACCAAACAGTTTGAAACTCATGATTTGGGGACCTAAATCTGTAAGGATGATCAGAAGCCTCGTGCCTCTGTGACTTTGTCTCATCCTCAAGATCCACTTTCCAACCTTCTCTCTATTGACTGCGTTAACATGCTCTCTTGCTTCTATTTGAATTCCACCAGTGGAAGTTACCAACACGGATTGGAGTGACTTTGAGATATATATTTCCCCAGCAACCTCCCTGGAGGGCTCTAGGTTTGTTCCTCTAACAAAGGCTGCAGTTCTCTCAGGAGCCCATCCCTAAAGCTACAATTCTCATTACTTTGCAGGTAGATCTCCCTTCCTCCTGCACATTGGGCAAGAGGAGGTAATGGACTCCTGATGCTGCCAGACCCAAGTGCCTCGGCCAACCCATATTGTTTCTCTTAACCCTGATTACATTCTTGTAAGTAGTTCTTTTGTTGAACTCTTTTTTTTTTTTTTATTCTTGGAAGTAGTTCTTTTGTTGAACTCTTCTTTCAATTACTGTGTTTGAGTGTGCTGTTTCCTGGGAGGACCCTGAACTGAAAAAGATGCTGTGTACAGGCACTGTGATAAGCCACTGGGGTTGTAAGGCAAACAAAACCCAGACCTCCCCTCAAGGAACTCTTTACAGTTAAGACAGAGTTATACACAGACTGATGGCAAAGCATAGAAAAAGGTTATCTAAACCAGGCTGGAAGTGGTGCTAAAGGAAGAACTTTTTGGAAGAGATGATGCTTGATGTGAAACCTATTATTGAAAAATTCAAATATATATAAAAATAGAAATAATTATTGTAATTAACTTTTAAGTAAATCACTCGGTTTCAACCATCATCAATTCTGTCACATAATGGCCAACTTTATTTACTTCACTACCTCCCTACCCCCTCCCCAGAATTATTTTGACATAATTTCTGGACAATATATAATTTCATCTTTAAATATTTTAGCATGTTATCTCCAAAACACAAGCGTAGTATCATCATCCTCCAAAAAAAAAAAAAATCAACTATAACACCTCAATATCATCAATAGTGTTCAAAATTATCTAATTGTACTATAAATGTTCTTTTATTTCTAGTTCCTATTTCCTATAACTTGATAGTTACAAGTAGAGCTTAATCTGACCCATGTTCAATTTTTATTTTTTATTTTTTTGGTGGAGGGGAAAGATTACTTCAGAGGTGACAATAGGTACTTTTGTCAGAAGGAATGCAATGCTTGGCTGCTTCTCATTTTTGATGTTAAGAGCTATGATAATCATGGCCCTAGGTCAGTGGTTCTCAAACTTCAGTGTTCATCAACATCACTTGGAGGCTTGTTCAAATCTAGACTGCGGAGCCCAATCCCAGAGTTTTTGATTCAGTAGGTCTGAGGTGAGGCATAAAATTTGCATTCCAAACAAGTTCCCAGCTACTGCTGGCCCAGTGACCACTCTGAGAAATGCTCCAGTTAGCTCATTAATTCATTAGGGGTTCAAGGCTCATCTTGAACATGTCTCATCCCAGACCTAGAATCAGCTATTTCTTCAAGGATCCCTGGTTCTTTTTAGTGAGGTCTCCTATTTAGAGCCCACGTTGTGAAGGCTAGAGGCACTCATTGTGGTGAGGCTTTGTTTCTAGACATTTTGGAGGATAGAATTAGGAAATGTAGATATTTAAAACCAAATCATAAGTTCATATTGACACTTCCAATTCAAATTCAGGACGACGGGGTGTTTCTTAACCTTATCCATGTTACATACAGTAATATCTCCTTTCTCTCACTGTGAAAAATCCCTGCTTTAAATAACACCAACATAATAATTCTCATTTGTTTATCCCATACTTTTAACACAACAATCTTAGTTAAACAATACCAACATGTCTACTAACAGAATGATTTCCAGAAGAGTTTAACTTTTTGTTGTTGTTTTTATTTTCATTTTTTTGTTTTGTAATGTTTTTTTTGCTATACTTTTTTAATCCTTAGGGCATATCCTTAGGGCATATCCCACCAGGAATGTACAGTCAAATTACTGTTTAAAAGTCATTTGAACTAGTTCCTTTCTGTATAGGTTTGCCTCCTGCTGGTTAAGCAGATCATTTCTATACTTTTATTTTGATTTTTAAAGTTTGTATTTCAGTAAATAGGTTCTTCATCTGTTTTGTGGGCATTTTTTTGGTATGTTTCCATTATCTGACAGATTTATTTTACTCTTTATGTTCTCATTTTTATACTTATTTTATGTGGGATTATGTAGTGATCCTTGGTTGCTCTCCATTCTAAAGCAAAATGGCTTTTCCTATGCTTTTAGAAGGGTAGACCAGAATAGCTACCCATCTTGCTCCTTCAATGAAGAAAAGAAATGGCCTTAAACTTTCTTAGACATTCTTCCTATGCTACTTTTCCCAATTTTATCTTCTCTTTTCTTTGTCCACATAGTTTATTGTGCTCACTTTGGTTTATAATCTCCTTAGTGCTAAGCTTTGTGATGTAAGGGTTGTTTTGTTTGTCAGTTTTGAGAGTTCATAGGTCCCAGACTCCAAAACTCTCTAGGACCATCACATCATACTTTGGACCTCTTGTACTCATCCTTGATTTGGAACTTACAAAATCCTATCCTGTTTTCTCCTACTGCTCTCAGAAAGGCCCACTGTGTTTTCCAGTGATTATCTGATAGAAAGTTGGGGGTTTCCAGCTCATAGGTTTATCACTAGTCCCTTTGCCTTTCCTCCAATTCCTCCTGTATTGTTTTTGATACTAAATGGGTCTTGTAGATTTTGGTGAGTTAGCCTCTCCCAATCATACTCTGGATTTGTCTGTATATCTTGTGACCTAGTGTTACTGAGATGAAGTCTATGGGGTCTTGTTTTTTTCTACTCATTGCTCTGACTACTTTAGTGGGATGATTCAGGGAGTCACTGGATCTTCCGGAATACTACTTGAACTGGATATTGGCAAGTTGACTAGGTGTGTAGGAGAGAGGGCTGGATAGGAGAGAGCAGGAGAAAAGAAGAACTTCCAAATAAAAATAGTGTGTGGGAAGGCATGAAGGTATAAAACACAATGATGCAATAGCAAGGCTGTATTCTGTGTTCAGTATGCTTCTAGTAAGGGGTTTGTATGAGGTAATGGAAGGTATGAACCACCAAGACAGATGGAGCTTGATCACAAGCAGCCATGTGTGTTAACCTGGGAAGTCAGAATGTTATAGGGAGCTATTGAAGGATGTAAGGCAAGGAAGTGGCATTCGATTAATAATTCAGAAAGGTTTCTCTGGCAGCTCTGTACAGAATGGTCTTGTAGTCCAGAGGGTAGACTGGAACCTTTCTCTTTCCCCATATTAGCTGACTATGGTAAAGTGAGAAGCAATGATGAACTAACCCAAGGCAGTGGCAGATGGAACAGAGATGCTGTTTATGTGGTTAAATCTGTAGGGTATGGTTAACGACTGCATATGGAGTAATGGGGTTGGGTGAGAGGAAAGCCCGAGATAAGTCAGGTTTCTGGACAACAAACATCTAGGCTCCTAAGGTAATACTCATTCCACTTCTTGTGTCTCTTATTGTTGCTGAGTTGTTCTGATACTTTTCAGTAATCTGCAAAATAATACAAAGAAGACACAGAATAATTTTTCCTTAATACACATCTGAACTGGCTATTTCTCTGCCAGAATTTGACTACAGCATTTATATTTATATAATATAATTAGCATTCTAGTTTTCTTCTTTGAGATGAGAGAAGAATGAGTATAAAAAGGAAGTATAAAAAGTTTAAAAAGAAGTTGGGATGGGTGTTCTGGACTAGATTGTGGTTTCACAGAAATTAGGGAATGAAAAGAAGGGCACAAAAAAACACCTAGAGCTTTACTCCTCTCCTTTCTACCCATCTGAAATAAAATACTCTCTACTTGCTACTCAAAGGATGGTCTGCAGCAGCAGCAATAGCAACATCACCCAGGAGCTTGTAAGAAACGAAGGCTTTCAGGTTCCATCTCAGACCTACAGAATCAGTATCTGCATTTTAACAAGATCCTGAAGTGGTTTATTTGAACATTAAAGTTTGAGAATCACTGCTCTAGACCATGTTGGGAAGTGAACTTTTTGTGATTTTATCTTAACTCTCTTAAAAGAGCAAGATTCTTTGTTATAACAAAGCATTTATTTAGTCAATATTCTATAGGAACTTGATAGAGTGTAAGGAGAGAGTATAGTACAGGAATTTAGGATTTCTACTTTGGAGTTAGTTTATTTGGGTTCAAATCTAGCTTCACGACTAATTAGTTATGTGACTACAGGGCAGGTACTTCATCTTTCTACAGATTGATATCATTTGTAAATGTGAATTAAGAGTTCTTACCTCTTAAGATTTTGTAAGGTTCAAATATTTGTGAAGCAATTAGCACAGTTCCTGATACACAGGAATTATAAATATTAGCTATCATTATTAAAACTTAATAGCTTAAAAATGTCTTATACACATCTTGGATGTGTTTAATGCCTTGTTAGATATAACAATATAGTGTGCTTGGACCTCATTCTTTTCAAATTGGCAACATTCTTGGAGAATATGCTACTGTACAAGCACCTGAAGATATTTCTCAGAGAAAGGTAAGTCTTCATTATGGTGGTTGTATGTATTTGTGAAATGGTGATTTCCTGGAAAAACTGAAGTGTCAACATTAGAACTTAAAACATATTTTACTCAGGGATTTACTTGTATATTCTCATATCATTTGTGTCTAGGTGAACTATGCAGAAAAATCCCTTTTCTTTTTCTTGGGTTTTTTTTTTCTAGATTTATTCACCTATTTGAGAGAGAGACAGAGACAGAGAGACACACACACACACACACACACACACACCCACACAGAGGGAGAGAGCATGTGCGCACGTGTGGGAGGAAGGGCACAGGAAGAGAATCTTCAAGCAGACTCCCCGCTGAGTGCAGAGCCCAAGGTAGGGCTTAGTCTTACCACCCATGAGATCATGTCTGGAGCTGAAACCAAGAATCAGACATTTAACTGACTGAGCCACCTAGGAGTCCCAGGAAAATCCTCTCTCTTAAAAATATTCTCTTGAACTTTATAGAGCTTGAGTCACTCTTCATGTTTTTCGCCACTTTTATGTTTTTCGGTGTTTCTATCCTAATGCAATCCTGATGATATTTCACATTAGATGCTGAATGACCCAGCCACCATATATGTCTTGAGATATTCTGAACCAGTAATGCCAGGAAGCAGCAATAACAACCATACTAAATATCACGTCTAACTATAAACAAACAAAAACAAAACAAACTCCTGGGTTTTTATAACCTTCAGGACTATCTGACTTATTCTCTAATCACCCACACATTTTAAAAGCCATGTTATTATTCCCTAGCAAGCATTTTAAACTAGAGAGGCCCATACTATGGAGGGTAGAACGAAGTCAGAGAAATAAACCTCAGATTGTCTTTGTTTCTTATTACAGTGCTCAGCATTTTTATGTTCCCTCATCAACAAAAAGACTCCCCCCTACACACCCTTGGTGCTTTCTATTTATGTTCACCTGCTACTCAATTAACACCCTATCAAACCACACACTTGCAGGGGGTTTATTGTCAGACCACTGCACTGCAGTCTTTAACCCTCTATCTAACCTGTATTACACATGGAGTTAAAAACAGTCCCCTGACTGTGCTTAGAAAACATGTCTTTTCATTTGGTGCTCATATAAGGTTTTCCTTGTGTGCATTACCCTGGGTGTTCATAAACTTATAACTATCTACATGTGTCTGACATTTATTACCTTCCATAGGACCATAAAACACACTTTCCTCTTTTAACTGTGTCTGCTGACATGTTACATAAAATAAACTTTAAATATTACCTATAAATTAATTAGCATTTTCCTTCTATTAGGAAAGGCAGATGTAGTCTTACCAACACTGCTTTAGTATAGTTAGAAGTTTTAATTGGATTCTATGTGACAAACAATGGCATTACTCTAACCCAGTTTTATTTTTCATTTAGTTATATCTATGTATTTTTATTAGCCAAATAATACATATTCATTTATAGAAAATTAAGGAAATACAGAAAAGTTTCAAGACCAAAATTAATACCTCTCCCCCCAAATTATTTCACTAATCTCATAATCCCTATTATTTTGGTATTTAAAAAATATATAAATAGCTATTAATTCTTTTATAGAATACCTGTTTATAAATATTGTATTTATATATAAATATTGTATTTATATATAAATATTTTATTTATATACTGAGCTTTATATAAATGTATTTTTCATGCAAAATTTGGCAGTGAGCTCATATTTTGTGCATTGTTTTGTATCCAGTTCTCATTACTTAATATTATATAATTATCACATCCAGTGTGGTTAAATATTCTTTTTAAACTTATTTTTTTAATACTGTCATTCATCTTAAGAAGATGCTGTAGTGTTTTTCACCATTTAGATGAGTTCAGAATTTTTGCTGATTACTTCACCCAGAGAAATTCCTAGGGTTGAAAACACTGTATCAAAGACTCTTAAAACCTTTGGTCAGAAGCTTTCCTGAAAGGCTGCAAAATTTACATGTCCACACTGTATCCTGATCAAGTTTGAGTATTTTTTTAATTATAATCAACATGGTAGTTGACTATTGCTATTTCAGTAGTCTTTTTTTTTTTTAAAGATTTTATTTATTTATTTGAGAGAGAGAGAGATTGAGAGAACGAGTAGGAGGAGGGGCAGAGGGAGAAGCAGACTCCCTGAAGAGCCGGGAACCTGATCAGGGACTGGATTCCAGGACTCTGAGCCAAACACAGACGCTTCACCGACTGACCCACCCAGGCACCCTCAGTAGTCATTTCTTTAGTTAGAAGTTAAGTTGAACATTTCAAAACATTGCTATATTGTGCTATCATTATGGTTTTGTAGAACATACTGATAAAATTCTTAAGCTCTAAAAATAGATGAATTTTAGTTCAAATATAGACCTCATCACTTACTTGGGCAGAGCTAAAGTTCATGTCTAAAACTCAGTTTCCTCAAATGTAAATGGTGATAATATCAACCTCTATTTTATAGAATTGATGTGAGGATTAAGAGAAAAGCATTAATATTCATAGCTTGGTGTCTGACATGGTAAGTGCTCAATATGTATTAAATATTACTAGTCTTATATGAATTGGCTTTTCATTAACTGCGTCCACTTTTTTTCCTGCTAGTTAATATAAGTTAGCTCTTCAAAATCAACAGAAAAAATATTAAGTGTATTCAGCCTTTTCTTCTCCTTTTTGACTGCTATGTAACTGATTTTGCCATGTTTTGACATAAAATTAGATTATAATTTTTATTTACAGGTGTATCTCCATTACCCAGAACAATGTCTGGAAAATATGGAACACTTAATAAATATTTTCAAATGAATGTATTGTTCTTTTTCAAAGTGTTCTTGGCAATTTTTGAATATTTCTCTACATGTAAATCCTAGAATCAATTTAACAAATCCTCTAAAACACACCATCAAGATTTTAATTGCAAAAGCATTGAATTCATTTGGGGAAAGAATTGACATATTTATAAAATTAGGTCTTCCCATCCAGAAACATGGTGCATCTTTCCATCTATTTGTACCTTCTTTTAGGTTATTCCATCAAGTTGTGTAGTTTTCTTTATGTAGGTCTTGATTATTTCTTGTTAGGTTAATTTGAGAGTTATTACTGTTTTTTATTCTGCGAATTGTGTTTTCTATTTTCTATTATATTTCCTAAGAGATTATTGTTCTAAAGGCAACTATTGATTTTTGTATGTTAACATTTTATTCTTCCAATGTACTGACTCTAGTCTTACTAGTTATAGCAGTTGTGCAGTTAATTCTTTTAGCTATTCATCCGTTTACCAAAGATGATTATTTTTTTCTTCTTTTTCTATATCTATTATTTATATTTCTTATTGGTCACAACTGCAAGAATGATATTGGATAGAAGGAGTGATAGCAGAATTCCTTGCATTAATATCTGACTCTAATGAGAAGGCTTCTAATTTGCAATTAATAATATATCATTAGTTTTTCCTGCATGTCCAGACTGGCCCAGGTAAACCCATCCTTTGTAATTGTGAGAATTTGTGTGATTGGGCAACTAGGAGTTCATTTCTTTTGGATCCCACTTTCTCTTTCCTTCTTCATAATTTCCTCAATATTTTTCTGAGCCATTCCCCAAAATTTAAGTACCATTTGGGGAGTATAGAGGAGTTGTCATACCTTCAAATCCCATTCAGCACAGACTTTAGAATTAAATATCTATAATCCAAAGAAATATTTTTCTTAATAAAATTGACTAGTTCTCACAACATGATTCCAATGCATTATTATACTAATAAGATCTTTTTATGTATATATTGTCTCTTTCTGTAAATCTTTTTCTATAGCAGTATCTTTATAGCAAATCAAGGACTTCCACCAAGAATTTGGAGGGGGAGGAGAGGAGAAGCAAAAAGGAGAATGAGGGGCAAGGAAACCTTCACCCTTTGATGCTTGACAACTTTTAGTCTACTTCATTTCTTGATTACTAATAAGGCGTACTTTCCACATTGCTGTGGGTTTGCCATATATTTTCTTGAATCTCAATCTCTTTTCCCTTGTATACACTTCAACACTATTTAGATTGTTCTTGGTAAAGTGTGTATTTTATCAATGTAAAATAGCTCTGGTATGTTTCCAAGCCTTCATCTAATATCTATTTTTTTGATGCTGTCGTTTTAATATGGGTATTTAGTAATCCTATTTATCTTGGATAATTATGTGTTTGTACTTATCTCTGATAATTTATATTGTGTTTTCTGTTTGTTCTGCTTTTTTATTCCCTGTTTTGCTTTCCTGTCTTTTTTTGGGGTTGATTGAACTTGTTATTTTATGTCTTTCTTCCCACTGATTGACAGTCATACATTTTTCTACTCTTATAATGGTTATTCTTACATCTTAAAACATACATTTAAGTTTATGTTTTTCTATTAAAGTCAAAATTGAACTAATATATACAGCTTGGAAAGAGAGAGAAACCTTAGATAATTCTGTGTCTCTCCTTTTCTCTTCCCCAATTTCTCTATAACTTTCTCTCTTATTGAGATCACCTGGGATTAGAATGTTATTTCATTTTAACTCTGTGAATAAACATTTATTGAGTCTTAACTATGATACTCCCCACTGTTCTCTATATGTCACATCTTCCCTTTTTGAATTTTTGCATACTTTAAAATTACTTTTACTTAGACTTCACTCTTGAATGATGGTTTGTCACATATAAATTAGAAGTTAAATCATTTCCCTTTATGATTTTGAAGTCACTGGTCCATTATATTTAATATCCAATATCATAAATAAGTTGTCTGACTCTGATATGATTTTTCTTTCTTTGTAGATGTAAGAGATCAGTACTAGTCTGGTTAACGTACTGCATGCTCATAATAAGAATTCATACTAGAATCATCGCCATATGCAAAGTTGATATAGCTTCAGGTTCTAGATACAGAGTTATAGCTGCACACACAGAAAAGATAAGAGCAACCAGCATTTGCTCAGAGCAGCTGCTCTGTTTGCTGTTAGTGCTGCTGGGATGCACTAGCCAGCAGGCCTTAAACAAAGTGGCCCACAAGGAGTGAGTCTTCATCATGTGTGAAAGCCTGGGGAATCAACCAAAAATCTGGTAGCTGTCATCCTTTCCTTGTGGGTGAGATGTAGTGATAATATAGCTTAATATCACTCAATATATTGTGTTCAGCAACATACATATAACTCAAAAAGATACATACTAGTAAATTTATAATTTATTCTGCTTATTCATGCCTTTGGATGACTATCGTTTTTGGTGTCTTAGCCTGAGCATTAATCATAAAATTAATCTGTACTGTAGTACCTAGACTATTTCCCCTCTCTGGAAACTTTTAGAATTTTCTCTTTGTGTTATTCTAAAATTTTAGAATGGAAATGTCCAATTATGCATATTTTTTACATTCATTCTATTGGCAATTGATGGGTCTTTTCAATCTGAAAAATTTCACCTTTATTTGGGGAAATGTCTTTTATAATTTCGTTGTTTATTTTCTTTTTCTTCGGTGACTTTTATTAGAAGATATTGAAAGTTCGCTATTCTCCACGTCACTTGACTTTTTTCTTATACTTCTTATCAGAGGCTGGTGCTGAGGGTGTTCCACCCAGATTCCAAGTACCACTTTGACTGGTTTCTTGTGCACATTCTTCAGCTGCTATCTGAATTGATGCTGATGATTCACACCTGTAACTTTTGAAGAACTTTCCTTGGGCACTTGTAACTGCTTTGCTTGTGGAACAGCTAGTAGCCAATGGCTACTAATGTGGTGATATAAAAGCCCAAGTCAAGATGAGACAGACTGTCTGGTGCAATTTGTTTCAGGGTGTTCCATGAAATAAAATGAGGCTAGACATCATTTGAACTCACATTCTTATGTGACTCCTTCCTTTTTTCTTTTCTACTTCCTTCCTCCCTTACAAGTTTTTTCAGAGAGCACTCCCTTCTTACTAAATTACTTACAACCCTTACTCCATAATAACTTATTTCTGTATATTATTTTTAGAGCCATAATTTTCTTTAGCTTTAATTTTTTATAAATCCAATAATGTCTCCTTTCTATCTTACATCTTTTCCTGCAGTGCTATAACTCAGTTATCTGAAAACAATCTTTGTATGTGTATGTTATTTCATGGCATTTATGACAAGAGGGAAGGGAGTCATATGATCAGAGTTTACTGTCTTGATCCAGTCTCTCATTCACAACCATTGTGGTTTATAATTCTATTGTGGCAGTTCATTTCCTTGTCATCTAATTTATCATTTTTGCATCTCATCCTGTTCTTTTGTCTCAGCTCATTATTTCTTCATGGCTTTCTGTTCTCATATCATGTACTTGTGTATGCTATTGTAGATGCTAGATGCTTTTTCCCCAGGTTTGTGCTGGTTCTTATACCAGATTATTTTCAGGACAGGGTGTAACTCTGGGTCTTCAGCATGACATTTCCTTTCCCCTGTTTGTATTTTTCATAAGCTCTATGGTATTGGTTTTTCTTTTTTCTTATCCATGGGAAAGGAAAAACTCGTCTATTCCCATTATTTGTCAACACCCAAGGTATAGGCAGGGCTCTTCTTTGGCTCTACTCACTCTCCACTTGGGTAGGTAGAATATCATTTGGAGGTAGGGCAGGAGAGCAGATTGTTTCAGGAGCTCAGAGCACAGTTCCCAGTGTCCAGTGTCTGGTATATATTTCTCCGGTGTGGTTCCTTGGACCAATACAAAGGATACTCCCTGATCGATGCCCATTCCATTTCTCTAATACTCACTTGTACCAGGTCCTCTCTGCTCCTGTCTTCTAGCTCTAAAGCTCTTTTGGTCAGGGCTAAACCTCACCGAAACATTTTGCCAAAACTGATGCTTGTCCACTGTCTATGAGTTTCTACGTTTAAATGAATATGGAAAGATTAATTCATTCAGTTGTTCAACAATTACGAGCTGTTTTCTCTATACTTCACTGAGGGACTGGGATTGGGACTGGGGAGATGAAGATCTAATTTGTCTATCGCAAAAGTGACATCAATCCAGTAAAGGAAGAGGACCAGTGATTCTAGAAGTTATAGATTATCTGATCCTAAACATAGTGATGAAGGAAGCTTTCCTACATTTTCTTTTCCCACAGGTGGGCTTCTCTTATTTTGTCAGTCCTATCTTTGGGGTAAATTTCCTCTGTACGTTAACAATAATTTCTCTTTCTTTGATTTGGATGTTGGTCTGAGGTTTATTGTTTTGTTTTCATACACATTCTGGTGGGAACTTGTTTGAATGTCTGCCTCAAGGACTACTAGCAACTGTAGAAATGCAGTTTTACTTTCCATTTCTGTTAAGCATTGTTTTTTCTTTACAACAAAAGTCATATCTTAAGTAGAGTTTTGCCAATAGCTTACAATTCCAGATTTTAAATACATTTGACTCGCTAATTTTATAGCTAACAGAAGAAAGCCATTTCAAAAAATTTCCATTACTAGACAAGATTTTGATAGACACCAGTAATTCAACATGTCATGTTGTCCAATAGAACATTGCCAGGAGTTATTCTCTCAGGTTCCATCATTGTCCTTGATTTAAAAAAAAAAAAAGAAGACTCATTTGACAAAGTAGGTGCTCATGAAAACTTCATATATTGTGAGTGTTAATGTGGCAATTTTGCTTTTGTTTTTACTAGATTAAAATATGCTAATTTTGTTCAGAGGAGAACCAGTTCTCTCTCCATTTATATATTGCACTTATGCTATTACTGCTACACTGGATTTTTTGTATGAATCTCTTCAGGAAGCATGATCAATGCCCATAATTCTGAAATAAGTATGTGAAGGAACAGACACAAATAATAGCATTTTATTTTATTTATTATTTTTTTAGATTATTTGAGAGAGAGGGAGAATGCATGGTGGGGAGGGTCAGAGGGTGGGAGGGAGAGAGAGAGAGAGAGAGAGTGGGAGAAGCAGATTCCCCACTGAGCAGGAAGCCCGACATGAGGCTCTATTCCAGGACCCTGGAATCATGACCTGAGCTGAAGGCAGATGCTCAACTGACTGAGCCCCTCCGCTCCATCCTTAAAGAAAGACTTCATTTTTCTTAAACCATCAAATACTTCAGAAGTTGAATTTTATAAAGAGAACTCCTTGTTTTGAATTGTTTCAAACTTTTTCTCAATATTTTTAAAGGTCCAAGTGAAGTTTCTTAGGATTAATATTTTTCATGTTTGATACAGCCTGGACATAATTTCCTTATTAGATTCACTGAAATATTGTCATGGCAATTTTTCAAATGACTCAAAAATATGCTTTTAAAGAAAGTATACCTAATGTAAGTATGCACTAAAACTATTAAAGATTTCCATCTTGGAGACTTTGTTTTGATTTTGATGTGTTAATTATTGTTTGGGCATTGTAATAGAAGATTTATGACTGGGTATATCTGATATAGTCAGTATTCCTTACTGGCCACTGTGTGGCAAGTATGTCTAATGATCTTAATCTCACTATTAATTGCCAGGGTTGGTTTGGCTGCTCTGTTTCTTATGTACCTCTGAGCACTGTGCTAAAGTGATGATAAAGATTGTTTATTATTGTCCTTATTGACCTCAGGGCATTGGCTAATTAAAGCCCGAATTTCTGTAAACACATGCTGAATCCTCAGTGAATTTCTAGACTCTCCTGCCCTCAGGAATGTAAAGCCATAGCTCCATATAATCCTCAAATGCTTCCTGGCATTATGCATGAGTCCCAGACAAGAATACACATAGGCACTCATGAAAAGATGATACTTATTGGCATTGAGCCTGACTATAGATTTTTAGTCCACTAAACTTGTTTCCCCTTTGGAGGCCTGGAATTGAGTTATTGGAAAAAAAAAAACAAACTTGTGTATGTACTTTTGGTGGAATAAATCTAGATTATATAATCTGTAGAGTTCTGGACTAAGAGGTGTCATTCCTCTTTTGATAATGTGATATCTATTTTAAAATTATATATATTGTTCTAATTGTGAAAGTACTACATGTTTATTATAAGGAATATTTAAAAAAGAGACAAATAAAAAGAAAATTGGACAATAAAAATGCTCAGAGAGCAACATTATTAAAATGGAGAAAATATCTTTCAAGTCATTTTTAAATTAGTTGTTAATTACATGCTTAATACCTGAACACCTTCTCTCTGTATAAAACAAATTACTAAAAGTAAGGTTAAAGTCCACCTGAATTACCATATAAAATTCCAATCCCTACCCAGTTATTTTTTCTAAGTAACACACACACACACACACACACACACAATTTTGAAATGTATCAAATTTATAGATTGAATTAGAAAAAAAAATGACATGTTTGCAATCTCAGATCATCACCTCAGTGGAAGTGGTATTTCTCTTCAGTCAGTCTTCTTTTATGTCCTTCAGTAAAAATATATAGTTTTCTGTATAAAAGTTTTAATTTTATTCCCAGGTACAATATGATTTTTGTTACTCTTATGAATGAGATTTGTATCATATATTCAAATTGATTATTGCTGGTTGGGAAGAAAGATAGGGCAACTGTCTTAGTTCAGACTGCTTTAACAAAAATATCATAGACTGGGTGGGGGGGCTCCAGCAACAAACATTTATTTCTCACAAATCTGTCTAAGATCAAGGCATAGTCTGATTTGCTCTCTGCTGAGGACCTGCCGGCTTCCTGGTTTATAGATGACAGCCATCTTCTTACTGTTTTCTCACATGACAGAAAAAGCTAGAGAACTCTATGGGGTCTCTTTCATGAAGGCACTAATCCTATCATGAGGTCTCTACCCTCATGAACTGATCACCTCCCAAAGGCCCCACTTTCAAATACCATCACCTTGAGGTTAGAATTTCAGCATAAGAATTTTGGTGGGACACATTCAGTCTGTAACAGAAGCTCCACATTATAAAGATGATATAAGTTTGGAAAAAATGCATTTTTTCCTCTAGAAATAGAAATCAATTTCTAGCTCAATTTGAAAGGGCCAAATAATGTCTCAAAATAATGCATTTTTTTTCAAGTTTTAGACTGCAATAGAAGGTACAAATTCTTTTTCTTTTTAGAGCATTAGAATTGCATTTTTTTTAAATTAACATAAAATGTTTTATTTGTTTCAGGGGTACAGGTCTGTGATTCATCAGTTTTACACAATTCACAGTGCTCACCATAGCGCATACCCTCCCCAGTGTCCATCACCCAGCCACCCCATCCCTCCCACCCCGCACCACTCCCGCAACCCTCAGTTTGTTTCCTGACATTAAGAGTCTCTTATGGTTTGTCTCCTTCTCTGGTTTCGTCTTGTTTCCTTTTCCTTCCCTTCCCCTATGATCCTCTGTCTTGTTTCTCAAATTCCTCTTATCAGTGAAATCATATGATACTTGTCTTTCTCTGATTGACTTATTTCGCTTAGCATAATACCCTCTAGTTCCATCCATGTTGTTGCAAATGGCAAGATTTCATTTTTTGATGGCTGCATAATATTCCATTGTTTATATATACCACATCTTCTTTATTCATCTGTTGATGGACATCTTGGCTCTTTCCATAGTTTGGCTATTGTGGACATTGCTGGTATAAATATTGGGGTACAGGTGCCCCTTCAGATCACTATATTATTATCTTTGGGGTAAATATCCAGTAGTGCAATTGCTGGGTCGTACGGTAGCTCTATTTTCAACTTTTGAGGAACCTTCGTACTGTTTTCCAGAGTGGCTGCACCAGCTTGCATTCCCACCAACAGTGTAGGAGGGTTCCCCTTTCTCTGTATCCTCACCAACATCTGTCGCTTCCTGACTTGTTAAGTTTAGCTATTCTGACTGAGGTGTGAGGTAGTATCTCATTGAGGTTTTGATTTGTATTTCCCTGATGCCGAGTGATGTTGAGCACTTTTTCATTGTGTCTGTTGGCCGTTTGGATGTCTTCTTTGCATAAATGTGTGTTCATGTCTTCTGCCCATTTCTTGATTGGATTATTTGATTTTTGGGTGTTGAGTTTGATAAGTTCTTTATAGATTTTGGATACTAGCCCTTTATCTGACATGTCATTTGCAAATATCTTCTCCCATTCTGTCAGTTGTCTTTTGGTTTTGTTAACTGTTTCCTTTGCTATGTAAAAGCTTTTTATCTTGATGAAGTCCCAATAGTTCAATTTTGCCCTTCCTTCCCTTGTCTTTGGCGATATTTCTAGGAAGAAGTTGCTGTGGCTGAGGTTGAAAGGTTGCTGCCTGTGTTCTCCTCTAGGATTTTGATGGATTCCTAACTCACATTTAGGGTCTTTCATCCATTTTGAGTCTATTTTTGTGTGTGGTGTAAGGAAATGGTCCAGTTTCATTCTTCTGCATGTGGCTGTCCAATTTTCCCAACACCATTTGTTGAAGAGACTGTCTTTGTTCCATTGGACATCCTTTCCTGCTTTGTCGAAGATTAGTTGACCATAGTGTTGAGGGTCCATTTCTGGGCTCTCTATTCTGTTCCATTGATCTATGTGTCTGTTTTTGTGCCAGTACCATATGTCTTGATGATGACAGCTTTGTAATAGAGCTTGAAGTCCAGAATTGTGATGCCACCAGC
>NC_138377.1:71098672-71181892 GCF_054177405.1 Leptonychotes weddellii | reverse complement strand
ATTTTATATCCTGCCACTTTACTGAATTCCTGTATGAGTTCTAGCAGTTTTGGGGTGGAGTCTTTTAGGTTTACCACATAAAGTATCATATCATCTGTAAAAAGTGAGAGTTTCACTTCTTCTTTGCTGATTCAGATGCCTTTTATTTCCTTTTGTTGTCTGATTGCTGAGGCTAGGACTTCTAGTACTATGTTGAAAAGCAGTGGTGATAGTAGATATCCCTGCCGTGTTCCTGACCTTAGGAGGAAAGCTCTGTTTTTCCCCATTGAGAATGATATTAGCTGTGGGTTTTTCATAGATGGCTTTTATGATATTGAGGTATGTACCCTCTATCCCTACACTGTGAAGAGTTTTAATCAAGAAAGGATGCTGTACTTTGTCAAATGCTTTTTCTGCATCTATCGAGAGGTTCATATGGTTCTTGTTCTTTCTTTTGTTAATGTGTTGTATCACATTGATTGATTTGTGGATATTGAACCAACCTTGCAGCCCAAGAATAAACCCAGTTGGTCGTGGTGAATAATCCTTTTAATGTACTGTTGGATCCTATTGGCTAGTATTTTGGTGAGAATTTTGCATCCATGTTCATCAGGGATATTGGTCTGTAGTTTGTTTCCTGAGATTAAGAATTCCTTGTATCAGTGAGATCATATGATACATGTCTTTTTCTGATTGTCTTATTTAGCTTAGCATAACACCTTTTAGTTCCATCCACATTGTTGCAAATGGTAATATTTCTTTCCCTTTTTTGATGGCTGCATAATATTCCATTGTATGTGTGTGTGTGTTTGTGTGTGTGTGGCTGAGGCTGAGGTTGCTAAACATCTTCTTTATCCATTTATCCATTGATGGACATCTTGTAGAGCCTCCATTTTTTATTGTACCTCAGTAGACTTTTTGATTTCGACTTGGTTAGATTTTAGTTCTTTTATTTCTTCAGAAAGGGATTCTCTAGTATCTTCTATGCTTTTTTCAAGCCCAGATAGTATCTTTATAATCGTCATTCTGAACTCTAGTTCTGCCGTCCTACTAATGCCTGTATTGATTAGGTTCCTGGCAGTTGGCACTGTCTCTTGTTATTTTTTTTTTTTGAGGTGAGTTTTTCTGTCTTGTCATTTTGTCCAGAGGAGAATAGATGAATGAGAGAAAAAAATGCTAAAAAAATGCTGAATGGGTAACAGTGACCCCAGAAAAATATACACTAAACAAATCAGAAGATACCCGAAACCAGGGGAATAAAAAGGGGGAAAAAATATGATCAGGCTGGTGAATATAACAGAGCCACACACTAGATTTTGGGTGTATTTTGGTCTGTTAGAAGAAATTCCCTCCCAAAATTTTAAAGAAAGAAAAACTTATGTATATACAAAAATAAGGGTAAATACGATGAAGGGATGGAATATGAGTGGAAAGATGAAAATTAAAAAAGATTTTAAAAAAGGAATTGATAAGTTGGTTGAAAAAAGAATAAAAAAATTTAAAGAAAAAGAATGTGATCAGGTGGGAAACTAGGACAACGTCATATTCCTCTGGGTTTCTAGCTTACCACGTTCCATCTTTACAATTATAAATGAATGTTAACAGTTATCAAATTCTTTTCAGTTTAAAGTAGGATGTTATATAATTTTATCCCATAATGAATTACATATATAATTTACATTTTTAGATTCTCCTTTGTTGCATTTCACAAATAAATGCTTTTTAGTCATGATGTAGTCATTAAGCAAACTACATGATTCATCTCGCATATTATCTAGAATTTGGTCAATTTTTGCATATGTTTCAAATGTTTTTTAAAGAATGTATGTTGAATATTTTTCAAATCTCTCTATACTTTTTTTCTGCTTATGCTGATTCCTAAGAAAACTTTGCTGAAGTCTCCCACCAACATTATGTATTTGTTAACGTATTTCCCCTTGTTATACCATCCTATGCAAATATGCTTTGCATATTTGAAGGTATGTTTTAAGTACAAAAGGTTTATGGGTATTATATCTTCTCAATTTATTATTTCTTCTGTAAATATAAACTTCTAGTCTCTTTTAATGCATTTGCTTTACATTTATGTTGAATACAGAGGTGCCTGAGTGGCTCTGTCGGTTAAGCAACTACCTTAGGCTCAGGTCATGATCTCAGGCCTGGGATCGAGCCCTGTGTTGGGCTCCCTGCCCAGCAGGGAGTCTACTTGTCCCTCTATCTCTGCCTGTCCTCCCCCACTCATGCACATGCTCTCTTACTCTCTCTCAAATAAATAAAATCTTTTAAAAAATGATATTGAATGAGATTAATATTGCTACATTAACTTTTTAAGTTATAAAAGTATATACTTTATACTTATGATTTTATAATTTCCCTTTATCATTTTGTTTTAGGTGTATCTCCTATAAACAGCATATAATGGCAATTTGCTTTTTTTTTTTTTTTTAAAGATTTTATTTATTTGACAGAGAGAGACACAGTGAGAGACGGAACACAAGCAGGGGGAGTGGGAGAGGGAGAAGCAGGCTTCCCGCCGAGCAGGGAGCCTGATGCGGGGCTCGATCCCAGGACCCTGGGATCATGACCTGAGCCGAAGGCAGACGCCTAACGACTGAGCCACCCAGGTGCCCCAGCAATTTGCTTTTTTATAGCTATATTAGAGTCTCTCTTTTTAAAAAGTGAGGTTGAATCATTAACATTCATGTTCACTACTGTTATGTTTGGGTTTTCTTTTTTTCATCTTTTCTTTTTTTGGTATTTTTACTTTCTAGACTTGCTTTTTGTTCTTTCATTTTTTTGCCTTTTTTTCTCTCTTGGTTTGAAAGATACTCAACTCATTATGTTTCTACATTAGCTACCATTAAATACTTTAACTTATTTTTAAATAATTTCACACTTACAGAAAAGTTGTAATGATTGTACAAAGAACTCCCAAAAACTCTTTATCCAGATTCTGGTCATTTAAAAAAAAATTTTTTTTTGAAACTACATTAGTCACACATACACACACACTTTTGGCTGACATACTTGAGCGTAAGTTCTCCATTACCCCTTCATATTTTAGTGCGCACTTCTTCAAACAAGGATACACTCCTGCCATAACATATTATAACGGTCAGTATCAGGAAATCACACTGATACAATATCACCATTAAAATATATTGCTATTCCAATAATGTCCTCTACTTTTTTAATTCTAGTCCAATATCCAATCTAAATTGTATTTAGGCATCATGGGTCTACAGTCTCTTTCAATATGGAACAGTCTCTTAATCTTTTCTTACATTTTATGGCCTTTATGTATTTCTTTAAAGTATAGGCCAGTTTCTTTGTATAATGTCGTTCAATTTGGATTTGTTTGATGTTTCTTCAAGATTAGAATTAGACTATGCCTTTGTTTAGAGAGATACTTTGTAGATATCCTGTTTTTTCATCAAAATTTTACCTACCATTTTTAGCATCCATTGCTGATATTTGCCTGAAATAGTTATTATGATGATTATCAGAGGGATTTATCAATTCCATTTTTTCCAGATTTATTACCTGGCATCCTATTGTAAGATAAAGTATTCTGGCTTCCCCCTAATACTGTTATTTTTTTATGTTAAAACATAATATGGAATGCCATTTTGTTCAGCAGGTTATAATCCATTAGTATCATTTTTTATGTTAATACTTAGATTATTTGAGATTTGGCCCCTCCAGATTGCTTTTGTGCCCTTTTATCTGTCCCCTTCATTCTTCTGACACAGCCATTTCAACAAGATTCCCTAATTCTTTTTAATGAGGAGAGGTATGTAGAAACTAAGATTTGGATGCTCGGTGTGTTCATTTTTACTGAGGTGTCGTGGCTTCTAGGACAGCGGTAGGGAATATGTGTATCCACATACACTTCTATACTTATTTCTATATTTTTCTTGCTATATAAAAAACTATGTGTTCACATTAATACTTACAATACCAAACCAACATCACAGGATTTATTCTAGTCCTCTCCTTTTTCATATTTATAACTTTCTTCTTTGACAAAGAGGAATATTGCTCTCTTTACCCCCATTATATTTATTTATTCACTCAAACTCCCTGTATGCAGCCCAAATCCTGAACATGCAATTGCTTCCTTGGCTCCAGCCATGCTGAGTATATCAATACAGCTGGCTCACTCTTCTGCCTCTGCCAAGGAAGAGAAAAGGAGAAAAGGGACTTTTAGATTTTTAATAAACATATTTGAACTTGTATTTTTCTATCATATTCTAATCATTATGCATATTCTCTTTAAATAACTCAAGAACAGTAGTATCCTTTTGCTTTCATCTGTACCTCCAACCCTGACTTCCCATGTTGATGTTGTCTGAAATTTTATTTCCAGATTATTATTAATAAACTTTAAAAACCCACTTAGGTAGACTTAATAATGAATTTTCTTTTTTTCCTTTTTTTAAATATGTGATTTTTAAAAACAGATTGATTTATTTATTTTAGAGAGAGAAAAAGCATGAGCAGGATGGGCAGAGGGAGAGAGAATTTCAAGCAGACTCCACACCAAGTGCGGAGCCTGATGCAGGCCTGTATCTCTCAACCCTGAGATCACTACCTGAGCTAAAACCAAGAGTCAGACACTTAACTGCACCACCCAAGTGCCCCTAGACTTGATAATGAATTTTTATTTTTTAAAATATTTTATTTATTTATTTGACAGAGAGATAGCGAGAGAGGGAACACAAGCAGGGGGAGTGGGAGAAGGAGAAGCAGGCTTCTCACTGAGCAGGGAGCCTGATGCGGGGCTCGATCCCAGGACCCCGTGATCATGACCTGAGCCAAAGGCAGACGCTTAACGACTGAGCCATTCAGGTGCCCCGATAATGAATTTTCTAAAAAAAGTTTTTGTTCATTATTGCGTTTACTCCTGAATCCATTCTTCTTCCATTAGAATTATATATTTTAATAATAATTCAGAATATTTGTCAGTCTATAACTGGTAAATGTCTATTTTATTTTCACATTCCAATATAATTTGTCTGATCATAGATTCAGAATTATTATTAAGGCTAGTTTCAGATATAAGATTGACTTAATGACAATTAATAAAAAATCAATAGTAACAAGCGACCAGAAAATTTAACAAAATGTAAGATTCTATATGTCATGCAAAAGTAGTCCATGCTCTTGGATGGGATAATCTGACATGTAAAGATATTAATATTTATACCAATAATTTACAAATTCATTGGAAACCCTATCTAAGCTCTAGTTGAAATATTTTAGTAATACATTCTATGAGTATTATACTTGTTTAAAACAAACAAAGTAAACCAACAGACTGGAAAAAAGACTTCAGAGTGCTTTTAGATCTCAGCTTTTGTTTTGTTTTTTAAAGATTTTAATTATTTATTTTGGGTGGGGGAGAGCATGAGTAGGGAAGGGGCAGAGGGAGAGATAGAAGCAGGCTCCCCGCTGAGTAGGGAGCCTGTGGGGTTCCATCCCAGGACTCCAAGATCATGACCTGAGCTGAAGGCTCACTTAACTGACTGAGCCACCCAGGCACTCCTAGCCTTTGTTTTTTAAATATACATTCTTTGCCACATTTTCATTATGCTAGCTATGTAAAAGTGAATTATGAATATTTTACTTTATTTCTAGCTTTTGGAACTGTTTATATGTTATAAGAATGATTTATTCTTTAGAATTCTAGAAAGCCTAATCTATAAATTTATCAATCTATAAAGATATTTGAATATAATACCTTGATAACTTATAAAAATTTCTTATCAGAGCATTATCTACTTCTTTTATGAATCAATATTGGTAATTTATGTTTTCCTCAAAAATTAACCTTCTAACTGATTTTTTATTCAGAAGACCTGTGATTTTGCATATAGTATTCTTTTACAGTTTAAACTTTTTCCTGATTTTTCTGTTCTCTATATTGTTTAGATTTTTGATCTTTTTTATTTTACTATTTTTGTAAGAACCTTTTCTTCTTATGTTTATTTTACATATTATTTTTATTTGCTATTTGCTATTTAATACCTGTTCCTCTTCAACTTTTTAGTTGCTTATTTTTTCTTTTCTTTTTTATTAAAAACACTTAAATGTATGTGGTGAGTATATCTTTGTCTAAATTAGTTTATGTATATGTACTCCTTTTAAATTTGTATTATATATAGCCCATCATTTAAGCTTTGATTTCTTTTTCAACTCATGACTCAGTAATGTGTTTTCTTTTTATTTTAGTATTCAGATATTTTAATATTTCTTATTTTGTTGGTGCTTTGAAATATGGAAGGAACATATACTAGTGTTTTTTAAGATATTAAGAACATTTTTCAAATTATTAAATTAAAAATGAAGCACTTTCTAGTGATTCCAAGAAAATGATAAATTTAGGTACATGTACTTACTTTAGTTGCTTTCCCCACTCCATATCGAAATTTCTAGCTTATTGTAGTATAATTCTGGATTTCAAAATTCAGATTATTGTTCATTTTTTAGAATATAAATTTTCCCTTTTGGTATTTAATATTATGACATTTGTATGAAATTTGATGGATGTATTTATAAGAAATAGTCAAGCACCACTGTGATCTACTAATATTTTTGGTTATTACCAGTGCCCCTTTATAATATAGTGGCTCATGTTTTTAAGTGTTTTAGATCCACCTCTCCACCAGCTGGAGAATGGTCTTGAACAATTTTTGAGGAATATAATTAGGTGGCAGGTTTCTGAGCTCTGTATTCTTGGCAATGTATTTCTATTGTTCTTCTAATATGCCTGGCAATGTATTTCTGTTGTTTCTTGGCTTAGAGTCATACTTTTTTCTCAGAACTCTATAGCTAATGCTCCATTTTGTCCTGGAAAGTTCATGTTGAAGAGAGAAAAAAAACGGAGGACAACTTGATTATTTTTTCCTTTTAGAGATAATGTGTGTTTTGTCTGTTTGTTTTCTTTTCTGCTGGAATGGATGTATGAATTTCCCCCCTACTGTGTAATTCCAAGACAGTAGTTCTAGTAGATCTTTTCGATCTGTTTTGCCTAGGATGTGTACGAAGTGGGGGGTGAGAGGGGAAGGAAGTGTTATTTCCTCGCCTCAGGGGTCCATGAGGGATCCTTGGTAACACCCTTGGTCCCGTTGAACAAGCGTTCTTCCTATTTTCTGCATTTCCTGGAATGCATTAATTGTTCGATTTGTGAATTTGGCAAATGATGGTCAGATCCTTCTGAACATTTCCCTCTCTCTGTCTCTTCTTCAGTGCACCCAGCCTGCACGGAGGATACGTGTCCGGTGTTCTCTGACCCCTGTGGTAAGTGCAAGCACCTGTGCTGGAGGCCTGTGGTTACATGGCCATGCTAGTGGCTGTATAGGTATATCTGTCTGACTCAAGATTAACCCAGTGGGAGTGCTGTTGTGGTCTAGGATTTAAGCTGGGTTCTCAAGTCAGCCTTATTAACCAACTGATACTTTTATTTCTCATTACCTGATACTTCTGTCTTCTTGTGATCGTTTGGGATTGCTCCCATACAAATCTCAAGTATTTGGTCTTGGTATTTTGTAAATATTTGGCATCCTTCGATCCCCAGGTATATCTTTCTTCAGAAAATTCTTCTTCTTCCTCCTCTTAGCTTATTTTCTCCTCTATTTGCTCTCTATTTCTCTTAAATTTAGAAATTCCTATTATTCCTTCGAGGTGTGTGTGTGTCTGTGTGTGTGTGTTTGTTTTATCTGCCTTTTATATTCCTTATCTAGCAGAAGGTAACTGTAACAACAACACCCCCCCCCCCCCCGCAATGGGGAAAGTACTCAAGCTCAATTCTAGGGTGTTCCCCATTTAGGTTATTGAATGTCTGACCTGACAAAGTAAAACTATAGCTAACTATTAACTCTTTCCTTATCCCTTCATCTGGACCTAAAAGGCAGAGTTAAACATAGAATCACATTTTTCAGACAAAGTCTACCCAATATCCACATATTAACATAGAGACACCTCCACCCCCACCCAAGCAAGTAGAAAAAAACAAAACAAAAAACATCTCTTGGCATATGAAAATATGCTGATGTTTTGAAAAGTAGATCAATATGAAGGGTTAAAATATATGTCATCATTTAAACAGAACAATTGCAAAATGATTTGGAGGCTATGTTTTAAGCTCACTGTAGCTGTTCTCTGCAGGAACCAGGATGGCAGTTCTTTCATTCTTGGATAGGCCCAGTAGAAGAAAAAGCCTTGTCATGTGATCTCTGCTCACAGTGGTCTCTAGTTATCTTCACCCAATCAAATTAGAAGGTGTTTATCAATTTCTGCTGGGATTCCATCTACTTACTTTTTAGATGCTTCATAGTGATTATGGGTTGAGTTGACTCTTCTTCATTCTAGTAATGTCTGCCGTAGCAGACCACTCAGGAATGCTGATGTGTGATGTTCCCTTGGGCAGTATCCAGTGCTGATATAGGCTCTCTATTTTTATATATGGGTATCCATTTCAATGACAGTTTTGAGAAGAGGGCTGTTAATGATTTTTAAGGTACTGTCTTGTCTGCAAGTCTGTTCACTTAACTAAGTTACATCGACCTGTGACTCTGTTTCCCTATTTGTAAGGTAGGAATAATCTTTATTACTTCCCAGAGGCATGAAGATAAACATAGTTCATAGATGTGAAAAAGATTTGGAAGTGTTCATTAGAAGCTGTGATTGAGCTTTTGAGTAGTCATAGATATTGCACAAGAAAAAAAGTTACAATTTCAGGGCTAAAATCTTCAACTGCTCTCTGTGAATAAAGGATTCATTTTGTACATTAAAAATAGCCACTGGATATAATAATTTTGTTTAGTGATATGCTCAGAGGTAACCAGAACAGGGAGTAGTTACATATTCTTGCAGCAGACCGTGTGGGCGATCAGAATAGGAACAAATAAAGTGTGTGGATTCGTTTTATTATACATCTGTTCTTTCATCTCTATTTACTTTGAAAAAACTGCTTCTTCAGGAAAATGACCTTATGATGAGTTTACTATATTTCCATAGTGTTATGTTGCAAATATTTCTTTACTGCTGGAGCTTTAGTAAGCAGAGGTGAAATGCAATGTTTCAAAGTTACTATGTGGATTTCCTTTCCTTTTGCTCTCTGGAAATGTGGGTGGGAGCTGGTCAGAACTTAAGAGACTCAAGATAGTATTTTGGGGACTTACTATGTTTCATGTATTTATTTTTGTTACCCATTAAAAAAATCAAATAACTCACATTAGAGAAACTCTTTTCTTTTTAACACCTGAGAAGTAGTAGTATGTAGGTTATTATTGCAGACTTTCGATCATTTGTTTGGGTTTAAATTGTACACCACCATTATTTAACCATTTTAAGCCTCAGTTTCCTAAGTAGAATGGAGATTACCTATCTTTACTGAGTTGACAATTTTCCATATGTGTACATGTATTCTAGGGTGGGAAGGAGGCAGAATCTGATTTGGATTGCTGATATAAATTACTCCTTTGTTAGGGCTAATGTTTGCTTCCTCCTTGTTGGGCTACCTGTGCATGTCAGAGTTATAAGCACAGAGGATATGCATAGAACAAAGTTAACAATAAATGATACTCTAATTCAATTTGCTTTTTTAAAATTACACTGTACCAGAGGTGAAGGCAGTAGATAAAAATATCTACTTGGTGAATATACTGAAGGGTTTAATCAGTGTGTTCGAGGCTAGGGGTAACAATCTCATTATAAAGCATGCCATTAATGTGAAATTCTCCGTTAAACTGGAACTTGTAATTCTTAATAGATAATGGGCAATGAGAACTCCTAAATTTAAATATTGAACAAACATTTGCTCCTACATGTGATGTTGATGTGCTACTAGTGAACAGTTTTGTTCATGAAAATAATGAAATATTTGATGATAATACGGCCATACATATAAGCAGAGACTGATTTCTTCAGAGAAATAGCATATGTGGAATAAAATAATGCCAATTGCAATTACTTAGATCACTTAACAAATCTTAATAGAGTAAATCTTATGGTACTTTATTTAGGTGATGCATTTCAAATGCCACTGCAGTTTTAATTACATCAATATGGAGACCCTTAATTAAACTCACAGGAAAAATAATCATTTGCATTAACCATAATATCTGGTGCTATCAAGTACTTGGCATGCCAATTAATAGAACATGATGCCTGATTATCTAAAGGTGATAATAAATCACTTAGTATTGACAGTTACGCTCAATCACAGTTTAAGACCATATATTGTAGAGCCACAGTTCAGGATGCTATTCAAGCATGGCTTCTATATTTACTATGGTAATTCTACTAAAATACTTTTCCTGAAGTTGAAGATTATTCTTTAAGAGATAGGGCCTAATGAGTAGTATATGTCAAGGCCACTGGGGGAAACCAGACCATGTGTAATTTGGTTATTCTCTCTGGAGTACCACCTTACTCCAGATCATTTTCCCTCACCCCTATTGGCCTTACTCTATTCATTTTTGAGCCCTTAGATGTTATGCTCCGACATCTAGAAAGTTTACTTGACTCCTTAGACTAAGTTAGGTTCCCAGTTAAGTACTCACATAGCAACCAGTACCTTCGCCTATGAAAATATTCATTATATGATGTTGATACTACTTGGATTATTTTCTTCTCCCATCTCAACTCCCAAGACTAGACAGTGAGCTTTGGAAGGCAGGGATCAGGTTCTTCTACCTCTCTGAAACCTCTGTCCGAGGGACCAGTCCATATCAGATATCCAAAAATGATTTTTGAATGATTAAGTAAATGAATGAATAAATGCTTGTACAATTAAAAGATAATTTTTTAAACCCACAGGTTTACATTCAACATCAGTGAATTAACAAAAACAACCTAATGAAACTGTATAAGTAACAGTAAAAAAATGTATATTCTGTAACTGAAAAAATGTCTATTTAAATTTCTCATTCTCTTAATTCAATGAAAGGAATTTAGAAACTGTGAATGGAGCTAATTTCTACATATAAACTTCAATCTGAAGATAAGAAAATTACTGATCTTAAATCAGCAAAATGTCTCATGCAGTTATATGGTCTCCTTCATATATGGCCTTCCAGTAGATTTATAGAAGAATTCTGCTCATCATAATTTTTCCTCTAGCCATTTGAAAAAGGTTTTAGACTTTAATTTGATTATTCCAATGGGGCACGCATTTCTTTTGTTTCCTAGAAGCTACAAATAAAGAGGAGAACCATAATTTAACCTCAGATAAGGACATTTTCTTTGTTAAGCATGTGTATATGTTCTTTGAACATTTATTTATAGTAAATAGTGGACATACTAAGCTGGGTTTTTACCTTAGATATAGTGGAGATACCTCATCTGCTATCTCATAAGAAAGTGTGATATGGTAAAAAAAAAAAAAAAAAAAGAAAGTGTGATATGGTAGAAAGAACCTGCTTATTTCTCTGGCTCTCAGATTCCTTATCTATATAGTGGGAGTGTTGTTTTGGGGTTCATTGAGATATTGTGTGAAAGTGCCTGAGAATAGTTAGCAGTATTTTCCTTTCTTCCTTCTACTCTTTCTTCATTTAACCAAGAAGGGAACGAGAGGAACTTTCCCACTTCTCTGGTTTGCTAATACAGGCAAGTTTGCGGCAATCTCCGAAATACATTAGAACTTTAAAAGATTAGTAATAGACTAATAATAGCAATAAGCAATTTTCACTAAATTTACATAGTATGTTAGGCTTTGTAAGATGTATTTTTTATTTATCTTTTTTATTCCCCGTAATGATGTAATGAAGAAGGTATTATGTTATGTGGTAAAGTGTGTTAACTCTAAAGTCGAACCACCTTGGTTTATATCCAGATTCTCCTGCTTCCTCACTATTGACCTTTGGTGCCTCCCTCTCCTCCCTGTGCTCTGATTCACCATCTATACAGTGTCTGCCTTATAAGCTGTTGTGAAGATTAATGCAACAGTCCTGCAAAGCATCATGTAGGTATCAAATACCTACCTCTTATCTTACCTAATGCTTGTTCAGTAAAATGCTTAGTGCTTACTCAATGAAAAAATTTAAGGTCAGAGAGTTTAGATGACTTTAAAAAGTTAAAATAGCTGGTGTGAATCTAACATATGGTTTAGATTGTGGTCTTCTGATTCCAAACAGCATGATATTGCCATTATAGCTATCTTGTTATCCATGAATCTCCACATGAATCTTGTGTAATGTCAAAATGATCACTGTATGCCATATGTTGATTGCCTTTATCCTTGTTTGAAAACCTGATTTTGTACCCTGATGAGGCATAGAGAATCAAGAGTGAGCAAGTAGGCCAGGTCTGGTCATTGGCTTGCACCTGTAAGGGCTTAGAAAATGTGTGTTGGATGAATGAATAAATTGGGAATTTGTTTATCGTTAGATTTCTGTTGCCATGTACTATATCTTTCTCCACAAGAAGAGGCAATTCAAGATGTACTTACTTCTCATTTTGATTATGTGGATGTAGCATGAAAGAGCCTCAGAAGCCATTAACTCAGTTTGGTACATTATAATAATCACCATTGTGATGGTATTTTTGTTTGTTAAGGTGGTCATTTTAGGGGAAAAAGATTTTCTATAGAGGGCGAAGTAAAATAATTGACTTCACTTGAGTTGAGGACCACTAACCTTTTGGAGAAAAGGTTTTCCAGAAATTCATCACTGTGTCTTAAAAACTCCCACTGAAGAAAAAGCACAGATCTTATCTTTGTTGATAATCCTTTAAATCTAAAATGGATTATCCTTGTCTGTCTATGCAGCATTTTATTTCCAAATTTAAATTCTTGTTGGCCTTATCTAATATAGTATATGTTTAATGTCTCGGGTTTCTCCTTTAAACTTCATTAAGAATTTTGGTTCTACCCCAAACAAATGGTGAGTCATCCTGATGGGGAAAATTATGAGAAAGGCAAAACTTTGAGAAGAAATGAGAGATGAAGGAGGTTGCAGCATGGTTTCTGTGGAGCATATTTGGAAAGTACTCACAAATTCGCAATGGACTGAATCAAACTTATCTCAGTACCACAGAGTATTATGTTTTTGGACCCAGGAAATAGAACTCAAATATACAGCAAGTTTTTTTTTTTTTAAGATTTTATTTATTTATTTGAGAGAGAGTGAGCAAGAGAGAGAGAGAGAACAAGGGGGAGGGGGAAGGAGCAGAGGGAGAGGGAGAAGCAGACTCCCCGCTGAGCAGGGAGCTGACAAGGGGTTTATCCTTAGGACTCCAGGATCACCCAGCAACCGCTTAACCAACTGAACCCTCCAGGTGCTCTTATACCACAAGTTTTAACATCAGAAAGCTATTGAGCAACCACGCTGCTAGGATGGATGCTAGGAAAAAGAAAGCTTAGCAAGAAATGGGGCAGTGGGGACAGAAAAAAAGAGGACAGATTTGAGAAATACTAGGATTCGAAATAGGATTTTGACTGAATTTGAGACTGTAGAGCAAGAACTATCGATGACTCCCTGGTTTTTTGCTTTGGAAGGTAGATGGTTGGAAGCTTTACTGAGATGAGGAATCTTGAGAAGGAAGAACTATTGAGGTTGAGGAAGTGCATTATTTTTGCACATGTTATATTTGAGATAATTACAGGACATTTATTAATTTAGTATTTGTAATGTGCAAGGTGCTGGGCTAGAAGTCTGTGAGAATAATGGAAAGACAGACTATTAATCTTTAAAGAATTTTTATTAAGGGAGAAAAGACCTAACTCCAACTATCTATAATGTGTAGTAGATTATTCTAAGAGCCATTGCAAGAGAGAGCAAGTCAAGTCCAGAGATTTCTATGATCTATAAAATGATTATAATGTTTCTATGCTTCTAGTTAAGTTTCATTTGACATTTTGTTTGTAACCTCACTATCAGTGATGAAAATTTTGTTAAATGAAGAGAGCTTTTATACATATTGACAACTTTAGATAACAGTAAATAAATACCTATCAGTTTATAATTCATATTTATATAATAGTATGTACTTATGTACATATACAAATATACAGAATATATATATTTCTCTATATATATTCTGAATATAGAAAAATATACTCTTCTTGGAACAGAACCTCTATTCTATTTTGTAAATTTCAACTTTCTCCTTGTATTTATTTTTAACTGAATCTTACTCTATTTACTGAAGCCACAGTAGTAAATAAGATGTATTTTAGCAATTTAAAGTTGAATATTACCATCCAAATGTGCTAATACAATTTTATCTTTTTAATTAGGTACTTAATATATTATTTTTATGCATTAAAATTTTTCCAAAATATTTCTAAAGACTGATAATAATCATTTATATATAAAAATCATAAATTTTAAATATTGATTTTTACTTTCAGTAGCCCAGTAATTTAAATTATTTTCATTAGGCCAAGTACGTTTAGTAGTACACTAAACCATATTTCTTGATTTGTTATATTAGAAAGAAAAGTAATTTATATTTTATATTATTAATTCATTTTAATGGATATGTAATTTCTGTGGGCTTTTCTTTCTTAGTAAAGTCATACTTTTTATGTAACCCATTTAAAAATATTTGTGTAGCTTAGAGTTGAAAGCTGCTTAAATTTGTTTTTGTATTTCAAGCTTTCTATATAAATGTATGTGCTACTAATTTTGAAAGAAGAACAAAGCCCCTGTGAATTATATTGTAGATGTTAATGACATTGTTAAAATAATGACAGATTGCTTTAATGGTGGATGTGCACTTAGTTGGAGGAAGCCTAACAAAATGTGCTATTTCATATTACTTAAAAGAGTTAGTCAAGAGCCATCACCCACTTACAGTCATGTCTTAACCCAAATTACAAAGCATGTGCAGTATCAAAACCGATAAAAAAATTCCAAGAGGCACGTATTCATGCACTGTACATTCATTCATTCAGACACCATTAAATAGTGTTTGTTAACCTTTAATTCAGATGTTTGCACTGAAATAACATAATGTAAAACACAAGTCAGTGGAGGGTTGTAAAACTGTTTCTTGCTACAGTTTTTATTAGCCTGCTATTCGATGCTGAAGTGCAGTTACACTCTGAAGCAAGGCTTGTATAGAAGTATTGTATCAATATATTATAATACAAGTTTAACCGATTAAATATGTGACAAGTATTATGTTTATTGCTGGGATCTATGAAAGTATAGACATTGTTGTTGATAAATATCACCATATCCTACTCTATATCATGGGCTTGCCCTTGCAATTCAGAGGACCCATGGGGACTCTCGGCTGCACCCTTCAGCTTATGTTGCTGTAAAACCCAGAGTGGTTTAGCTACCCAGGGGATTTTTCATTTAAGTTTTATGTTAGCTATGATATTTTTAAAGGCTATGCATATACATATAGATACATATTTTGCTTAGGTAAAAGGGAAGAATATCCTACTAAAATTGGTAGAAGTCTATGGAGGCTTTTAATTATGTTCTTTTCACATTCTGTATGTTCTAATTTTTCTACGAGGAACATAAATTCTTGCATAGCAAAACAATTTTAAATGAAGCTGGTTATTGTTGCATAGAAAAATGTGGTGGTGAAACCAGTGCTAATCCCTTATTTATACCCCCAAACTATCCCCTTACAGTAGGAAGCCTCAGTATTACCCTAGGAAAGAGCTTTCATTGAAGTTTAACATTCATTTGACCACCAGAGAAGCCAAGCATGTCATTTGCTCAACATTGATGGAAATTACTTTTTTATGTCCCTCCAAGTACAAAAGTTTAGAATGAGGACAGGCTCATGAGTAGTAGCCATCAAAGATATCCACACAGTCCCATCAACACTGTGGATGGATCGGACCAGTGCTCAAACTTTGGATAGAGTCAGAAAATGGAGCTCACATGTTTTTTGTTAGACTCATACCTTTCCTGGCTAAGAGTTGATAGCATTAAGCATTGTGTGTGTGTGTGTGTGTGCCTGGCTAAGAGTTGATAGCATTAAGCCGTGTGTGTGTGTGTGTGTGTGTGTGTGTGTGTGCGTGTGTGAAAAGTTTACCTGGATTGGGAATGAAGTAAAATAGGAGACTTTGAAATACAGCCTTCACGCTAAATGACCTATTCACATACAACTACAAATCAGTTTTTCTTTGTGCTGGTAAGGATGTGGTTGACAATAGCTTTTAAATCCATTTAGGTAAGGGGCAAATAATCTTGGGTGAATTTCCTTGTATGTCCTTTCTGCCCTTCTGTTCATATTTGTACGCACTCACATGCAAATAGTCAAATACACATTCACACACTCACACACACACACATTCAGATTTAAATTTTCAAATCCTCATGAACAAAACCTATTTGCATAAGTTCTCGAAAATGACTAATGTGTTCGTGGCTCACAAGAAATAAAGTGTGTGGCTCATTGGTACTTTCTCATTTCTTGTCAGTTTTCCAGAAGTCATTATTGTGTCTGAGTCTTTAAGTCACCTTTTTTCATAGGTGAGCCCAGTATATTTCTTCAAGAATGATAACAGATTCAATGAACTACAACTTTGTTTTGCTGTTTGATGATTTTAACTTTCTGTATTAAAAAGAAATACAGATTCCCTATTCTTTCTCATGGGCTCACACCTAAAACATGTGTAATTATATACCAATTTTACTTATTTCAGTATGTACAGGTTTCAAATAAGAGGCCATTATGGTAATTCTCAAGCTCATTTTCGTCTTTTCCAAAGCTTTCAACTTCTTTCTATTTAGATGTTAAGTTATTAGATCATATTTGGAAGCCATAAATGTCTAGGACATATATGACATAAGTCATATAATATTAAAGTAGCTAACCAAACTCAAGAATTCACATTTAAATCTATTATTAACCCTTCCAACGGTTTCCAATCACTCATAATTAGTTCTGTGAGATTGTTTACATTATTTATGCTGGTAAACAGAGTCATTTCTTCCAATTAAATTGTCTCCTAACACTTTGACTGCTTTATTAGGATAGTGGTTGAGTTACTGTGTCTTTAATTAAGAACCACTTTAATTTGGACTGGTTTAGTTATTGCTAATGGTGAGTAGTTTGTTAATGAAATTGGAAGTGAAGTTTCTTCTTCTTCTTTTAAAAAAATATTTCCCTGCCTTTATACTGCATTCTAACTTTGCCTAAATGTTTGAAAATTTTGAGCCTGTTCAAATGCCTTGCTTGCTGAAATCATTTTATTTCAGGCACATTCTTTTCTAACTCTCAAACCACTGGACAGTATCTTTTCCTGAACCATCATGTAAATAGCCTGTTGGAAGATTAGAAAAAGGTGAATTTTGTATTAGTTTTTTCCTGTTGTATAACAAATAATCACAAATTTAGCAGGTTAAGAAAATATGCATTTATTATCTCACTGTGTCTGTATGTCAGGAATCTCATGGGCTGCAATCAAGGGATCAGCCAGGGTCAGACACTTTGTAGAGATCAGGGATCTCTTTTAGGTGCACGTTATTTTTGGCAGAATTCTGTTCTTTGTAGCTATAGAATTAAGGTTTCCTTTTTCTTGCTGGCTAAACTAAGGGCCACTCTCAGGTCAAAGAGGTCACTCCCAGTTCCATGCCATATGATTCTCCCACAGTCTCTCACAATATGGAAGCTACCTTCACGGCCAGCAGGGAAATCTCTCTAACCTCACAGAAGGCCTAAGCTTGCTTTTAAAAGGCTTCACCTGATTAAGCAAAACCCACCCAGATAATCTCCCTTTCGATTAATTTAGTCAACTGATCTGGGCCTTTTATTACTACTATAAGGTCCCTTCACCCTTGCCATATAAGGAAACTGAATCATGGGCATAACACAGGGATGGAAATCCTGGGGCCATCTTAAAATTCTGTATCCTAAAATTTGTATTTCAGATAGTTTAGGAAACTGCACATTGAGGGGAGAAGGTTAAAACCAATATAACCGGGGGGCGCCTGGGTGGCTCAGTCGGTTAAGCGTCTGCTTTCGGCTTGGGTTATGATCCCGGGGTCCTGAGATTGAGTCCTGCATCGGGCTCCTTGCGCTGTGGGGAGCCTGCTTCTCCCTCCCCTCCCTGTTCCTGCTCTCTCTCGCTATCTCTGTTGATATCTCTGTCTCTCTCTCAAATAAATAAACTCTTAAAAAAAACCCCAATATAACCAGTAAGCATTGTTTTCTGTCCTGCAGAAATTATATTGCACTGTTTCTTTGTTCAGGACATGCAGGAAGGGCTGATTTTGAGTCTTCTTTTTCAATGTGAAGTGTACTCGAAATGCTGCTGTTTCCTACCAGCATTGCATCTCAGAGTTCACCTTTGTTGATAATAATCCATATTTGTCATTAAAAATAATAGCTACAATGTTTTGAACATCTACTATATATTAGGCATATAAATACTTTTTAATCCTTGAGGGTTTTTTTAAACTCTACAAATGTATCGTTATTACTATTTTATAGGTGAGGAAACGAAAGATCAAAAAGTCTACGTTATTTTCTGAGCGTCACAAAGATTGTAGAGATAGAGGATGTGAGGGTTAATTTTATGTGTCAACTTGACTGGACCAAGGGAGCCCCAGTAGCTGGTAAAACATTATTTCTGGGTGTGAGGATGTTCCTGGAAGAGATTAGCATTTGGTTAAATAGACTGAGTAAAGAAGATCCACCTTCCCGAGTATGGGCTAGCATCGTTCAATCCATTGGGGACCTGAATAGAACAAAAGGCAAAAAGAAAGGGCAAATTCTCTCTCTCGTTCAGCTGGGACATCTTTTGCTGCCCTTGGACATTGGAGCTCCTGGTTCTCAGGCCTTCAAACTCTGAAACATACACCATCACGATCCAGTCTCTTGGTTCTCAGGCCTTTGGACTCAGACTAAATTCAACCACTGGCTTTCCTAGTTTTCTAGCTTTCAGATGGCAGATTGTGGACTTCTCAGCCTCAATAATTGTGTGAGCCAACTCCCATAATAAATCTCCTTTTATATGTATCTATATATCCTATTGGTTCTGTTTCTCTGGAGAACCCTGACTAATACAGAGGACTTATGTGAATTAGGTCTAATTCTAAAGTTTGTGTTTTTTTCCTTTTATTTACTGTATTGAAAAACCACATGGATTAGGTAAAGTTGACATAGCCCATATGAAAGTCTACTGAGCCCCAAATGACTAATGTATAGTCAAATCTCACTCATAGCAATTTCTTCTACAGCCTTGGGATTTGGTATTAAAAGGATTTAAATCTATAACCAGAAATAAAGCCTGATGCTAAATAGATGTGTGTATTTCATTGCACCATTGATGTGGTAATAGATTATACTACTTCCAGAGATGTGGTGGAAGATTGATGGAAAAAGGGTTAAAATACCTGTATGCTTTATTGCAGTTTAATGTGATTTTCTCCATTGTTCCATGTGAACATAAAAAACTCTAAATACTTCTAGAATATTCCCTAGGGTCAATCACTTTGTTAATGCACATTGAAGTTTGAGAATGTCTTCTTTCTAAAGAAAGCTAAGTTTACTAGGACATGTGAGTAACAGCACCACTCCCACGCTCCTCTCTTTTATCTATATATTTATCTTATAAGAGGTATAGTTAGGTGTCTTAGACATTGCTCACTTGAGGGAAAAAAGCTTCCTTGTGAGAATCACCTTTTGTAGAAATCAGCTCTCCCAGAATATCTGCACATACTCCTGGTTAAGAATTACTGAATATATTCCATGCAATATTGCATGGAGGCAGCATACCCATGGGTGCATAAAGAGAGCTGTTACTAGAACTAGAAGGTGAACACTTTCTAGGTTTTTTGTGGTAGTTTGTGGATTCCAGAAAGTGAACAAAGACTTGGGCCATAGTCCCTAAGGTACTATATGACTAGTAAAGGATCTTCAGCTTTTCTTTTTTTTTTTAATTTTTTTTTAAAGATTTTATTTATTTATTTGAGAGAGAGAGAGAATGAGAGGAGAACATGAGAGGGGGGAGGGTCAGAGGGAGAAGCCGACTCCCTGCCGAGCAGGGAGCCCGATGTGGGGCTCGATCCCGGGATGCCAGGATTATGACCTGAGCCGAAGGCAGTCGCTTAACCAACTGAGCCACCCAGGCGCCCCAGGATCTTCAGCTTTTCAACATATGAATTTAAAGGGCCGAGAATTTGGGCTGCCTGGGTGGCTCAGTTGGTTAAACATCTGACTTTGGCTTAGGTCATGATCTCGGGGTCCTGGGATCGAGCTCTGCATCAGACTCCCTGCTAAGCAGCTTTATAAGCAGCTGATGAAAAATATTGATACACAAAACTCTGTTAATACTTTGATTCACTGTTCAAACACTAGTGAAAATGTATGGCAGATACCCCCTTTTTATTATTCCCTTCCTTTTGAATTCTTCCCTTAATTACCTCTTCCCTAAGTCATCCTGGTCCTTTTAGAGAAGCAATTGCATAATACAGAGAAACAGAAATTTGGTAAGAAGCTAGTTCATCAAGATTCAGTGGGATGTGAAGTCCAGGATGGATGTGCCATTTATTATTTACACCCGGTGGGTGCTTTGACATAACTCTATCCTGCCAAGAAAATGTTGCCTCTGGCTTGTAAAATCAGCCCATGAAAGTGTAACTATTGTTAAGATTCCCTAAAACAAGCTAATAAATATAACACTGTATTGGGAACACTTAACAACAATACCAGAAATAGAAGTATTGACTAATTTTTGGAAGAATGTACTTTTGGTGACATTGTGACCCTAAAAGGTGATGTTACTGTTCAGTTGGCTTCATAGCATGATCCAGAGAAATAAGTGTCAGCCATAAAGCATTCTACCTACTTACCCCACTTCTCACAACTCCATGAGAAAGATTATTTTTCTCATGTTGGCAAGGATGAAAATTAACCTGCTTCATGAATATAGAAGCATCTCCAGGGCAAGAACAATGGATTATTAACCCTGCACTCAGTACCTTACACTGGGCTAGTACATGGTAGGTTTTCAAGAAATGTTGGATGACTTGTGTTCTTACACCTGGATGAGCGAGCTAGAATTCAAACCTAGCTCTGTCTAAACTCAAAGGTAAATCAATTATTCCATGTGGATAAATACAAAGTTGTATATTTGCATGTAAAAGTCAGAATGATAGTTTTCATGATCTGACCACAAAAATAGCCATGGATCTAGGCCATTTTTAAGAAGTATACCTTCTTTAATTATACTCTGCTTTGCTCCAGCTGGCTGGGGGTGGGGGACATATACTTTAAGAGGACTGGCATCAATGTCACTTTCCTTCCTTCCTTCCTTCCAACTGTGTGTGAGTGTGTATAATACATATTATATTTTATATTTGTACATAGACACACACACAGGTTTCAGCCCAGACCTTTCTTCTGAACCCTACATTAGTTTATCCAATTATTTATTTATTTGACATAGCTACTTAGAAATCACAAAAACATCTCAAACTCAAAAAAAAAAAAATGCCCACAAAACCACCCTAAAGTAAGTACCAACAGGAAAGGAAATACAGCTCTTTTGTTCATGACTGTTTCCTCAGAGTTTAGTATGCTTCCTGACATAAAATAATTTTTAAGAAATGTGTTTAATGGATGTGTGAATATATGACTTTAAAAAAATTTCATAATCTTCCCCATGCCCTGACAGTCCTGTCCAAATCTGCTTTTCCTCGTGCATTTCTTACAAAGTGAATGAGACTACCTTTTTTCCTGGTTGCTCAAGTCTAATATGTAGAAGTTACCTGCTACATGGCATCTCATTTACCCTCGCGACCCTCGTAGCACCAGCTATAACTGATGCCCACAGTATGTCACTTCCCCTCCTTGAGAACTTGAGTTTTCCCCTCTTCTCTATTCTAGCTCTTATTGTTGTCATTCAAGTCCCTGCCTTTTTTTCAGGATGATTGGACTAGCCTCCTAAATGTTGTCTGTGCCACCAGTTTTGAAATCCTTGAATCCATCTTCCATTTTATGCTGTTATCTTTCTGAAACACAAATACAATTCTAGTATTTATCAGTTTAGAACCTTTCAGTGACTTAACCTTATTTAGACAATTATGACTAATACTTTGAAAACAAACAAACAAAAAAAACAAAACCCGAAAAAACAAAAGACTACAACAACAAAACACCCTACAATGGATCCTATGATTATTATCATTTATTTTGGATTCTATTCCTGCCAGCTTGTTCTAGAACCTTTCATTATTAATTGTTCTTTCCTTATCAGTTTTTCTCTTTCTTGTAGATTTGATCTCTTCTGCTTGACTGGAATCATCTCTTCAACATTTAAATATGAAAAATAATTTCTATATTAAAAAAAGAATTTAAATCCTCCTTGACCCACCATGACTCTTCAGCAAACCTAATTTTAGCTCCCCCTTTGTAAGCAGTTGTCTGCCTCCTGCTCATTTCTCACCCTACCAAGCCTGACTTTCTCCACCATTACTCCACTGACCATTGCTCCCATCAGTGTTGGCACTGACTTCCCTGTTGCTAACTCCAGCGTTCAGAACTCATCTTCCTTGACTTAGCAGTATCGGCTAGCTCTCCACCACTTTCCTCTTCCTTGAAAAATTCCTTTCCTTCAGCTTTTGTGACATCATACCCTCCTTGTTTTCCTTCCATCTCTCTGGTTGTTTTTATTTTCCTCTGTAACCTCTTTCTCCTCTATCTGGACATTAAATGATAGAGTTTCTCAGAACATAGTCCTAAACTCTCTATTTACTTGCATCTCCACTTGAGATCTGAAAGTAACTTCAAGTATTTATTGAGTACTCATTATGTATTAGGCACAGTGCTGAGAAATTAAAAAAAAACAGCCCCTGACATCTAGGAACTAGTCTGACACTTATAGCTAGACCATGTTATTTTCCTCTTGTATATAAATTATCTCACTAAGATCAGACAAGGTCACTCTGAAAGTGTGAGACAAAACAAGACCACTTTATAACTTTATCTAAGCGCAGACAAGATCACTGTCCAAAGTAGCAAACACTCCTCTCCTGGCTAATATGAGTGGCTTCTTTACCAGTTATAGCCTTAAGCCTTGCTCTAGTCAGCCTTCTCAAAAAATACAATTTAGAAACACCCAATCAGAGAATTGCCCCATTTTCTGACAGCACCTAATCAAGATAAACCCTGCTTGCTTGGATTTTCCCCAAATCACACAACCAAAGCCCAAATCTTATAATAGTTCCTCTCTAAGGCATCTTACAGAGATATCCACTATTCCCCATTGTTGTTCCACCTCTGAAACTAACAGACTATTAATTAAATTGAATTTAAATAAAAATATTTTTTGAAAGGTAGAATCTTCCTAGAAATGTTATAAAAAATTTGTCAATTTCTTTCTCTTTTAAAATTTATTCTTTAAATTTTATTGGCAATATACTATGTGCTGAGAGATCTTTCTCCTGAAGAAGCTCACAGAATAATAAAACACAAGAAGATAAGAAGTTGGAACACCCACACATGTATAGCAGATATAACAAGGCTTCCACCCTAAGAAAGTAAGAATAAGAAATTTATAACTAAACCAAGGGGACCATGCATGATTGCTAAGGGGTTGCTGGGCACACTATGCTAGAAAATTTCATGAAGAGAGGAGTTCTATTATAATAAGTAGAATGTTCTACCCAACAATTGAGCCACAAATGTTGAGTCACACAAGTATTTTAAAATTTTCTAGTAGTCACATTTAAAAAGGTAAAAAGAAATGGAATTAATTTTAATAGTATAGTTTATTTGACCCAATGTATCTGAAATATTATCATTTTAACATGTAATCAGTTTAAAAATTATTAATGAAATATTTTATATTTTTTATTTCAAGCTAAGCCTTTGAGATCTGGTATGTATTTTAACTTACAGCATCTCTCAATTTGTATTAGTCACTTTTCAAGGGTTTAAAAGCCACATGTAGTTAGATAGCTCAGCTTTAGACCATTGAAACATTTCTGGCTTTAGGAAATTTAGTCATGGCTTTCTAGTTCTGGCAAAAATTGTCACCTGCCAAAGACCCATTAAGTCAATAATGACAAATATTCTCTTACTTTACAATATACAAGTTTGTATGGTTAAATTTCTTCTTTTAAATTTTTAAGTATATTTAAGTATTTTCCTTCCTGATACAGTTGAGCAATGTGGTGATAGATTCAGCTATCATAATATAATCGGTATATATTTGTAATCTATTGACTTGGCTTAAAGAACTGTATCTTGCTGTCAGATTTCAATATCATAATCTCATTGTAACTATAAATTTATCAAGAAAAGCTTTTGCTTGTCAGAACTTTCACATTTTCCAAGAGTAGAATCATGTAATTCCAAAATACACTGGCAGGGATATGTGACTGAAAATATTAGAGACATTTCATTATGTTCTTCTTCAGGGTGCAATAGCTCAGAACCACCTTATCTTACTGATGGTAATAGACAAATTGGATCCAGGGCTCCCAGATGAAGTTTTTGATAACCAAAAGAAATCTATGCTTAGCTCTCAAATATTTAAAAGACCACTGAGGTCTCTTGAAAACTTATAATACTTTGATTCCAATTAGGAAGGTGATAGAAATAATAAAGTCCTCTTTAAGGAAAACTTACCCTATAATGACAGAGCTATAAAATGAAAATGTAACTCTATTACTCTCATGAGCCTACATTTATTATGGATAAATTTCCAATCTATTGGAGGTGATTGGTATATCTTGGATGAATTTGAGTTAAAGATCCTTTGACTCAGGTAGATATGATATCTTCTTGATAAACAGAAGCAAAATGTTATTTTATTTTTGGTGGGCTTTTCTTATGGTTTATAACTACCTTCTGAAAAATGTTGCTAGGCTCTACCTCTAAGCTACGAAGAATAATGTCATAAATAAATAGGAGCTCCACTGGCCTTTTTGTGCATCTCAGTGTCATATTATTTCTACATATCTACCTAGAATACACATATATAATCAATATTGCTATTCTGTTCTTGTTGAAGATTTCATCTTTTAATTTTTTTTCTCCTCATTATCATTTATTCATTATCACATGGTCCATGCTAAGAATATAGTAGAAGATGACTATTCATGAAGACACAATGGGAGCTCATGCACTAGTGAGAGTCACCAGGAATTTAAAGTGGTTTCATTTATTCCTGATTATAAATTGCCAACATTGGGCAGACAATGTAAAATTGGTTCACACCTTGATGATTTGATACGTTCCCTGTGTGAGACATCCTCTTATATAATTCCTATTTTTGTTTTCTTTTTATTCTCCTTGCCTGGCCCCCAAACCAGCTCCAAATGGACTGTAGCACAGACATCTAAGATCCTGAAAGGAGATCTTGAATAGAGAAAGTGGGAAAAGGGGTTCCTGTCATTGAAGAATATGGGGGGAATCCCCATGATTGTTTGCTTCTCTTCTTCCCTTGTTACTGTGCTATAGTTGCTTGGAACTGTACAAAAAGGTACGAGGCTAAAACTCTTGATAGAATCCAGTCTTTCTGGCCAGAAGGTAAAGGGGCTCCTGAGAACTGGAAAGTATGGTAGAAAACCCTGGCAGGAGAAAGCTGGAAAAGGGCATCCATAGTTTTCTATTTGAACTGGCACAAATACTGTCACACTGCACATGTGTGGAACTTAACCAAAGGAGTACAACAAAGGCTTTGAACCTGGATTTACATTATAAACACCTATTCTTTGAATTTTAGAATAATCACTATTTTTTCTATAATTTAAAAATAAAAGATTTATCTATAATAGTAAGGTTAAATGAGGTAGATTTAAAGGCAAAAACATTATTAGAGATAGAAGTACTGTGCCATAGAGATTAAAAATTCCAAATTTGTATGCATCTAATAACACAATGTCAAAGGATATAAAGCAAAAATCAACAGAATTACAAGATGAAATAGATAAATTCATAATTATAGTGGGAGACTTTAACAAAGCTCTTCTGTAATCAATAGAACAATCACACTTTTTTTATATTTGTATGTTTTAGATGTGTGTCTTATTTATCCATACACTTATTCATTTAATTTTAATTTGAGATTCTTTGTCCCTTAATTGGAGCCTTGGTATATTTACATTTAACATATGTACTGACATATTTGAGTTTAACTCTATTACCTTAAGTGTTTTCTATTTTCTCCACATGCCCTAGGTTTCTTTTTGGATTATTTGAGTTTTTTTTTTTTTTCAATCCCATTTTTCCTTAAATTAGCTTGAAATTATGTACATGTTTAATATTTTATTGGTGGTTTCTCTGGGTATTACAGCGTGAATTATTGACTTAGAAAATCTAATATTGATTGGCACTTTTATCATCTGAAAGGATAGTGTAAGGACTTTGGAATTTTGGAATACCTTAACCATATTTCTCCTCTTGACTTGCATGGCATTATTATCTTATGTATTTTTTTTTAAAGATTTTATTTTTTTTATTTGAGAGAGAGAGAATGAGAGACAGAGAGCATGAGAGAGAGGAGGGTCAGAGGGAGAAGCAGACTCCTTGCTGAGCAGGAAGCCCGATGTGGGACTCGATCCCGGGACTCCAGGATAATGACCTGAGCCGAAGGCAGTTGCTTAACCAACTGAGCCACCCAGGCGCCCCCCAATATATTTTAATTATATGTATGAACTTTACATGTAATTATTATATATGTTATATATATGTAATTACTTTTGCCTTAAGCCATCAATATTAACTTAGATTTACTCATGTGTTTGAACTTTTCATGTTTCTCGTTGAATCTCCCAGCTTCCACCTAGGGTGGAATTTGTCTAAAGAATACCAGATCATACTTCCTTTGTTTCCTTTCATGATTATTATCTGTCAAAAGCAGCTTTACTGTAATATACCTAGTTTCTTTTTCATCCTGTAAACTCCCCATATCTGTGGTTGGAAGTCCTTCATCAGTATTATATTCTTGACTTCAGTAAGTTATCTCCTTCCATGGTATCATCTATGTCCTACATACTATGTTCTATATTTTCCATTCTTTTGTCACTTCTGTTTTACTCTGTAAATTTTCTTCTAACCCAGGCTCCATTTTCCTAAGTGTTTTGTTAGCTGTGTCTTATCTGGTGTTAACCCATTCGCTGAGTTCTTATTTTGGTTATTGCATTTTTGTATTTTACAGTTAGAGAATTCTCATTTCATTCTTTTATATATTTTGAAGTAGCTGATGAAATTCTTAATCTTTTCTTTTATATCATTGAACTGTTATAAATTTTATGCAAGATAACTCCAGTTTTGTATTCCATTTGGATATGTTTCTATTGTCTATTGTTTTTGCTGTCTTTATTCATTTGAGTTGCCTTGTGTGTCTATTTCATTGTTTGTTTCAATGTGCTAGACCTCGTGTTCCAAAATTGTTTGCAGAAATAATTTAAAGCTTACCTTCCTATAGAGATGAATTTTGTTTGCTTTTCAGACTTCTGGTAGCACAACTAGTATGGGATTACCATAATCCAAGTTTAGTAATTGAGATGATTCAATTAATCTTCAATTCCCATAATGGTCTTTCTCTTTATAGTTTACCCTATTTACTTCTGGATTACCAAGTCTACCTCCCTTATGGGACTTAAACATCAGTCTTTTTCTTTCTAATCCATGGAAGTCATCAAAAGTTGGGCTTAGCCTTTCAGTCATTTAGGGACATTTTCAGGAATCAACAAAGATATCGAGTAATAGAAATTAATAATATTGTCTTGAGAAGCCTTCTTATCTCAGCTTTTGTCTAGAACTACACCTGTTAATTCTTCAGTATCCTGTTATTCTTTGATACTTTCAAGTAGATTTTTTTTCCATACTTTTTCTTTTATATTTGTCCTTAAAGGAAAAGTTATACTGATTACCTTGTCCTCCAATTTTTACCTTCATGAATTCTCCTTTTCTTAAAGTTTGGAGGTTAGTGATGAACTGATGCTGGGAGAATTATTTGAGCCATGTATTTCCAAGTATTACATTGATGGGTACTTCTCCCTATAGGATGTGGGCTATTTAACACTAATTGTTTTGGCCTCTGGGTCTTTCCTGCAACTCTGATGTAAGAGGAAGAGTCTTACTTAATATCCTTTGCTGTAAATTTCTCACAATTGAACAATATTTTGTAAGGCTTCTTCTAAGAAATTTAATTGAGATTACAAAAATTATCTCATTATGTCTAATGTGTTAATAGTTTTATTTTATGTATTAAGTGCAATCATCTCTTTATGGAACTATTTTGTTACATTTTAATGATTTAGAAATTAGATAAGATGAAGAACCAAAATAAAGTTTACACAACAAATAAGATATTAGGCTAAAATAGTTCTCTATTTTCCTTAGCTGACTCTCCTTGCCACTAGCAGTCTATTTACTGAGAAACTAAAATTCATATTTTTAAAAACATTGATTCCTCTTAATAGGAGAGTAAGTGTGATTTATAACTTTGGGTAGTTTATTGAGGTCAGTTCTTTATGGCCAAATTATACTATTTGGATTCTAGTTACTTGTTTTTTTTTTTTCTCACATGTGTTTGATGTTGGTAATGTGACTTTGCAAGACCATCTTTTTAAAAATTTTGCACTGCATCTTGAAGAAAGGTCATGAAAGAGGCTAGTGGGGGACTCAAAGATATCAACCAAATGTAGGGATTTCAAAGGAATTCTTTCTGGTAGAATTCAACTTGTTTATTCAATTATTTCTTAAGTACTTACTATGTGCTTATCATATAAGATAATGTCTTAATACAGATTATATCCTCCTTCTGGTTAGAGATAAACAAACAAGAAGATCAGCTAGTGATAAATTCTTTTTTTTTTAAGATTTTATTTATTTATTTGACAGAGAGAGACAGAGCGAGAGAGGGAACACAAGCAGGAGGAGTGAGAGAAGGAGAAGCAGGCTTCCCGTGGAGCAGGGAGCCCGATATGGGGCTCGATCCCAGGCCCCTGGGATCATGACCTGAGCCGAAGGCAGATGCTTAATGACTGAGCCACCCAGGCACCCCGCTACTGATAAATTCTTTTCAGAGAAATAACGTTTTAGAAATCAGTTGGCCATTTTAGATTGTGTGGTTAGTGGAAATCCCTCTGATACGGTGTTTTTAAGGTAAGATCTGAATGACAAGAAAGAGCCAGACATTAAAAATCATGGTGAAGAGCAATCTGGGTAGAAGAATCAACTTATGCAAAGGTCCTAGGATGGAAAACAGCCCAATGTGCTGAAAAAAATTGGGAGATTGCCATTGAGATTAGAACAAGGCAGAGAGTAAAGAAAGATGAAGTAAACAGGGAGTCTATTATATAGGGCTTTGCAATCCAGTGTAAGAAGATTAGATTTTATTTTAAGTGCAGTGGGAAGTAAGTGGCAGATTTTAAGCACAGGAGTAAAATGATATATTTTGAGTTCTAAAGTGGTAAATATCTGCTGTTTGGGAAGTGGACTGTAAGGGCCAATCATAGAGGCAATGAGACGAGTTAGCAGGTGATGGTAGTAGTAGTTCAGGTGAAACATCATGCTGTTGGCAGTAAAGATAGAATAGACTACGTAAGCTATATTTGTTGATGGATGTGAGGTGGGCAAGGTGGTGGGCAAGGTATACCTTGAAGAGTAAAATCAAAGCCTCATAGATTACTGATTAAAGCAGTTGGGTGGATGTAGCTGCCATCTAACTGAAAGGGGGATTTTGGAGGAAGGATCCACAGTTTTTTGGAGAGCTAGATTCCAAAGAGCTCTGTTTACTGGACATGTAAATTTTACCATGTTAAGATGCCTAAATACCAGCTATGTGAAAACATTGTGAATGAAGTTGTATAAGTGAGTGTGGTGTTCCAGTGCAAGTTTGGGGGAGGAAATATACCAACAGAGGTCATGACTGACAAAATGTAAAATATGAAACAAGTTCATCAGAAGCACTTTTTATTGGGCTTGTGCATGAAACAAAGGAGATAGAATAGAGAATGAAATGTTTCAGTTGCTCCCCTAATATTATTCCCAAAGAAGCAAAACCATAATGATCTTGCAACTCCACTTCTGGGTATATACTTGAAGCAGTTGAAAGCAGAGTCTTGAAGAGATATTTATACACCATGTTCATAGCAGCACTAATCACAACTAAAATGTGGAGGCAACCCAAGTGTCCATTGATAGACAAATGGGTATGTGATATATACACACAATAGAATATTACTCAGCTTTAAAAAGAGGGAAATTCTTATATATGTTGCAACATAGATAAGACTTGAGGACATTATACTAAGTGAAATAAGCCAATCACAAAAAGACAAATACTGTATGACTCCTCTTATATGAGGTGCATAGAATAGTCAAAATCATAGGGACGGAAAGAGTGGTGGTTGCGAGGGGCTGAGGGTAGAGGAAAATGAGGTGTTATTTAATGGGTACAGAGTTTTCTTTGTGCAAGATGAAAAGGGTTCTTGAGATGGATGGTGGTGATGGTTATACAACAATATGAATGCATATAATATCACTGAACTGTATACTTAAAACTGGTTGAGATAATAAATTTTATGTCAGGTATTTTACAACAAAAAATTGAAAAAGTAAGTAAAGATGAAGGGGGAAAATATTTAAAGGCTATTGATAGTATCTGGAACCTATCCGACAGAATTCCATTCAGAAAGAAAACAGAGTCTGGTATATGGTCACTCAATAAAATTTGTTGAATAAGTGAAATTGCATCTTCAAGGAAGCAGAATTGATAAACTAAGAGACCCTGGTAGAGTGCACAACATACTTACAGACCTAAAGCTCTTTTTTTATGAGCCTGGGGGGTTCTCTCTGTTGACTGGGTTCACGAAGGAAGCATGGTATTTATACCATGGAGGCATGATATTTATAGGGTGGAGATAGTCTAAAATGCATGAAACATTATTTTATGGCCCCCTTTCCTTGGATGAATATTCAGAAGTAAGCCCTCTTTATAATCTGAGTATGTTGGTGTAAAAGTAATAGAGCATTGAATAAAAACTAAAACTTTAGCTTTTTTCTTTCTTGGAAGATATTCAAAACAATGCAAATTATATGCTCAATGACATGGCTTAATATGAGAACTGTTTACTTTTTGGGTCACATCTATTGAAAAACAGAAATAGAGAATTAGAATATTAAAAAATAAATTTATAAATGATGAGATTCAGCAATCTTTGTATTCTGAGAAGATTGATGTGGTCAAAATTTGTAAATGTGGCGGTTGTTGATCCTGATGTAGTCAAAATTATGCATAGAATCCACACTTTCAGATAATTGTTTTAAAGATTTACATTATGAATAAATTCTTTTAAAATATGAAAGAACCTTTGAGATTATGCTATTTCAAATGTTTAAATTAGGTGAGATGATTTATCTCAAGTACTGTAAGCAAAGAGTATAAGAGAGGCGAGAAACCAGACCTGAAAGCCACTAAATTAATGAATACCTGTTTTTGTAGAGCGTGGTTCAGGGAGAAGGTAGAAATAATTTTTTACTTGTAGATATTACACAGTTTTTAAAAATTTTCTGATTATGTGTCTATTCTAACCAATTCCTAACATTTTATACTGAAAAGGAACAGCTGAAATAATAAAGTGAATAAAATTCAAAATATGATTTTGAATATATATTAATTTTTGAATAAGTTCTTGATTATAGCATAACAATCAAAAATGGAATGCTTGAGAAGAAAAGAAAATAAGCTGCCCAGCTAGCTACACAATGAAGAATAATTTGCTAAGCATGTGTCAGACATTAAAATGTGTAGAACTTAGTGGTCCACAAAATACTCACAAAAAGGAATGGCATATCCATGAGAAATGCTAGATTAATCTCATCAAATTCTAAGCCTGAGCAGAATTTTGATAAAGGACTGTAGCATTCCTGAGATCTCCAGAATATATATGATATATGAAACACACAGAGGTTTTTAGAATTCACTTACTAATTGCCATTTTTTTCCCTTCCTGTTGGTATTGTGATATATTTCTCTCTAGCCTTCATTTCCCATGCTATTTTTTTAAAATAATTTATTGCTGTTGTAATCATACTATATATAATAGGTTTTATATTGCTGTTTAAAATTAACATGGTTAAAAGTATCCGCCCTTTTCAGTAACTATATACTATTTCAAGAGGTGTATCTAATACATCAAGTGTATCATGATTAATGAATATCCAGGTTTATTTATTTCACTCATAAATATTGCTGAGATGAATGTCTTCATACAGAGAGTTCACTATTTGGGGTTTTGTTAATGACATATTTCTAGAATTAGTATTGTTTGATCTAAATATTAAAATACATAGCCGCACATATGACTCACTTGATAAGTGGGAATATGGTATCATTATTGTTTAAATTGGCATGTATGGAGTTGCTAGTGAACATTAACATTTGCATCATGTTTATTTACTAGTTGTAATTCCTTTTTGGTGAGTTATCTGATCATATTCTTTGTTCATTTAATTATGAGCTCTTGATTGCCTTATAAATTTATTTGGGTGATTTATCTAATAAAAGCAACCCTATTGCTATGTTTGCTGTAAATATTTGCACTAGTCTATAATATGCCTTTTACTCCCTTTTTTCTAACAAATAAAACATAAAGAATACGTTTTATAATGTAAAATCTTTTACTCTTTTTCTTTGCAATTTCTTCCATTGTTTTTAAGCTAGTCCTCTCTCTTAACAGGAGTTTTATAAATTATTCTATTTTTGTTATTTTCTTATAGTTTGATTATCTGCATATGTATATAGCTATATAAGTAATTGAATTTGTGGTTAAATTTGTTTTGGTATTTGAAGTAAGGGAAGTCCAAATTCATTTTTTTCTTTAATAGCTCCTGGTCAGTTATCCTCATATTTACTAAAAAAATTTCCATACTCTACTGTTCCTTTTCCTTTTATTAAGGAAAAAGATAAAGTGATAGGGTTTATATCTAGATTTTTTTTTTAAAGATTTTATTTATTTATTTGACAGAGAGAGAGACAGCGAGAGCAGGAACACAAGCAGGGGGAGTGGGAGAGGGAGAAGCAGGCTTCCCGCAGAGCAGGGAGCCGGATGCGGGGCTTGATCCCAGGACCCTGGGATCATGACCTGAGCCGAAGGCAGACGCTTAACGACTGAGCCACCCAGGCACCCTATATCTAGATTATTTTTATTTCATTGATCTGCCTATATATATGTGTATATCATTAATCCAAGCCACACTGCTTTAATTATAGTTTAATGAAGTATTTTAACATCGGTAGAACTAGTGACATAACACTGCCATTTGTTATAGAGTATCTTTGATACTTTTGCCCCTTTGTTTTCTTAAATGAGAATTAAAGTCAGTTTTCAGGTTTCAAAACTCCATTGTTATTTTATTGATAATACAATGAACTTCATTGTTAACATGGGAAGACTGATATTTTCAGGAATTTGATTTTTACCTTTCCCATTATGGAGTATGTTGTATCTCTTTACAGTATAAAATATTTCTCTATCTTTTAAACATATACAACATGCATATAATTTTCTTTGTATAAGCCACATACACTTATGTTGCCAAAATAATTCCAGTGTTGGCAGCACGTTGTAGAGTCAGATAGACCTTGTTTGGAGTTTCTTCTGTCACTTACTAGAATAATGAATCTTTTTTTGCCACTTAACTAGAAAAATGAAATCTATTGTTTTTTTCAGTTGGTTCTTATAGACTTTCTGATTATACAATAAGGTCATGTAAATAGCTATGTTTTTCTCTTCATTATCAAGATTTATAACCCTCATTTCTACTTGCAATGACAAGTGCTGTTGGGACAATAATAATTAAGGGCAGTGATTAAAGACACTTCCAGTTTTTATCCCAATTTTTATAAATTACCTCTAGTATTTCACGACAGGTTGAAATAGATATTTTTACCTTACTTAGGATATATTATTTTATGCCTATTTGTAGTACTGGTGGGGCATATAATCATTCATCAAATCTCTTTTTGTTTTGTTTTTCCTAGTCAGTGTATAAACATGCTGTATTATGTAGCCTAACCTTAAGATTTGAAAGCAGAGAGTCCTGCTTCTGTCTCTGAAGCTTAGTTTCTGGGTTAGTAATGGTTTGATCAGGTACCAGGAGTATATGGAATATAAGATTTGTCATAGCGTTGAAGCAGTTGTGAGAGCGAACGAAGAACCCTCTGCATTAGAAGCAGTGCCTGGGGCGCCTGGGTGGCTCAGTTGGTTAAGCGACTGCCTTCAGCTCAGGTCATGATCCCAGAGTCCTGGGATCGAGTCCCGCATCGGGCTCCCTGCTCTGCAGGGAGCCTGCTTCTCCCTCTCCCACTCCCCCTGCTTGTGTTCCCTCTCTCGCTGTGTCTCTCTCTCTGTCAAATAAATAAATAAAAATCTTTAAAATAAAAAAAAAAAAAGAAGCAGTGCCTGAAGCTGTTGTAGGTCAGCAGGGTTGGGAGTGGGGAACAAAAGCAGGATGTGGAGCAAGGGGCAGGAAGCAAAGTCAAACTGGAACCTCTGAGTACATACTGGGACCTACATCTGTCTCTCCTAACTTCCCACTTCGATGATATGGAGGGCCCGCAGGGGAACTGAGTGTCCTTTGTCACAAGGCACACACGTGTCTGGCCAGGACTCCGAGAAGCCAAAGGATGAAATGTGGGAGCTGGAGGAGCCACAAAGTGAAGCCGCCGGTCAGCAGTTCCCTGTGTCAGACACAGGAGCACCTGGTGCCCTGTACCAACCTCTGAGCCCAGGGGCTGCTGCTTCACTTTGGCCTTCCAAATATTGTGCAAGCTACTCCACTGGCCATATATAACCTGGAACCATACAGGGGAAGGAATTCTGGGAAATGGAGCCCTAGTTAGCTAAGTCAAAACAGTACAAAATACAGCAATACAAAAGAGTCTACTTACCTATAAAATAGGACTAATAGGATGCATCTAGCTTGGTGTCATGAATGTTAGAGCTAAATCATGTAAAGTATATGTATAGAACATATGCTTAGTTAGTGCTGTCTATTACTATTACGGATCAAACCAATAGACGTCCTAATACCAAGTCTATGTGTCTTGCTGCTTTTGTTTACTTTTGCCAGTGAACCATACACTTTGTGTTACCTTCCTTTACAATTTGCTTTACTTATTGTCAACACACACCAGCTGCATTATTTCTTATGTAACTTTCCAACATTGGGCCTATTTCTCCCTCTGACATAATGATATTTTCATTTTGGTAGAAAAAGAGTAGATATTGCAAGGCTATTATGTGGATAAAATTCAAAAACTTATATGGCTACTTTAGAAACTGAAAATTCACCTTAGCCGTCATTTCATTAGTTTGGCTTTGGAATCATGGTGATAGGACAGGTGTGTATCTTTTCACATTTCACAAGTAATCTGGAAGCAAATAAGAGTAGTCACAATTTGTAGATTGTATGATGGAATTTTTGCCTGGGTTTTTCATGCATATAGAACAACAGGAACAATAGTAAGCCATTCACTATAGGCCATAATCATAATAACCCTAGGACTAGTGACTTCATATATTTGCTCATTTATTAATAGTTAACACTTAAAAATTATTATTTTCTTGGTTAACCAAGACTCTTAGAACTGATATCAATTGATAGTCAATAGTGAAATTCTTTTCAATTTCCTTAAATGTATCTTGAGAACCATTTAGGCCTACACAACTTTATTTTTTAAAATTTTATTTATTTTTTTCACAACTTTGCTTAAAATAAGAAGCTAAAGTCTGATCAGCGCTTCCTTAGTTCTTTCTTCTGTCCTGTTGATGGCATTCTCTCTGTTCTAGTATTTGTCTTCAGTATTACTTCTCCTATGTAATAATACCAATCACATTGCCTAATATCAAGTTAATACTTTGATCATTGAGTTTCATTTGTGAATGCTTGATAGTTTTACAGAGTCATGTTAACTAATAAATAAAGGGGACAAGTAAAGTTTAATTTTTTGAATTTTGTAGGGGTAGGGACTTTATAAAGTCTTAAAATCTGGCACTTTAAATAATTAATAGTGTTATTGATAGAACTTCTCAAAGTCACTCTGATTTTCACAAAAAGAAAGAAAAGAAAAGAAAAAGGACAGTATTTTCCAGGGAGAAAGGAATACTCTTTGAGGGATTCAAGAGCTTATATTTATGTGGCATGATAATTTTTACCAGGGGCAGATCGAGGTTTTATGGGACCTGAAACATATACAACCATGGTGGAAGATTTGTTAAGGAAAGGAGCACAAAATTATGAAGATAAAATTGTTAGGAATACAAAGGTTTCCTTGGATAAGGTCAGTCATTTAATTGATTGACCTTGCAACTTAATCTTTATTAACTTCACATAAAATCTCCCTCTGCTCTAGGGAAATATTGGATGGCTTTTTCACTACAGTTAAATATTTTCAAATAAAATTAAGAGCATTTTGATAAAACTTCAACAGTTTGGATCTAATTTTGTATTGTAGAATAACCCACTTTTTTAGTTCTGAGAACTATACAAAATAATAGATAGTGGCTTCATAGTTTTTCTATTTTGAATGCTGATAAACATTTAATGATAACAGGGGATAGCGAAAGGTATCCTTTTAAAATTTGTCAGCAATATTGATTTGGTACCTACTGTGTGAGGGGCACTGAAATCATGGTATAAAACATCTGTTGAGGTCTTTCTTCTCAACAATTTTATGCTAAGAACAACATGACTCCTGACTCGTAAGGGCACTTTGGAAAGGGTAAATGAAGTGGTAGCACAAGGTTTACTTTAACAACTAAAAAAATGTATCATCTGTATTAATGTCAACAACTGGAATTTTACCTCATTAGGCAATTTCTGGATCTAAGGCTCTGGTTATTATTCTAAGCAGAAAAAATACGCTAATTATTCACTGAATGTAGAAGGAAAAAAGGTGTAAAATCTCCTGTTAGCCGTGTGACCATGTACTAATTGCATGTCATGTGTCAAAATAATGCAGCTCACTGTGCCTAAAGCAATTAGACACACAGAACTCCATTAATGAAGCACTGTCACTAAAAGTGTTTTCTGTGCTATAGTTGAAGATTAAAATATTAACTTCTCAAATATTTATGATAGTTACTGACAGCATTTCAAAATGTCGCTTTTAACAAAAGCTTTCTATTAAGAATTAGTTTTTAATTTGGATTTTATATTCAAAGAAGATATTAACATATGGGAATAAGATGGGATTTCTTAGGTATCTGAAGAGAGTTTGTTATAAAATATAGATTACTTTTAGAAAACTTTACCATGTCTTTGACCCTTAATTTTTTCCTCAGAAAGGGGCTTTCCAAGGGTATTACCAAAACATCTTTTTTCCTCATTTAAATATTCATTTGACAATGACATGCAAATGTGGGTTTCACTTGTATTATTTTTCTCTGTTACTCAAATTAATCAGCTCTGAACTCACTGTAACAAGTCAGGCCCTACTGGTCAAATATAATCTACATATTGTTTGGTGATTTGGAAAGCATCCAGAAAGGATGCCAGTAACCTAAAAGATTATCAATTCTAGCTTAACCAGTAACAGTAGCACACTGCTACTTCTTCTATACTAAATCCATTTATTGAGTGATTACTAAGTACCAAGTAGTATGCTTGGCATACAGTATTTTATTCAATTCTAGCTTTGCATGCCATATTTGTTCCTTTACTCTTTCTAACTGTCCGATTTTGATCTAATTACCATTATGGCTAACTGACTTTGCTTTGGTCTACACCTCAGGTTTTACAGTTTGAAAGTTTTTGGTCAAAACAACGTTTTTCATTTTTTGTATGTTTTAGTACTATTTCTTTCAGTACATTCTGCTTCTTCATCAGTTTTTATGAATGAAAAAAATTGTGTCCTCTCTTGGTCAGATCTTGATCTCAGTCCTTCTAAGATCGGTTATTTTCAGAAATCTGCTTAGATTCTTCCTAGAGAAGAATAATTCTGCATATTAATTCAGGTAAAAACAAATGGATGCTTATTAAACTTTAGCTGTATTCATTAAGATAGCATATCCACTGATTTTGAAAAGTTCATTTTGCCATTTTCAAGGTGTCTTCTGGTTTTAATAGAAGTCCTATGTTTTTTAATCATACCTTAGAAAATTTAGTGCAAAATACCCTATCCTGATTTAGTACTACAAACTTTTTACTCTAGCTTAATAAATGCTGAAATTCAGCCCAGTATTAAATTATAAATCTTCACTCAGATGGCAGTAAATATTTATTTTTTGTTTTGTTTTCACATTCAAAGCTCAAGGATCACTCAGTTTTTATGCTAAATAATATGGTTTTTTCTTTTCCCCTCTGATCACTTCTTTTTATATAAGAAAAGGACAACCTTGTTACCTAGACATTTTCATTAGTAATACATACTTGGAGTAGCCACATTAGTAATTTTTCTGACTGGTAGGAAAACTATCTGCAGTCTTAGCTGACAGAGTGCTTATTCATTAACACCCTGTGTATCATGACCTCTAGATACTCTACTATGAGGTGGTCTATTATTGAATATTAACAAGTGATTATTTGGTTGGAGGCTCACATACAATTTCTGGAGGGATAGGTAAAGGTTCAGTATTTATAACCAGGATACTGTTGGCTCATATCTGTACCTGAATTTGAAAGACAGTTATTTCAAATCTTTAGCACATGGGTATTGGACATTTAGAGGAGAAAAATTCAATTTGTCTTCACATTGTGTGAATTATTGAATATAAAATAGATTATTCAAGCAGCTAAAACAATAATTTGCTCAGTTTTGAAATCAAACCCTTTGGCCATCTCTGAAGCTGTTCTCAGAAAGGATGAAGTAAGATGAATATGTTGGAGAGATTAGATTCCTTAGTGGATTTTAGTCATTTTTCCTTTGTCCAAGTTGTTGGTGATTTAAAAATACATTATTGTTTAAAGTAAGAACATTAATTTCTTTCTATTTTCCATTCAGGTAACTTTATAAGTATTTTAATTTTGATAAGTCCTGCTTCATAAAATTAGTTTAGTTGAATCTAGTAGTATGCATGCTCCATAAGTAAAAGAATTGTTTTTTCCATTTTGATTAATACTGACACTTGATATTATTTAATTCCTGGTACATAGAGTGGTATCTGGCACTGGTAGGTGTTTAATAATTATTTCCTAAATGAATAGGTAAATGTTTTATATTCTTTCCTATCTTTATTCATTTTATTTTTATTATATTAATATGTTTCAGTGCATAGAGAAGATTTATATGTTATGCAAATGTTATTAATAAAGCATAATGATATAGTGAACATTCATAAACCTAACACTCAGCCCAAAAGACAGGAATTACCAATAATTTGCATCTACCTATATGTTTTTCCCTTGTCTTATCCCTATGATTCTTTCCTCAGAGACACCACTATCCTAAATTTTGTGTTTGTGCTTTTTCTACTATGGGGTTTTGTCATAGATATTGAATATTTAAGAATATTTTGTTTAGTTTTACTGTTTTGGGGGGCTATAAAATGGCATTATACTATACGTTATCTTCTTAGACTTGCTTTTTTTTACTCATTATGCTTTCAAGATTTATTGCTACTGCTATATGTGTATCTTCCACATGCTGCTATATAACCATCAGTTGTGTGACTATATTAGCTTGATGAAAAATTTTAATTTTTACCAGTTTTTACTCCTCTGTAGAATGCTGTTATCAACATTCATGTATGTCTCTCTTTTTTTATTATGTTATGTTAATCACCATACATTACATCATTAGTTTTTGATGTAGAATTCCATGATTCATTGCTTGCATATAACACCCAGCGCTCCATTCAGTATGTTGTCTCTTGATGCATATGAATAAAACTTTATCACAGGTATTACCACAGAAATGGAATTTCTGGGTTGTAGGATATTCAATGGATCAGCTTTGAGAGAAAGTGTCTATTTTTGCATGGTGATCTGAGCATTTAAATTAGCAGCTTGCCCTCCAAGTGACAGTGTAGAGAATTCCCACTGCTCTATATCTTAACAGATACTATAATGCATTCTCAATTTTTGTTAGCTTTGATATTTTTGTTTGTTTTCTTTTCTGTTTTTGTTATTTATTGCTTTGGAATAGAGGAAATCTTGGGCATCACTTATGCCATTTGTGAGTCAGAGTCTCAAATAGTATGACTTTTCAGACTTTAGTTGTTGTTTAGGTCCCTTAGTCAGCTTCAAGTTAGCCATATTGCCAGAACCTGAATACCCTTTATTCACTTGCTAATTGAAAAGTTATTCAAAAGTTGCTAGATACAAGTTCAATATACAAAAGTCAATTATAGTTTTATATGCAAACAACAACCCATTAGAAAAATGTACTCTTGAATCAATGCCGTTTAAATGACTAAAAATATAAGCTATCTAAAAATAAGTCTAAAAAAGGATGTAGCAAAACTACTAGGGAAAAAACTATATAACATTTAACAGATAAAAATGGGGAGATATACTATGCTCATTAATAGAATATTCAATATTTATAAAAAAATCAATTCTTCCAAAACTGATCCATTAATTCAAAGCAATCTCATTTCAAATCCTAATAAGATTATTCACTGATCTAAATACCAAACTCATTCTAAAACTCATTTGGAAGAATAAAAGAGTAAGAATTGCTAAGGCATTTTAAAGAAGAAGCATCAGACAAGAAGAATTGTCCTATTAAATGTCAAAAATTATATGGGGCATTGAGGCACCTGGTGGCTCAGTTGGTTAAGCACCAGACTCTTGGTTTCAGCTCAGGTCATGTCTCAGGGTCATGGGATCCAGCCCCATGTCAGGCTCCATGTTCAGTGATGAGTCTGCTTGAGATTCCCTCTCCCTCTCCTCCTGCCCCTCCCCCTGCTCTCTCTCTCTCTCTAATAAATAAACCTTAAAAAATTTTTTCTATAGAAAAAATTAATAAATTTGATGACATTAAAATAAACAACCTTAGGTACATACCCAATAAGAACTCATACATGAACATAAATGCAAGAATATTAAAAGCAACATTGATTATAATAAGAAAAAGCAAAACCCAGAAAGCAATAGCCAAATGTCTTTCAAAAATAAAATAGTATATTAAAAATGAAACACTATACAGCAGTTTGAGTGAACTAGTACTACATGTATCATGAACAACCCTCACAATTATAATGCTGACTGAAAAGAAATAAGGTAGAGAAGTATAATTTAACCTTAAAATTTTGCAAAGAAAGGATGGCATAAAAATGGAATAATAATAATTTTTTACTGTGTTCCACCCTGTGCCCCGCCCCCCCAACACACAATAGTACAGTGAGTTTGGCAATCATCAGTCCACAAGAGTGCCTTTGTGGAAGTCTGAAAGTCCAGCACACTATTGGAGAAAAAAAAATCTGAGATTGGAAACTCTGAAGAGGGTGAGAGGAACAGTTACACTTTATCCATGCCACCCCTTCCATAAGGTAGCACAACTCAGTGCCAAGAGAGACCTCCTCAGCCTATGATTTCTCCCAATGGGGAAAGTAATAGTATGTTAGTGGGCATTTAGCTTCCTCAGCTGTGTTGGGTGCTGCCATAGACCCACTTCTTTCCTGCCATATCCAGAATACTGAGATGTGATATGCAACTAGCAGGCAGGGAGTGGCTGGGAGAACAGCAGCCTGGGATCTCAGAGAACATCAAGGGGAGGCAGGGTCTACCCACCTCTTAGCAGACTGTATCAGGAAAACCATCCATGAGCTGTAGGGGACATCTTACCTATAGATACACCTATATGGCCCACAGGCACCCCCAATGCTCTGTGTACCTGACACACACAACACCCCCTGGCAAAAAGAGTGGCCAACTTCTTGTGTACATCCCTGAAAGTGACAAGAGTGAGCCTTTACAGATGGCTAGTGAGCACTCACAGAAAGCAGGTCCGACTGCTGGATTGGGAGAAAGCACACACACTTGAAAATTCAGTACCACGTCAGAAGAGCAAATGGGAGGCTGGCTTTGTAGGATCAAGAGAAGGCATACAGTCATAAGAATTCCCCCTTATGAGGGAACTAGAAGTGTGGAGCAATGATACCCATTTCAAAAAGTCTTAGAAATCCTCAGAATTCCTAACAGGGCTGATGGAAGGTGTTTCTCTCCCAAAGTTAGTCACTAAAGACTGAAAACAATTGATTTCTTCTTCAAATGTGAAGAGAACGATGCAAGCCCAGGGAATATGATAAACAAGGAAACATGACACCACCAAAGGAACATAATAGTTTTCTCCTAACCAACCCCAAAGAAATGGAAATCTGTAATTTGCCTGATAAAAAATTTAAAATAGTTGTTTTAAGGAAACTCAGCTGCAAGAACACACAGGAAGACAATTCAGTGAAATCAGGAAAAAAATATAGACAAAATGTGAAGTTTAACAGAAAACTAGAAATCATAAGAAGTATCAAACAGTACCAAACCAAGCTGAAAAATACAGTGATTGAAATGAAACGTGCAAGAGAGAGCATCCATATCAGACTTGGTCAAGAAGAAGAAAGACTGGGTGCCTGGGTGGCTCAGTCGTTAAGCATCTGCCTTCGGCTCGGGTCTTGATCCCACATCGGATCGAGTCCCACATCGGGCTCCCTGCTCTGCGGGAAGCCTGCTTCTTCCTCTCCCACTCCCCCTGCTTGTGTTCCTGCTCTCGCTGTGTCTCTCTCTGTCAAAAAAATAAATAAATAAAATCTTTAAAAAAAAAAAAAAGAAGAAAGACTGTGAAGTAGAAGACAAATCACGTGACGTTATCCAGAGGAAGCAGAGAAAAAAAAATGAAAAGAGTGAAGAAATCCTATGGAGACTCTGGGATATTATTAAAAGAAACAAATTATGCATAATTGGAGCCCCAGAAGAAGAAGAGAGGGAAAAGGGGAAGAAAGCTTACTTGAAGAAATAATAGCTGAGAACATCCCAAATCCAGGGGACTGTTTGGACATCCATGTTCATGAAGCTCCTAAGTCCCTAAACAATTTTTACCCAAAAAGATTTTCTCTAAGACACACTATAATAAAACTCTAAAATTTAAGACAGAAAGTGAATTTTAAAATCAGCAAGAGAAAAAATACTCCCCACATACAAGGGAACCTCTCAAAAGGCTTATGGTAGATTTTTCAGCAGAAAACTTGCAGTCCAGGAGACAGTGGGATGATATATTCACAATACTGAAAGGAAAAAAAAAACCTGCCAAAAAAGAACACTTTACCTGGAAATGTTGTCCCTCAGAAATGAAAGTGAAGTAAAGAGTTCATTACCACTACAAGAAATGCTGAAAGGAGTTTTTCAAGCAGAAATGAAAGGATCCCAATTAACAACATGAAAACATATGAAAGTAGAAAACACACTGGTGAGGGTTAAGTATATAGTCAATTTTAGAATACTCTAATACTGGAATACCATGGTGTGTTAATCACTTAACTCTGATATAAAGGTTAAAGAACATAAGTGTTAAAAATAACTACAACTCAATTTATTAATGAATACACATTAATGCATAAAATTGATGTAAATTATACATCAAAAACAAAATGTAGGGGTAGTAGAATAAAAGAATAGAGTTTTTGTGTATGATTGAAGCTAATTTGTTATCAGTTATATTTATAAGCTGTTACATATAAGCTTCATGGTAACCACAAAGCAAAAACTGTAGTAGATACACAAAAGATAAAGAAAAAGGAGTCAAAGCCTCTTACCATGGAAAATCATCAATTTACAAAGGAAAATAGCAAGAGAAAAAGAAAGGAATGGGGGAACTACAAAATAGCCAGAAAACTACTAACAATATGGCATCAGTATGACATTGCTTATAAATAATTACTAAAATGCATTAAATGTATTACTAAAATAGATTAAATTCCCCAATCAAAAGGCATAGAGTGGCTGAATGTATTAAAAAAAAAAAAAAAAAGACCCAACTGTATACTACCTACCAGAAACTCACTTCAGCTTTAAAGACACACACAGGCTCAAAGTGAAGAGATGGAAAAAGAAATGCTGTGCAAATGGAAACCTAAAGGGAACAAGGGTAACTATAGTACATCAGACAAAATAGATTTTAAGTCAGAACTGTAACAAGAGGCAAAGAAAGTCATTATCTTATGTAAAGGGATCCATTCACTGAGAGGATATAACAGTTGTAAATAAAAAGGCATCCAGTGTGAGGGCATCTAAATACATTATGCAAATATTTACAGATCTGAAGGAAGAAATAGACAATACAATAATTGTAGGAAGCTTCAATACCCCATTTTCAATAATGGATAGACCATCCAAGAAGAAAACATTGGACTCAAACTCTACTTTAGAACAAATGGACCTAACAGGTGTGTGTGTGTGTTTGTGTGTGTGTGTGTATAGAACATTCCATTCAACAGCAACAGAATACACATTCTTTTCAAGTATACACAGATCATTCTCAAGGATAGATCATATGTTAGGTAACAGAACAAGCCTTAGTAAATTTAAGAGTAAAGTCATATTGAGCATCTTTTCTGACCACAATAAAATGAAACTAGAAATTAATTATAAGAAGAGAACTGGAAAATTTAGAAATATGTGGAAATTAAACCACACACTCCTGAACAACTAATACATCAAAGAAGAAACCAAAGGGAAATTAAAAAATATCTTGAGACAGATGAAAATGGAAACACAAAATGCCAAAATTTATGGAATGCAGTAAAAACAGTTTTAAGAGGGAATGCTTAGTGACGAATACCTACATTAAGAAAGATCTCAAATGAATAACCCAACTTTCCACATCAAGGAACTAGAAAAAGGAGAATAATCTAAGACCAAAGTTAGCAGAAGGAAGGAAATAACAAATTTCAGAGCAGCAATAAATGAAATAGAGACCAGTAAAACAACAGAAAAGATCAATAAAATGCTGTTTTTTAAAAAGATAAACAAAATTTACAAATCTTTAGCTAGACTAAGAAAAAAGAAGACTAAAATTAGAAATGAAACAAGAGGCATTGCAACTGATAGCACATAAATAACAAGGTTCATAAGAGATTACTGTGAACAAATTGGATAACCTAAAAGGAATGGATAAATTCCTAGAAACATACTCAAGACTGAGTAATAAAAATAGAAAATTTGAACAAACCAATATTAAGTAAGGTGACTGGGTCAGTAGTCAAAAATCTCCTAACAAACAAAAACTCAGAACGAGGTAATTTCACTGGTTGATTCTACCAAACATTTAAAGAATTATGTCAATTCTTTTCACACTCTTAAAAAAAAAAAAAAACTGAAGAGACGGGAACACTCTCAAACTCATTTTATGAGGCTAGCATTACTCTGATATCAAAGCCAGAGAAAGACACTACAGGAAAAAAAACAAAACAAAAACTATAGGTCAATATCTCTGATAAACATACATGCAAAAATTCTCAATAAAATAGAAGCAAACCAAATTTAGTAATTCATAAAAGGATTGTACACCATAAGTAAGTGAAATTCATCCCTAGGATGCAAGGGATGATTTATAATCTTTTATAAAAGGTAAAAAAAAAAAAAAGGGTCGCCTGGGTGGCTCAGTCGTTAAGCGTCTGCCTTCGGCTCAGGTCATGATCCCAGGGTCCTGGGATTGAGCCCCGCGTTGGGCTCCCTGCTCCGCGGGAAGCCTGCTTCTCTCTCTCCCACTCCCCCGCTTGTGTTCCCTCTCTTGCTGTCTCTTTCTGTCAAATAATTGAATAAAATCTTAAAAAAAAAAGATAAAAAAATATATATGGTCATCTCAATAGATGGAGAAAAAACACTTCAACTACAACACTGTTTTATGATTAAAAACTCTCAACTAATTGGGTATAGAAGAAATGAACCTCTTGTAATAAAGGCCATACATGTCGAGCCCACAGATAACATCATAGCCAATGGTGAAAGATTGAAAATTTTTCCTCTATGATCAGGAAGAAGATAAGAGTGTCCACTCTCACCACACCTATTCAACATAGTCCTGGAAGTCCTAGCCAGAGCAGTTAGGAAAGAAAAAGAAATAAATGACATCCAAATTGGAAGGGAAGAAATAAAATAATCTGTTTGCAGATGATATGATCTTCTTATACATAGAAAATCCTAAAGACTTCCCACAAAACCTGTTATAATTAGTAAACAAATTCAGTAAAGTTGCAGGATACAAATCAATATTAAAAAATCAGTGCATACACTAGCAAAGTACTATCTGAACAATCCTGTTTGTAATAGCATCAAAGACAATAAGATATTTTGGAATAAATTTCACCAAGGAGGTAGAATATCTATACACTAAATACTGTAAAACATTGATGAAATTGAAAACACACATAAATGGAAAGATACGAAAGATATGGTCAAAGTGCACAGACATGTAGTTAAAAGATGAGTAAGTTCTAGGGCTGTAATACACATCATGGTGACTATAGTTAATAATACTATATTATTCATTTAAAAGTTCCTAAATGAAGTTAAATTTTATCACTACACAAAAAACTAATTAGATGAAGGGATGGATATATTAACTAGCCTTATCATCACTTCACAATATATGTGCGTATCAAATCATCACACTGTATACCTTAAACTTACATAATGTTATGTGTCAATTATATATCAGCAAAGCTGAAATTGAAACACACATAAATGGAAAGATATGGATTGGAATAATTAATATTGTTAAAATGTTCATATTACCCAAAGACATCTATAGATTCAATTCAATCTCTATCAAAACACCAATGGTGTTTTTCACAGATATGGAAGAAGCAATCTTACAATTTGTATGGAACCACAAAAGACTCCAAATAGCCTAAACAGTCCCGAGAAAGAAGAACAAAGCTGGAGGCATCACACTTCCTGATTTCACACTGTATTTCAAAGCTACAGTAACCAAACAGAATGCTACTATAATACAAACAGATACATAGACCAATAGAACAGAATCAAGAGCCCAGAAATAAACTCATATTTATAAGATCAACTGATATTTGACAAGGAAGCCAAAATACTTAGTGGGGAAAAAGGATGGTCTCTTCAATAAATGGTTCTGGGAAAACTGGATATTCACATGCAAATGAGTGAAATTAGACTCATATTTTACACACTCACAAAAATTAACTGAAGATGGATTGAAGACTTATATAAAATCTGAAAGTGTAAAACTCCTGGAGGAAAAAATGGGGGAAAAGCCCCTTGAAATTGGTCTTGGCAACAATTTTTTTTTTTGGATATAATGCCAAAAGCACAAGCAACAAAAGCAAAAACAAACAAGTGGGACTACATCAAACTAAAAAGCTTCTGCACAGTAAGGAAAACAATCAATACAATGAAAAACCAACCTGTCGAATGGGATAAAATATTTGCAAACCATATATCAGATATGAAGTTAATATCTAAAATATATGAGGAACACATGCAATCCAATAGCAAACAGTCTGATTAACAAACAAACAGAGGACCTGGATAAACATTTTTCCAAAGAAGACATGCAGATGGTCAAGAGTTATGTGAAAAGATGCTCAGCATCACTTACAGGGGGAATTCAAATCAAAACTACAATGAGAGGGGCGCCTGGGTGGCTCAGTCGGTTAAGCGTCTGCCTTCGGCTCAGGTCATGATCCCGGGGTCCTGGGATCGAGCCCCGCATCGGGCTCCTTGCTCTGCGGGAAGCCTGCTTCTCCCTCTCCCTCTCCTGTTCCCCCTGCTTGTGTTCCCTCTCTCTCTCTCTGTCAAATAAATAAATAAAATCTTTAAAAAAAAATACTACAATGAGATATCACCTTATACCTGTTAGAATGGCTATCATCAAAAAGATAAAACAAGTGTTGGGAAGGATGTGAAAAGGAAATCCTTGTGCACCATTGGTGAGAATGTAAATTGTTGAAGCCACTATGGAAAACAGTCAAGTTTCCTCAAAAAATAAAAAAATGAAACTATGACCCAACAATCTCATTTCTGGGTATATAGTGAAATAAATGAAATCAATATATTGAAGAGACATCTGCACTCCTATCTTCATTGAAGCATTACTCAACAATAGCTAAGACATGGAAATGACCTAAGTGTCCATCAACAGATGAATTCATAAAGAAAATGTGAAAAATTAAATATATATGAATGTCATTCAGCCATTGAATAGAAGGAAATCTTATCATTTGTGACAATATGGAGAGATCTTGAAGGCCTTAATCTAAATGTAACAAGTCAATCAAAGAAAGATGCTGTATGATCATATATGTGGAATCTAAAAAAGCCGAACTCATAGAAAAAGAGAGTAGAACAGTGATTTCCAGGGGTTGGGGGTCTTGGAGGAAATGGAGACATGTTGGTCAAAGTGCACAGACTTGTAGTTAAAAGATGAGTAAGTTCTAGGGCTGTAATACACATCATAGTGACTATAGTTAATAATACTATATTATTCATTTAAAAGTTCCTAAATGAAGTTAAATTTTATCACTACGCAAAAAGCTAATTAGATGAAGGGATGGATATATTAACTAGCCTTATCACTTCACAATATATGATAGTGTATCAAATCATCACATTGTATACCTTAAACTTACATAATGTTATATGTCGATTATACGTCAGCGAAGCTGGAAAACATTTAAAAATTTTGCCACAAAAGTCAGCATTTATGAATGCAAACATAGTGAATATATAAAGACATGCATGGAAATATTAACCAAATTTAACATAGTGATTTATCAAGAGACCAAGGGAGAGATGAATGGGATATGTAAGGTTACAGGGAGCTATTCAACCACATAAATAATATTTCATTTCTTAAGCTTGGTACATTAGTATACATTATAATGCTTGTTATGCCTTTTGGATATCTGATACACTTTACAAAATACACATTCAGTTCTTTTTTACCTTATAAATTTCTCATTGATTAGAATATGTACTATTTAGCTTGATTTTTCTTTAATTTCTCATTTATATTAGCCCATCTCATATCTGTATAATTCAAAACATAAAAATTGGCTCATAATAGCTTTAATCTTCATTTTAAAACCTTTTAAAAATTAGCTGCCCATCAACATTGTATTGACCATCTACTCTTTGTGAGGTACTGTATCCACTATTAGAAGGGCAGAAATAAAAAAGAATAGCAACCCTGCTCTTGGGGATCTAGCAGTTCAGTGAAGAAGTGAATAATTATAGCATAAAAAGCAAAGTGTTATATGAAAGGAACAAATGAACTGGCTCATGAAGTCCTCATACATTGTTAGTCATTCTAGATACAGGGAACAATATATATAAAGGTGAAGTTGTGAACAAAGCATTGTTTCAAAACTTTGGATTTTCTAAAGTCTATCCAAAGTCTGACTATGTCTTAGGAAGATAATATTGCTTTTCTCAGCTCTGACAAGCTATTGTTATAATTCTGCTTATTATTCTCCATAGAATTTGTTTTCAAGACATTGTCACCTATTGCTCAGTTTAATTATGGAATTTAGGTATATTTTTCTTAGTTTCCTACAGAAACAGTAATTACTCTGGGAATAGTAATTTTTTTTAAAGATTTATTTATTTGACAGAGAGAGACACACCGATAGAGGGAACACAAGCAGGAGGAGTGGGAGAGGGAGAAGCAGGCTTCCCACTGAGTCTGATGTGGGGCTCGATCCCAGGACCCTGGAATCATGACCTGAGCCTAAGGCAGACGCTTAACAACTGAGCCACCCAGGCGTCACTGGGAATAGTAATTTTTTTTTCTTTTTCTTTTTTTTTTATTATGTTATGTTAATCACCATACATTACATCATTAGTTTTTGATGTAGGGTTCCATGATTCATTTTTTGCGTATAACACCCAGTGCTCCATGCAATATGTGCCCTCTTTAATACCCATCACCAGGCTAACCCATCCCCCCACCCCCTCCCCTCTAGAACCCTCAGTTTGTTTCTCAGAGTCCATAGTCTCTCATGTTTCGTCTCCCTCTCCGATTTCCCACCCTTCATTTTTCCCTTCCTGCTATCTTCTTTTTTTTAACATATAATGTATTATTTGTTTCAGAGGTACAGATCTGTGATTCAATAGTCTTACACAATTCACAGTGCTCACCATAGCACATACCGTCCCCAATGTCTATCACCCAGCCACCCCATCCCTCCCACCCCCCAACCACTCCAGCAACCGTCAGTTTGTAATTTTAAGTGGTTCACAAATGAGTGTATCCTAAACAAAGCTCCTGTGCTGTAAATCTTATCCATCCAATTTATAGTGCTGACTTCTGGGAAATAATAAAACTTGTTTCTATATTGGAAAATGAAGTAGTTTGTAATTTAAGAAGGAGACAAAGAGAGCAAGAGAAAAAGAGCATTTTAATCGGGTTTAGGGCTTGACTAACTGGCTTTCTTTAGTGTTGGGTTTACCAGGACAAAATGTGGCACATTGGGATTGCTGCTCTAACAGAAGCTCAATCTGCTGGAAGAGCACAGAGGCTGATGAATTTCCAGGGTGCGGGAATTGGGAAAAGCATCATGTAGGAGATTTATTTGATCTGGGTCTTGGCATTTGGGAGGATTTGAAATGGACAGAAAAAGAGAACATCGTAAATAAATGGAACAAGTCACAAACAAAATGGCACAGTGACTGTTTAGAGATTAAAAATTAGATCACAAAGAGTTCTTGGATATTGACTTTAATCCTAATTATCAATTAATAGCTTGATGAGGGGCACCTGGGAGCACTCAGTCTGTTAAGCATCAGACTCTTGATTTCGGCCCAGGTCAAGATCTCAAGATTGTGAGATCAAGCCCTTCGTGGAGCTTCCCGCCCAGAGAGGACTCCGCTTTTATCTGTCTCCCTGTGCCCCTCCCCCCACTTGTGTGTGTGCGTGCGTGGTCTCTCTCTCTCTCCCTCTAAAATAAATCTTTTTTTTTAAAAAAAGAGCTTGATGGAGAGCCTACTATGAACAAATCACTGTGCTTAAGAGATTATAGCCTCAAAGGATTTAGAAGCTCAAGGGATGAAATAAAGGCATATAAAAATAAACCTAAAATTAAAGACAGTATGTGTTTGAAATTAAGAAGTACATTCAGGCATTAGATGTACAAAGAGAGTTAAATCTCACCTCAGCACCAAATAAACACAAGACTCACTTGTGAGAAACACCCTTCCAACAAGAACTCCAAGTTACCTTTACTTGCATATTCATTCTCCCTCATTCCTGGAAATATCTGCCATGTGAAGTATGTTTGGAATGCCTAATTATCATTCTCAGTACGTGGTTTTGGGAAAACAAAGTGTTTAGCAGAAAATAACTTGAAAAAGTATTCTAGCAATACCTGCATATTGAAAGGAATCTTCCAACATTGGCAAAACCCCCAATCTTCCGAGTATGTCCTTCTTCTCACTTGAAGAGTCTAAAATTGTACAGAATTTTTTGTTCCAGATTCCAGGATCCCCTTCTGACTTTTCAGCCTTTCCCAGGTTTTCCAAACTTTTTTGGAACCTGTAGATTCTTCTACTACCACTGACACATTCTTAGGTAGGTTGTGCTGAAATAATCTACATTCAGACTCATAATCTTAGTAGAAAAGAGAGGAAATTGAGCATTAATATTGATATTAACACCTTCTTCCTTTTTGTTTCCTTTCTGGTATAGTATTTGAATTCATTTACTATAGGTAAGAGGAGTAAGTTCTATTCTCTGTAATTTGGACAGCTGTCTCTCAAATAGATTCCTTACTCATTCTTCCTCCTCATTCCTTCTTCCTTTACCCTCAACACACACACACACACACACACACACACACACACACACACACCCCTACCAGATTCCAAATCATCTTCTTGAAGTTTCCCTGGCAGTTCTACTTCCTCACATGTGTTTTACAAATGCATTTAAATAGAACTGGCTGCATCATTTGCAGTGTGCAGTGAAAAATGAAAATATGAAACCCCTTGTTTCATAAGCAAGAAAAGAAAAAGGCTTTTCCTTTCTACTATGGTCTCTCTGGACCTGTCATGTTGGGTTTTGATTTGGGTTTGGGTTTGGGTTTGCTTTTTTTGTTTTGCTGCTATTTAATGTTGTGCTTCCTCAGCTCCAGCTATACTCACAAATAAATGCAGACCCTGTCCTAGGATGTGAGGTACGTGGGGTGTGCACACCCAACCCAGCCCTTATTGCATATGCACCCAGATTCTGGCCAGGGGTGAAGGAAAGAGGAAGTCTCTGGCCTGGAGCAGTTGAAGAGGTGGAGGGGAGGGTGGGACAGATTGGTCCCAGGAGGTGGCAGGAGGCAGGATTTGTACCTGATCTGACTCTCCAAGCTCTGAGTGCATTCTCTATTAGCCCGTCAGATTTCACTTACAAAAGCAAAGATAAAATTATTTAATAAAGTTTAAATTGTTAGTAATTTGAAGGCAGCGACTGCAAAGCATTAAACCCTAAGAGGAGGGAGCTCTGTGCATTTGCAGTGGTCACAGGCCCATGCAATTAGGAGTGAGGCCCATCATGGTTTAGTGTTGCCATACTGTTGTTTTTAAGTTTTTCTTAAGTTTTCTTTTCACAGACAATTTCTGTGGACCTATGAATGTAAGACAGGAAGAAAAGAACTGTATATACTTTGATGAGGTTGGGGGTAGGGTGGGAAACACAGGCAGAGAAAGAAGGGTTCTTCCTCTAAGGAATAGAGTAGATGAAATAATGCTGCCAGAAATATAATAAACTCCTGGAGGTTTCCCTGGAACTCTTGGTATTTAATTCTTTTAATGAAATTTTATGTTGACTTTGGAAGTAACAGCTATCCCTCATCAGGCTCCAAGATATCATTGAGCAATTTTATGTACTTTTTTTTTCCTTAAAGAAATGTGCAACTTAAGCTTGTTAAAAATACTGTATCTAATTAGGTTGAACCATATAAAATCACGGATATTCAATAGTTTATGACCTACAAAAACAGCAGTTTCATATGTTTCCACCTAATATTACCTGGCCAAGGTTCCTTTCCTCTTTAATAAGTATATACAAATAGTATGTCTCACTTTTCATTTTCTTCAATACAACTTCAGCTGCTAGGTAATTTTGCAATATTATATTGATTTTTAACAAAATATTTCAGCATTTTCCTGAACACATTAGTGTTTCTGTGAAGTTTAAAGGAATGCCCTTGATTAACATTAGAAAATTGATCTGAACTGATAAACTAGAAAGTAGAATAAAGGCAGAAGCCAACACGTTTGCCTTGATGGAAACCAGAAGATAAGATACTGCCTTAGTTCCTGGGGGAGTCCTTCCCCCATGATACCACTGAGCATTGCTTTTTATGTGTAGTCTTAAGAAACAGGCAGATCTGTGGGGGTAAATCTATTTCTTCTACTTGTCTTTACTTCTCTCTTTTTAGAATTGGTTTGTTATGTGTTTGAAAATAAATTGGGATACATTTTCTTTAATCAACCATCTTTTTTCTTAGCTTGGTAACATGTAGGAGGTAGAAAGAAATATAAGGTAGTCATTGATTCTTTCAATTAGAAAAATTCTAATTTTGCCTGATACTTTAGGCTGGGCTCAGAGACTAACAAGGACAGGTCCCCCTAAAAAATAAGTAATGAAGAAGGGGACAGTGATAAACTATTAGATCCACAAATTTCTAAATTTTCTATTTGTACAACTGAATTTCTTCACTTGCTTCAATTTCTGGAATATTTGAATTGTAAATTTCTTATTCAGATATTTATGGAATAAGTGGTCATAAGTAATAAAATGCTTTACTTTGGAAAAAAGCAAATATTGTTTTTGAAATCAGTAACTCAGGAGCATTATAAAAATGATAGAAGTACACTGACATGTTATAGCCTAATGTCACAAGCTTGACAGCTAGCAAAAAATATAATTAGAAAAATTGGCAACACTAATATTAAAATCAAACTTTGATGTAGTGCTTTCTTTCTGAAAGAAAATTGTTAAGATCAAAGAAAACCAAGATATTTAAATTTCATTTTTTTAAAAGTGGCTTGCCAAATTTACATTCTGGAAAAAAAGTTATTATGCAATGACTGAAACCCAAATCTTAACAAATAAAGTCACAATATAATTAATGTCGTATGATTTAGGAGCCTCACTGATGAAATTTTACTCCAAACATTAAGGAAGTTTGTCCTGGAGTGCCTCCGGCCTGTATTATGGCATCACTTGTCAAACTTTCTGTTTTCTTTTTAAGCACAGAATTGTTATTCCTGTGTGTTGACTGCAGACTCTGCCTTAGTTTGGGGGCTATTAACATCTATCAGGATCAATTGTACATACTTGAACTAAGAAAAATTTACTTGACAATTCTAATGGCTGTGAAAAAGCCATTACAGAGTCACAGAAAAAAGAGAGGAAAAAATGCCAAGGCACACCAAAGAACCAGAGGAGGAATTTTTTCTTTTTCTCTTACTAACTCCTACCATTCTCCCTATTTTTAGTCCCAACTGTATTTTTTTCTTGTCCTTTTTTACAGAGTTAAATGCATGTTTCTCAGTGCCTCTGCCTTTGTGTTCTGTTGAAAGCATGCATGTATGATACAGGCACATGGCCTTGGAGCTGTGGGCCACTGGGAACACATGGCAGTCAGTGCAGGCTGACGCAGCCGACACCAGGGACCAGACCTTCCTTTAACAGAACAGCAAAGAGAATGAAGGAAATCTCCTAATGGGTGGTGTTTGTCAGGCCACCAGAGCAGCGCTGCTTCCTGTTCTGTTCTGCCCAGAACCTTTCAAACAGCAAATAGGAGAATGATGCCATTGGCCGGTGGAGTCGTTTCTGAGTCTTTTCCATTCTTTTCCAAAGCAGCTCCACCCAGCAAATCCCTTATAAGCCTCAAGGTTGTATTTAGAGTAAATAGGCCTAGAGAAGGTAACCAGAAAGCTTTATGTAAGTTCAGCCAAACAACTTGTAAATAGGTATGGCAGAGGATTTGGGCAGACATAATTGATTTTCCTTTAAATAAAACAAAAAGCTATGTAATTCTTATTGCCATTTGGTAAATAGTTGCCAATTCCCCCCAAGACATTAAGTATTTACTTATTTTTCCTTCTGCTCCTGCCTCCTGTTGTATTCGTATTTTATAAAGCAAGAAAATGGGTGAAAATGCACGTTGTCCCAAAGGTTGCTTGTAGAGAGATGGAGAAAGGGGCTGTCAAGGAACCATGCATTTGATTGCCAAACCAAACAACCTGTTTATGACAATAATTCTGTAATCTCAGCATCTATTTAGAATGCAGGAGAGATCTTCTCAGGGAGAAGAAATGCTCAAAGAAGAAAAAAAAAGGAAGAAAGAAAGAAAAGAAACAGATTTTACTTTTAGCTCATCTTCACATTTGCAAGGGACAATAAGCGAGATTCATTAAGCCATTTGTTTCTGTCATCTGCCATGATTCAAAATGAAATACTAAATGTTTCATGGACTCAGAAAAAGAGTAGAATTTGTCTTTGTGTTGGCTGTGCAAAGGCGGTGTGGCTTACAGCCCCCATACAAGAGGCCTGACGGATGAAAGGGGGAAGGGTGGTGCCATCTGAATGATGATGGGCTAATATCATCACCCTCTTGTCAGCTGTAATAGGCTTTTCCTCACAGAAATAATTCATAAAACCGCTACATTATATTCTATCCCTGACAGGCCCTATCTATCCTCCAACCCAGCAGGCTCACAACTAATAAGAAAATATGTGGTTCAGGAACCCTGAAAAATTAAACAGGTAGTTTATGAACAATTTGTTTCATGGGGATGTTTATTATGTTTATTAAATATTGAGCCTTTAATGTTTTCCCAGTGCAGATGATATCATAAAAATGCTGACTTAAGCCTCGGATGTATTCTTAGAAAATGACATTTTACACCACTAGTAGTACATAGTAAATAACTAAATTATAGCAGCTTATGTGTGTGTATAGAGACAGGATGTAGAAAATGTAATTTATAATGTATCTTTATGTACACGTGTATGTGAGATGCGTCCTTGTGTATCCTTGTGTATCACGTTCAAGCCTTCATCGTAGGCTTAGGTTTAAAAGTAAGTTAGGGAATACCATTATTTTAGTGCTTTTCTTGGGGAAGGTCAGCTGGAGGTTTGCTTTATTGCTTACACTAAAGGAGAAACCTTGAGTTCAGTGTTTGAGGCATCAAGAGTACACATACTCTGGGCACTAATAATAAACTTAATCAGGAGTGTTACTTTGTAAGTACAATTTTTATAGAAATCTGTTATCTGGGTTTTCTCTGGAGACCAATGTCTGTGAGAATAGGAGGGTAAAATGGCTCCTGGTAATGTGATGTTCTCTATTTGAAAAGTACCAAATTAGATACAGAAACTGTTCTGCAGAGAGTCAGCAGAGAAAGTGCATGAAGCATGTTCTTCCCGTGCTCATACCTTGTGCATTACCAGCTTGGCTGTCATAATACATTTAATCAGTGTGACAGTAAATGATCTTCTGCTGTAGACAAGCAAGTGGAAGATTATCTGCATCTTACAGGGTTAATGGCCCTTTCATAATAAACAATACCCACAGTATGAAAATAAGGCAATAATTCATGTACATATTTCAGAAACACATGCCCAAGGTGATTTACAAAGGAAGTAGGATCAAACCTGTGGTTAAATGCTATAGCATTCCAGGCCACAGCTTTACTGATCTCAAAAGGACATCTTAATTTACTATATATGCCCACAGAGAAACATACACATAGACATTTTGTAATGAATACATCCTCCTAGGGTTTCACCGAGGGTATAGGTACATGTAATGTGAAAATTCAGATGAAATAGAAAATATCAGCATGAAGAGGTTAAATGTGGAATCTTTTTGAAGAGTGGTTATCAGTGTATCAGTTTCATGCTAGGGGAGTTCTTTAGGGGCCACTCATCGACCTTTATTTTCTAGGACTTTCATAAATATCCAAAATGATGGGATAGAGAGAAACTCACCCCAAGCTTGAGGAAGAACCTGAAAGCTAGCATCCAAATTAAGGGTGACTTGTAAATTGGGAGGCGTGGTCAGAGGTAAGCAGAAGAGGATTCGGAAAGGGGAGGTCTCCCTAGAGTAAGAAGCTAAGCTTGCACAGATGAGGTGGGGGAATGCCAAAATCTCTGCAGGCATGGCAAAAAGCTTTCATTGTGGATAATAAGCCAGGTGATAGCAAAACAGAATGAGGATCTAAAAATCAGGCAAAATACTGCAACTATTAAAATAGTCTGGCTTAGGGAATAGAAAACAATTGTTGTGTTCTGTCCTGCTCAGTTTCTGAGTTGTTTCCAGCTTCTGGAAATGAAGAGTGGTATAGAAAATCTGGATGGAAAGGTTAAGGGGTTGAGGTGTATAGCTTGCATAACAGAATGGTGAGGCTGAATAACTATCTTTATCTCTAATGGGTTCTTATCTGGAGATGGGCAACAAACAGTTTTCCTTTTTTCCCAGTAAACTAGTCCAGCAGGATGAACTGAGATTAAATGCATTTCTTTTTTAAATAACGAGATCGTTAGGTAGCAAAAGAGGTGTATTCTGTTGCTGAGATTTAAAAAATAGATTTGATCTCTATTTGTTAGGAATAGGCTAGAAGCAGCTTGTCCTTAAGAGGAGGCTGGTTTTTAGCCCTCATGTGGTTCCTTCTTGCTTTAAGAATCTGTGCATGTATGCACGACTGAGTCTCTATCCCTGTACACAGTTTCTGACATTTCCACTGAGAGTGTACATTAACAATTATTTGGCCAATCTGGAGCTTCTTTTGAAGTTTAATTCTAAACGATAAAAACTCTAACTCTCCTTTACCAAATACCTTTTCCGAATGGTAGGTAATGTTCTAATAAAGTTGAAATGTATGCATTTACACTCAACCCCTTTGGAATATTACGTCCTGGTGTAGATTTACTGAGGTGAGGTTGCTACTGCTGGAGCTGATATCCACTGAAAGGCAGTGGTCAGTTCTTGCCAGGGTGGGGAGGGCAGAGGGGGATGTGTGTGTGTGGGGGTAACCCTTCCTATGTTGCCTGTAGCTGCCTATGCAATCTCAATTTGTTTATGATGCCAAGAACCCTGAATACTTCTCTGCACATGAGACAGACAAAATGGACGGTGGTTTGTGGAGAGAAAAAATTTACTCTGGGTCATTAAAGAACCATGAACATCCTAAACAGCATAAGGCTATGTTTGGTCTCTGGGGCTCATGTTGTGCTACCAATTTCAGACCTCTCCCTTTTAGAGAAAGGCAGTTGATGGCAATTAATTACCCCTGGATAGCACATACAGCTGCAGCCTATGTATGGCAACAGAAGAGAAATTAGATTTAATTGGCCTTAGCACAATCAGGAATGTGGCATTTATTTAATTATGACTTGTTGGGAATGGAGCCTTGATTAGTGTTTTATTGCAATTTTAATATTAATAATATAATTAATAACACATACAGCATATAAAAATGAAATAAATTTCTGGGATGTTACGTTAAGGTATTACGTGTTATTTTTAGAAATGCATGAAGTGTGTTCTTTTGACAATCAAAAAATTCTCAATTATATCAAAAATGAAGGGTTTCTTACCCTTGAGTGTCAGTCACATTGATTATTTCAAAGTTTTCCTTTATCAAGCCAGGTCCTGACGCATCCTCAGCAGAGCTTATATTAGTGGGTGAAATGATTCATTGAAACCCAATTTATTTTCTATTTTGGTCTGCTTTTTGGCTTTGAAGTTAAAATGTTTGTCATTAAGTGCCCTTGCATCTCTTAGTTCGTAATAACTGGGATTTCTTAAAAGGGAAAAGAAAAAAATTGGTGTTTGAACAAAAGTACAGAAAATAAAATATTCTAACTATATGGGGATTTTAAAGTTGTCATAATTCTCAAATACTCCTTTAGCTTTTATGGAAATATTTGCCTAGGAAAATATCTTCTGTCATGTTAATAAAATAATTGCACTTACCCTCTGATTATTTACATAGTATTTTTCCCAGTTTATGTATCTTAAATAAAATCCTTTAAAGTAAGCCTCTAGCGTTCTTTACCCTATGGTTTTATAGGATGAACATTTGCTCCTAATTCGAGGAAATATACTGCATTATAATCTACACTTAAACAGTCTCCCTGATGGGAATGTCCCCCCCAAATGCCACACAGACTAAACAAAATGAGCGCTTCTGACTGCCATGCTGTATTAAAAAAAATCTGTCTTATATTCCACACATACCAGGCAATCTTTCTGCACAGTTTCACACAAAAGCAGCAGGATTAGAAGTGCTTTGCAGTTGCATCAAACATTGGTAAATGGAGGAAAAGCAACACCCCGTGGTCCTACAGATGTTTATAAAACTGCAGCGGTTGTGTGTTCTAGAGAGTAAAGAGGCATTGTCTTGCCACACTCGCGATGGTCACACAGAGTTGCCTGCAGTGTAGAGAACGCTGTTTGTTCTTCATGCCTCCATCTCTGCCAATGTGATGCTGAAATTTTATACTCGGAGTTAAGTGGAGAGAAAGTATATCTAGCTCAGAGGGCAAGCAAAGAAGCTAGAAAGACCAGCCATAAGTTCACAGTGTCAGGGCTTGGAGCGGGGGTTACTTTACGGAGGACAGATTTTCTACTTTCCTTGAATTGTTTTTTCATCATCTGAAAAAATATTAATGAAAAACACAGAGGATAATAGACACTTTTTAGAAAATATCTGCTGGGTATATATATCCCTGTTCAAGATACATATGATATCAAAGTAAAAGATGGGTTTGCCCTTAAAAAATCATGAAAGAACCAGAGAATCAAAGTAATTGTGTGATTGATCTATGTGGGGCCCCCACCCCAGAAGCAGCATTCAGAAAATCCAATCCAGACTTTGGAGTCAGGAGACCCCACTGTCATTCTTGTTATCCTGGCAGGAACTGACTCTGTGACTCAAGGAAGCTCATCAATTCCTTGTCTCCAACTCAGTTTCCTCATTTGCAAAATAAAGAAGTGAAACTCCTCAGATGATCTGTGAGCCCTCTTCACATCTAATATTCTATTATTTTTATCTATAGGAAAGAGAGGAAGTCATGGGGCTTTACAAAGAAAAGGAAACATCCTAAAGTTCAGAGATGCTGTTTTGTAAGGACAAGTCAAAGATGTAGTCAAAGCAGCAGAACAGGAGCTCTTCACCAAAATATATCCCTAGGAAAATTGACTCAAAGACCTAACAGGAAAACAGGAAGGAGGGGGAGGCAAACAATTGTTTCCTTTTTTTCTTCAGGAGCAGGGACACCTTTCATAAATACGAGGGAAATCTGCCACTGTTTGATGTGCTGTGGTCCTCTTAGAATGAGCTCCACCTGGCTTTGGGGCTTCACACATCCTGCCCCATGGCCTAAGTCCTTCATGCAGGGCTCTGTTAATGCTGAGGAAACACCTCAGCTGCCTTGAATTGACCTTTACGAGTTAAACAAGAGAATGGGACATGCAGAATGGGTGAAATCATAACCTGAAATTATAGCCACCTTTGTTATTTGACACCATGCATCAGAAATAAGTTAAATATTAACATGTACCTGTACATTTATATGTGTCTATAAACATAACCCCCACCTTCCTGTGAACGTCACTGTTTTTGTTTGACTAGTTGTGGGGCTGTTTTCGAGATCTGCCAGTTGGAAGTAACTACGTTTTGTTAAGTTAAATGAACTTGGACAGGGAAAGAGTCCATTATAGGAGAAATTTTATATAAACATAAGAGGAACTGAATTACTTGTTGTTACTTTAAACCAATGACAAGTATCATTATCCAAAGTGTTGTTGGTTTGGTACAGGAGCTGTGTGTGCTCCTGATGTACTTTCTTTACTTTTCTGCAGGAAAAAAAAAAAAAAAAAAAAAAACAACCCTCAGACACAATGTCTAATAGCAGCATGTACCTGTCAACAGAGAAGTCCACAATATGAAATCACCACTGTAAAAGCTATTGGAGACTGGCAGCAAACAACCCATGCTTGACAGAACACCCAAACCTTTGGTGCCTAAGAAGCCAGTTGCAAAGCAACAACTTAGGACTGGAATTTTATTTCCTATTCCTCTAACCCCATCTTCCCGTCACTCTTGTACACAATATGTAACTACAATGAAGACTTCCAATGAGAACAAGGCATCAGGGATTCTTGTAGCAATTATCCTCAAAATAAAAATATTATACACACACACACATACACACACACACATTCATGATCAAGAAAATAAAGCCAGGTAAACACGAGTAGATATCTGTTTGGTACAATTCCAGAGGTGATGCATCCAAAATTTCATTGTCAAGGTACAGCTTGACATGTCCCTTTTAATGTAACTCATTACGTTTACAGATATGTTTTCTGAGGTGTTGAGAATAGAATGGCTGATTGGAGCTGGTATTTCATTCACGGGGAAAGAAGGGCATAGATGTTCATGATGCATGTGGCTGCTTAAGGCTCCTATCTAAAAATATTTCTCTTGTGTGGAAAAATGTAAAGATATATTTTTAAGCTAAAAATTATATATGTCAGGGGAGCTCTAAGTGCCTTGGTAAGGTACTGCTTTTTGTTGGAGTTCATTAAAGTCTCTTGGAGATAAATCTGGTCTCTTTGACACCGTGTTGGGAAACTGGGGAATAGGGCAAGGATTAGGAGGTTGAGAAAAGGAAGGAAATCCATGTTTTTGGTTCAGGAGGAACTTGTATTCTTTAAAGGTAGTTTCTAGGTGTTATTTTTCAAACTGATTTTGTAGATTTGTATTTGGGGGGAAAGGTGGGCAGGAGAAATGAGTGATTTCTATATATCCTTGTATATAGTGTACAAATGTAACATGTATACTCCAGCCAATAACCTCCTTTATAAATAATATGTGCTGCATCTTAAGACTGATTTCCAAGGTTCTACTGCAGGACTGAATTCAGAGCCTTTTCTTCTTATATATTTGGTTTGTTTATTGGTTAATAACTTTGATTTAAGTTTTGGAATCTAAAAGTTAAACCAGAGACTTGATTGGACTTGGGGAAGTGTCACTACTTCTGTGATGTGATTACAACACACCAAAGAAGGTGTGTTGTAACTGATACAGCTATGATGGATCAAATTATCTGTCCCCCGCTGGCCCCAGGTGTTTATCTTATAGAGAGGTTTTCGCTGCCTCAGAATCCACTTCCTCAGTCCTAGATTTCCTCTCCCTTTGGTGAGCTATTTTAGCTTGTCTCCAGTTGACCAGCAAAACAGCATCACATCCCTGACACCAGAAGGGGAAATAAAATCACCTTAAAAAATGTTTTGGGGGCCCCTGGGTGGCTCAGTTGTTAAGCATCTGCCTTCGGCTCAGGTTATGATCCTGGCATCCTGGGATCGAGTCCCGCATTGGGCTCCCTGCTCGGTGGGAAGCCTGCTTCTCCCTCTCCCACTCCCCCTGCTTGTGCTCCTGCTCTTGCTATCTCTCTCTCTGTCAAATGGATAAATCAAAAAATCTTAAAAAAATGTTTTGGGCGTGCCTGGGTGGCTCAGTCGGCTAAGCATCTAACTTCGGCTTGGGTCATGATCCCAGTGTCTTGGGATCCAGCCCTGCATCGGGCTCCCTGCTGGGTGGGGAACCTGCTTCTTCCTCTCCCTCTGTGGCAATCCCTGCTTGTGCTTGCTCTCTCTCTCTCAAATAAATAAAAAATAAAAAATAATGTTTCGTTGTCAATGTTTTATAATTTTGAAAGATGGAAAAAAGTTGTCTGCACATCACACACTGCAAATACCTGGTAAACAACAGGGCGCACAGACTCTAAGGAAGAGAAAAAACAAATCAAACTTTTGCCTCAGGGAGGAATGAGCAAGAGAGGATTTTATTATTTCCATGTGTTATTTTGAATATATTATTCTGAACAGCACTTAGCACCTTTGTGGTGCTAAATTAATTTAAAATGATAATGTTTTCTCTTCCTTTCTAAGTGATCTCTTCTGTGGGTGTTGTAGGATACAGGTGGTAGGCAGAAAACGTGGAGGTTTTGATCTCACATATGAAATATTTCAAGTTTCTAAGTTTTTACATACCCAGTTTGTTGCTGGGTAACACACTGTGGAGGTAGAATATGATTATATTTCCAGAATGAGTATTTTCATCAGTTTATAAAATTGTGTATTTATAAAGCTGTTAACTTTTTAAAGATTTATTTATTTGAGAGAGAGAGAGAGGGAGGGAGGGAGAGAGGATGGACAGAGAGAGAGGGAGAGAGAGAATTTTAAGCAGACTCCATGCCCAGCATGGAGGCTGACCTGGGGCTCAGTCTCACCACTCTGAGATCATGACCTGAGCTGAAACCAAGAGTTGGACTCTTAATCGACTAAGTCACCCAGGTGCCCCAAGCTGTGTTAACTTTTTAAAAGCATTTCATATTTGCCTCTTAACCTTCCAACTTCCCCAAGTGTTAGTTAGATGAGGTGATATATTGAATAATTTACAGAAGAGGAAGGTTAAATGACTTATTCCAATTTGGAGGTAATGTTATCACTACAAGCCAAATGTTGTCTCTTCTACCTCACAGTGAAACCAGAGTAGACAGAGATTGTACTTGAAATAGAAAGCAGGGATCCTGCTGGAATCTATTTCAGAAATCGTTAGGTTCTAGGAAACCAGGATCCTTGGTTCAAGTTGGGCTACAAAGGTTTTCCAGGGAGACACACAAAAGAAACTGGCTCCTGTAGAATTACCTTGTAATAAAATGTGGTCAGTTTGTAATCCCCTCTCTGTTCTTTGCTCTTAGGTGTTGCTGTTGTTACCCCTGTGGTGGTTGTTTCAGATAAGGGTGCTAGGCTTCATAAAAGGAATATATGACTCCTCAGAGCTAGACTCAAATGAAATAGTGCCCTCACTTCTTTTCTTTGCAGTTGGGACCTCTTTTCTCTTATTGCTCTATGCTTGCTTTTCTTTCTTCTTGTCAAACTGAACTTCAGGAAATAAATTGGTAACATTCTCTGATATATGTATATTATATATTATGTATATATACATATACATATATATATATAATATGTTATATATATATATTTTCATTCTCTAATCTGAGAATTCAGGTTATGTTTCACACACACTCTCACACAAACTTTAAGTTAGGTAGATTTCTGTTGTCCTCTCCAACAGTGTAAACACGGGAACAGACCCTCACGTGCAATTCTGGGTATGGGAATGTAAGTCAAAAGTATACTTGAATGATAAAGAGACATTTAAAAGAGAATGTGGGTGCCTGGGTGGCTCAGTGGGTTAAGCACCTGACTCTTGTTTTCTGCTCAGGTCATGATCTCAGGGTCATGTGATCAAGCCCCACATCAGGCTTCCCACTGGGCATGGAGCTTGCTTGGGTTTCTTCCCCCCACCCAACCATCCCCCCCACTTGCATGTGCGTGCTCTCTCTCTGTGTCTTTCTCTAAATATAAATAAATAAATAAATAAATAGTCTTTAAAAGAGAATGAATATTTTAGAAGTGAATTGAAAGAAAAATACTAGTCACGGACACTGTAGGCAAGGTATGGACATGGAGAGAGAGGGGGAAAGAAGGGAGGAAGAGAGAGAGAAGAGGTACAGAGAGCCAGAGAAGGAGAAAAGAAAGACAAAGAAGAAAGCAGAAGGGAAAAAGGAAAAGGAGAGGATGGAAGCAAAGAAAGAAGGCAGAGAAATGGGAAAGGAAGGAGAAAGAAACAAAAAAAAAAAGGAAGGAAAAGAAATAAGCAATTTGACAAAGAATGGGGGTAGAAAGAAGAAAATACATGTTCCTTTTAAGAAAACAGTAAAAACAGGAAGTTCCAGATGGGAACTTGTTTTTAGAGACTTTGAAGTTAAGTTTAACATATGAATATGGTAATAGTATTAAAATGATAAAGTAGTAAGGATGGATTTTTCTTTTTAAGTCTGAAGATGTGGATATAGAAGACTATGGGCAGACATCTCCATCACCGTTTAAAATAAAAATAAATAATTTAAAACTAATTACATCCTGAGCTTTGGCTTCATGTCTTAATTGTTCAAATGGGAAATTTTGATCAAGAGCTGTTTGAAAGTTTAGCCCCAAGTGCTTTGATTACTCTATTCTCATAATCAACCTTAAAGATAAGTTCCCTATGAATTATTAATTTATACATTCAAAGATATGATTCTTTGGATTTGATTATTTTTAAATTTGGGTGGCAAACCATTATTAATGAGTCATGAAATCGACTTGGATGGTAATAATCACTATTTTTTATAAAAAATAAAATAGAATAAATAGGTATTTATTAACTTGGCTTAGAATTGAAATGTAAAACTGAGTGTAGCATGTACAGGAAGAATAAATATTGATTTCTGAAACTTTTGTTTCAGTTGTGTGTGTGGTATGTATGTGTGTACCCGAAATATATGTATGTATTCATCCAAAAAGTAAAATGCTTTCCTTATTGCAGGTGATGATCAAAACATTTGAAAAACACTGATCTGGGTGGTATTGAACAAAAGCTCACCAGGATATGTATATGACATGTTCTTTGGGATATTTTAACAGTGTCTTTATTCCTGATGGGAGGATGGTTTATTTCAAAATGTGTCCATTTTGTTTTTTAGGTCATCCTATTTCCAGAGTTAATTTTTCATTCAAAGGTATCACTTGATTAATGAATGTATGTAAAAAGTGCTTTAGTTGAATTGCAGATGAATTACAAATTAAAACAACAATGAGATATTACTGCATACCTACTAAAATGGTCAAAACCCAAATCTCTGACAATGCTAAATTGCTGGTCAGGATGTGGAGCAACAGGAACTGTCATTCATTGCTCTTAGGAATGTAAAATGGTACAACCGTTTTGGAAGACAGTTTCTTACAAGACTAAACATACACTTACCATATAATCCAGCGGTTGTGCTCCTTGGTATTTACTCAAATGAATTGAAAACATGTCCACAAAAGAGTCTGCACATGGATATTTATAGCAGCTTTATTTATAATTGTCAAAACTTGGGGTAACCAAGATGTCTTTCAGTAGGTGAATGAATAAATAAACCGTGGTACCTCCAAACAATGGAATATTATTCAGTGCTAAAAAGAAAGGAGCTATCAAGCCATGAAAAGACATGGAGGAGACTTAAATGTGTATCACTAGAAGAAAATGTTAGCGAAAGGAACCAATACGAAAAGGCTGCATATGGTGTGATTTCCACTATATACCTTCTGGAAAATGCAAAACTATGGAGGCAGGAGAAAGATCTCTACTTGCCAGGAGTTAGTGGGGGAGACATGAATAGGCAAAGGATTTTTAGGGCAATGAAACTATTCTGCAAAATACTAAAATGGTGAATACATATTCTTAGACATTTTTAAAAATCCATAGAATGTACAAGACCAAGAGCAAACCCTAATGTAAACTATGGACTTTGGGTGACAGTGATGCATCAGTGTAGGTTCACGGATTGTATCAAATGTACCACTGTGGTACAGGATGTTGTTAGTGAGGGAGGCTGTGCACGTGTGGGGGCAGGAGGTATATGGGAATTCTGCACTTCCTGTTCAGTTTTGCTGTGAACTTAGAAATACTCTAAAGTTTGTTAATTAAAAAAGGGATATGCACTAAAATATTGATTTGCATTGCCACATTGACCTCCAATAAATGATACCAATGTATTCTTCCCTTAATGTTGTATGGGAGTGTTAGTTTCCCCACACTCACACCAACTCTGTTTACTGTTAATTTTGCTATATATATTTACCATTCCAGTATGTGAAAATAGTATCTCATTACTGTTTTAATTTGCATATCTTTAATTTATGGTGAAATCTAAAGCATCCTTTCCTATGTTTATGAGCTATTTATATTTCTTTTTATAACTGCCTATTCATGTTCTTTGACAATTCTGTGGTTTTTAAAGTTGATGATAATTAAGAAAAAATTTTAGAAAAAATTTTTAAAAGGTGCTTTAGGTTCTTCAGAAAAAAATCTTCATGTAAGTCTGAAATAGAAGGTGTGATTAGCAATATATGGTGAAAATTAACTGAGCCAACACCAGAACAATTGCCATTCAGACCTGGCCTGTTTCTTACGCAGCCCGGCTCCCATGCCTGTGGATTACAGAAGAACACAACCTTTGTCTTCAGGAGCTTATTCTTTAAAAGTCTGGAAATGTTTCTTTTTTGCTTCTTTTTCTCCTAAGGAGGTAAAAATGGAATAGAACAAGTGGGAGGATGAAGCAAGGAAGAAATGGGCAATAAAATACACTTTTTAGCAAAGGAATCAGCTGCTGGAGATGACACAGAAGAGAAGTAAACACAGAAAATGGGAACAGTTGCAGTCCTGCAGGGAAGTTGGCTTGGACTCTGTGGTGGAAAGCGCTAGCCCAGTGCCAACACTGCTGTGGGATTCATAGAATCTTCTCTAGATAACTGTAGCGGATTCACACCAACCTATTTGCAGCCCATATAATTGAGAGTGAGAGGCAGGGAATTGTCTTGGTTTTCAGGCACTGATCCCTTAACCAAGCTCCCACCACCACCGACATGATACATCTGTTGGTCTGGTTGGGGAGAAAATATGGCCTCAAATGCATCTCCACTCTGCAGAGCTGGCCCCAGACCCTCAATTCTCCCGCCAAAGCGTTGTTCAGGGCCAGGAAGAAGTTCCTTGGATTTGGCCAAATCAGAAGGCTGATGCTTCATCTGCCAAGTAGGACAATGTTCTATGTAGTCCAGTCTCACCTGAGCAAAGTAGTTATTTTATTAGTACTCTTTTTTTGAGAGCCATTTCTGATTATGTCTATTTACATTGATCCAACATTACACTGGAATGTTTGGGCTGCCGTGCAGGCTATAATATTGCAGATGGGTACAAATGCTTTGTGCCTCTATGTTTATGAAGGATACGGGCTTTGCTAGGGCTTTGAACTCTTTGACAGTAATCACAGAAAACCTGTCTCTCCCTCTCCCACACCTGTTTAGATACACTGAAATTAGTTTTCCTGCCTCCAGATGAAATGTCATTAGAATTCAGTCTCCTGGTGCACTGTTTTCACATATAAGTCTTAAATAAATAGACAATTCCAAATGGAGGTGAACCCCAAATTATGTTTTCATCGTTAGCCCTACAATAATTTCAGAATGTGTCCCAACTCTCCCACTGTACCTCCTATCTGTATTCCCTCCATCATTGCATTTGCATGCTTTTATTATGTAGTCTACCTTGGCGAGGGCAATGTGTCAGGATGCATCCTGTCTGTAAGTGACTAGAGTTAAAATCATCCTCAACAAATCGGCAATGCGATCGGCTCAGAGCCGTGCTAATAATGCCATCCTGTCAGCTTCAACGCTTTTGATAAACACTCCTTCCCAGTGAAGGATGTGGGGAAGTTATGTAATCATTTGGAAATATGTCAACATAGCCGTGGGATCGGGGCAATTAAGCCTGTTCTTCCTTATGTAAATGCAGAATGGGGTCAGAAAAGTGGGTACTTATACCCAATTTAGTGACGGTGTCTGGAACCAATTCATTTGTTTAATATCTTCTCGTTTGTGTACACTGGAATTTCTCCAGGGAGGGGTGGTGGAAGGTGGGGAGAGGGAGAGGGGGAGATTGAACAGTTCGACAGGAAAAAAAAAAAACAAGTAGGAGATAAAAGGTCTGCGTGTGTGTGTGTGTGTGTGTTGGGGGCAAGGTTGATTTGATTTCCTTTCTGTTCACCTTCCTCCAACTTCAAAATAGTCCCAGCCCTCCATTTGTTGTCCTCCTGGACAAACATCCTGCCAGCCACTGGGCTTCCTCTGCAGGTAGTGGACACCTCCTGCAGGAGGGGGTGCCGTCACTGATGCGTCCAGCAACCAACAGATGCGTGGCTTGGCTAGAGTTCTGACATTAGTCCACGATGAGCAGCGACAAGGCTTCTGTCTCTTTCAGTGCCAAATCTCAGTGCAGGAGGCTCCCAGTGTGCCTACCCAACTTGGTATAGATTTTGTAATAATACCTCTTTTCTTCCTAATCCCCTACTGTCTCAATGTTCTGTTTCATCTGTTTACTTTGGTTTAAGTTTTCAAAGTATCCCTTTTTCTGGTCATTCACTACACACATCCCAGGTACATCATTTCTTTGAAAGCAAGGTGAGTTAAGTTAGCATTTCCAATTCTTATTAGATCAATGACTCGAAGCCAGACATAACTGGGCAGATTGGCAGCCTATAGGAAATGACAGCACACTCGGGTTGATGCTTTGCCTTGCCAATAACCACAGAGAGATTGGAATCCAACCCTGATAGACTCACTGCTGGAGTTCTGTTCTGTGTGGCAAATGCATCATTGTGTTTGTGGTATAGGAAGTCTATTTTAGCTTCTTGTGGCAGAGCCTTGGCTTGTAGTTTGAGGACTTTGTCTGGCTGGGACCATGTTTCTCCTGCTCTCTGTACCCAGTGCAGCTGCTTCTGTGGCAGGTAATTGGAGAGGAGGTAGATTTCTAGGATTGCACATGGTGTTTAGTCCTGCATCCTAGTGGTTGTGGTCGCTATTGTTTCTGATGCCGAGTGTCAGCCTTTGAAGCAAGCTGTCAAGGGAGCTGGCTCGAGAGACTGTGAGTCCACACCTTCTCTGGAAAGCCCTGTAGTTTGGAGATGGAGAGTAGGGGGGAATGGAGGGGGGTGAGTGGGAGGAGGTGAGGTGAAAGAAGAGTGCGGCAGGGACCAAACGGGGAAGTTTGGCGAGGGGAGGGTAAAGAGCACTACTGTTCAGATGTTTCCTTTCCTTCCTCCCATATCTCCTTTTGGCCTCTGCACACTCTTTTTTTCTCCAGACTTGTTTCTGATCTCATCTGGAATTGGCTCTTGACCTGCCTGTCTATTGTTAACAACCATACTAATGTCTGCCAGGTGTTTCCCACTCTAAGATTGAGAATAACATGATGGGTAAGGGGAAACAGTGAGGGGTCAAAATGTGAGCCTTCTAGTCAAAAGTGGGGTTTGATGAAACCACAATCTTTAAGCAAAGAAAAGAGGATAATGGTTGGAGGCCTCTATTTATACCATTGTCCACCGACCCTCAGCACACTGTGGGTGCAACACTTGCTGAGACCAATAATGATAATGTCAAGAAAGATTCTTTCCCTCCAGGTACCCTCTCTTGCTGAGTTTTAAAAAAAACTGTATTCAACATGCCAGCAACTATGTAAAAATACCCAGCCACGATGCCCTGCATACAATAGAGAAATAAACTAAGAGCCATTCTTTGCAAGCTCTGTAAATGTAATTGTAGAGTTTAATGTGTAAGCAAGACACTTTCTTCATCAGGAGGACAGTAATCTTTATCAGAGAGTGACAAAGGCAAAAGGAAAATTTGAAGACATTTGTTTTTAGAAGCAAGTGAATCGCAATTTAGTAGTTTCTTGGAATCATGAAAAAAAAGGCTATTAGGCCATGAGTGACAAATTCCAGAACAGAGCGCAACAGAATAAATTTGTTTGATGGTATTGGTGAAGCAGGAACTCCAACTAATTTGTGAGTATTATTGGTACCTTGATAAGTTGTTGAACTTTAAGATAATTATACTTTCTGATATGAAAGATATTATAGTAGATGTGATATGTTAATATATATTCATATACTCTAATATGCACATTTAGATGCATTATGGAAAAATAAACAAAAACAAAACTTACCCTTCATGAATCTCCAAAGTAGTAAGTTCAGGAGAGCTATTACTCATGCACAGAGAATGCTCAACAATAAAAGAAGAAACTAAGACTCCACCACTTTGAGTGACAGTAATAAGAGATAGGCTTATTATTTCAAAAGGAGTCCACCAGTTTTTTTTTTAAATCAATCTATACAGATTACTTAAGGAACTGCTTACCTAAAGTCTTGGTGAAATTGTTAGAAACATCTGGCTGCCACATACCCATTCCCTTTAATTCATCTGCTAGAGAGAACACTGAGTCCCTCCATTCCCTACACCAACTCCTCTCCTTATATTTCCTACCTATAAGATGTTCTCAGTGTTTCACAACTGACTTCGGCATCACTCTTGTTTTGAGCACTGTACTTGGGTCATTCTAGTTAAAAATGGTTCAGATTAACATAAAGATTTTAAAAGCCAATCCCATTTTGTCCCAAGTGAAAACAACATTACTGTGGGAGTCCTTTTGTTTTCTTTTGCTTTTCTGTGGAAGTCAGAAACTGAGTTAGTTCTTGAATACTAATCTTCATCATTACAGTCTATTCAAATTGAAAGGTCTATGGAGAAAGTAGAACAAAAACTCTGCCAGAAACTAAGTTGTTTTATTTTTTCTGTATTCTGCTATTTGGTGGAAAGAATTAGTAAATATCAGATATTAAAAAGGAGAGATGTCCTGGCTGTATTCTGGAGACAAAATCAATTCAGCTCAATCTCCTGTGCCTGCACACATCTAGAGCTTTGCTTCTGTACCCTGAGAATTCATGGTCAAAATACTGACTTCAAAACTCTGCAGGATCTTAAAATAAGTAACTAAAAATTCTATTATAGAAGAAGCTCTCTTATCCGAATTCCACATAACCATGTCTGGACTAACTGATTCTCTCCACATCTTTTGCAAAACTCACTGACTGATGTCCTCCACTTCTGAACTCTTGTGGCAAGCATGTTGACACAGTTCTTCTCCCACTGGTTGAGTTGTCTGTTTGCCAAGAGCCAGTTGTGTTTGCTCCCAAATCTGATTATGTCAATTGTGCTTGTTCTTGTAATTACATAATTTAATTAAATATTATGTAAACTGATGAACTAAGAGAAGAGAGCTGTTGTTTCTAAGTTGAATGCTTTGAAGACTCAACAAAGCCAGTCACTAAAAAATTATCAAAATATTGAGGGCAAAATAACTGTAAAGGGTTGAGGAAAAAATAGTTTTTCAACCTGGATTCTTAACCTGAGATTAATGCACAATTGTCATTAAATTCAGTTCCAGCTGGCAGCCATGAAGATTGCATTATTTTGTTTGTGTGGCTCTAGATATAGTGACATTTCTCTTTAGCTATAGAGTCCTGATTTTGGTTTTGTAAGATAAAAGTCCTCTTGTATTTGGTATGCTGTCCTTGAGGGAGTAGAGAATATTTGTATACTATTCATTCATTTGTTTATTCAACAAATAAATATTGACCATATGGTATGTTCTAGGCCCTATCCTAGGCATGGAATTCAGGGTTACTGCCCTTTAGAGGTTTATATCTAGTAGGGAGAAAAGATACTTAAACAGAAGATGGCAATATCATTGGAGTTTTGAGGACAAGTAAGATTTGGTCAAATGAAAGGACTGTTGTGAAAATCAGAAATATGAAATAACATGCAGTTTCAGGGGACCACTTGGAGTAGCAAAGCGTGAGGTTTACAAGGTTGGCCGGGGCCATGTGGTCATGCATCTCTGTGTTGAACTCTGAAGTTACAACTTTATTCTGAAACAGGAGATCAAATTTGTGCTTTAAAATAATTACTCTGGGGGCGCCTGGGTGGCTCAGTCGGTTAAGCGTCTGCCTTCGGCTCAGGTCATCATCCCGGGGTCCTGGGATCGAGCCCCACATCGGGCTCCTTGCTCGGCGGGAAGCCTGCTTGTCCCTCTCCCACTCCCCCTGCTTGTGTTCCCTCTCTCGCTGTGTCTCTCTCTGTCAAATAAATAAATAAAATCTTTAAAAAAAAGAAAATAAAATAATTACTCTGACATCAGTTTAAAGTTTAGATTAAAGACACCAAAGACCGGTTAGGAGGATATTGTCATGTTGAGAAGTGATTGGTATCTGAACATCTAAACTAAGGCACTCTTAATAGTGATGTATGTGGAGAGGGGATAAGGGGAGAGGAGGGGTTAGAGGGGTGGAGAATGAGAGATTAGTCCCATTTCTGAAGTTTCATGCCTTCAGGATGTGATTCAGATCAATTATAGTCTTACCAACACAAATGTACCACAATATTCTTTTTTTTGTTAAAATACTCAATTGAGATTTGATTTTCAAGAACATTATACTTGGATTTTAGAATATTATGGTAAGAAAAAATTAACATTATTCCAATAATATTTTTAATCTATAAGTTAAAAAATTATATGTAAATAATAGCAATAATGCGTCCAATTTAGGAGAATGATTAGTGCTTTAAAATCTGGTTCTTAGTGATTCCCCATTAGTTAGTGTAACACATGTACCTGTTTTTAATGAATAATTTCAAATTTTGTTTTTCTTGCCAATACATGAGAGTATCCAGAAGTACATTTTAGAAGTTGGTTTAATTGTGGTTTGGACACCGTATTTCCACATTATTCTAAATACGATACTGCCTAAATTTAGAATGGATTCCTGTCCAGTGAAGCCCCAAATTGAATTTGTTAGAAAATATCAAAAGCTGGGTTTGAAAAGGAATATGTAAAAGCCAGTTTAAACTTGGGGTTCTCAGCCACCACTGTGGGTATGTATAAATAGAATAAGCTCCAGATTAAAGTAAAAACATATCATTCCACCAACTTGAAAACAGAATTTTCTAATAAATATTTGTATATACTCAATCAGTAAAACTGCTTAACGTCCTCTCCTGCAATAGAGAGCGAAAACCCTGTTAGGCTGAAAACCCCATCATCAAAAGGTATTTTAAAACCAGGTGACAGAATACATCATTATATGTTGTGTGATTTCTGGGTCATTGTGTCAACACTAATTTTCAGTGGAAACTATAAAATCATACTTTTCCTTTAAAGATTGGTACTCAAATTTACCTGGAAAATAATGTGATTAAAATATGAGTCTGGATAATGCCTCCTCAGGCAACAGATATAAAAGCTCAACTCTTAATATGCAGTAAGTCTGGAACTAACATATTTTACCCCTCTTACCTTCTTACTTTGTTAGCTAAATGTGTATTGTACAGTTGAAAGCTTTAGCACATCAACTAACAATGCACTTTTCATTATTCAAAGCTTTAAAAAAATCTCCTTAATAATTTTGCAGTTCTAAAGATGAGATTGTCATAAATGTCCAGCTATATAAGATCAGAATTAAATCATTTGTAAGCAAAGTAGCTTAGAAACTAGCAAAAAACACCTCAGACTTCTTGTATTCTTCTCTTTATTCAAGGAACTGTGCTGCAGGTAATTTTGAGAAGGCAGCACTCCATTTATTGTACAATTATGTCATGTTATTTTCCTATTGCCACAAAGCTGCCATGAAGCATGCTTCATATATGCCTGAAGAGTTTACCTTGTATGAATATTTGCATTAAATAAATGAAAATTCACCTCTTTCTACAGATATCATGCAGAGACACAAAAGTGTTCCCTGCTATTAGAAATGGGCTCGTACAGACTATAAAAATTGTAAATGAATTTTTGGTTGATTTGTTCCATTTATATAAAATAGATTGAACATGCAGCTTTATGAAAATGTGTTTATTTAACCAGAAACCACAAATATTTTTAAAAATGCACTTTCCTATTTAACTTTTAATTCCAAGATTTCTTTTTATGAATGTTCATAGTGATTTTATTGAACTGTAAGGTAAAATAAATGTACCAGTGGGATTTTGTAGATTTTTTTCTTCAACAAAGTGTTTACTTGGGATAGAACGTAAGTTTTAGAGCTATGATTGATAGATGGTTGAAGTAAAATGTCTGCAACAGCACAAAGAGCAGATTCAGGGTGACTTCCCTCTGAATATTTAACAATCTAAATCAACATAAACTCTAGTGGACATTGGAAAGCACCCATAATAATTATATTTTTTATTATGATTCAAAATTCCCACATGACTATACCTTTCTTTATTAGCAACCTCAGCCAGAGAAAGCTGGATCCTTTACATAGTAATTGCCTTCCTATTCTGAAATGCTAGGAAACCAAATCAAAATGGCAATCTCCATTGTGAACATTGTGCTTGTACTCTGTTCTCCACAAAGAGCATATGAATATACTCATATATGTACATATAATATAATAATTAGTGTTTCAAAATAGAAATTAAATAACAGCTGAAAAAAATATATCCAGAGAAATGAAATTGGAGTACAAATCTATTTTGGTTATCCTGTCGGTAATTCATGCTGGATAATCATGAGCCCAGCAGTTAATGACCTCTGCTCTGATACATTAAGTCCAACCGAAGATAATGGTGTCCTGGGTAAATTAACAAACCCAGTGGTAAACTTGCTTCCAGTTCAGCAGGAGACAGTGTGCAAATTAGCATTAGTTCTTAATAAGATCAGTGTCCTACAACCCACAGTTCTACAGTGTTCATAATGCTGTCTCTTTTCAGGTGAAAATTTTTTCTCCCTTGCACAATATATTCTCTTGACTGAGATTGTTGTCATCCTAATCAGTCCCCCACCTTAAAACTTTCTTCCCACTTTCATGCCGTGAAGGCTGCTGTGAGTTGTTGAGAATGATTATTCATTTGTACACTTCTTTAATAACATTTTCATTAGATGTTGAGGTCCCCAGCAGAGCCACCCAAGAATTTGATTTTATAATTATAACCATTCTGCAAAAGTTATGGTCAGTGTATAGGCAATCTTAGTGGAATTTACTAATCACCACTTTGTCTTTTTCTAGCAGCATTTATATTTTGTTAAGTAAATGGAATACCCTGTGGACAAGTAGGCACTGAGTTATTTTGCTGGACACTGGTTCTCGTAGGTGGCTGTGTCTGTCCCAGGCTGTATTTGGAAAGGGAAGACCTGCAGTAGAGATGAGAGTTATTTTAAAAATCTATTTTAAAGCCACATTTTACTACACAGTCTAGAAAATTATGTATTTTTAAATGCAGTTATTAAGAAAAAACCTGTGATACATATATTGGTGCACAAAAATGGTATGTGCGTTAGTGTTTCAAATAAATGACACTTAAATGCCTAAACAAATACGGTGTGTGTGTGTGTGTGCGCGCACGCACATGCATGCATGTTTGTGTACATGTGTTTGCATGTGTGTTTCTGTGTGTGTACAACCATCTATCTTCAGAGTTGGAGCACATGGTGATGGAAGTCTGCTTGCATATTTCGAGGGGTTTGGGATGTTTGGGACATGAGTTCTCACATATTATCTGTCAAAAGTTTTGTAAGTAAAAAAAAAAGTTAAATACATGGATCTTGTCTGAAGAATCCTCTCACTGTAAAATGTTTACCTTTTGTGACACATACTGTTATTTCATGATTATGTTAAAATACTCTTAAAGAGTTTTACATGTTAACCAGCTACTAAGAATGCCTTAATAGAGTACTAATTTTTGTTAGAGGTGTCTCGACAATTTGAATTTTATATGCATGCATTATGTTTTCTTAAAATGGGAAAATTATGCATCTGAAGGAATCTGTCTAGAATAATGGGGTTCTATAGAGGTTACTTTAATCACGTTCTCCAGCAGTTATAGCTGTTTTACATCTTATTTGCAACAAAAGGGAACTCTAATTATCTTCAAAAAGAGCATAAAATGGTGTGTCTTGCTGCTGATGTAATGTTGATTCCTGAATGCTGGTGATAGGAACTGACAACTAAATGCATGTCACACTTTTCAGAAATCAGCCATAGTGACAGGATAACCACCTTTTGTGACCTAGGAGCCCAAAGAGGGAGTATGTATTTGCCTGTTAAGTAGAAACAATTTGCAATCTTTCTTTTTTAAAAATAAAAATACACTTGTCCCTGGGTTAAAAATAATTTATTTACTAATGTTAAAACTTGCTTATTTAAATTTTAGAAGCCACCTACTACTGTAAATTATCCTAAGTATACTTAATCTCATTTCCAATCATGAAAAAGGAGAGTAGCCTGAACCTCTGACCCTCCATTTCCTTCCATTTTTTTTCTTTCTGGCTTACAGACATAGGTGGATATATATTTATGCCCAATGCTGGACTCCTGCATATATGATTAACATGTGCTTGCAGTTTCATTTCCAACTCACACGGATCTCATTTATAAATACAAATGAGATGCATATAGCCTATTACAAAATATTAAAATTAGAATTGAAAAGAAGATTGCATGTTTTAAGTCTGGCTGCAGTAGTCATGTTATACAGTGTTTGTAAGATTGAACTGGTCGACTCTGAGCCCTAGATATGAAATTAATCAATGCAGGTCTGTAATATACTGCAAATAACCAACCTGAACCACAAGATTTGATTTAAGGTTCACATTAAGCGATGGGGAGCTGGTCTGGAAAAGAAGTCATACTCATCCATACATGGCATGTTCAAATATACAGAACTCAACCTCAAAACTAAAGTTGAGCCTTTGTGGACAATAAAACCCATACCTTATACTCAGATGGACTTCTATGCACAACAGTGACATGATATCATGTCATATTGCTTCTATCTGTCTTTTCTTCTCTCCTGCCTAGAGTGGAGACTCAAAAGGGGGGCCAGAGGTAGAGTGCAGAAGAGACATTTTCCTGTATTATGTACACAATTACACAAAATATATCTTTATTATGACTGCTTAGACCAGAGCAAATTTTCAGCGAGCTCTGAATTTTGAACATATAGTACACATTTATGGCTCAACTACTTACAGCGTGGATTAATCTACTTTTAGAATTAAATTGGCGTTCCCTCTTTTTCTTTGCCCAGCTAGCTTTCAAGTTTTCAGTAATACAACTGAACTATAAGGAGTAGTAGTAGGCAGAGAGATGGAGAGAAAAAAAATAGAAAAAGGGAAAGAGGGAGGGAAGCAGAGAGAGGTGGGAGATATAGATCTGCATCAAGTTTGATAAAACTATCATATGCTCAAATAATTATTGCCTTTTAAGATTATGTTCACTTTCCACTACAAATACAGTAAATCAAAAGGGGCTATAAATAAAACTCTACATTATAGCAAATGGTGTAATTCAAATGAATACTTCCATTCATCCATCAAAAAATACTTCAACTTCTCTTTTTTTTCTCCCAGCTTCATTGGATATAATTGGCATATAACACCATGTAAGTTTAAGATAGATGATATAATGATTTGATATATGTGTATACTACAATATGGTTACCACAATAAGGTAAGTCAATACATCCATCACCACACATAGCTACAGTATATTTCAACTTCCCTTGAGACCGTGAGTACCCTATGTGTTGAGGTCACAGCAGTGAACAAGACAAATTAAAGAGGTGATATTACAGTTGAGGAGATATAGGATATAATTAATAATTGAATTACAATCATGATAAGGTAAAGGGTAAGTGTAGGTATTCAGAGGTCAGGAAAGAGATCCTTGAGGAGCATATGGGTAGGGAGAGATGGGAGAGTGGAAGTGGTTTATGTTGGTAGCAGTTGTAGATTGACTGTGGCAGAGTGAGTGATGTTGTCCCTGGAATTAACTCATCCATGTATTCCCTTGGTGGTGAGAGCAATAATACTTGTTTCCTTGTTTCTGAGTTTAAGGAGAGTGTCCTGGGTGCTCTGTGATGATAGAAAACCAATTGCTCTTCTACTATCTAAACAAACTAATGCCTTTTTGCTGTTGTTCTTAATATAGACTTTGGAATCTGAAAAAACTAACTCCAGCAATTTCTTACTGTGCAACTCAGGGGAAATTTACTTGGAGTCTCCATGTCCTCATTTGTAAAATAGAGATAACACCTACACTATTGGATTATTGTGAAGAGTAGAAACATAAAGCATCATACCTGGTACATAGTAGGCACTCAGGAAAATAGATTCCTAGTAAGTTGGGCTTCATGAAGAATTTTCTGGAAAAGATTTGGAGATGCAATAGAAGAAAAAAAAGTAAAGATGATTCCCACAATGTCTGCTACCAAAAAATCCAGTAGGAATCATTTCTTCAGTGTTCACATCCAAGTCTGCACCATTAAATAATGCATTAAGTTCCAGCGCCTAGAGGCCAAACCTTTCAAAGCCAGATGCCTTCATTCTGCCTTTGCTTTACTATATCCTCACTCTGCCTGAGTTATATCAGAATTTTGTCAAATTTGTTTATGGGATATTATTACATCTGTAAAAAAGAAAGCAGAATTTTTTCTTGACCGAGTAAAATTAGGAAACTTTGGCTAACTGGAGCCAAACACTTCTCAGAACCTTTTATTAAACTAATGTGCTTTGTTTATTCCTTACCCTAGCCCCAGCAGGGGACATGGTGTATGTTGTTTTCCAAATATTCTTGACATATCAGAGCTTCTAGGGAAATCCTCTTCAAGAGGAACAAAGCTTTCCTTGCCCCTCTTAAAGGTTTTATTTAATAAGGTGCTTCTCATTTTCTGTCTCTCACATGCACTCACACATTTCTCTTGTGAGAAAAATGGTTATTAAAAGTTGAAAGAGTCTCAAGGTGGTGTGGTACTGCCATAAAGATAGAAATGCTGATCAATGAGATAGAATTGAGAGTCCAAAAACAAACCTTCACATTTATGGTCAATTAATTTTTGACAAGTTGCCCAGAACAATTCAATGGTAGAAAGTAATAGTCTTTACAACGAATGGTGTTGGAACAATTAGATGTCCACATGCAAAAGAACAAAGTTAGACCCCTTACACCATAGACAACAATGAACTTGAAATAGATTACAGATCTAAATATAAAAGCTAAAACTCTGATGTCCTTAGAAGAAAATGTAGGAATCAATAATGATTTGGGGTCAGACAATGGTTTCTTTTTTTAAAAAAATTTTTTTTATTAACATATAATGTATTATTTGTTTCAGGGGTACAGGTCTGTGATTCATCAGTCTTACACAATTCACAGCGCTCATCATAATACATATACTCCCCAATGTTCATCACCCAGCCATCCCATCCCTCCCACCCCCTCCACTCCAGCAACCCTCAGTTTGTTTCCTGAGATTAAGAGTCTCTTATGGTTTAGACAGTGGTTTCTTAACTATAACACCAAAAGCATAACAACAACAACAAAAAGGAGATAAACTGGACATTATCAAAATTGAAAGTACTTATGCTGCAAACAACACCATGAACAAAGTGAAAAGATAACCCACAGAATGGGAGAAAATATTTGCAAATTATATATTTGATGTGGGATTTGTATCCAGAAAAAATGAAGAACACTTTCTATTCAGTAATAAAAATAAAAATAACTCACTTTATAAATGGGCAAGAGATTTGAATATGTATTTCTCCAAAGAAGATATACAAATAGTTAATAATCGCATGCAAAGATACTCAACATCTATAGTCATTACAGAAATGCAAATTGAAACTATAACGTGATATCACATCTCCTAGGATGCTATACTAAAAAACACTCACAATAAAAAAGTTGGCAAGATGGGGCGCCTGGGTGGCTCAGTTGGTTAAGCGACTGCCTTCGGCTCAGGTCATGATCCTGGAGTCCCCGGATCGAGTCCCGCATCGGGCTCCCTGCTCAGCAGGGAGTCTGTTTCTCCCTCTCCCGCTCCCCCCCCCCTTGTGCTCTCTCTCTCTCTCAAATAAATAAATAAAATCTTTAAAAAAAAAAAAGTTGGCAAGAATTTGGAGGAATTGGGGTACCTGGGTGGCTCAGTCGGTTAAGCATCTGCCTTTAGCTCAGGTCATGATCCCAGGGTCCTGGGGTTGAGCCCCGTGACACACTGGCTCCCTGCTCAGTGGGGAGTCTCCTTTTCTCTCTCTGTCTTCCCCTGCCCCCACTCATGTTCTCTCTCTCTCAAAAATAAATAAAATCTTAAAAAAAAGAATATGGGGCGCCTGGGTGGCTCAGTTAGTTAAGTGACTGCCTTCGGCTCAGGTCATGATCCTGGAGTCCCAGGATCGAGTCCCGCATTGGGCTCCCTGCTCGGCGGGGAGTCTGCTTCTCCCTCTCCCGCTCCCCCCTCTTGTGCTCTCTCTCTCTCTCTCAAAAAAAAAAAAAAGAATATGGAGGAATTGGGACTCTCTTACATTGCTGGTGGGACTGTAAAGTGGTGAAGCCCCTTGGGAAAACCATTTGGAATTTCCTCAATAGTTAAATATGGAGTTACCATATAACTGAGCAATTCCACTCCTGGGTATGTACCCAAGAGAAAAAAAACATGAGCACACAAAAATTTGGACATGAATATTCATAGCTACATCATTTGTAATAGCCAAAAAGTGCAAACAACTCAAATATCCATCAACTGGTGAATGAATAACAAAATATGTTATATCCATACAATGGAACACTATTCAGGAATAAAGGAATGAAATTCTAATACCTACACTGATATGGATGAACCTCATAAATGAAAAGCCAGCCATAAACACCACATATTAAATTATTATATCAATATGAAATGTCCAGGATAGGCAAATCTGTGCACACAGGACATATATTAGTGACTATGCAGGGCTATAGAAAGGTGAGGAGGGAATGGGAAGTGACTGCTGTTAGGTGTCAGGTTTCTTTTAGGGGTGATGAAATTGTTTGAAATTAGATTGTGGTGATGGTTGCACAGCTCTAAATACACTTAAACACATTGAATTGCATACTTTAAATGGGTGAAAGTTATGATATGTAAATTATGTCTCAGTAAAGCTATTTTTTTTAAAAAGAAAACCCAGATAGCAAAAAAAAAAAAAAAAAAAGTTGAAGGATCTGCTAGTTGAGGATGAGATAGACCAAGATAAAACTCAGTCTTCCATAATTTTCTAAAATAAGAGTAATAATAGAGAAAGGCAAATCCAAATACAACCAAGATTTTTAAAACTGCTGTCTATCCCAAATTAATTTCACAAAACAAAATAATTTGGGAACATAAATAATATATATTCAGGTTTATATACATAAAATAAAACTCTGGAGATCACTACTACCTACTCACTGTCATCATTATGACTAAAGTGTTTAATTGTTATAGCTTTGATTTTGTGGTTTTTAGATTTTTATTCTATAATTTTAGGAGAGTGTTAGAGCTTGTTGCAAACCCAAAGAAATGGTTGGTATTAATCTGGACTGTCAAACATAAATAATGTATCCAAAATTTAAGCTATATGTAAATGTAAGAAAAAATATTTCATATTATTTCTGAGTGTTTTAGTAGGCAAAGAGTCTTTATAAACTACTGAGTTGAGAGCAATATGACCTTGATGGAGGAATTTTTATTCAATCACTTAACATCTCTCTTTTGGCTGATTTTACATAACAAATGAAGGGAAACCTGTATTTAAAGTCTGTGAAGCTGATCTCCTTTTCCATGCCTTTCAGATGTATGCAAAGAATAAGTTATCTTTAATTAATTTAATTTAAACTATGGTTTAAAATTTTTCGTATTGCTAGGATATTGTTTAAGCCAGATGGGATTAGACATATAGCACCTATATAGAATCTTCTCTTATTTTCAGATTTAGTTTTGGTAACTAATATTCCTGAATGATATAAGTGCTGACCTGTGGAAACAGGAAAAATGGATAAACTGGCAGAAAGGAGCTGTTTTTGCATTTCCCCAATGGCGAAGGATGTTTAACAACTTTTCATTTGCTTATTTGCCATCTGTGTCTCTTCTTTGGTGAAATATTTTTTGACTTTTGCCTATTTCCTAAATGGATTGCTTGTTTGTTTACTATAGAGTTGTGAAAGTTCTTTTTATTCTAGATACCAGTCTTTGGTAGGATATGTGGTTTGCAAATATTTACTCCCAGTCTGTATCTTGTCTTTTCATGCTCTCAGTGTTTCTTACCAAGCAAAAGTTTTTAATTTTGATGAAGTTCAATATATTACATTTCCTGTTTATAGATTATATTTTTGGTGTCAACTCCTGGCCCAGCCCTAGCTCCTGAAGATTGTCTTTGTGTGTGTGTGTGTGTGTGTGTGAGAGAGAGAGAGAGAGAAAGAGAGAGAGTTTTATAGTTTTATATTTTGAATTTAAGTCCATGGCCTTTTTGAGTTAATTTTTATATCAGGCGTGAGACTTAGATTGTTGTTCATTTTATGGCCTTTGAGTGTCCAATTGCCCCAATGCCATTTGTTGAAAAGGCTGTCTTTTCTCCATTAAATTGCATTTGCACTTTTGTTGAAAATCTGTTGGGAATAATTCTGTGACTGTATTTCTAGATTTTATATTCTGTTCCATAAATCTATGTCTTGATTACTATAGCTGTACAACAAATCTTAGAATTGAGTAGACAGATTCTTCCCACCTTATTATTCTTTTGCAAGATTGTCTTAGCTATTCTAGTTTCTTTGCCTTTGCATTTAAATTTCAGAAGAATTTTGTCTGTAGTGCAAAAAGATCTTGCTGTCAATTTATTTTATTATTTTTTTTTATTCTTATGTTAATCCCCATACATTACATCATTAGTTCTAGATGAAGTGTTCCATGATTCATTGTTTGTGCATAATACCCAGTGCTCCATGCAGAACGTGCCCTCCTCAATACCCACCACCAGGCCAACCCATCCTCCCACCCCCCTCCCCTCTAGAACCCCCAGCCTGTTTTTCAGAGTCCATCGTCT
>NC_138377.1:71074286-71098172 GCF_054177405.1 Leptonychotes weddellii | reverse complement strand
TTTTTTTTTAAAGATTTTATTTATTTATTTGACAGAGAGAGACACAGCGAGAGAGGGAACACAAGTAGGGGGAGTGGGAGAGGGAGAAGCAGGCTTCCCGCAGAGCAGGGAGCCCGATGCGGGGCTCGATCCCAGGACCCTGGGATCATGACCTGAGCCGAAGGCAGACGCTTAACCGACTGAGCCACCCAGGCGCCCCATAACCTGAAAATATCTTGATTTCCTTTTCATTCCTGAAGGATATTCTTGCTGGTAAAGGATTTTGTGTTGACAATTTTTTTTCTTTTTAAGTACTTGAAACATGTTATGCCATTTTCTTCTGGCCGCTGTATTTTCTGATGAGAAACCACTTTAATTATTTCTCCTTTATAGGAACGATAAGATGTCTTTTTTCTCTCATTGCTTCAAGATATTTTCTTTCTGTTTAGTTTTCACAAGTTTGATTGTCCTGTGTCTTGGTGTGGATTTCTGTGGATCTATCCTATTTAGAATTCATTCAGGTTCTGGAATATATGGTTTATGTTTTTTGCTAAATTTGGTTCTTTGAGTACTTTTTCAGCATTGCTTTTTTTACCATTCCTTCAGAGACACTAACTACATGGATATTAGATCTTTTGTTATAGTCACACAGATCCCTGAGGATTTGTTCCTTGTTTTGTTTTATTTTGGTTTTCAATCTATTTTCTCTTTGTTGTTTAGAATGAATAATTTTTGTTTTTCCATCTTCACATTCACTGATTCTTTCTGTTGTCCGCTCCATTCTGCTATAGAATCCAACCATTGAGTTTTTTAGTTGTATTGTATTTTTCAGTTCTAAAATTTGTTTGCATTCTTTTTTTATTTTCTATTTTTTTGGTGTGGTATTTTCTCATTTATTTCAAGTGTACTCAGAATTGTTCATGAAGCACTTTTACGATGATTGCTTTAAAATCTTTGTCAGGTAATGCTAATATCTCTGTTTTCTTGATGTCATCTATTTGCCTTTTTTTTCCCCATTCAGTTTGAAATCTTTCTGGTTTTGGGTATGACAAATGATTTTCAGTTGAAATCTTGGCATTTTGGATATTATGTTATGAGACCCTGGATCTTATTTAAATGTCTGTTTTATGTAGCTTCATGGCAGGGGAAGGAGAAGGACTGCCTTGTTGCTTCCAGGTTGAGGCAGAAGTTCATGTTCCCTGCTCGGCCTCTATTGATACCCAAGATAAGAGCTTTTTATTATTTCTGGGTGAAGGTGAGAATTCTGGCTCCCTACAATACCTCCATTGGCTTCCATGGCTCAGAGGGGTAAGAGTACCTCCTTATTTATCCCCAAGTGGCCTTCCCTCAGATCATGAAGTGGGTGGCCTCACTAGCACTGGGCTGTGGTGAAAGTCCTAGTTCCCCATTAGGCCTTTTCTGACATCATCCCAGCAGGGATCAGAGAGGGCCACCCCATCACTATGGTGATAAAGGATGGACATCCAGGATTCCCACTACATGGTCTCTCCACTGACACTGGGAAAGGGCAATGGTGGCTCATTGCTATGTGGCCGGGATGGAAGTTTTGATGCCCTACTTGGACTTCTCTCACAATACCACAGTATGAGGGTTTGAATAACTCATTACAGCTCGGCTAGATTAGCAGTCTAGGATCCCCACTTAGCCTTTGCTAATGTGGGTGAGGATGGGGCTACAGAAAAAAACTGTAGAGCAGTTATTTTCTAAAAATGTTCATTTGTAGAGAGCTACGCTTTTCTGGGCTTTGGCTAGGGAGAGTTAGGCATTGTTGGTTCTTTTTCTGTTTGTGCCCATTGGTATTTCTGGTATTGCCTGCTTCTTCAGCAACAAGTCTGGTATATATGAAGCAAAAAAGAAAAAAAACACAGAACTCACCACCGTGTTGTTTTTTGCATTCTAAGGTCTCTAGTACTCTAGTCTTTTCCTCTCTATCTTTCAGAGATTTTGTGTTTGTTTTATATATCATGTTCAGGGTTTTTACTTGTACCTAGTAAGCAGAATAGGGAAAAGTATGTCTACTCTATCATCACAGAAGTAAAAAACTTCCTGTTTAGTTTTTTTTTTCTTAAAGAAAGTGCCAAACTTCTTTCCAGAGTGGCAGTTTTACCATCTATATTCTTACTAGCAAGTATGAGAGAGCTGGTTTCTGTACACCCTTTTCAGTTTTTGGTGTTGTCACTATTGCTTATTGCAGCTGTACTAATGGATGTTTAAGGATATCTCATCATGGTCTTAATTTGAATTTCCTTGATGGCTAGTGATGTTGAACATCGATGAAATATCATGTCTTTTGCCCTTTTTCTATGCAATTCTGATTTAGCTTACTCAGATTACTAGAAGGGTAAGTTTTCACAATTATTAGGCTAAGTACTGTCAACAATGCTGAGAAGTGAGAATGTTGGTAGGCAACAATATCATTTATTATCTACAACAGAGTTTCTCAACTTTGGCACTGTGGAAATCATTGACATTTTGGATTGGATAACTCTTTGTTGTGGGGAATTGTCCTATGCATTGTACAATATTTATCAGCATCCCCGGGCTTTATCCATTAGCTAGGAAATGCCCTCACTCCCTTCCCTGTTATGACAACCAAAAGTGTCTACAGATATTGCCATATGTCCTCTAGGGATACAATTACCCTGAGTTGAGAACAACTGATCTATACTCACTTTAACCAATATTACTGGGAGAAGAAAATATGTATGTATTAAAGTCAGGATCTTTCAAGTACATAGGTTCAAGTTGGCTCTTTTAGACATTAACTCATTTTTTAAAATTTCTATACTGATTTCTTCTGTGGTGTAACACCCTTACTCCACCAGCAATACTGTTGCACTCCACCCTGTGCCTCTTCTACTCCTCCAACTATTCCCCAGGCCTTCCTTCAAGTTGGTGTTTTGTAGACTACCTGTGGTTCTGCCTATAATTACTATTTATCTCATTTACATGTGATTTTCCTCATTAAAATGTCATTATCACAAATGGACACCCCTTAGTTAGGGTGGCATGAAAAGGTTCGTGAGCAGTTCAATCTTCACTGAAACTTTAATTCTACTTGATAAACCTCCTACTGTGTTCTTGACTGACAAGGTTTGTGATTTAAAAAAATGCTTTGCCTTCCACAGTTTCATTTGCTTCTTCCCACTGCTTTGTCCATCTCTCCATAATTTCATGCTGACTTTACAGTTTCTCCTGAATATATCTTAACTCATCTGAATTCCTCTCTGGTCAGTACTGCCCAGGCAGAATTATTTATACAAAAGAAGTGCCAGGCTATAACATAAATCATCCCTATTTGAAGGCAAAGACTTATATTAATGTGATGACAAGAAATTATCTTGTTTTCTGAAATAGAAATGAATAAAAATGGAAATGTGAACCATTTATGAGGAGTACAATAGAAATTGAGATCTAACAGACACAAATATCTAAGGAAAAGAACTTGCTTAATACATAAGGAAATCTGGCCAGTTGGTAGAGCATGAGGTTCTTGATCTCAGGGATGTGAGTTGAAGCCCCACTTGGGCTTGGCGTTTACTTAAAATAAGGAAATCTGGCCAGAGTGACTCTATTTTATTCATATAAATGGATGGATAGGCATAACATGTTAACAATGTGTATCTTTGCTATGCAACATTCCTTAATGTGGGCCTGGACTGCAAGGACCAAAAGAAAAAAAAAAAAAGATTATGTTAGATTTCATTATTTGTATTATCTTAAATACAATATTTAGGAGAACCAAGAATGTTAAGTCATAATATTGGCCTTTCTTTTTCCTTTTCATTTCTAGGATTGGTTGAGTAAATGTATCACCTTTTACTAGGAACTCAGCCTGGGATAGTAGAAATATACCTTTCTAAAGATACTTCAGTCAGAATTAACTCCTTCTGTGCTGAGTAGTTCACCTGAGTTATAGTACAGAAAGCGCTGATACAGTGTGATTCAACCACTTATGGATTATCAGTTTTGAAATTTTCAAAAGATGTGAACATCTCTGATAATTTCTGAATGTATTTTTTTAATTTCAATATTCAATTGCAATATTTCCCTAATTCAAGGAAATCTGTATGTGTTTGAGGATTATTTTTGTGTTAACTACAGAAATTGAAGGAATATTTTGCCATCCAAAATTTAGTGGTTGTTGAGATGTTTGAAGTAACTGTGTACAGGCAAAAGTTAGAAGACCTTTCTGAAAGGTATTTAAAAGGTTTTGACTTTTTTTTTTTAAAGATTTTATTCATTTATTTGTCAGAAAGAGAGAGAAAGAGAGAGCACAAGCAGGGGGAGTGGCAGGCAGAGGGAGAAGCAGACTCCCCACTGAACAGGGAGCCCGATGTGGGGCTCGATCCCAGGACCCTGGGATCATGACCTGAGCTGAAGGCAGACCTTAACTGGCTGAGCCACCCAGGCATCCCTTGACCTTTTTTTTTTTTAAGATGATTGATTTCACATTGGAATTGAGTGGAAGCTTAAGCCAGCTCTTCCAAACAAATTATTGCATATTGATGAGTCACGTGGCTTTGGGAATTTGACAAGTTGTAAGGTTTTCTTCAACATGTGACACTAGAAAATATGACATCCAAAAACCAACTTGTATGATGTAGTTTTCTCAAAACATCTTACAACTTAAAAATGCACTGTTTTAGCATGCTTCAAAACCTGTTTTAAAAAGTATTAGTTTTTAATTAATGACAACTATTGAGTTTGAGGATTAGTCATATCTTTTGCTATTGCTATTTTTTTTTTTTTAGTCATTGCTAACCTTTTGTTTACAACTGTGCCCATTAGCACATCCAATTAGAAGAAAAGTTTAAAAAAATGTAGGAGATTTGAGTTACTCCATTTTATTAGTTTTCTAACATCCATAGTCAATTTGCAATAGGATATAGTATAGCCTAAGATCAAATTACCAATTTGTAGCACATGTGGATTTTATATTATATTTTGGGTGACCTAGAATCAGCATAAGTGAACTAAACCAGTGTGGATGCACATGCTATTATAATATTTTCCCTTCATATGCTTAGCAGCATCAATAAAATGATTAAGGACATCAACTAGAACAGGTTTATTAGGTTCCGGAAAAAAAGGAGTTAAAAAAACATTTTTAGAAATAAAAGTCTGTACACTATACAACAGAGGACTGGCCTTCTATTGAAATCTTTGAGTTGTTAAACAATGTATAAATGTTGTGTAGAAAAATAATCTTTTTTAAGATTAAAATTATAACTGGCATATGTGTGTTACATATGTATCTGTGTATATCTGTCTATATCTGTATCTACCTATATTTTAGTTTCTGTATTAAAAATATATTAATTGTGACAAATTTAAAATTATATATCTAAGTCAAAAATTAAAATAAAATATCACCTTTTGTTTATATGAGAGAAAAGGAATTGATTTCTTGAGCTTTCTTCTTGGGGAGGTAAGAAAAAAACCACTTTTTAAAATTAAACAAATGAATTTTAAAGAATTTAAACAGCTGTTTAAAGTATAAGTTCATTTAAAGAATTCCTTGAAATATATTTTATGGTTATAATATAGAGAAAGAAGATGAAAACTCCCAATTAAGAGTAAATTTAGTCATTAATATTGTTGATTTATTTATTTAAATGTAAAAGTAAATGCTTATATATATTTTTACAGATATTTTCCAGTTTCTCTATTCCCCATTGCTTCTTGCATCCTGTTTCTTCCTTTGGGTTCAATTTCTTTTGTTTTCTTTTTGTCTTGTGTGTGTGTGTGTGTGTGTTTCATAGTTCTTTTATTAAGGGGCTTGGAGTCATCAACTATCTCAATTTTTATTTTAAATAATCTTAAATAGGATTTTTGTTTTAAATGATAGTATAGATGAGTATTCAATTCTGTTGCTATTTTCCCCTCACATTTACATAAGTTCTATTTGGTTCTTTTAAGGCAACTTCTTCTTTTATCTCAGATTTTATTTATTTCTTTCTTTTCTGTGCTTTCTATTTTTTCTTATATATCTCAATCATTTTAGGCATATTTATTTTACAGTTTAATTAAAATTATCATCTTAAGTTTTTGGAGGCAAATCCTCTTATTGTGACTGTTGGTTCTATTTCATGGTACATCATTTCCTTTTGTGTTTTTTAATTTTGGAATTTTAGGCAACCCTGTCAGGACCCTTTCACTCTTGAGAGATTTTTCTATGTCTTCACTTAATAAACTTCTATCACTTTAAAATATATATATTTTTAATTTTAGCCAATTTCTGAGGAGGACTTTTATTTCCTGGGAGTCTACTGCCCCCAGAGTTATTGAAAGTTGGCTACAACAAAATTTCCTAGATGAGTTTCAGATTTCATCAGTCTAAGATAAGGTTTTACATTTTGTCCATATAAAATCTAATTCAACAGTTCCAGATAGTGTACATAGGCCTGGAGTTGGGATTCTTAAAGAAAGCCATCATGTCTTATTGTACCACATCACTATCTTATCCTATCCTATCTTATCTTATCTTGGCCCGAATCTTATTCCTCAATCTGGGTGGATATTAAAAATTCAAGAGCCTACCCATCAGGGTTTATACCAGTCTGACATTCTGGGACTATAGAGTTTTCCACTCACAAGTTTACTATTCTAGCTTTCTTTCTTTCTTTCTTTCTTTTTTTCCCACTCCTAAAAATTTCCTTTTCTTTCATGTGCTATTATATATTTTAAATTTTTTTCATTGTATTTTATTGCTCCATAGTCTCCTTGAGTTAATTTGTTAATTATACAACTTTTACACTTCTTTTAGTGGACACCTTAGAGATTATGAAATGTATGTTTGACTTATTGAAATATAATACATATTATTACTTTTAATTCTTTTAAAATAACATAGAAGCCTAGAGCATATAATATCCATTTATCATCCTCTGACTTCTTACAATATTGTTATCATGCATTTTAGCTATTTTTTAAACTTAAAAATATATCACTGCTAATGTCTTTTACAATAAGTGCATTTTTTATTTTTACCCACATATTTAGATTTTTCAGTATTCTTTTTCCTCCTACATTTCACTGCTTACATTTGGGATCATTTTTCTTTGGCTTGAAGGACTCTTTTATGTTATATTATTATAGGCCTTTTGCAAACCAATTGCTTTAGTTTTCCTTTGTTTGATGACATCTTTATTTTATCCTCACTATTGAAAAATATTATTGTTTGATATAGAATTTTAGGTTGGTGATTATTTTTTTCAGCACTTTAAAGATTTCTTTCCATTGTCTTCTGGCATATATTATTTCTGTTAAGAAATCAGCTGACAGTCTGATTGTCCTAATGTCTTCTTTCCTCTTGCTGTCCTTTGAATATTGTCTTAGATGTTTAGCAATTATATTGTGATGTGCCTAGATAAATGGGGTGCTTTTGGTATTATTCTGCTTGGTTAGATTTCATGCATCTGATAATTAATCTCTCCCACCAGTCTGGAAAATTCTTCTCCTTTCTCTCTTCATATATTGATTTGCCCCATTTTTTCTATACTGTCTTTCTGGAGCTCCAGTTTCACACAGAATAGAAACTTTGACCATGTTCTACATTTTCCTTTTGCTTCTTTCTTTCTTCCTTCTTTTCTTTCTTTCCTTTTCTCTTCTTTTTTCCTTTCATCCTTACTTCTCTTTGTACTTTAACTTCAGTGTTTTCTGTTGACTTGTCTTCTAACTCACTAATTCTGTCTTCACTTGTGTCTAGTCTACTAAATCTTTGATTGTATTCTTAATTCAGATATTGTATTTTCATTTCCAGAATACCTATTTGATTCTTTTATATAGGTTCCAGTCTTGAATTATTTTGTTTCTCGTCTTTTTACTTATTCTTATTTTTTTTCACCTATTTTTTAGATGTATTAATGGTAGTTCTTCTAAAGTTTGTCTCAGCTATTCAAAATGTGGATCATTTATAGGTCTGCTTTGTTTGTGATTTTATTATATGCCAAACATTATATATTTAAAATTCATACATCCTCTAGATGATTTTTTTTTCCCACCAGAAAGGATTAAATGTTTCTTCTGTCAAGAATATAGAATGTAGGGTATGGTAGGGTTGGAAGGTTTATCATTTCAATACAGTCAGGGATTAGGTTGTGTCGAGGGTGGGTTTCAATTTTGGTAACACTAAATCCATGCCTGGGTCATCCTGATTCCTAGAGCATGGCCACAAGGGATTTCAGTGAGTGTCTGATGTATCTATGTCTCTTCAGTTCTGAAAAACTACAGGAATTATATCTATCCAACAGAGGTTTTAACCTTAGCTCTTTAGTCCCACACTTCATAGAACTTCAAAATTTGCTCTTGAGAGGGAAACCAACCTTAGATTTGATGCCCTTGAGTCTCCAATTTTATCATTCTAGCCCACAAATGCCAAAAAGTCAGTTGCTTTTTCTATATCTCAGCAGCAACCTTCTGCCAGGTCCAGGCCTGGATTCTCAGCCTTCAACTACCCTCAACATTGATGTATCCTTAGGAGAAAAGTAACTGTAGATTCTTAAACTTAGTATCAATTCACAACTCCTGGGATTTTCCCTCCTATTTGCTTTTTTCCTTCTTCTTTTTTAAATTGGGTCTCATCCTCCTGATTAGTCTTTGTTTTCTAGGCCCCATGAAACTAGAGGATATTTCACTCTTTCCACAGATTTCAGTTTTGCTCTTTTGTCTTCCACTGAACCTCAGAATTTAAAAAATGCCTTGTATAGAAGGAAATGACCTTTTGTTTAAGGCCCCAGAGATCTCTCTAGTTTTGTCATTGTAGCCTCTGTACCATCAGTGGCCCTGCAGTTATATCACACCCTCGTTCTCAACCTCTAGCCTGTACCTAGAATCAGCAGATACTATGGGAAAAATCAGCTACCAGCTCACCTTACTTTTGGCCCCTCTCTGGAAATTTAGTCCTTCTAGTTGTTATTGCTTCCATAGTTCTCTGATGCTTAAAAAAATTTTTTTTCTGTAATGTTGTCAGCTTTTCTAATTGTTATGGACATAAATATTGGCCTATTACATCTCAACTGGAAGCAGAAGTCAGCTTTTCTTCAATATATTTCATCCCTGTCATTTGGTATGTGTTTGTAGAAAGAGAAGAATCTGTTTAGGTATGTTATTATTAACATTATTATGACCAAATATTTTTGTTGAAAGTTTAAGGTAGGTAATTTACTTAATGCTTAATATTGTCTTCCACATTTGATTCTTAAACACCACTATTAAAGTCATTTTATAGATAAGGAAGATTGAGGCTTTTGAGCTTTTATCCCAATGTCAAACAATTAATGATTGGGATTTTAATTCAGACTACTAAACCATACTGCCTCCTACCAAACTGTAATAGGGTAAAGGACATTATTGCTTTATGTCATTTTCTAAATCTTTTATATGCATTTGATTTTCCACCCCCAAATAGGGTAGATTACAAAGCTGTTGTTACCAAGTTTAAAGCTGAACTAATACCACCCATTTTTTAGGCACTTGAAAATATATTGGCATGTCATATCAGTAACATGTACAATCTAAGCATATGTGTAGCTAAATTCCTGATACAAATGCTTTGAATATTTAGAAAATTGACCCAACACGTGGCATTGTCTACTAAGTCTCTGTTCATGCTGATTTCTGATGGTTTTGCAGAATATTGTGTTAGTTTTTAGGGCTAATGAGTTTGGCTTAATTTCTTTACCCCTCTCAGCCAAGTCTTTTGACAATGTGTCTTCTCCCATGGGGTCCTTGCTAATAAATATTTTAATTGAACTTCTTTATTAAAATGAGTGTCTGTATGATCATCTAGACACCCCACAGATGTGAGGAGAGATTATGAGTTCAAATGAGATTGGGGTAGGCAGATCCAGGTTTGATCCTGATACTGCATTATCGTAAACTCTGATAATAAGGGAGTCCAAGTTCACACAAGATTAGTAAACATAATGAAATGAAACTTTAAGTACTTGCTAAGTTTGTTTTCAGTAAATCATCAATATTTATTAAGCATAAAAGATTGGCACAATCTCAAAGCACAGGCAGCAGAATGCTGTTAGCCATGTATTAATTTCAATTATTATGTAACTTCATTATTCACTAAATTCATTGAGTCAGGTAAGAGATTGCCTAGTTTGTTGTCCCTTTAAAGAATCATTTTCATTTACATTTTATAAATAAAATCATAAAAGGTAAAATTTTGGCTTCCATTTCTATTTAGAATAGCATTTTCCCTTGTTTCTTTGTCTTTTCCCAAACAGTCACAACTATTCACAATTAATTTTATTTTGAATAGTGTTTATCCCTTTATAATTTTTTAAAATTTTATGTGACTTTATAATTATTTGTATAACTCTGTGTAAGTTGCTAAAGAGTACTTGCTTAACAAATCAAAATTTTAAAAAAGAACAAAACCTCCTTAAAGGAAATTTCTAGGTCTTATACTTCTCAAAGATTTTCTTACAATATTCATTCTCTACATGTAATTAAAATCTAAATAGCGTTTAAACATTCTTATATTAAGATTCTGCATTTAATTCAAACCTTGCAATAGCCATGGCTGTCAAAGTTTTCATATTCTAAGACAAGGACAAAATAGTCATAGATTAATTCTAATACTTTCCTTTATTCCTAAAGTGAAAGCAGGTATCATTATTATAGCTTTGGAAAAAGAAGTTGAGAGCTCTCTTAATTTAAATGACATCTCATTTGGTGAAGAATTTGAAACTTGGGGTACTAAATGATGAAAGAAAAGAAAGGAATAAATTGTTTTGGTATGAAGTAAACCAAGACAGCTCTCTTGTTGGGAAAATACAAGGGACAATCTAAAGGCAATTCAGTTATCTCTAGAAAAGAGGTGTGAATCACAAATTGATGAAGGTTATATGTGCTTCCATTAATACTATTTTATTTAAAGCAATAATAAATTCTTTTTAATCATTATCACTTTAGCCAGCAAATTAATATGTAAATAAAAATGCCCATCAAAGTCTTATCAAGCCTTAAGATTATTGGAGTTTATGGTTAATTTTATTTGTACCCCATGTTTGCCCATTAGACAGAATACAACCATAAAGTAAATTGGGAACATATACCATTTAATATGAGTCTGTTAAATTGTCCCATTTTAATCTGCTTAAACCAAATTTTCTCAGATTTACCTTGTGTCACAATAGTAATACTTTTTTTACATTGTGAGTTTCTCATGTGCCTTTAAACATCAGCTACAATTCCTCCTCATCCACACCTGGCTCCAATCACCTTTTAACCTGGCTAAAAGAATAGTAATAATAATAATAATAATAAAAATAATAATAAATACCCATGAAAACTGCATAGCTTGGTTTCCTAAATTTCTTTTACTCCCAGAATGTGTTCTGTCTCCATTCTTAGTTTGGGAGAGGAAGGGTAATTCCTAAGTGCTTCTGCTTCTCCAGTCATTACTTTCCCATCTTTAAAGGAGGGACCTATTCTTGGGACTTATTTTGCGAAATAAAACATTTGGGAATATTTCAGTCCATTATAGAATTTGAACCATGAAAACATGGTTCAACTGCAAATTTGGGTCCTATGCAAATATTCCTAACTCTTTCCTTTTCAAGTGACCTTTGGGTCACAAAGGATTCTTTACCCTTCCTCCTGGGGTAATAGCTATCTACTGCTTTAAATTTACATGATCGTATTGCCGCATAATTCTTCCTAAAATTAAGAGAGATTGCACAATGGTGATTTTCTGTCTCCACAGATATGTGGCTAGCCACAGTTAAATGGTGGATGTCTTTCAGTAAAAATAAGTAAGTAAGCAAGTAAACAAATAAATAATCGCTTTTTCCTCCTGTCCTCAATCCACACAAATCAAATCTGTGCTAGCAATTTTGTGAGGCTCAAAGAATAGGGTTAAATGAAGTACAAGACCTATGCACAAGAAACTTACAGTATAAATGTTGACGGGTTACCATATATTTCTATAAATGTTGGCTGGGGATAAAGTAAATTCGAGGCCCAGTGCCACATTAAAGGTGCTGTTTATTTTCTGTGTGGCTTCAAGTTAGTCTCCCCTGCCCAGAGGCAGCAATAGGGGATTTGCTGTTGAACTATTTCATACCCACAAGTCATGTTTTACCAAAATGGTATGCATGCGTACATTGTACTTTGATTTCTGTTCCCTTTTACTATCAAAGCTCTGAATGTAAGTATTGCCTCCAATTAACCAATTATTTGGGCAGTAAAGAGGAATTTCATTAAAAAGGCCTTTCACAGAAGTAAATCCAAGTCTAATATGTGGAAAGCCAGGTAAAATGATGTGAAATACCCCAGGACCAAAGTCAGTAGACATGGCTGTATACCACTTTGCCATGAAGTGGGGGTGAGTCCATGGTTTGCTGGTTCTCTTTTTCTCATTGGAAATATAAAAGGTACCTCTCAGACATTCTAAGAATACTAATTTCAATCATCATTTACAACAGCAGACATTGCAATTAGAATATAGGTTTTCTCCCTTGTAAATGGAAATTTTAGAATCAGATCCAGTTAGAGGAACAGAATCCTGGGAGGAAAGCCTTCCAGAATCTCTTCCTATTGAGCTTGGCCTTCATCAGTGTAGATGTTGCCTATGGGGGCCTTCTGGGTCCAAGAGGAGTTGGTAAGGATCTGCAAAGATGAGCTTCATATTTCTTTCTATAGGGAAGAACCTCTAATGGAATATATTTGAATTTAGTTAACCATATTTACCCTGTAGAAATTTTAATTTTTTGTTCCATAGTTTAGGAAAAGAATATCTTAGAGAAATATGTCAAAAAATTAACTGTTAATTTCATTGTTGGCTAGTAGTTATAAAAATGCATTTTTCAATTTTTATGTGCGTATATATTTTCTCAATAAGTCAAATATGAAGGACAGATACTTCCACATTTTAACTTAGATGCTTTTTTAATTCAAAAGAGGGATTGGAGAGTTACTGTTGATTAACAGAGCAAGAAAAACATAAGGTTGAAGAACAAGAATAAATGGAGGTAGACTTTTTCTTTCTACCCAGAATATAAAATCTCTTCTCCTCTGTTTCTCTTTTTCTTTCTCTCAATCTCTCTCTTTCTTTCTTGTCTTTCTTATTTTCACAGAATACTAGAGTGCTAGAAATCCTTATGTTGGTACTAATAACATTATAAAATGTACAAATGTGTGAAGACTCTACATAACCATCTTTCCAAGCAGAGATTGATTGAGTGCCACTGCAGTAGTTGGATTTGATGTGTTGAATGTTTATATTTTTTAATCTTTTATTAAATGCAGTGAATGTTATCATTTCTGCTATTATTTGCAGTGTCTCATGGTCTTGAAATGGCTTGAGAGATTAGCCTTTGCTTTATCTATTAAAAAATATTCTCTAAGCAAAGTCATCATTAAAAATATGTTTCAAGGGAAAGGCATTTATCCCATTTAGGGAATTTGATCAGGTACTTAAAAAAACCACTCAGTGTTAATTTGTTTACAGGTAATCAATATGGTAATTGCAAGTAATGCTATCATTTATTTCCTTGCATGTAATAAAACTGTTTTTTTAAAAAAACTTTTATTCTAAGGACTACTATTACAGACTATTTACTATTTAGAGTGCCCTACTGTCCTGTGCCATTTTATTTTTTCCAGTGAGTGCAGTTCTCATATACATGGAAATTATGTAACTGGTCATTTATAGTGTAAGATATATTCATCTTATTAATATTCTCTATTTAGTGGTCGTCAATATTGTTATTTTACCTGTGTTCATCCGCTACATTCAGTAACATACATTCACACACACACACACACACACACACCTTCCTTCCAAGGAGCTTTAAGTATTTCCTTCACATATCCTTCCCCCCTGGGGAGTAGATACTATTTTGCCATACAGAAAAAAAAAAGACAGAAATATTGAGTTGGACCTGGAATCCAAATCATCTATCTCTGATCCTGACTATATCTTGCTATAAAACAATCGTAAACATTCATTGAGCACATAGTATGTGTCCAGCATCGTTCTAGAAGTTTTACATGCATAATCCCATTTATAGCTTGTTAAGGCAGACAATATCAATACCTCCATTTTGCAGATGAGGAAACTGAGGTATACAGAGATTAAGTAACTTGCAGGTTGTTGAGTGGCAGAGCCAAGCCCCATCCCAGTGTTTCAATATCCAAAGTCTTACTGTAAGCACTGAGTTGTACTATAGCCCCATCTATGAGTTTCTGGTCTTTGAGTCACTGGTGCGCTCCTTCACATTCATTTCTTTCTTATGTTAGAGAAGTATTTAACATGGCGTACATGAAGCTGTGAGCTTCAGTGTCCCTGCAAGTCTTGGGAATTGCTGGGGATTGTAAGAGTGTTCCAGAAGGAGAGAAACTCATTTACAATCAAGCATTTCAATGTAAGCATTTCTGTTAATTTGTCCACAGATCTCAAAAGAAAGAGACCTAAAAAAGCTCCACGGTCCTGGGCATTTGTTATAATTTCTTTCTTTATTCTGTATAAATATTCCCTTTCATACCTCCTTTTGTTATTTGTAGTTTGATCTTCTTTTCCTTAGAGAGAGTACCCAAAATTGTAAAAAGTTTTAGTCTCACAAAACCTGGATTCTCCCCCTACTTACCCTTTGTTTTTTTTTTTTCAAATAGGAAATTACATCATCCATTTTATAGTTAGGAATGGCTGAATGCTAGGTGCCATTGGGAAGGGCTGGTTGTATAACCAGGATCAGACTGCCTCAGAAGGTAACTGATCATTTCAGGAGCTGTTACAAGTGGATATACTTTATTTTTTAAGATAGTAGAGGATAACAGATGACCTGTCGACTTGAATTATCTTATAATAATCTGGCATGATGGAAATTTACCTGGCCAAAAAGTACCACCCTGAATCCTAATATTTAATCCAACATGTAAATAACTCTGTGGCTTTCAAACATTTTTTTACTGCAACTCACAAGCAGAAATACATTTTATATGCTTGTCATGACCCATTGTCTTGGTCCATCTGAACTGCTAAAATAAAACACCACAGACTGGGTAGCTTATAAACAACAGAAATTCATTTCTCACCGTTCTGGAGGCTGGAAAGTTCAAATCAAGGCATCAGTATGGTTGAGTGAAGGCCCTCTTTCTGGTTCATAGTTGAGATTTTTCACTGTGTCTTCATGTGGTAGAAGAGGCTAGGAATCTCTCTGGAGCCTTTTTTTTTTTAAATGATTTTATTTATTTATTTGAGAGAGAGAGAATGAGAGCACGAGAGGGAAGAGGGTCAGAGGGAGAAGCAGACCCCCCCCCACTGAGGGGGAGTCCAATGTGGGACTCGATCCCGGGACTCCAGGATCATGACCTGAGCTGAAGGCAGTCGCTTAACCAACTGAGCCACCCAGGTGCCCTCTCTGGAGCCTCTTTATAAGGCACTAATCCCATTCATAAGGGTTCCATCATCCTAATACTATCACCTTTGGGGGTTAGGATCTAAACATACGAATTCAGACTATAGTACCCATTAAATAGATTTCACAACTCACTAATGGGTGACAGATTTTAATTTGAAAAACAGTGCAAGAGCACACTGGCTCCTTGCAATGATTTTTTTTTTCCTACAAGCAATGCATGGACATGGGGAAGTGGACTAATCTAGTTGTCCTTCCTTGTCTAATCACTGTCCACAATGAGAAATAGGACTAGCTGTTCCAAAGGGAAACTAATCACTGACAGTAAGGAGAAATCAGTCACCCAAAGTACTAATGAGATTGTGATTGGTTTGTTGGTTCATTTTTTAATTGGGAGTGAGCCTTTCCATGGCTTTTACTGCCCATTTTACACAGGTGCTCCACACTGGTTCATCGGCTACATTGTCTAATCATCCACAGGAGGCTAATTTAAATAGCTATACTATTGGTGATTAAGCCATCAGTTGATAATGGAACCAGTGGTTGTTAGTTTCAGTTCCCCTCCAAAGAATTTTTTTCCCAAAGTATTTAAATACAGAAACTAACTCAAGATAGTGATTAAGAGACTTGATACACTGGATAAAGAGTGATATTCTTCCACAGTATACAATTACTGAAAATAGCATATGTTAGCTAAATTGCATGTTTTGTGAAAAAAGAATGTGGAGAATTGAATGAATACTCAATGTCTTTGCTAAAACTACAGACTTTCACAGGGCTTCTATTTGTAGCCTATGTCTTCCCCAAAATAAAATTCAAGAACTGTAGATACTGTCAGCCTTGGAACATGAATTCATGAATCAAAGCTCCCTTGTCATGTAAAACTAACTGGTTTGTAATCAGGGAAGATTAGTGTAAATATTAATTGGCAAGGTAGAGTTGTGGATGAAATTTCAGTTATGAATTTAGTACGGTAATTTCTTTTTATCTGTAATGGGGTTTATTTAACAAATGTCAGCCACGTGGGAATTTGGAAGTCATTGGGAAACTTCACACTGAATCAAATCCTTTAAAATATAAATCTGGATAGTTTGTAAACACTTTTTAATGCATTTGCAAAATGTATAGTAATCATTGTAACAGCCACTGGGAGCAAGCATCTGTTAAGCAGTGATTCCTATTTTTTGGATGAGGTGATCAATGACCTTTACAGATTTCTTTGGTGTGAGGAAAGCTCTATTGATCACTCACTGAATTACATGAACTATTTTAGCTTACTGAGCTTGATGCAATCTTAACAAATGTGGATTCTTGAGGATGTGGAAAAGTAAGGAAAATTGTCATATAAATCCCTCACTGCTATGTAAGCTGTTCCTAATCTTCTTCCCATTATATAAGCCTGCTGAGAACCACTTTTGGGTCATTTTATGCTCCAACAATTTGCTCCTCTACCTAAATGCTGGGGCCTTTTTGCCAGCGCCTGTGAATTTTTAACCCAGTTATGTTTAAGGAATCATCTAAAGAAGATGCAGCTATCTGGCATAAGTCCCACTTGTTTAGTTTGTTCACTGAGAGAGACAGGGTACTATTAGGACATGAATGAATGAGAAAACTGAAAGACTGGGGTAGGTAAGGGTGGAAATAAACATTTATTGAACATTTGTTTAGATCAACTTTCAGTGCCTTTGTTCTGGACACTATGTCATACTTTTTCCTGACAGCATCTCAATTAAACCTTGATTCCCAAAGGATTTTCATTATCCCTATCTTACAAATGAAGACAATGAGACTCACAGAACTATATCACTTCTGCAGGAGTTCTGAGAGCTAGTAAGTAGCTGAGTCAGAATCTAAGGAGAAGTGTGTCTGAAGACAAAGTTTATTATAACCTGCTCTTAGAGGTCCCAAATTAATCCAGGGCTGATCTAGGACTAGAACCCAACCTCCTACCTTTCTAACCAGTGTTCTTTTACTAGACTATGCTGCATCATAACATAGCTACAGCTGTATCAGTTTGGAGCAAGATTGTCTTCTCAATAAGGGCACTTGACTAATGAAGTAGCTTAGGTGAAGGGTCCAGAGCTTTCCAGTGAGAGGCTAGTCATTCAATTAGTTATCCAACTACATGTTCATGACACAGCAAACAGAGGGTCTGAGTCAATCAAAATCAATTCTCCTTTCACAAATATAACCAAGTGTTGTTGTCATCAGGGAAGAAACTTGGTTTCATTAATTAACAAGTAGCTGTGGTAGTTGATTGATGACTGAGCAAAGCAGTCTTGCTTACTCTATAGATGGAGCCATTTCACTGTGATCATACTCTCTCTTCAGAGCTTATTTTCAAGCGCTCCAAGCTCAACCTGCCCTATTTCGATTCTCCAGCACAAGATTGTTCTAATCTGTGATTACTTACAAACAGTATGAATGACAGTTGTCTACATTTCCTTTCTCTCAACAGTGCTATTGAGTCTCTACTTTGTGGTAACCATTGCTTTTTTGATCAAGACAGACACCAAAAGAAATCATTAACATTGTCCAAGCCAGTTCAATTCAATGAATATCAGCTACCTACTGCATGCTAGGTATAATCATTGACTCTATGAGGTTACATAGATAAATATGTAGTTTATCAAGGGAGGAGGAAAACATGCACAGATAACTCTAGTGTAAATCATCCTGTCCTGTAATAAAGGTACGTGATAGAAATGGCTACTTCTTGTTAGGAGAATCAGCAATATATCAAAGAAGAGGAAACATTTTATCTGGTTCTAGAAGACAAAGAATGTTTAAATTTTAGTCAGAGAAGCACTTTGGAGGATAGAACAGAGAAAAGAAGGAACATTACAGGCGAGGGAGGCAACATGAGTAAAGGTATATTGGTGTGAAAACATGGTTGGAAAAATTCAAGTAGCACTGTACTGAGAGATGAGGAAAGGAAAAAGGCCATTGAGATTCAGGGGGCAGATGAATCTAGAAAATTTTTTGAGGCAAAATTACCAAGCAGTGCTAATGAGTTGCAGCTTCATTTTGGAGGAAATGAAATTCTATGAAAAATTGTCTAAGAGAGTGATTTCAAGATGAAAATGACTATCAATAAGTTAAGAAATAGAAAGTGATTCTATCCACCTCAAAATAGTGCTTAAGAAAAGTTTTAAATAAATTTCACCTAGATTTATATTTTCGAGTGAATTTCAACCTTGGATGTTAATACTCCAACTCACTGCTTGAAATATACTCCCCACTCCAGACTTCTGTTATGAAGCAAATGTGTGAGAAGATAATTTTATCTGAAATACTTAACTGGGGAGAATGATAACGTGCAAGAACATTTTCTTTTGGGAGGGTGTAGAGAAAGCTGTCCCAGCTGTGCTGTTCTGAAATCATGATCTCTTAACATGATCATGAAGATTTAATTTGGGAAATACAGTTCTAGAAACAGTAACTGTGCAGGTGCTATGTAGAAACGTTTTGTCTTTCTGATTTAGCAGTGCTACTTGAAGGAGGATGGTAGTCTAGCCTTTACCTATTTTATAAAGATTCTGAAGACTCACAGAGCTTGAGCAAGAAGATATTAGAGAATATAAATAACAAAGGGTAAGGAATAATGAATTTGTCCTTATTTTTATTGTCTTTGAGAGGCAAACAAGTTGGTCATCTGGATTCCTTTGCCCCAAGATTGACCTGGCCAATTTTTTTTAACCATTTTTTAAAAGATTTTATTTTTAAGTAATCTCTACCCCAATGTGGGGCTCAAACCCACAACCCTGAGATCAAGAGTCTCATGCTCCACTGACTGAGTCAGCCAGGCACCCCTGATCTGGCTGTTTTAATTACATATATTTCCTAATGTGAGTGTTCTGTGAATGTACTGAATATTTTGTATCTCTTTGCACTATAATGTGCAAGTGTACTCGCTTTAACATAGGGCATGTTTCTAATTCTTGTCTTTTTTATTCACTCATGGCTTAATTTTAATCCTTCATTGGTGCTTTAAATGCCTCAAATAAGAATAATGCCAACTAGGGTGATTTTCACCTTTTTATTAGCAAATGTGAAACATGTGTAACTCATAATCACCTGGTTGTTCTTAGCCCAGGGCATCTGGAGAGCCTTTTCAAGATTTCTGCTCTCCTCAGGCACTCACCAAAGGGAATGCAAGATTCAGTGGTTTTAGCTTACAAATCAAGTCCAGATTTGATTATTAAGGTTTTCTATTTCCTACTTGCTGTCACAAACCCATCCTGAAATTTAATTTCCCTACTAGACATTTTAAGTGAAATGTTTAAATGAAAATGGCCAAACACTAATGAAGACTTCCAACAGGAGAAAGGTGTGAGATTGAGTCAAGAGCTGAGTCTCACGTTTGTTTAGGGGGAGGCAAATTGTAAAATATGGATAGTCTCCGTTTTAATGAATCTGTGCATTAAACCCTTTTCGTAACAGTCCCCAAATTTCTATAGTTATAGATACCTGTACTGGGCACACTGATTACATACATGTAAATCCAGGTACATTGCAGAGAGGAACTAATTCTTTTCTTGGTCCAACTGCAAGATGCAGTGGTGGGCAAGAAAGAACAGCTTAATTAAAATTCTTTCAAATAAGAATTTATTTTTAGGATCATTGGTGACAGAGAATCATGAGAAATTTCTGAATTGCTGATTCTACACATAAGTGTTTTGATGCTTGATATAGGTTTTCTTATTTGTGAATAATCATTTTAATGTAATAATAAATGAAAGAAACCCCTCGTGTTTTCCATTTATTTGCTATTATTAGTGCTTGAGATGCTCTTCACATAGTCTCCTCTTTGTCACATTGTGACCTCCTCTGGTGCCCTACACCACACCATCTGCAGTAGCCCCATGGCACTGTTTCTATTACTGTATCATCTTTTCTTCATACCAGTTGTCACTGTCAGATGTTCTCTTATTGTGGTGATTATATGTTAATTTACCATCTCTCCACTCTAGGATTTAAGCTCCATGAAAGCAGGAACTTTTCTGTCTTGTTCACCATTGTATTCTCACCACCTAAATCTGTCTGTGATGACATGTGAGCTCAGTTATCAACAGGATATAATTTTTTATGAATTTGCGACTTATTGCTCATAGAATTTAGGAAAATATTGTATTCATTTTTCAGGATATAAACTTTTAAAATCCCTTTGAAGTAAAAATTTCCATGTGAAAATATTTGGAGTAAGAAAATATTCATGTGCCTTATTTGCTTCTGTGTTACAACTATCCTGCTACGGACTAAATTGTGTGCCTCCTTCCCTCCATTTTCATACACTGAAGCCCTAATCCCTAAAGTGTCTACATTTGGAGATAGGACTTTTAAGAGGTAATTAAGTTAAATGAGGTCATAACGGTGGGACCCCTAATCAGATTGGATTAGTCTCCTTGTAAGAAGAAACACCGGAGAACTTACTCTTTCCATCATGTTAAGGACAGAGTGGCTATCTGCAAGCCAGAAATAGAGCTCCCATCAGAAACTAAACTTGTGGGATGCCTGGGTGGCTCTGTCAGTTAAATGTCTGCCTTTGGTTCAGATCATGATCCCAGAGTCCTGGGATCAAGTCCTGCATCAGGTTCCCTGCTCAGTGGGGAGCCTGCTTCTGCCACTCCCCCCGTCTGTGTGCTCAGTCTCTCTCTCTGTCAAATAAAATAAAATCTTAAAAAAAACAAACAAGAAAACCTAAATTTGCAGACTTAATCTTGGACTTCCCAGCCTCTAGAACTATGAAAAAATAATTTTTGTTGTTTCAGTCATATAGTCTATAGTAATTTGTTATGGCAGCCCAGGCAAGCTCATATACTTACTAATTAACAAACAATTATTTTTAATGACTTTATTAGAAAGATTTCTATTTTCCATGCTATATCATGCTGTGTCATTTAGCTCTTATTATGCTTTTATGCCACTGATAACATTACTATGGCTGTGATGATGGGAATGAATGAGGAAGGGAGGAAAGAGTTTTGTAAGATCAAAGTTGAAATTTCCACAATATAAAGCTTTTCCTTCTACAAACTTCATCATTTATTATGTGATAGGTTCAAAAAATAGATGGCATTGTATGGACAAGGGACAGCACCTTAATTGTTCTATTACTGCTACTTCCATTTTAGATTGATCAAGGGAATAGTCTTTTGGGAGAAGATATGTTAAAATGGCATAATATTCTGTGAGATCAGGAAAATGTTAGGGCCCCTGGTTGGCTCAGTCAGTAGAGCATGTGACTCTTGATTCAGGGTCATGAGTTCAAGCCCCACGTTGGCATAGAGATTACTTAAGGAAATTAAAAAGGAAAGAAAGGAAGAAAGAGAAAAAGAAAAAGAAATTGTTTGGGTGTTCAATTTTTGAGCATTCCTTGGACCTTAGGAAAGCAGATGAAGACCAAAATCATGAGAATAAAATAATTTCTAAGTCCTTCTGAGCTATTTTCAGGAAGCAGATATAGCACACACAGAGCAAAAATCAACTAATGTGCATTGATTAGTAACTTAGAAACACCTCCAAACATTTGGTGACCTATTTTTCTCTTTTATTTTGTTTGCAAGACATAAAGGCTACAGGTGTCTGTGAAGGTGAAGAAAAGTCAGTGTAGCTAAAAGTTCATCCAAATAATGATTATTTTTAAAGTTATATTGGTCATTTAAAAATGCTTTCTATCCTAATAAGCAAAATTAATGGATGAAGCAGGTGCATACATTGTTTTAATTAACAACAGCTGTGTATAGCAACATTATAGGAGCTTATTATGGCATCATTTATTAAGAATATGTTACCGGGGCGCCTGGGTGGCTCAGTTGGTTAAGCCACTGCCTTCAGCTCAGGTCATGATCCTGGAGTCCCGGGATCGAGACCCGCATCGGGCTTCCTGCTCAGCGGGGAGCCTGCTTCGCCCTCTGACCCTCCCCCCTCTCATGCTCTCTGTCTATCTCATTCTCTCTCTCAAATAAATAAATAAAATCTTAAAAAAAAAAAAAAAAGAATATGTTACCAATGCATTTTATAACATGCATTTTAAAAAGTTATTAAAGGATATGACTACATCTTAGAATCATTCAATAAATATTAATAAAGCATTTATGATTGTGCCCTTAATTTAAAATGCTATCATATATCTTTCAAGCAGGTGTCAGCATCAAGTGCCAACAAGCCATTCCTGACCACATCAATGGTAGTAGTGATTAGGAGTTTCCCTGAATATGTGTTAAACATCCTCCCCCTTTATTAGTTTGGAAATACCCACCTTCTAAATGGTAGCTCCTCAATCTCTCTGTGTTCTCTGAATTTCAGTAGGAAAAAAGAAAAAAAGAAACTTAATTCCCCCGAATCTTAACTACTGAGTTTGAAACTGCAGCTACTTGTAACTCATGTATTAGATACTGACTGTGGTTGACTCTTCCATGCCATATGTAAGGAAGGTGTGGTTAATTTTCTTTTAATTCTGTTTTTTACATTACCATATATATTTATTGAAAAAGAATACTTTTCTTAAGGCCCGGTGGGATCTCATAGCTCATTAATTGCTTTGAAACCTCATCAGTCAGCTTGCAATTTGCTATTAGGTAACAGTGCTGAGTGGAGTGGCTCAAAACAGGGCCATTTATTTCAATTAATCATTTGTTTTATGCAATATCAGTTTGGAAAAATAATAGTAAGGAGTCTTCCCTAGATGAATGTGCTGAAAATAGATGTAACATTTTTTAAATTAGAGACTCTTGGATAAATCAATGAAAAATTCTGAAACATGTTTTTTTTTTTTTGAAACACGTTTCTTTTAAAACATAGAGAATTCAGTGGAATTTAAGAAACAAAACAGGATCATAGGGGAAGGGAGGGAAAAATAAAACAAGATGAAATCAAAAAGGGAGACAAACCATAAGAGATGCTTAATCATAGAAAACAAACTGAGGGTTGCTGGAGGGGAAGAGGGTGGGGAAAAGGGGTAGCTGGGTGATGGACATTAAGGAGGGCAAGTGATATAATGAGTACTGGGTATTATATAAGACAGGTGAATCACTGAACTCTACCTCTAAAACTACTATATGTTAATTAATGGAATTTATTTATTTATTTGTTTTTTATTATGTTAATCACCATACATTACATCATTAGTTTTTGATATAGGGTTCCATGATTCATTGTTTGCATATAACACCCAGTGCTCCATGCAGTAAGTGCCCTCTTTAATACCCATCACCAGGCTAACCCATCCCCCCACCCCCCTCCCCTCTAGAACCCTGTTTGTTTCTCAGAGTCCATAGTCTCTCATGGTTCGTCTCCCCCTTCGATTTCCCTCCCTTCATTTTTCCCTTCCTGCTATCTTCTTTTCTTTTTTTAACATATAATATATTATTTGTTTCAGAGGTACAGGTCTGTGATTCAACAGTCTTACACGATTCAACAGTCTTACACAATTCACAGTGCTCACCATAGCACATACCCTCCCCAATGTCTATCACCCAGCCACCCCATCCTTCCCACCCCCCAC
>NC_138377.1:71056918-71073786 GCF_054177405.1 Leptonychotes weddellii | reverse complement strand
AAAAAAGGGATTGATAAGATGTTGGTTGAAAAAGGGAAAAAGAAAAATTCAAAAAAATAGAAAAAGAAAATTAAAAAAATTAACTTTGAAAGACTAAAGAATAATGGGAAAAAAGCTATAAATTCTATGTGCATCATTCCCCTAGCACTGGAGTTCTGCCATTCTCATTGATCGGTAAACTTTGTCTTGGCTGGCTGTTCTTGCTGATCTTCTGGGGGCGGGGCCTGTTGTCGTGGTTCCCAAGTGTCTTTGCCGGGGGCAGAATTGCCCCACCCTTGCCTGGCCGGGCTAAGTGATCTGCTTGGGTTTGCTCTTGGGAGCTTTTGTTCCCTGCAAGCTTTCCGTACAGCTTTGGAGGATGAGAGTGAAATGGTGGCCTCCCAATCTCCGCTGTGGAGGAGCCAAGAACTCGCGGCCCCACTCCTCAGGGAGCCCCCAGAGAAAAGCGGTCAATCACTCCCATCTCCCCGGTCTCTGGCCGCACTCCGTGCTCACCTGGCTTGAGACCGAGTGTTTCTATCTCTGGCACATGACCCCATGTGGAGTCTCCAAACCCAGCAGATCCCTGCCGTGCGCTCCTGTGCCACTCCTCCCGGGGGAGGAAGGGGAGTCTCCCCGGATCTGCCACTTGTTGGGTCCCTTCCAGAAAGTGGTCACTTTTCTGTTCAGAGAGTTCCTGCTATTCTTTTCTTCGATCTCCTGCTGAGTTCATAGGTGTTCAGAATGGTTTGATCCCTATCTAGCTGAATTCCTGGGACCAGACAAAATTTAGGTCTCCTACTCCTCTGCCTTCTTGCCTAATTAATTGAATTTAAATAAAAAAATTAGGCCTTCCCTTAAAAAAAAGGAAGTAGAAAAATTCCAAGACCTGTAAACTGTAGCTATGATGGCTAAGATCTAAAATCAAACAAAAACAATCACAGAATTAACATCGTTCCTAGCCTTATGATATATAATACAGAACAATGAATAATTAGTATTTAGTTATAATTCTTTTACTTTTCTTAAATGGAGTCCTACGATGTGATTTTTTTCTCCCCAAAAAAGCCCATTTGCAATGAAGTTGGTATTTCTGGGCTAACCAAGCAAATGTTGACATCACCTTTCATTGTCAGTGGTAAATAAATCTATTGAAGTCACTATCTTCACTTAAGCTAGCTTTATTCTTTCTAGATTAAATCCTTTAAACTAAGATAGAAATTTACAACAACACTTTTGGCTGAGGAATGCTTATGAACTTTCTTCTCCCGTCTTAACCAAACAAATCCAGAAGACCACCATGTTTCCTATCTAATAGGTCCTATTCTTAAAGTTTTCTTTCATATAAAGAAAGGGTAACAAAAGATAAGTGTTGGCAAGGATATGGAGAAATTGGAACCCTTGCACATGATTGGTCAATACAAAATGGTGTAGCGTCTTTGGAAAATAGTATAAGGTTCCTCAAAAAATTAAAAATAGAACTATCAGCAACTGATCCATAAATCCCACTTGGGGATATATATCCAAAAAAAAAAAAATGAAATCAGGATCTTGAACAGATATTTGCATTCCAAGTTCATTCAGTATTATTCAAAATAGCTAGGAATTTGGATCCAGGATAGAAACAGTGTAAGCTTACAAGATGTGCAGATGTGAGCCCACTGCCTTGAATAAATTCAACCCCATCTCTTAAGGTTGGTACCTAAAGAAAAATGACCCTGTGCAGCAAATTGATATCACTTTAAATTTATTTTTTAAAGACTTTATTTATTTATTTGAGAGAGAGAGAGAGTGCATGCGCACGAGCAGGGGGAGAGGCAGATTCTCTGCTGAGCAGGGAGCCCCATGCGGTGCTGGATCCAGGACCATGGAATCATGACCTGAGCCGAAGGCAGACGCTTAACCAACTGAGCCACCCAGGTGCCCCTCACTTTAAATTTATTATCTCAAATCTCAGATAGGCTCTCTCTCTCCAGGATTGTTACAGTATTTATATAATGAGTTTCATGCCTTGCTTTCCATGATGGTGATTTCATAATTTCTCCTGTCTCTTCAAATGTTCCACATCAGCATTTCACTCACAATCAGCTTCATTCTTGCTTTAAAAAAAAGAAAAAGAAAAAGAAACAGTATCACTTGCTTATCTACCCACCACCAAATCTGTAAACATTTACAAATCTTTTTCCCCCTAACAGCTAAGCAAAAGTTTCTCTTCCTTTCAAGAAAAGTCCTTCTGCAGGTGTGTTGTAGTCATTATCATTCACCGGCTTAGTCTGGCTCCTCTCAGCTGAATCAGTGTTCTCTCTCTCTCTCTGAAGGGGACCATACCCCATTCCTTTCAACCTGCTCTGCATTTCTCATCTCCAAACCATGCAGACAAACCTCCATGGAACCCCTTATCTTTTCCCATTTATCACACCATTTTTCTGCTCCCCATCACAGCCAGCTACTCTTCTTGATTTCTCCACTTCCTCATATTTGTTCTCCTGTCATTCTAATTCAGTTTGGCGTCTGTGCCTCAAGAAAAACAACTTTTGAGCAGGATGCCAGATGCACTAGGACACCTTCTGTCCTTATCATATTCGACCTGTCAGCAATATTCAACATAGTTATTTACTCCTTTTAAATATTGGTACAACAGCTGAGTTTGAGAACCCTACCAGAAAGATATCACATGCATTCAAAATGCTGTTTGATTTTGACTCCACCTCTCTACAATCCACACAAGAATAACCAAGTCTGAGGCAACTTGGTAAAGTATGAACTTTCACTTTTGTTACACCTAGCCCTTGAAGACACAGCCCAATTAACAACTCTGACTAAGCTCTTCCTACAAAAATGGAATCCGGCTCTGTAATTCCTCCATTTCATCCATTATAACTTAAATCATTACCTTGTTTCCCTCATTGATTATAACTACCTTCTTGGGTCTTGTCCTGCCTCAGAGAGGTTTTAATTGCCACAGCAATTCTTTAGACATATAGCCTATTATTGATTTAGTTCATCCTGAATCTGCCCTGTGTTCTTAACCAGCCCCATCCTTTTTCTTTTTGGCTTTGTCCAACTATGCCCCCTGGTTTTATTCTGTTTTGTTTTTCACAATCCTTCTTAAAGAAGAATGCCCCAGTCTGGACATTTACTCCACTTCTTTGTCTACAATATTCACTGACTTATCTAGTACTATTTACCATTTTTTTAATCCACTGAAACTCATTTTTGCTCATGGGTTTCTGAATTGGACCTAACTTATAAGGAGTGAAAACATTATTCCTGACATGTTTGGATTTCAAAGCATGTAGATCTCAGCTACTCTTTTGGTCTTTTCAGAAGTGTATCCCCTTGTATGTGTCAGAGTGATATGAACTTCCTGGTTCTCAAATCCACACTCAATTAGTTTTTGTTCTGGGACACAGGATGATGCAAAATTTCCATAAAGTAAGCTTACAGGTATTTTTGCCTAGAAAACATATATTTAGAAGGGCCACCCAGCATTTTCATCTGTGCCATTTTAAGGTTTTGTAAAAACTTACAAGTAACAAAATTGTTATATGATGCCTCATATACTAAGAATTAATCATCTTAATTTACATCAGTCTTTCAAAGTTACTAAAATGATGCCTGGAGCTTAAAACAAAACAAACAAACAAACAAACAAAAAAAACAACAAAGAAAACCTCAAATATTACCAAAAGGTAAAAGATAAAAAATATCAAAGAGGTTGCTTTTCCATCATCTCTTTAAGAGATGGTTTCACCAATCGCTTTTATATAGATGTATGAAGCTGAAGATGGGCATCTGAAAGAAGCATCTATCATAAACTGTGAGAATGATTAATCCTCTGGGTCATATATTCTCTCATCATTTGCTCATGGCCAGATTCCTCTGGAGCCTAAAGTGAATCCCATTTGTGCTCTGGGCCCAGAGCACCAAGCTCATTTGCATAATATATTTAGCACTCACTGGATGTGAAGTGTAGATTAATAATCTGATTTGGAGAGTAGTGAACAGTTGTTTTGTAAAGTTACAATTGTTACTGATTTTGGGGTGCTTGAATTACAAATCCAGTGACAAGGAGCATGTTGATCCAAACATGTTTGTGCCGCAGAAATAAATATCACGGAGATACCAATATTCGAATTTAAAATATGGCAGTATTGTCCGACAGTCACTGCCTTTTGGCAGGCAATTCAGTGAATCTGCGAACGTATTCATGCGAATAATTGTTCATGATCACACAAAATCCCTTGACTGCTATTGTTCGCACCAACCACGCAACGCTATAGCAGGAGTTTTGGAAATACCTTTGAATTTTTCTGAATGGAACACATACTCAGAGGGACAGAGAAGGGTTCAAACTGGGTTGCGTTTAATTTTGGTCCTCTGTCTGTTCTCCTCATACCTCACAGCACTTCAATCCAAAGCATATTTTTATCAAATTTAGAACTTCTTGGTTCAGTCAAGTGTTAATTGAATACTGCATCTATAGCACCAGAGAGGTAAAGTGTCTGAAAGTCAATTATTTCCTATTTTGAGAGGCTATAACCACCCCAGTACCACCCATCACTATTGAGCATGTATGAGTTTCTTTAATAATGTTTTTACCTATAAATGATCTTTTGGCAGGGGCCATGTGACCACAACAAAGTCACTGGAAATCTTTGAAAAAGAAAATATTTTGGTATAAAGAGTATAAAAAATGACACTTTGTTGCAGTTTTTCCAAGCAAATTATAACTGCCTGTCATGCAGACAAGGGTTGCCATGGTAAGCAGTTTTTGTGAATAGGTAAACCATATAAAAGTGACACAGAGCATGCTTGAAGCTGTGGGAAAGGGAAGTTCAGGTTGCCTGGAGCAAGAATAAGTTCAGTATTTAAAATCATGGGAGAGCCACAACACCCTTTCCCAAATGGGTGGTGCAGGCAAATGTCTAGTTTTCTTTCTCAGCATAGGAAATACTACTGGTTAATGGGACCAGAGGATCACAGAAATATTACCAGCAGGTTAGGATTCATTGTTTGTTGGTTCTAAAGAAAATGAACCTCTCATATCTTCAATATACATTGTTGTCATGGTGCCAGGGAGATAGCAGAACTTCAGATACGCAGTCCTCAAACAATAGCCAAAAGGCTGGTAAAATCCCTAACTCTAATAGAGTTAGTAAAATTATTTAGTAGGACAGTCTCATTTTTCTAGTTATCCCTAATTCAAGAACTCTCCTGTTTACTGCTTCACTTGATATCATTGAACAAAATGGAGACATTAGTCAATAGATATCCTAGTTTTTAATGCTTCTGTGCTCTCTCACTTTTAGGCCTTCTTTTTTCTAGCCACACTTTTCTTCAGTGATTCACCTAGCCTCACAGCTTTAATACCCTGTGTGGGCTGCTGGGTCCCTCATCTAAACAGAGAAACCTCCAGCCTGGAGCTCCCTGCCCCCATCCTCAGATCAGTACATACACTGTGCCTACAAATATCTCTGTTTGCATCTCTAACAGATACCCTCCTCATCAATATAGTAAGCTAATCATGAGCTAAGTTATCTCCTTCCACATAAAATGTCTAAAAAAATGGCAGATGTTGGGATTTAAACATATGAAGTATTTAGGTGTTCAAAAATGAGAAAAGAGAATACACAAATAGAAAACTCTTAGGAGTCCCAGAAGATGGCAAACCGATAGGATTTGTTGAATACTAGAAGTGGAGGTGAAAAGAAATGAGAAAGAGGAGGAGGAGGAAAGGAAAGCTGCTTGGGATACCTCAGCAAGGGCAGCCAGGTGAATTGACAGTGTCACAGTCTGGACCAAGCATCTATGACAGGGATTTCTTTTTCTAAGTAGTGGCAGGGGTGTGTGAGCTTGGGTCAGAGAGATATGGCCACACACAGGGTGCTGGCAGCACCTGGGAAAAACGGAAATCATCTGTACCTAGAAGGCTAGCTGCTCACGTACAGCACCAGGAAGCATGTCCCACTCCTCCTCAAAGCTCAGTGAGAAATGGGCAGAATATCTTCTCAGCAGACTCTCCCATCTTTCCCCTTAGTAGGTCTTAGACTCATACAGACATTGTTTCACAGGATGTCACAGTCTCAAGGATGGACACAAAATCAAGAATTGCCAAATACCGTGAAAAACCAAGAGCTCTAAAACTAAACAATAGGATCAATAAATACAAATGCTTGGACTAGAAGAAACAGAATTAATGGAGCAAAGGCAAAAAAACATAAAAATAAGAACAATGGCTATACTCAGAGGGATAAAGCAAAAGAGCATGCTCATAAAACACACACATAACAACAGGCTATTCTAAACCATTCTGTTCTAGGATCCTCATCTGAAAGAGCTGGCCTTAAAAGAAGCAGAGACTCAGAAGTTGCCAGTCCAGAAGAATGTGGTTATTCCAAGGCAGTCAGCAAATAGGGAATGACAGTCTGAAGGTAGCACTGTAGTTGTGAGCTATAGCAGAGGACCTCAGAACCTTAGGCAGGGGCTTTAAATTATATCAGAAATACCTACCCTCTCCCCATACACACCTGCAGCCATCCCCTTCCTTGCCAGGGTCTCTAAGGAGATGATAGTCTTTTTCAGGAGCCACAACTGAATGGGGACAATCATGGTATACATATGACATTCACGGGATTCTCAGGAATGGAGGAAAACACTTACAGAAAAATCAAGATGCCATGCTAACTTAAGATTGGGGGCTCTGAGTGTTGAGATTTGGGAATGCTCAGAAGTTAAATATGGCCTAGGGATACAAATATAGAAAGACATAGTTTCTCCATTATGGAGACAAAAATTAATTAGAATAAAAATAATAGTAATGACAATAAACCTTATTGATTCTTCTGTGTCAGACTCTGCTAAACAGTTTACATACTTTATTCCATTCAAGCATTTTAGAAATCACATGAAATCAGTACAATTATTATCAATTTTCAGATGAAGAAAATGAAGCTTGTAATGATAATGTGACTTATCTGAACTGGCAAGGTTTGGAGTCAGTTGAATCCAAACAGTTCAGAGGTCATCTGCTTAACCACTGTGTTCATTGGCTTCCTAATAGCGCTGTGAGGAAACAAACCTATTAACATTACAGTCACAGTATCCCCTAATCACATGAAAAACAAACTTGCAATTGCCCTTCGAATTCCTGGAGGCAGATCATGCCTACAACATACAGAATATTAAGGCAGCAGCACCATAGAAGGGCTTGCTGTTAGCTAGTGCCTGCTTGGCCACTCGAATGAGAGGTGGAGGAGGATGCTTGGAGCAGGGGTTCAGCTGGATCCAGGGGTAGGAAATACAGATTTCAATGGGAATGCATATTTTTGCCCAGAGGAGTCCAGGAAGGATTCTCAAGGGCAGTAATGTTTGAATAAACCCTGGATTGGGAATATAGCAGAAGAGGACTACAGTCAGGCGGCTTGGGTTGAAGATCTCTAGTCCATGGGAAAATAGGCCAGGGAAAAACAAGATCCCAAGGTTGGACAACTGAACTACTATATATATATATATTATTAAAGACTGAGACTCAGGGAGATTAGATTGGGACTGAGTCAAAGGGATGTTAATAAGAAGACAAAAATCCAATTAATGAAACTGTGAGATAAGATCCAAGGAACATCAATCAGTAAGTTGGCTTGAAATGAATTCCTTGAGAATGGAACTAGAGCTCTGACTCCCCTAAGACAGGATTGATTGCAATAAAGGAACCTTTGCTGAGCCTGTGGGGTATACCCAGTCACAAAAGAGGAAGAATATGAGAAAGAATAACTAGGCATCTGTCACTATCTAGTAATCTAGTCTCTGGCATTTTTTTTTCCTCTAATGTGTTTTTAGGTGTTATGTAAAAGTTTCTCCTTCTTCAGTACCCAACACACAACCACACACATACACACACACACACACACACCACGTTGGTAACTGAAAGTTATTTTCTTTGTTGTTTTAAATCAGGCAGCATTGTTGAAGTATTATCAAGAGATGAAATTCTTTTGCCCTGCCTAAAGTTGGAAGTAACATGAAACTTACTTAGATTTATGTAGATCATCTTTAATGAGTGTTTGAGTCAGTAAATCTCAGAAATACTAAAAGGTAACAATATATAAAAATTATTGAGTTCTTATAGAAGATAATATAACATGAAGGACTAGATATCCAACTCCCAAACTTGGACTTATAGTTTTTAAAATTTATTTAAGAAATTTGTCTTTTATCTGTTTTTAATTTGGTGGTCCATTTGGTGGTGCATTTGGTGCAGATACTGATGGTATCTTTGCTTCAAGAATTTATTGTATAGAGTCAAGAAAGTCTTCTCTCAGGAGGTACATCTTGCCCAAAGTTGACCCTCAATAGCAAAACTGGCTAAACTTGTATGTGTTTTTACATCTAGTATATAGCATCCAGGGCTAGGCTCTCTGGGTCCTGAGTCCTGGTGCCACGGCCTCCTCTTCTGGATTTATATTCCTAAGAAGGACCTTGTCTCTTCATCTCTACCTGGAGGAACAATAGGGCCCTTCTTCTCAGGGAACCACAATTTGCTGTTAATAGTATAGAAGTAATACTGTAGAAATTCACATAATGATGGACAGAAAGAAATAAGGAAAATTCCTAGGAGAGGTCTATGACTGTAATTTGTTTTTGTATTGACTCCCAAAGTGTGAACTATGATGGCAGAGTCTGTCTTTCTTTCTAGGATATGTGTTAATGTGCCCAAAGGCTAGTAAGCATTGAGTGCATTTAATATGCATGATAAAGGCATGAAGCCACCAATTTTGTTTAAAAATGGTTTATTTATTTTCTAAAAGTGAAAACTTCTCCATAAATGAAACTTGAGTAAACACACTATTAGTCTGAAGTCCTCTGAAGTAGGAAACTATTAATTCAGATTCTGTAGAAAAGAATATACAAGTCACTGGGTGATTCTGTGCCACTCTCCCTACATCCTATTGGCTCTCTTCCTGCTAGAAAAAAAGGGGAAAGGATTGGGAAGAGACAGACTTCTGGGCACCAAGTGCAGTGCAGAGCCATCCCCCCAAAGCGACAAGCCTAAAATCCACATGTTGAATGAAACAAGTAAGGAAGAATCATGGCAGTCAGCATTCTAAATTGTGTGTCCTGTGCCTTTGTAAAATTAGGGCCACTTTCTGTTTCAATTCACTCTTTTTCCTATGTTCAGTGAAACTAAGCCAGAAATTGACCCAGAATTCTCCAGGCATGTTGGTCAACCATGGCTTTAACAGATGTGTCCTTTCTTTCTGGTTCAATCCCTTTACCTCATGGCTCCAGAAGAGGGAGAACTTTTTTACTTTGTCCTCATCATCTAGCATGCCCATGTCTGAGTTTTATAAATTGTTAAATATGTTTTATGAATATTTTTTGTATAGTCAATATTTAATAAAAATATTAAATACATATAAAATCAAACCAGCTGTTTTTCTCAGCTTCTGAGTTATATTGCCAGGGATTTACAAGTCCAAGGCCACTGCATTATGGTAATAAGTCCAAAAAACTGGCAAGAAAGCATGTTAGCTAAACATAAGTCTAGAAGAATGAACCAATATTAAGACCAATATTATTTTTTTGGATTTTGAAGGTCCATTTCCTCCCTGAAGTTGATGGTTTTCTACTGTGGAAGATTCGTATTCCTGCTTGTTTAGACCAAAGGTACTAGTGATGCCAAAATTGAGTTTTAGCTTTGATATGACAACCTAGTTTGTCACAGACAAAAGCCCTATCCTGTACCACTTTCTGAGTGCCAGTAGCTTTTTGCACAGGAAACTCAGTGCAAATGTGTGTTTGGAGCCCAGCAACCATTGGTGTCATCTGGAAAAACAAATCCAAGTATAGGGTTCCGCTAGCATACTTTCCAGTCATTCATTCAATAATAATATATTCTTTATATATTAACACTTGGATGACCAAAGACACAGCCATTCTTGTTGGATTTGAATGTAGTATGTTCAGGCCAGCACATACTTTGAGTGTGTAGACTTGATCTGAGTTATTTATACCTTGATTTTGATTGATTTTCAAATTTTTGTTTTTATTAAGCACAGCGGTATATGAGGTGGTGCTTAATTTGATTTCTTAAAGCTGTGATAAGAATGGTTTTCCAGAGAAGTATTAATTAGCATTGGTCATTTGAAACCTATGGCTAACTTTCATTTTTACAAAACTCCCACTTACTGCTAAAGGCTTTTTCTTTCCTGGGTCTTCATGGAACTCAGTATATCTGTAAGTAACCTAAATCTTTTCACAAAACAAATTCCACAGTTAATTATTTGTTTTAGCCCTGAAAATTCCTTTTTATTCAGGATTTTTGAGCTCTTTCTAAGGTTGTGCTGTTGAGTGTATTTTGATGAGAACTCCTGATAAATTAGTTATTGAGAAAGTGGCCATTTGGAGTTCTTGCTCTCATGGTATGACCAGCTTTGGGCCACAAATCTAAGGTTATTGAATTAACACTGACACAGATTCCTTTATCAAAAATAGTAATTTTTTGGGCGCTTGAGTGGCTCAGTCGTTAAGCGTCTGCCTTCGGCTCAGGTCATGTCCCAGGTCCTAGGATCGAGCCCTGCATCGGGCTCCCTGCTCAGCGGGGAGCCTGCTTCTCCCTCTCCCACTTCCCCTGCTTGTGTTCCCTCTCTTGCTGTGTCTCTCTCTGTCAAGTAAATAAATAAAATCTTTAAAAAAAAATAGTAATTTTTTTTGTTACACTGTGTAATGGGAAGTCTATGCATGCATAACAAAATGGACAACTCCAGATTTACATTCTGCAAATTCTAAAATTAAGGTCATGTTCTTTGAATTCACTGTTTCCAGTAGCACTTGCACGCTTCCTTTTTTCCTTCATAGTAACCAAGAGTCTATCATACTTGCTTAAAAGCCCCAGGTTTAGTGTTTGAGCTGGCAATACAGTTTTTACTTCCTACCTGCAATATAGTGAAAAAAAAAGTCTAAAGATTCAACTTCAAGGGTTTGGAAAGCTCATTACACTTTTCTGAGCGTTTGCTTCCTTGTCTTCAAAATGGAGGCGATAATGTCATTCTTGTTTGTGAGGATTAAATGTGATAATGGATGTAAAATTATTCATAACTATAAAGTGGGTATAAATATGGGTTATTATTAGTCTTTTAGCAGCTATATTAAAGGTGGAGGTGCTTCCTCAAATTCCTTGTAATCTTCTAGTGGATTAAAAGCAAAATTTCCTCCATTCAGTCATGAGTATGCTTGGTGACATTGATGTAATATTTACATTTCATTCCTATATGTGGAATCCTGATTAAACCTACAGATTGTATTTTCACTTATAATCCCCCTGTGTCTGATGATAGGAACTCCTGTCTTTAGCAGAAAGATAGTTATTTGTGCCAGGGTGTAGAGTGTGATGTTTAGGAATCTTAAATGTTTTACTATGTACTTGAATTCTAACAATGAAACTGGAAAAATGGTAGGGATTTCAAGATGGATTCTGAGGAGTGATCAGACAAGCATGCTTTTATGCCATTTCCATCATTTTGAATTTTAAATCACCTTTTAAAGGGCACTAACGCATTCTTGCAAATTAGTCTGCTCTCCAATTAATGCACCCAACATGACAATAAGACCAATTTCAGCTTGGCTAAGCAAACCAGTCAACCAGGAGTGTGTGACTTGAGGACTTGGAAAGCTTGTTTGAGTCCGCATTTCCTTCCCCCTCCCTCCTCTGGGGCCCTTTTAACAGCTTAGATCTAATTAGGCCAGTTAATCCACCTAAAACCAGTGGATAGAAGAGTTTCTATCAAAACCCTCGCACTACTTGTAACAATATGAAAATATGTTTCAATATTGTCAAATTTAATTGCTACATTAACAATGGCAGTGCATTTCTTAATCCAGATCAGTGCTGTCCAATAGAAATATTTTGTGGACCACATACATAATTTTTAATTTTCTAGTAGCTACATCACAAGAAATTTTTTAAAAAAATGAGATTGACTTTAACATATTTTATTTAACCCATTATATCCAAATTATTATCATTTCAACATTCAATCTTTATAAAACAATGTTAGTGTGATATTTTACATTTTTTTGTACATCTTCAAAATCCAATGTGTATTCTATAATGCATCAGACTTTGGATCTTTCAAGTGCTCAATAGCCACATGTGGCTAATGGCTACCATATTTGACAGACCAGGTCTAGATCATGAGAATTCTTTCCTTGGTAAGCCCATTTCATGACATTTACTGATACACATAAGGTTTCTTCATTGTCTCTTTATTTTCCAGACCATGCACATTTTTGACATGCATTAAATTTTATAAAAGTAGACTGCAAATGGTAGTGATGAGAAATGCCAGGTTTTATTACAAGAAAGTGTTCATAAATAGAAATGACTTTGTGTTTTCAATCAAAAAAGTAAATAATGCTTGCATGGAAATATGGGCATCAGATTTTCCAAAGGAAAATTGAAGAGTGGGGTGCAAGAAGAAACCAATTATGTACTTTATGAATGTAGAGATGTGCTATTTCCCAAGTTCCTGTAGAAAAATAGTGATTTTGAGCTGTAAGAAATGTTAAGTCATAGTAAGAAATAGTCCTTTGTGGTGTTCTTGTCTGAAAGCTATTTATTAAATGCCTGCCTTCGGGTGGTTAGAATTGAACACCATACCAATGAGGATTGCCCCTGCCATACTGGATCTTTTAAGTTAAAATAGGCCATAGGAATGCAAATGTACAGATTTCTGGATTTTCTAAAATGCTTGCTTCCCTTACCACCCACAAAATTATTTTCTTTCTTAATTTTGCATTCTTTTTTTTTTTATAAAGATTTATTTATTTATTTGAGAGAGCGAGAATGAGAGAGAGAGAGAGAGTACATGAGAGGGGGGAGGGTCAGAGGGAGAAGCAGGCTCCTCGCCGAGCAGGGAGCCCGATGCGGGACTCGATCCAGGGACTCCAGGATCATGCCCTGAGCCGAAGGCAGTCGCTTAACCAACTGAGCCACCCAGGCACCCCACTAATTTTGCATTCTTTGGGGCAGCTTTTCCTTCCCTTTACTTTTGTTTACTGAATTTGGCGTAATCTTGAGGGAGTAGAAAACTGGGTAGGGAAACTGCATACCCAGGAAATCTTTCATTTCTATGCAAAAGGAAATGTATCCTTAATGTTTCTTTAGGCCTTCCTTCTTCTAATATCTAACATCTAGCTTTAATGGATATGACACTTGAGACACAGATGCAGAGATTATAACAGAAAAAATGTTCTCAGCACTGCTGACATGTATGGGACCAGGCTGAGTCTATGGTCTAGGGGTTCATTGGTAGGTGGTCTCAGAACCACCAAGAGATCTTATTTATCTCCAGCCCAATTACTGTTGAGGCTATATCTTCCCATGGAAGGGGAAATACTGTGTTCCTGTATCTTAAGGCACGTGAAAATTTATTAATAGATAATTGTAATTATTATTATAGAAAATATTTTGTCTATAGATTTTAGAAATAGTCAAAATAAAAGTATATATGTTACACATACCCTTTTTTTTTTTAAAGTAGGCTCCACATCCAGCATGGAGCTCAAAATGGGGCTTGAACACACAAACCTGAGATTAAGACTAGAGCTGATATTAAGAGTCAGACACTCAACTGAATGAGCCAACCAGGCACCCCACATATACACTTTTTAAATTATTTTTATTATTTTTAAAGGAGGGAGGGGCAGAGGGAGAAAGAGAATCTTAAGCAGGCTCCATACCCACCATGGAGCCCCATGCGGGGAGGGGGACGGGGTGTTGATCTCATGACCCTGAGATCATGACCTGAGCTGAAATCAAGAGTTGGATGCTTAGCCAGCTGAGCCATTTTTTTAATACTTTTATAAATATAATCATTAGAAGTGATTCACTATAAATACATGTTTATTATGTATATATTATATATATACACTAAATTACCAAATATGTAAAATAATTCACCATCATTTAAAAATTAGTTCATTTATCTTTAAAAGCTATATCCAAATATTGATCCACTATCTTTTGCTCAATTTAACATGTATAAATATCACCTGGGGTGCATGATATATATTGATTTCCAGAGCTTTCCTCCCAGAGATTCAAATTCAGTAGGTATGATGTGGGACCCAGGGATCTGAACGCATTCAGACTCTCTCAGGTGGTCTTGAAGATCACACTTTGAGAGATGTGTCTCCATCTGGATGAACATCAATCAGAATTATCTATACAGGTTTAGGGATTGCTACCTTCACAGATGGATTAATTATTGCTAGCAATGCTGATAAGCTTAAGGTCAAATCAGTTAATAAGTGTTAGTTCCTTGTACAGGCAGGATTTGATTAACTGATGCTTTTAATATTTTAAAATACTGTACTGCCTAACTCAGGCATTCAGCACCTTAAAAAAATCAATAAATAATTTGCATTTTAGAAAGAGCAATGAAAATGTTTAAAAACATTACAGTCATTGGTCATTAAAGATGCTTGTCTCTTTTTTTTTTAAAGATTTTATTTATTTATTCATGAGAGAGAGAGAGAGAGAGGCAGAGGGAGAAGCAGGCTCCCAAGGAGCAGAGAGCCCGATGCGGGACTCGATCCCAGGACCCTGGGATCATGACCTGAGCTGAAGGCAGACGCTTAACCGTCTGAGCCACCCAGGCGCCCACGCTTGTCTCTTTTTAAGTGCTAACTATGAAAAGTAGAAATGAATACAGATACTTTTTCTAAATATAAAGTAGTCCTCTCAGAAGGAGTCTATTTTGTATTTGCTAAGTTATTCCTTAATTTATATTATTAAAGAAATGCTCTTATTTTTTGAAATGAAAAATTATGCTTTTTGCTACTAAAAATGGCAACATCTTTTATCTTCAAATATATTATGCAGAAATACCTGTGTGATAGATTTTTTTCAGCCCAGCTCCATCTGTCAACAGGTAGTTTTAAGCATTGACTTCTAGGCAGCATAGGTGACAGACTCTGATAATTTGATCTTGTTCCTCTGAGCAAAACTGGGAAGCTGCAGATACATTTTAAAGTCTCGTAGCTGAACCTGGCTGTACCTTCCTTTACTTCAAAATTTAGGTTTTTTTAGCCTTTTAGTCACCATGTTTGGTGAGAAATTATGTTTCGTGGTGGAGACACGAATTGTAGTGACTGAATATTGACACCAAAAAGAGAAATTCTTCACTTCTCCATTTTAGAAAATTATGATCCTTATTGCTCTCATAAAAAGTAATGAAAATTAAACTTATCCAAATTATAGTATTATGTGCTAAATACACAAAATATTATATACTAAATTAAATATGTATATTCAATATGAGTAGTTAAGTGTATTTATTTTATACTATCATAGGGTGAAAATGGGAAAATATCTATTTGCCAGGGAAGTTTAGAACAAAACATTCACAATTCTTAGTATCTGAAATCACTCCCTGGAATGGGCCATGTATAACAACATCTAGCCCTAGAATTACCAAGTATATGTAACTAAGCCCTAGACTTACCAAGTATATGTTAACTAACTGTAATGTAAATAAAAACTTGGGAAGAAAAAAAAAGCAAGAATTACCATCAAATGTATTCATAAGAACCAAGCTTATTTTTCTTCATGAGTATTAGGTTAGTAAGAAAACAGAAATTACAACCATGTTTTTTAAGTTTCTCTAAAGGGACCCAAAATCGAGGATGTATAAAACTGAGGCAAAAGGCTTAAAATTTATTTTCTAAGAACAGGTTGAATTATTTTTCTGATTATAAAGAATTACATGCTGATTATATATATATATATATATTAAAAAAAAGAACATGGAAAGCCAAGAAAAGATAAAGAAAAAAAATTAACCAGAATCCACAGTCTACAGTGCAGATATAATTACTGTTAAAGGATTTCACTTCTGTATATATAAAAAGTATACACATATATTTTCACATGATTCAGATATAACATTTTATGTGCTGTTTTAATAAAACTGAACTCTAAATCCACTTTAAATTGTTTTATGTCAGTCATTGTCGTATTTTAACTTTTGAGTGTTACATAATATGCCAAAGAATTGTTGTATAATTACTTGAATTGAATACTTTAATTTGAGACATTTAGGGCCCCAAGTTTTTTTTTTGTTGTTGTTGGTGGTGGTTTGTTGTTGTTGTTTTTTTCCAGTTTGTGGACTGGAGTCTGTATATTCATTATAGAAAACAATAAACTATAAATCCTAGACTCATTGGGTCTTTTCTCTATATGGACACTGCATTCAAAAAAGTACCATCTAAACAGCTAAGAATGATTAAAAATGAAACGAAATTCTGAGCTTTAACTTGCATTGCTCAAAAATCTTTACAGAGGATCTCATTTCTTTTTTTTTTATAAGTGTTTTATTGTTATTCTTTTAGGGTTTTTATTTTATTTATTTATTTATTTATTTATTTTGAGAGAGAGAGCACGCATGAGAGAGAACAGGGCAGGGAGGAGCAGAGGGAGACGGAGTGAGAGAATGTTAAGCAGGCTCCACGCTGGGGGGGTTCAATCTCATGACCCTGAGATCATGACCTGAGCCAAAATCAAGAGTTGGCCTTTTTTTTTTTTTATTCTTATGTTAATCCCCATACATTACATCATTAGTTTTAGATGAAGTGTTCCATGATTCATTGTTTGTGCATAACACCCAGTGCTCCATGCAGAATGTGCCCTCCTCAATACCCACCACCAGGCTAACCCATCCTCCCACCCCCCGCCCCTCTAGAACCCTCAGTTTGTTTTTCAGAGTCCATCGTCTCTCATGGTTCGTCTCCCCCTCCGATTTCCCCCCCTTCATTCTTCCCCTCCTGCTACCTTCTTCTTCTTCTTCTTTTTTTTTTCTTAACATATATTGCATTATTTGTTTCAGAGG
>NC_138377.1:71031790-71056418 GCF_054177405.1 Leptonychotes weddellii | reverse complement strand
GGAAACGACAGATGTTGGTGGGGATGCAGAGAAAGGGGAACCCTCCTACACTGTTGGTGGGAATGCAAGCTGGTGCAGCCACTCTGGAAAACTGTATGGAGGTTCCTCAAAAAGTTGAAAATAGAGCTACCATATGATCCAGCAAGAGTTGGCCTTTTAACTAACTGAGCCATCCGCGCGCCTCTAGAGTTTTTATTTTTTAAGTAAGCCCAGTGTAGGGCTTGAACTCACAATGACCCCAAGATTAAGAGTTGCATGCTGTACCAACTGAGCCAGCCAGGCACCCCCAGAGGATCTCATTTCTAACCCCCAGGTACATTTTTCCTATGTCCTTTTTCTTTCTTCCACATTTCTCCCACAACCTATATTGCTTTAGATTCTCTCATTCACAACTCTACCTCCCAAAAACTTTTCCTCCTACTGTTCACACTGATATTTTGCTTTCTAAATATCCTAATATTTCTTTTTTTATTGTTTAAATTCAAGTTAGTTAACATATAGTGTAGTATTGGTTTCAGGAGTAGAATTTAGTGATTCAGTGCTTACTAGGGCCCCAAGTTTTTACTGTTATAATTAATGCTGTGATGAATACCTGTATAGGTTTATCATTATCCACATTTCTGTAAGACAACTTTATAACTTATGAGTATGCCAAAAATATCAATGTTTCTCTGCCACTTAATATGTACTGTAACATATATATTGTTACACAATAATATATATTGCTTCACAGTGCACATATCTATTGCTCTCTACAAAGACTATGCCAATTTAAACATACACCCCCGTGTTTTTAAATTCTGGTCTGATCACATCTCAAAGAATGCTGAATTTCACTACATTTTTGTATGTGAGAGTATTATTCTAGTGGTCTTTAAAAGCAGCAATTAAATGAGGTCAAAAGGAAGAGCCTGACTTAATCTGTGAAAAATATGACTTTACTGTTAATTAACTGACCCCAAAGCTTAGTGATATTTTTCCTGATTAGCTCTTAGACCCTGAACTTTTCCTTGTGCTTATGCAAGTCAGGCTAATAGGGAACATGTAATGGCAATCATTAATTGCATCGGGTTTTTCAAATCAAAGGTATAGTCATTGCCCATTTTCCTTTTTGTTTTGTAAAACTTGCAGTTTTCTGAGGGATTGACTGTGACTGTTATTATCTCTTTGCCCTTGTCATATCTTATAAAAGACACATATACACAGAGACATTTGCCAAAGATAAACTGGGTCAAGGGCATCTTTCTCTGGATTGCAAAGTTATGATATAGAGTGTCCAGTGTTTAACTGTGTGTTATTATTTGTTGATAACTCTCTCTCTTGCTTCCATTTAACTTAATATGTTGAGCCTGATGTCGGGATTATAGAGAAAAACAACTTTCAATTGAGTGTTGCTCACCCTGTGGATCCAAAGTGAGGTTTAAAGTTCTATAACATTTAGTGTGGGTAAATGAAATTATAAGATATATCTGGTTAGCCTGCGTTGTCATTAGCCTCACCCATGTTGTGTTCTTGGCTTATAAACAGATGTGTTAGTGTTTACTCTTTTGTCTGCTCTGACATCCCCATAGGACTTGATCCTCTGTGGGACTTACTTGAATAGGCTCTAAGTGGAGCTGTGAAGTAGCATCAATGGATTTATCATGGTTTGAAAGCTCTTAACAGTCAATATGTAAGGTACCAAACTCCAGGCTTGTCTATCCAACTGCCTACTTGACATCTTTACTTGAAGGTCTCGTCTCACACAGCATGACCGCTTATCCCTAAACTCATTTCACCTGCCACTTTATCCATCACAGCTATTAGCAGCTCTATCCTCTCAAATTGTAGTTCAATAACCTTGTAGTTATCCTGGACTCCTCTCTTTCTCTTGTACTCAACACCTAATGCATAAAGGAATCCATTGTTTCTCATCACTTCTGCTCCTACCCTGATCCAAGACACCATCATAGCTGAATTACTGTTGAGACAGATCATATCACTCCCTTCTCAGAACTCTGCAATTCATTGCTCTCTCTTTCATTCAGATTAAAGAAAACATTGCTAAAGTGACCCCTGCTTTCACCTCCTTTGCTTCATTGATTTGCTTATTCACTTCACTCTGGAGTCGTTCCATCCTCCCTGCTTTATCTCTGCCTCAGGACCTTTGCACTAGTGGTTCTCTCTGCCCGGAATGTTCTTCCTCTGATAACCAACTAAACAGTTTACTATTTCTATTGTTTGGTTGTTTGTCTCCCTCACTAGAAACTAAGCTACATGAAGGTAAGGGTCTTTGGTTGCCTTGTTCATTAATAAAAAATCCAAAACCCTAGGACAGTGCCTGCACATGAAGAGGAGCTGAGTAAATATTTGATAAGTAAAAGCCTTCCAAAACAAATTAAAAACAAATCAAAATCCTAAGGCTACAAATTATTCCTTAAACTGATTATTAGCTTTAATGGTAGTGTATGGAGATACAGCTGCATAATTTTTGTGTACCTCTGCCTTTTCCCTTTTGGCCTACATGCTCTTGTTTCTTTTGGCTACTCCTCATTATCTCCTTAGATTTTCATCCCAATTCCTACCTCTGAACCTGTTCCATCAAGACCAATAAAAATGTCCATCTCAGAAAATTTTCATCTTTTTCATCCCTCAGAAGCATTCAAAATAATTTTCCAGTTCCTCCCTCTTAAAACTTTATTCTCATGGATTCTGTATCATGGTGTTCTCATGCTTCCCCCCTATTTTGAGTCTCCTAGGTTGGTTCCTTACCTTTTTATGCTTAACCTCTAAATATTGAAAAGTCCCAGAACTCTGGGCAATCTCTTCTTCCCTATTGCTTGACCATTTCTGCACTTCCAATTCAATTTATGTAGTTATTACTGCTACATTTCTATTTCCAGCCTTGGCTTGAGTGCCACATTCATATATAGAACTGTCTACTTGACATCAACATTTAGATGTCTAAAAGGCAACTTTAAATTAACAGAGTTAAAACTGGACTCGATGCACTGCCATATTCCTCTTCCTAATTGTATCTTCACTCTCTGAGTAAATGCCAACCACTACCAGTTGTTCAAGCCAAAAAAACTCGGAAGTCATCTTGATTCCTCTCTCTTGCACTTGTGCCCCAAACTGAACCATTACAAGACTGTTAAGCTTTATCTCAAATGTGCTCCAAATCCGCCACTTCTTACCAATTCCACTGCTGCCATCACTGCTCATTAAATGACTCCAGGAGTCTTCTATCTGTTCTCTTTGCTTCCATTTTAGGCTTTATAATTCATTGTCTACACAGCCAGAACAAAACCAGATCATGATACATCCCTGCTGAACTTTCCAAAAGTGTCCCATTGTATTTAGAATAATTTTTGATGTCTTTACTATGTTCTCTAATATGCACATGATGCATCTTTCTACTTCTAAACCTCATCTCGTACCACTGTCTATCACACTTGCTATGTTTGAACCACCTTGGTTTTCTTGCCGTACTTAACTGAATAAATTTTTTCCCTCCCCAATGGACATGTACTTAATGTTCCTCTGCCTGGACAACTCTTTGTAACTTCGTCTGAGCCCAAACATTATCCTCTCAGAGAGAACTTTCCTGATCACTTATTTTAGGGAGAACCACAGCGCCCCCGCCCCCATCAACTACCCTTTTAAAGTTTTTCTGACACTAGAGCACAAATTCTTGTCCACTGCTGTATTGACAATGCCTTGTACAATTTCTGGCACTTAGATGGTATGCAACAAATATTGTTTTTAATAGATGAGGAGATAAATAAAAGACTAACTGTATAAATTTGCTGCAGCTGAACATTTTACTGGTTGAGCATTTATTTGGTTTAAAACCTTACTAATTTCATTTGTAAGGTCCTTTTTATACACATGTCTGAGCCCTTATCCAATTTATATATTTCTAAGGTAATTGGATATTGCTGGGGTTTTTTCTTTCTTTCTTTTTTCTTTTTTTGTTTTTACAGATGAAGAAACTGAGATACAGATTGACTGTCCAACATTAACTGGTATTCTCTATCTATGACCATTAAATCTTTATTCAGAATTGTTAATGAAACTCTTGGCTCACCTCCAACCATCAGGCCATACTTCCTGAATAGAATCAATTTGCTTGTGTAAGAGAACAAAACAGTGTGCACAGGACTCTATTTATTTGGCTGCTTGCTCTTTCTTTCTTTCTTTCTTTCTTCCTTTTTTTCTCAGAGATCTATGGTTCTTTGCTATCTTAGAATCTGAGAACTATGGTGCTAATATTAACTGAGTCCTTTGAGGACTACAAAATAAAAATTTTAGAAAGAGAACCAAGAAGCAGGTTGTCATTTGGCTAGAACTTCACTATTCAGTCTTTGGACAGAAATCTGGACAGATCACTGCCACTTACCATGCTAAAGTATTTACTATCTTTTTTCAGAGAAGTGAACCCAAGTAATTCCACTAGAATTTAAATAATACTTTTCATTCAGTGAGCAGAGGGACTTAAGACTGTATTTACCCTATCAATGATGACTGACTTCCTGGTAGAGTAATCCAATAAGAGATATGACAGTATCTTAACTAGCACTATCCAGTAACTATCTGTAAAAGGGAAGAATAATTAAAATTATCAAAGGCAAACTTGCCAAAACACTTCAAGGGTGATCAGAGAGCCTATCTTTAGCAGATGAAAAAAAAAATGTGGCTACTCAGAAGTTACTGTTACCAGAGGCTGGGATGAAAGCACACATTGGTAAGATAGAAAATTTACCACAGAAATGACTGAATAGAAAGATGAAAGGAAGCACACTCAGCATCCAAGCCTAGATCTAATTGCAAAGAGGAACCATTCCATAAAATGCAATTAAACTTCTAGAGAGATCAAAGCATTCTTCCACACAGGAGGTGTTAAGGGCAAAGAAATATCCCCCTTACAATTAAGAAGCATTACCAAAATTTAGAGAAAAATCTTAAAATATCTCTTAAGATTGAAAAAAACAGGTAAAATGAACATATAGAATAAGTTGGTGGTTGTGATGGCACAAGCATAAAACATAAATAAATGCAATTAGCCTAAGATACTCTAGCTGGTAAAATAAATTACCTTGCGTTGTAATTAAATGTCATCTAAAAGCATCTTTATAATAGTAGTTACTTCATTTTATAATATTTTTGAAAATTAAATTTACAACACTGAGCAGAAATGATTCATAATTCTCTATTGTGCGCAAATACAGACCCAGTATTCATAGACGAATGTGCATTTTTAATGCTATTCTTTTGAATTGCTTGAAACATTTGAAAGACAATGAACTTCACTACTTCATGCAAGGTAAAATGGAGGCATATGTTTTGTACATAGATTATATATAGTAATGCCTTCCCCACTGAGAGTTTTTCTTGCCCCAAATCCTAGTTAATTTGAATTTCTCTTTTGTTTCCAGCTCTATTCTAATAGGGAAGAAAGCAGAGGAAGTATAAATCTGTTGTTGTTGTCTGTTGCTATAGGAGCCTTTGAGAGCTAACAGGCTAGGAGACCCAGAGTATGATTCTGTCAGGAGAAGTCTGGGGCCTGTGTGTCAGCATGGCCGATGGCTAGTGCCTTAGCAACAAGGTGCCAGGCATTGTGTTAAAACCATACAACCTTAGATTGTGTATAAAGGAGTTTTGGAAAATATCTACTCAATTATATCTCACATGTTAAAATACAGTTTCCTAAGGCTTTCCAACAATTAAAGGACTTTTGTTTCTGGGACCAGGTAGCTTCCTAAGGCAGGAGATAATAGTGTCATGTCATAAAATCGGAAAGGCAAGGGAAACAAAATAAAACAACTCTTTTAGCAGGCATTTTATTTCCAGTAGAGCACTTTCAGGTATTTTGTTAAAGTCAAAGGGAAAGAAGTTTCTGAAATGCTTATAGCAAGTATGAGATTCCAAATGAAAATAAACTGGTTAGTATTATTTGATAAGTAAAGGTATATGAAAGTTGTTGATGTTAACTTTATATATTTTACTATCTTTTTGTGATGCACATTTATAAGAATTTTAATAGATTAACATGAGCTTACTTATACTAGTTTCCTACTTCAACAAAGAATTTTGTTATTATAAGGCCTAGTGGGGAACAAATTTTCCTGATCAGGAAAACAAACGAATATCATGATTTTCCAGGGGAAAGACTGGACTAATATTTCCAATTTATAACTGGCATATATATCTAATAAAAATAAGTGCTCCATATTTCCAAACCACATTGCTTTTCTCTTTAAAAAATTTCTCAACAAGCAAATTAGAACATTTCTATTCTAGCAACTGATTACTTCTACAAAAAAGAAAAAAAAGTAAAGAAAGAAAGCCTAGCAAATTAAGATTTTGAATTTTAGATTTTAATTTTCAGTAGCAGTAGAAAAGGGAGATTTAATTTGAAATTCCCTTGAACCTCTTTTCACTTTAACAGTCCTGGCTTGATATTTCTGTTTTTAAACTTTGTTATATTCTGTTTAAATCAGTTAAAAGTTTTTTCACAAATTTAATTTAAAATAATTATAACTCAAATTAGAGGAGGCACATGGTGATTGAAAGTAAAGTAAATGGGAACAGTATTTCACAGCATTCACAGGAGCCATAACTCGACACAAATGGAGATTTTTTTTTTTTCCAAATCATTTTCCAAGCAGAAAGCGGCACTTCCGTCTCCAAGATATATTCTTAGATGAAAAAAGCAAGGTTCAGACTTTGTGTATTGTGTACTCCCTTTTATTAAAGGGTTAGGATTAAGAACATATTTATATTTACTTTCAAATGCATAGACAGACCCTGGAAAGATACCAACAGCAAACAGAGCATGAGACAGCAGGAGGAACACAGTCAGAGATCTCAGGTTTGGAGGAACCCTCCTGAAGCTCACAGTAGAGCAGTTGATGGCTTTCCAAAAAAAGAAAACAAAAACAAAAACAAAAACAAAACAAAACAAAAAACATGCTGGAGGAGGGAGATGACCTTGCTTAGAATGAATTTAGAGTAATGGTAGATATTAGGTCTATGAACTCAGAAATAAGGGGCTTGAAATCCAAAAATAGCACCCCAGCATCTAGTAGGGTACAGTCCTGTGCAACATATGCAGGGGTTTCAAGAGAACTAGGAGAGTGCCTGGAGAAGTGGAGGATGGAGGGCCCCCTGCTGACACTTGGTTATAAGAAACTGAACGTGATAGGATCCCATGTGGAATGGTTGCTTGCCAGTATGCTTGAGTCCATAGAGATTCAAGCACATGCAGGTCTCTTTCCAGACTTTCAGTTAAATCCTTCTGTTGTGAAATTCTGAGTTGGTGAATGCAATGCAATTAGGTATGTAATGTAATAAAAAAGGGATTATGATAGAAATATAGTAAGAAAAATCGGCAACCACCATCCCTCTTCATGGAATGGGGGTGGAGAAGACTGTAAATAGAAAGAATTTGAGAATCATGATTGCCACAATCCCAAAGATGACAGAGAAAGTAGCCATTACAGCTAGGCAGCTTTTGTTTTTCATGTTGTAAGCTCCTTTGTGGAGCAAGAGAGAAACCAAATGATCCTCAGAAGATAACAGGGATCCATTGACTCACTTTAAGGGCAATAATGCCTGTTTGAAAATGGGTAAAATTACCTTTTTCTTCAATATTGTTTTGACTATGCTGTTTCTGATTTTTTTTTTTTTACATTTGAAATACAACTTACCTTCAAAAGTCAAATATTAAGGAAAATCACCAGGAATGCTTCTCACATAGATGGAGAGGATCCAAGAAATAAAATACTGTCTTGAGACAGAGGGTGAAAATTGCCCTATGGTTGGAGGTTCAACATTCAGAGTTAGAGGCTTGGAAAAGGGGATTCCTGCAGACCTGCCTAAGAATCTGAGGGAGATGAGCCAGTTTAGAAGGGGAGAAACATTTGGATTACCCTGACTTTGTGAATATTATGTTTCTAAGTGCCTTCCATTGTCCACTGAGCTGGGTCAACATCTTAGTTATGAAATTGACTTGTACCTATACTGCCTGGTCCTTTGTTTTTTTTAGCATGGGATGAGGGCAAGATAGCCAAGAGAAGATAGTTTCTTCCCCCAACCTCTCCCCAATTAGACTCCAACACAGAAGGAACATCTCGCTATTAAGTGGATTATAACTCAAATTTCAGGTATTAATTGAAAGAAATGGAAGACAAGATTAGATAGTAAAGCCATTAATTGTGGAAAACCTCAGACTCTTGAGGAGATTTAGATAAGAAAATGGTAGTATCAAGGGGGAACTACCTTCTAAAGTGGAGGAGGGACTATAATGCTTCTGGATTCTAGGAAGAGTACTCAGCATTGCCAAAATTATGAAGTAGCACCTTTGTAGAATGTGCGAACTTCACATGATTTAGTTCTGTTTACATGAATTACATCCAGTATAACTTTAAGTGTAAGAGAGCTGGTGCATCTCTGCTATGGGACTGAGTTGTGCCCCCCCACCAAAATTCATATTTTGAAGCCCTAGCCCTAATGTGACTGTATTATAGTTGGAGATGGGACTTATAAGGAAGTAATAATGGTTAAGAGAGGTCATAAGGGTGGAGCTCTCATCCATGTTGTCTTTCTAAGAAGAGTGAGAGACCCCAGAGATTTCTCTGTCTTTCTTTCTCAAGGTGGATATTTTCAAGCCAGAAAGAAAGCCCTCATAGGGAATGGAGTCAGTCAGCCCCTTGATCATGGACTTCTAGCCTCTAGAACTTTGGGAAAATAAATATCTCTTGTTTAAGCTACCCAGTTCATGTATTTTGTATGGCAATCCGGGCAGGCAACACAATCTTCCCTAGAGAGCTGACTGCCACTTATGAAACCTAATATGGTAAAAAACCGCACCTGGATTCTTCCTGCCTACTCCAGATAGTTCCCTTTCTACTGATCACAAATGCTTGATCACAAAAGCTCTTCAACCAATTTTCCTCTTTCCCCACAAGCAGTAATAGGTACTAGTGTTACCTACTATTTCTTAGTAATGTCTAATTCTGGTTAAGATTATTTTTGTTGCAAGAAACAAAAACCCACTCTTTGAAAATTCCTATTAACTTCTGTTGTACTTACTGTTACATTTATTGGATGCCATATTTATTTGACACATAGCATCTGCTACAAGGTGTCATTATGAACCCCTCTAGAGTATGGATGGTGTCTTTGGATATATTATACACTTGAGAAACTGATAGAGGTGACTCCAACATTCTGAGTTCCTCTTTCCATTTAGGGTATTTACTAGGTCTTCAGCCTAGTGGGGTAATATACTCAGAAGCTGGTCAGAATGCAGCCTGTAAGAGGTGGAGAAGCAGAGACAGCAGAGCTTTTAGAAATCTCATGGGATTGGAAGAGATAAATATTGAAGTTTGGGCCTCCCAAAGTAACCAGAGATTGAGAGGCCCAGATTCCACAAAGAAGGGAAACACAAGGAATTGAGTCTGACACTATGCATCAGTTCTCACTTTGAGACATTAGCCAATTATTAAGTTGTACAGAAAGAAGCTGAATATCTCAAGAGAGCTTTTGGCAGTCTCATAGTTGTGAAGACACAAAAATTAAAGATGCATCAAGAAGAAGGTGCTCTGCCTAGATGTCTATCAACAGATGAATGGATAAAGAAGGTGTGGTATATATATATATATATATACACACTGGAATATTATGCAGCCACCAAAAAATGAAATCTTGCCATTTGTAATGACATGGATGGAACTAGAGGGTATTATGCTAAGTGAAATAAGTCAATCAGAGAAAGACAATTATCATATGATCTCACTGATATGAGGAATTTGAGAAACAAGACAGAGGATCATAGGGGAAGGGAGGAAAAAATGAAACAAGACAAAACCAGAGTGGGAGACAAACCATAAGAGACTCTTAATGTCAGGAAACAAACTGAGGGTTGCTGGAGTGGAAGGGGGTGGGAGGGATGAGGTGGCTGGGTGATGGACATTGGGGAGGGTATGTGCTATAGTGAGCGCTGTGAATTGTGTAAGACTGATGAATCACAGACCTGTACCCTTGAAACAAATAATACATTATATGTTAATTTAAAAAAAAAGAAGAAGAAGAAGAAGAAGGTGCTCTGGTAAATATCCCAGGCTCTTGAGACTCCCGAAGAGATACACCTTGAACTGAGGGAGAACCAGAGGTAGACAGAGCTTCACCAAGTCATAAACTCATCCTTAAGTCTAAGTGTTATTGGATTAAGATAATTTGCTTCTATTCTTACAACATACCAGCATCTCTTGAGATAGAAGATATCATCCAGGTTCTCTACAGTTTTCCATACCAATTATCTGACATTTGAATCAAAATTAGGAAACCCACAGAAAACAGGAACTAAAGAAAAATCAGAAAATAGAAACAGACCAATAGGTGATTCTAACTTATAGCTATCAAACAATGAGTTTAATTCTATTAAAATACTCAAGAAAATAGGTAAGATTGGATATATTTGTTAGAGAACTGGAATCTATAAAAAATAATATTTTTAGAACTAAAAAGCAAAACTAATATTAAGAAATATAGAGTACACATTATTTTTGTCTGACTTCCTTGACTAATCTCTGTTGTTCTGTATATCAGTAGTTTATTACATTTTTGGGGCATCTGGCTGTCTCTTGGTTAAGCGCCCAACTCTTGGTTTCAGCTGTTCATGATCTCAGGGTCCTGAGATCCAGCCCTGTGTCAGACTCCACACTCAGCATGGAATCTGCTTGAGATTATCCCTCTCCCTACCCCTCCTGCTTGTGTGCTCTCTCCCTCTCTCTCTCTCTCAAATAAATAAATAAAAATCTTTAAAAAAATAAAAAAATAGCATTTTTTATTGCTGAGTAGGATTCCATTGCATGGATATACTACCATTTGTTTATGCATTCATTTGTTCATGGATATTTAGGTTATTTCCAGTTTGGGGCTATTACATATAAGGCTACTATGAGCATTCATGTGCAAGTTTCTTTTTTTTCAAAGATTTTATTTATTTATCTGGGAGAGAGAATGGGAGACAGAGAGCATGAGAGGGGAAGGGTCAGAGTGAGAAGCAGACCCCCCTGCTGATCAGGGAGCCCGATGTGGGACTCAATCCCGGGACTCCAGAATCATGACCTGAGCTGAAGGCAGTTGCTTAACCAACTGAGCTACCCAGGCACCCCATGTGCAAGTTTCTATAACGATTTATATATTTTTTTCTTGGATAAAATACCTAGGAATATAATGGCTAGATCATTTCATGGGTGGGTAGAATCAACATTTTAACACTATGGAGTGTTCCAACCCATAAATAAGGTATATATCTCCATATATTAAGGTTTTTAAAATTTCTCTGAGCAATGTTTTGTCATTTACATGTATAGTTTACTTTTACATCTTCTACCAGCTATAACATTTTAAGTATAATAGTATATTTATTTCATATTTCTAATATTGTCGTTATTTTTAAATCTCATTTTTCAATTGTTTTTTACTAACAAATAGAAATACAACTAATTTTTGTACACTCATTTTACATCTGTCACCTTATTAAACACATTTATTAGTCCTAATACCTTTTTTGTAGATTCTATCAGATTTTCTACATAAATGTGATACCATCTGTGAATAAAGAGAATATTACTTCTGTATTTTCAATCTGGATACTATTCATTTCTTTTTTCTTGCCTTAATACATTGGCTAGAAATTTTAGTATAAAGGTGAACAGATGTAGTGATAGCTGACATATTTGTCTTGTTTTTGATCTTAGGGGAAAGTATTCAGTCTTTCACCATTAAGTGTGCTGCTAGCTATATGTTTTTCATAGAAGCAATTTATTAGGTTGAGGAAGTTCCATTTTATTCTTAGTTTTCTGAGAGATTTTATTGGTTATAGATGTTAGATTTTGTACAATACTTTTCTGAGATTGAGATTATCAATTTTTTTTTAATTTGTTAACATGGTGAATTACATTCATTGATTTTCAAATGTTAAATCAACCTTGCATTCTTAAAATTAACCCCATGTGATTATGATATTTCTTTTACATATTTCTGGATTCAATTTGCTAAAATTTTGTTTAGAATTTTTGTATGTATGCTCATGAGACATACTGGTCTACAGTGTTCATTTCTTGTAATGTCTTCTTATGATTTTGGTTATCAAGGTAATGTTTACCTCATAGAATTAACTGAATTAGTTGAAAACCTCTTTTTTGGGACACCTGGGTGGCTCAGTCAGTTAAGCGTCTGCCTTTGGCTCAGATCAGGATCCCAGAGTCCTGGGATCGTGTCCTGCATCGGGCTCCTTGCTCAGCGGGGAGTCTGCTTCTCCCTCTGCCTGCCGCTCCCCCTGCTTGTGTGCTCTTTCTCTCCTCTTTCTCTCTCTGACAAATAAATAAATAAAATTTTTAAAGAAAGAAAACCTCTTTTTGGTTTTCTGAAAGAGTTTTTATAGGATTGGTATAATTTTTTCCTTGAATGTTCGGTAGAAGTCACCAGTAAAACCATTTAGACCTGGAGCTTTCTTTGTGGGAAGGTTTTTACCTATAATTTCACTTTCTTTAATATAATTTTCTAATCAGCTGTAACAGCTTCTTACTAGACATGTCTCTGGAGGCAAGGGAAACAAAAGCAAAATAAATTATTGGGACTTCATCAAGATAAAAAGCTTCTGCACAGTGAAGGAAACAATCAACACAACTAAAAGGTGGTCTACTGAATGGGAGAATATATTTGCAAATGACATATGTGATAAGGGTTATCCAAAATCTATGAAGAACTTATCAAACTCAACACCCCAAAAAACCAAATAATCCAATTAAGAAATGGGCAGAAGACATGAATAGACATTTTTTCCAAAGAAGACATCCAGATGGCTAATAGACACATAAAAGAGGCTCAACATCACTCATCATCTGGGAAATACAAATCGAAACTATTATAAGATACCACCTCACACCTGTTAGAATGGCTAAAATTAATAGCACAGGAAACAACAGATGTTGGTGATGATGTGGAGAAAGGGAAATCCTCTTACACTAGTGGTGGGAATGGAAACTGGTGCAACCACTGTGGAAAGCAGTATGGAGTTTCCTCAAATAGTTACAAATAGAGCTACCTTACGGACCGAGCAGTTGCACTACTAGGTATTTACCTAAAGGATACAAAAATACTGAATCAAAGGGGCACATGCACCCCAATGTTTTTAGAGGCATTATTAACAATAACCAAATTATGGAAAGAGCCCAAATGTCTATCGACTGATGAATGGATAAAGAAGATGTGGCACATATATATGTATCTATTTTTATATGGTGCATACATATGTATCAGCTATCAAAAAGAATGAAATCTTGCTATTTGTAACAAATGGATGGAGCTAGAGAGTATTATGCTAAGCAAAATAAGTTAGAGAAAGACGAATACCATATGATTTCACTCATATGTGAAATTGAGGGATGGACTAAATGGGTGATGGGTATTAAGGAGGGCACTTGTAATGAGCACTAGGTGTTATATGTAATGATTAATCACTAAATTCTACTCCTGAACCCAATATTACACTATAGGTTAACTAACTAGAATTTAAATAGAAACTTGAAACCAAGTAATAATAATAATAATAATTAATAATAAATATAATGTGTCTAAACTAGGGCAATTTTAACCCTCTCCCTCCCCAAAAGGAACATTTTGCAGTATTTATAAACACTTTTTTTGGTTGTCACAGCAGGGGGAAGAGGCAGTGCTACAGGCATCTAGTGAGTATAGGCCAAGAATGCTGCTAAACATCCTACAATGTGTAGGACAGCTCCCATAGCAAAAAATTAGCTAGTCCAAAATATCAGTAGTTCCAACCTTGAGAAATTTTGCTTTAATTGATGTGACTTTATAGGTTAGATAAATTTGTTCTTTAGTGAACTTTGGTAGTTTGTGTCTTTGAGGAAATGTCCATTTCATGTATGTTGTCAAATTTATTGACATAAGATTGTTCATAACATTCTCTAATTTCCCTTTCAATATCTGTAAAATCTGTAGTGATATCAACTCTCATTCCTGATGTTGCTAATTTGTGTCTTCTCTCTCTTTTTTTTTTTGTTTTTTCCTCCTGGTCAGTCTGGCTAGAGGCTTATTGATTATGTCAGTCTTTTCAAAGAAGCGTGGTTTGGTTTCACTGATTTCCTCTACTGATTTTCTATTCCACTGACTACTACTCTGTTCACTATTATTTCTTTTCTTCTGCTTGGTTTGAGTTTAATGTGTTCTTTCATGTTTCTTAAGATGGAAGCTGACATGTTTATTCAAGACTTCTCTTCTTTTGCAGTATAGATATCTATTGCTATAATTTTTCTCTAAGTATCACTTTAGATACATTCCACAAGTTTTGATATGTTGTGTTTTCTTATCCATCAACTTAAAAATAATTCTTAATTTCACCATCATTTTTTTTTATTCAGAGATTATTGAGAGGTCATACTCTTTGGTTTCCAAATAATTGGGAGTTTTTTTGAATATTTCTGTAATTGGTTCCTAATTTCACTACATTGTTGTCATAAAACAGTCTTTGTACTACTTAAACACCTCTAACTTTATTAAGACTCATTTTGTGGCCTGTAATAGTGTATCTTGGTAAATTTTAATGTGCACCTGAAAATAATGTTTATCTTGCTCTGGTTGATTGGAATGTTCAATAAATGTCAGTTAGGTGAAAGTGGTTGTTCAAATCTTTCATATTAATGTTGTACCACTTTTTCTATCCGTTGTTCAAAACAGTTACTGAGAGAGAGTTATTGAAACTTTAATTGTGGATTTGTCTATCGTTGTAGTACCTTAGTTTTTGTTTTATGTATTCTGATGCTCAGTTATCAGTTAAACATTAGGATAATATGTCCTTTTGATAAATTAACCTCTTTATTATTACAAAATGGCCTTCTTTATCCCTGGTCATATTCTTTGCTCTGAATATTTTATCTACATTATCTCATATTAATACAGCCAGTCCCTCTCTTATTGTTGGCCAGGATTAGCTAAGTTTATCTTTTTCTGTCTTTTAATTTTAACCCATTTCTTTCTCTATAAGTAAACTGAGTTTCTTGTACATAACATATAGTTGGTTCTTGCTTTTTATGCTGACAATGTCTGCCTTATAATTAAATATTAGATAGTTTACATTTACGTAACTATTGATATGATTATGTTTAAGTTTCTTAATATTTTTTTCTGTGTCCTTTTTCCTTTTCTACTGAACTGGCTTTGATTAATTGAACTTTTTTTCTCTCAGTTTTATCTCCTTTACTGGCTCATTAGTTATAAATTTTTATTTTAGTATTTGCTTTGTAGAGAATAGTATACATTTTTAACTTATCACAGACTATCTTCAAGTGATATTATATCTCTTCACACATGTAGAATAAGAACCTTACAATAGTATACCTGTATTTTGCCCCTCCTAGCCTTTATATTATTTTTCTCATATATTCGACTTATTTACACTGTATGAACCTCAAACATATTGTGGGGTTTTTTTTTTTTTTGTTTACTTTTTTAAATGGTCAATTATCTTTTTAAAGATTGAAACAGTACAAAAGTATGATGCATTTATCCCCATAAATACCATTTCTGGTGTTCACCATTCCTTGTATAGATTCACAGTCCCACTTTATTTAATATTCCTCTTCCTGAAGGTCTTCATTTATGAGGTAGGTCGGCTAGTGGTGCTTTTCTTCACCTTTGCATGTTTGAAAAAGTCTTTACTTTGCTTTTGAAACATGTTTTTCCGGGATATAGAATTCTAGGCACTGCCTTCTCTCTTAAATTGTTTCTGATGAGAAACTGATGTTGTCATCATTATCTTTCTTCTTCTCTATGTAATGTGACTTATATCCTCTGGTTGCTTTTAAGGTTTTTCTCTTTATCACTGATTTTGGATAATTTGATTATTATATGCCCTGGTCTAGTTTTCTTCATGTTTCTTGTGCTTGGGGTTCATTGAACTTCTTGGATCTCTGAGTTTATAATTTTCTTTAAGTTTCAGAAGTTTTCACCTATCATTTCAAATGTATTTTTCTCCCAACCCTCCTGACACAGTTCTCCTTTGGGGACTTCAGTTATACATATAGTAGGTTGCTTTAAGTTGTCCCATAGCCCACTGATGTTAACTTTATTTTAAAAACTCTTTCTTCTCTGATTTATTTTGGGTAGTTTTTCCTGCTATGTCTTCAGGTTCACTAATCTTTTTATCTGTGATATCTAATCCGTCCTTAGTTATATGCAGTGTATTTGGGTCTTTTTTATATCTTCCATGTGTCTATTTTATTTTAAGAAGCACTTTATTGAGGTATAATTTACACACAGTAAGGTCCACTTGTTTTAAGTGTACAATTCAATTTTTTTTAGTACAAGTTATTGTGTAGGCATATGTTTGTATTTCTCTTGCTTAGTTACCTAGGATTGGAATTGCTGAGGTATAAAGTAATTCTGTACTTCACATTTTAAGAAACTACCTAATGCTTATTGTTTTTTTATTGTAGCCATTCTTGTGAATGTGAAGTGGTATCGCATGGTTTTAACTTGCTTTTCCCTAATGACTAATGATGTTGGGAATTTTTAATGTGCTTATTGGCTTTTTGTATATCTTTGGTGGAATTTCTATTCAGATCTTTTGCTCATTTTTAATTGGGTTATTTGCCTTTTTTTATTTTGAGTTGTAAGAATTCTTTATATATTCTGGATATAAGCTTCTTATTGGATATGTGAATTGAAATATATTCTTCAAATCTTTGGCTTGTCTTTTCGCTTTTTTGATATGTTTTGAAGTGCCAAGGTTTTAAATTGTGATGACAACCAGTTTCTTCAATGTTTTCCTTCATTGCTCTGCTTTTGGTGTTCTATGTTAGAAATCTTTGCCTAACTAAGGTCATGAAGATTTACTCCTTCTTTTCTCTTTAGAGTTTTATAGATTTAGCTCTGTGATCCATTTTGAGCTTTTGTTTGTTTGTTCATGTTTTGTCTACTTACATTTTGGAATATGTCCTTGTCTGCCAACTCTGTAAAAGTTCTAGATCTGTTTCCATTAGCTCATTTTTTTCTTCTCATTATGGGTTATATTATCCTGATTTTTTGCCTGCCTGGCAGTCTTTAGATGCCAGACATTGTGAATTTTACCTTGTTGCATGCTAGGTATTTTTGTATTCTTATAAATATTCATAAGCTTCATTCTTACAATAAAAAAGTTAAAATGGCAACTTTTTATTCCTTTCAGAGTATACATAAAATAATGGTGTAATATACAATTGATTAAATTTTAGATTTAATGAAACAATAGGTACTTGCTCTATTGATTAATGGGGTTATCTATAATGTATATGTGTATATATATATGTAGATATATATATGTATATATGCCTGAGCCATACATTTCTGAATAATAAAGTACTAGAATTGAGAAACAGAAAATCTTGAAGGACAGATGTTTCTCTCCTACCAGAAAATGGTATCATAGCAATATGATGTCTTGCTGGATCAGGGACCTCTAATATTCAATGTTAAATTGTTACTGAAATATAAAACTTACAAACATTCACCAAAGTACCTTCTAAACATGAATGTCTAGAGTGGAAAAGGAAGTGATTTTGACATTTGGTGGACATGGGGTAGAGGAGAAAGCATGAACATGTCAGAGAACATGGCAATGAGATATAGAATTCAGTGGAAACAGGAACATATGAAGTGAAATTGCCATGACAACTTAGGTTCTTAAAATTTCTGCGATCTTGGGAAGATCATTGGACATACATAGCCAAATTCGTATAATCTTTGAAGAACAGAATGACATCTGATACCTATTTAATACATACATTTTTGTGCACCCATTACAAGCAAGTTACTATGTAAGTTATTTTAGATGATGAAAAAAAAGCAAATGACATTGCACCAGATCTCAAATCAGTGTATTTGTATATGTATTGTGTGTATATATATACACACACACACAGTTATATTAAAAATATAGGTATTTAGAGCATTATCACAAAAACACATAAAGAAGTTACAAAGATCTAAAAAGATAAAACTTTGATTCCAAAATAAGTAAGAGTCATCAATGTGTGATTCAAAAAGAGAACTCACTGCTAAGTGTAGAATCTTCCTATCGATCAAAGGCATGCAAATTAAAACAATATGTTATCATTTTGTGTCTTGGCCAATTTGATCTAACACAATATCTAAATATAAGAAGTCTATGAAAAAACTGCTATTCTTATATACAGCTGAAAGCATTCTAAATTGATTTAATATTTTGGAAAGACAAATAATAATGGCCACTTTTATTAAGCTTTACTTTGTGCCATGTTAACATATTATTCTTAATCTTTCCCAAAATGCTACATAGTAGGTGGTATTATCCAATCATACAATGAGAAACTGAGATTAAATTATATCTTTAAGGCCACAAAAATGTTTGAGTTAAAATTTATATCCAGATCTATGATTCTAAAGCTTATATTCTTTCAATTACATTATTAATGTTCACACTTTTTGAGCCAATAAATTTCCCTTGTGAGAATTTGTTTTAAAAATAACCTAAATATTTAAAAAGCCATAATCATATAGATATTTGATATGGCATGGAGTATAACAACAATATTGTAAATCATTTACTGGCATTGAAATAGTGTATAGTTAAATAAATCTTGATATATCCATTTAATGGAATATTAGCCAATACTTTTCATAGACTTTTGTGATGTGGAGAAGAATTTATGACTTAATATTCAAGAAGAGTTCAGTGCAAAAACTTATATAAACAATATTTTTGAAAATATATAGTATAGGCTTATGAAAATTAGAAGAATATACATATTGATCAGTTGTTGGGTTATTGAATTATGATGTTTTCTCTATTGTCCAAACACTTTAATGTTATTTTATTACTTTTGTAATTAATTTTTTAAAGATAATCATCAGTACAGAAGAGTTGACCAAAAGTCCCAAAGTTGACCAAAAGTACCACAGACTTTGAGACAAGGTAACAAATGATTATTGTAGTCACAGTCACAAGGGATGGTTTCATACAGGGAACTTCAACATGGCCTTTAAAAATGAACAGAATTTAGATAGACAGAATGCTAATTTTACCAAATCGGGTCTGTAAAATGATGTCAAATGTCATTTTTTTAAAAGAAGGAGCTGGTGTTTACATATCAAATAATTCACTTGGGACTTTTGCCCTTTTGCTGTGATGGAGATAGGGTTGGCCTTGGGGCTTTAGATGAGGTAGTAAAAGAGAAAAGATGTCTCAGTGCTTCATTCTAAAGATTTAAATTTTATCACATACCTCTTCTGACTGTCTAGCCTCTCCTCTTCTCTCCTCTGGGAGTGAAAAGCATGTGGTATTAAGTAGTCCCATGAAGGTGCAAGAGGAAGAAAATACTATTAGAATATGCTTCTTTCTGCTGCCTGACTTCACATGATACTTGGATTCTATTAATCTCTACCAGGCATTTCTGAGGTGGGTATTCAAAGTCTGCATAGCATCTCTGGGCTGAGCACAAAATGGGAGTGAATTTATTGGGGTACTACATTTATTGAATACTGTTCCGTTTCTCAGAGTAGGTGACCTTGATCATTAGCAGTAAGTCTTGAGATCAAAGCCAAGAGTTAGATGGCTCATAGTTTCACTGAAGTATGCCCCCCCCCCCCTTTTTTTAAGTATGTTGCATGCCCAGCGTGGAGACAAATGAGGGCTCTGAACTCATGGCTCTGAGATCAAGAGTTGGACAATTAACCGACTGAGCCACCCAGGCACTCCGGAAGTATGCCTTTCTAAATTTATTTTTTTGACTACAACAAATAATTTATTTTTGTTTGAATCTAACAAGATTTTAAACATTGTGCCTCATGTTTTTTTTTTTTTAAAGATTTTATTTATTTATTTGACAGAGAGAGACACAGCGAGAGAGGGAACACAAGCAGGGGGGTGGGAAAGGGAGAAGCAGGCTTCCCACCGAGCAGGGAACCCGATGCGGGGCTCGATCCCAGGACCCTGGGATCATGACCTGAGCTGAAGGCAGACGCTTAATGACTGAGCCACCCAGGCGCCCCGTGCCTCATGTTTTTATGGGTAGAATAAAAATAATTTAAGAGACAAGGTCAGGGAGGGAATAGAATTTTCATGGGTATTTCACATGTTGATAAAATGTGTAAATAACATTATAATTATTTCTCCCAAATTCTCATTTTCATTGAACGGTAAGAGAGCAGCATTTGTTTTTAAAGCAATAATCTGAAGTCATCTCTATTTATTACCAACATGAGAAGTAGAAAAACAGGAGAGACATTCTAACCACTGGCCTTCAGAGGCCATATACCATTTCCCACTCTCCACCCAGTCTCCCCACCCAATGAATAAAATAACCATCATACAATGGCACTTTTCTCTCGCTTAAATTTGGTTTTAAAGTGAAGCGTAACTTTCTGAATAATTATTTTGAGCTTGTAAATGGTGTCTCTCTATAACCAACCAAGCATATAACAAGAAGATGAAGATGAGACTTATTTTCACTTCATTTCACTTCTTTGTAATTGACAAGCTCTCGCTGGGTGTCAACTTTAAAAGATGACAAATCCTAAATCTTAGAGGACCCAATTCAATAGTTCAGCTTTCTAAATTGTTTGCAAATTAATCTACATTTTCAAATGAGTCAGGCATGAAATATAAGATGACATCTATATTACAAAAATATTAATTTCCTTGTCTTTCCCTTTTTCCCAGTCAAAGACAAAAGGTACATTTAAAATGTTCATTTTGTTAAGAGATTGTGAAAATGAACATATAGTGTACACGTTAGCAGCTTAGCTTTTTCTATTTTTTCACACTAATTCATTTCCATCTATTTAAAAATGCAAGTTATTCAATTTGTAAATGCTCTGTGTGTTGATGAGGGAAAAATTAAATTTGCTAAGTATTTTGATACATTACATTTTTTAATGAAGACTCATTTGGGTTCAACAAATGAAATAATAATTTGAGCCCTGTTGATTTAAAAGCTAGCCTGAGCCCTCTTCTCAAATAACCCTTGCCTCAGTTTACCTGGGTAAGTAAACACTGGTGCATTGTTTCCATGCAAGCTAATTGAGTGCTGTATAGTGCTCTGCACATTTTTATTTCCTAAGTGAACTTGCCATGACACTGATGTCAGTGCTCTGATTTACTGAAGGCTATGAAATGTAAGATAGACATTGCGGAGTTTTCTGTTCCTCTAAAATGAAATTTCAGATAATTTTTTAACTGCATTGATTAAACATATATTTTGAGTCTAACAGTTAACTCCAATATCACTATCAAAAGAAATTGATTTAAATTAATTAATGATCATTAGAGGACAGGCAAATCATATTTCTCTTAAAGATATCACATTTCAGATAACACTATTTCCTTAGTACTTTAACATACTCCATTAAGGAAAGCTAGGAAAATATTGCCATTTCAGGAAATAGTGAGTGGAAGAATTTCCAAGTTGTTTTAGATATTAGATCCTCCTTGGCCAATTGTTACAATCATCATCATCAAATGATATTGGACATAAAATTAATATAAATGAAATGAATTAATAAAACTACCCATTTATATGAGCAGGGTCACTACCCCTCTGGGATAGGAAACTGTGACTGGTGAAGCAGTCAATTAGGTCACAGTTAAATTCAACGGAGACTTGTTTGTTTAGGGACATTATATAAAGCATGTATTCGTAGAGCAGGCCACCTTGTCCAAATTAATAATCTTACAGAAAAACTGAGGCCAGGCTAATCAATATAAATCCAAAAGGAGAAAATTGTTATGAGGTAGGTACTTTAAAAATAGTCTTTTATATATATTATACACATTTCATTATGTGTACTAGTGAAGAACAAAAAGGTGACTTTTCACATATTAATAGATTCATGTCTGAGAGCAAGACTACAGCCCTAACCATTGTGCCCCCACAGTTAAACCTGGTAGAGGGTGCACAAAAGCTCGGCTCCTTGAGTTGCTGCTTCAGCTGCTGCCATCAAAAAGGGGACAGACTTTTTATCTGATGTAAATCAATGAAGGGAATATAATTTAATGCAAAACTCTGGGATTGAAGAACAGAGGAAGAAACCAGAGACTCTAATTTGGGGTTCCAAAACAATTATGCATGAGTCCTTCTTTGATTTCAGTGGTTCTAATATTACCGTTTCACTAATTAAAGTTGAATCTTTTGACTGAACATTCATTGAGCTATGTTGAATGTATTTCTAAAATGCTCTGTCCTCACACTGGCTATCCTACACCAATAATTCCTATATCCTGCCATTTGGACATGGTGTCTTGAATGCAGACAGTGTCAGTTACACAAATAGGTTATGATGATTTGTTTTTTCTGCCTTTATATTCAGTCCATTCATAATTTCCAGTGGTAATACAGAGGATTATATTATAATACAGTTATTCATATAGGTGTCTGTCTTCTTTCTTACATTTTGTGATTCTTGAAGACATGAATTTCTCTTTCTCCATAATGCCAAATAAGGACCATGAACAGGGTAGGTGTTAAAAAACAAAATTTTTTAATGAAAGAATGAACAAATGTGAATACATTTCTAGAATTATCATAGTTCTTCCAATCTGCCAGCTATTTATTTTCCTTTCAGGTCTGTCATAAAGTTAGTATCTGGCTAAGAAAATATATAAATTATCTAATATGTTAAGTCACTTTTTCTTTTCCTCCCCTCAGACTTTCAGTTTTGGCCTGTAGTTTCTTTGAAATACTAACATACGGACTCAGCAGCCATTTTGCAGAGCAGCTGTGTTTGCCTTTTTCCTTTGCCTGAAAGAATTTCTGGCCTGATAAGAAAGAAGGAAAGTGAGGTGATATATCTATCAAAGGAAGCAAAGATGCTAATATAGATTGAAGAGGGTTTTTGGTATCCATGCTGTAGCTTTCCTCCTTTGCTCTGATAAATACTTGGTTGTTCACTTCATTATCATCCCCCAAATACCTGTATTTGGAAGTTCTTTAAAATACCTAGTTAAGAGGGTCATTCATAGGTTAATACCTGGTAGAATGCTTCATACTTATGAAAAACTCAAAATTTTTTGTTAAACATCTGATATAGATATTGTGGATTTATTTGATTTTTCTTCCTCCCCAGTTCTAGATTCCCTCCATACCTCTGATTGACAGTACTGCTAAATTACTGTTCACTGAAAGATATTGTGGACAATCAATCATACATCCACTTCAACATGGTTCTTTTCGTTTATTTGATGTTCACAGCTTTCTCATGGTCTCTAGATTCTTCCCCAGGTAACTTTCATGGTATAGACAATCTCTTTCATTTAGAACAGGACTAGGCAAGCTCTTTCTTTTTTTTTTTTTTTTTTTAAAGATTTTATTTATTTATTTGAGTGAGAGAAAGAGCACAAGAGGGGGGAGTGGGAGAGGGAGAAGCAGACTCCCTGCTGAGCAGGGAGCCCGATGCTGGACTCGATCCCGGGACTCCAGGATCATGACCTGAGCCGAAGGCAGTCGCTTAACCAACTGAGCCACCCAGGCGCCCCTAGGCAAGCTCTTTCTATAAAGGGATAGATAGTAAATATTTTCAGTTTTGTGAACCATATGGTGTCTGTGGCAGCTACTCAATTTTGCCATTGTAGAATGAAGACAGGTATAAATAGTCTGTATAGAAATAGACATGACTGTATTCCAGTAAAACTTTATTTACAAAAACAGGTGGAGAGTTGAATTTTGCCAATCCTTGGATCCTCTTTTCCATTGTTACTTCCAATCATGTTGCCGTTAGCCTTTCAGATCTGAGACAAATGTGATTCTAATTCCATGCATTTCAAGTATTTTTATCCTTTATTATTCTCATGAGTGCTTAGCTTTGGTTTTCTTATATGTGGAGATGATAATACGCCCTTTCTATCTCTTGTGTGAGGATGAAATTATTATATGTGAAAAGTTTTTGTCACTTACAAAGTGCTATGTAAAGAAAGCATAGGATTATTTTGGTGGTCATTAAATATGTGGAATTATTCAAAGTTCTTAAACTATTGGTCTTGGAAATGGGAAGTTTAAATATAATGAAAAAAATAATAACATCTCAGATGAGTTTTTCTTTTTTCTTTTTTTTAAGTGTATCTTAAAATTTATTTTTAATTTTTTTATTAACATATAATGTATTATTTGTTTCAGGGGTACAAGTCTGTGATTCATGAGTCTTACACAATTCACAGCACTCACCATAGCACATACCCTCCCCAATGTCCATCACCCAGCCACCACATCCTTCCCACCGCCCCTCCACTCCAACAACCCTCAGTTTGTTTCCTGACATTAAGAGTCTCTTATGGTTTGTCTCCCTCTCTGGTTTCATCTTGTTTCATTTTTCCCTCTCTTCCCCTATGATCCTCTGTCTTGTTTCTCAAATTCCTCATATCAGTGAGATCATATGATAATTATCTTTCTCGGATTGACTTATTTCGCTTAGCATAATACTCTCTAGTTCTATCCACGTTGTTGCAAATGGCAAGATTTCATTTTTTTGATGGCTGCATAATATTCCATATATATATCACATCTTTTTTTTTTTTAAATGTGGTGGTTTTTTTGGAAGATTTTAT
>NC_138377.1:71007496-71031290 GCF_054177405.1 Leptonychotes weddellii | reverse complement strand
TCCATGAGCATGGAACGTTTTTCCATTTCTTTGTGTCTTCCTCAATTTCTTTCATGAATATTCTATAGTTTTCTGAGTACAGATCCTTTGCCTCTTAGGTTAGATTTATTCCTAGGTATCTTATGGTTTTGGGTGCAATTGTAAATGGGATCGACTCCTTAATTTCTCTTTCTTCTGTCTTGTTGTTGGTGTATAGGAATGCAACTGATTTCTGTGCATTGATTGTATATCCTGCCACTTTACTGAATTCCTGTATGAGTTCTAGCAGTTTTGGGGTGGAGTCTTTTGGGTTTTCCACATAAAGTATCAGATGAGTTTTTCAAGTGTAATCATATCACGGTGGACAAAACACAGGTTCAGCTTAGGTTGTATGGCCACTGAGGGCATCTTTGACTTCTTAGTATACTGTTATCATTGCCATGTATCCTTAGAGCCTCAATAATTCCTTATAGTGAGCAAAATTGCAAGCAGTAGAGTCTCACTTCTCATTACCATTTCTAAGTAAAAAATAATGAAATGATTGAAATGTCAAGGAATTTGGTCCAATGGTTATGTTAGCATAAATAATTATATGATTCTAATTGTTCCTTTCCAGTATTCTCTGATCATTTCTAAGCAGATTTTACCAGCTTCTTAAAATCATGAGTTTATCTTTAATGTTTAAAACTGCTTTCTTAAAAAAAAAAAAACCTAGCAGCAGAAGCCAGGAAGAAAATGGAGTACACATTCACTGAGCTGTGAAATGTGAGGATCTATTCAACTCCATTAACTACAAAATATACATCATCCGCTACCATCCTGGACAATGAGTGACTCTATATGGAGCGCTACATGTCCAAATTACTGCAAGATGAACACTTTGGTAAAGGTTAGATGCTACAGATATCAGTTTACATATTTTAGCAGGAAGGTAAGCAGTAACGGGCTTGTGGTCCTACACAGACTTAATTCCCTCCAATTCCAATGAGCAGTATAGGAATTGCAGAAAGTTCTCGGAGAGAATCAACCATAACCTTTATTTTTCAGGGTAAAGGAAGATTGAATTATTTGCATCACTTTTCATTTTAGAAAAGTTGTAAGGCATGTGGGCTTCAGAATGACTTTTATTTATTAAGCACCTATTAAATGCCTCTTATGTAAATTTTATGTGAATAAAGGGAGTGAACGGGACAATAAGTAAATAGGCTTCCCTAGTAGCAAGAAGCTTAAAGTAACATTTTGTCAACAGGAATTTTAGTAATTTTAAAGGAAAATGATCCATATTTGCTTTTATTTTTAAAATACTTTCCTAATTATTGTTATGATATATCTACATTTAGGAAGCCTAAATGGTTAAAAAAGGTTAAAAAGATTAAAAATGACTTTTTTTTTCTAGAGATGGAATTCATTTTGGTTTTGCATCTTTATTGCAAGATGGATATTTTCTGAGTTTTCCCAGGGGAAAAATACTAGACTTGAGTATGTCACCATAATAATCAGCAAAAAGGCTTATATGCCTAATAGGTGACAGTATTAAGGACAGAAATAGGTAAAATGAGTAAATGTCATATCTTTCTTCTCATGGAATTTATTTTATATACACACACATATATGGACAGGTTTATGTGGGTATATATACGAAATCAGGCATTTACACATAGAACAAGGAATAATTCGAAGCAACATAGGCTAAGTAACAAATTAGCAGTTAAAAAAATGGAATTTGAAAAGACCAATGATATTTTCATCATTTATAATAATAAGCTAGTAGTTACTATTGCTCAGCACTGTTCTAAGTGCTTTCCCATGTGTCCCTTGCCCAGGTTCACATGGTCATAAAGTGGAATAGCAGCATCTAATCCCAAGCAGCCAAGCTGCTGAATCCACACTGAATTGTCAAGGTATCGTTTTTCCTCCCAGTAACAGTTTTACCAATGCACAGGCCCGAGTTTCATACGATTGCTTTTGAAATCTCGATATCATACTTTGACTCATATGATCGATTTTAAACAGCTCAGAACTCCATACATTTCATATGGCATCTCTAAAGCAGACACACAATTTATATTTTTGAAAATTCAGTTAGTAAGTGGACATTTTGACTTATCATAGGAAGATGCTTGCCTTATCAAATGATTTGTTGCCACTTTCAAGCAGCAGAATTTATACAATCATTTGAATATTTTAATGCATTCTGTCATTGTTAATTGCAACTAAATCATAGAAATACTAAGACTACATCCTAGTTATAAGAAAAGCTTCATAAAATGAAAATTGATCAGTCAAAATATGAAACCACCAGTACCATGAGTCTTTAGCCTCATTCATATTTTCACTGAATTTGAGCCAGTTGATTTCAATTGTAATAGAAAAGATCAATGTTTATAATCACATATGAAATCCTGGAAATGTTTCATCAAATATGGTTGCCTAAAAGGTTGGCATAATTTAAGGGTTCTATAATGTTAGCTCTCTTGGAAACTTCGTTTCCCCCATCAGTGCATAATACATAGGTTTATTGTTTACCTCACATGTTAGGTTTTCTTGTGCTGATTTTCAGTATATGTTATGTATTTAATTCATAAACTTCCTTTATAATATAATATTTAGTCCTACATGTTAAAAATCTATTTAAGCCTTAGTAATATTTTCACCATTTATCCCAGGTGAAAAAGCAACATATTCTGTTCCACTTTTTTTTTTTTAAATTTATTTATTAGAGAGAGAGAGAGTGAGAGAGAGAGTGCAAGAGGGGGTAGGGTCAGAGGGAGAAGCAGACCCCCCGCCAAGCAGGGAGCCCGATGTGGGACTCGATCCCGGGACTCCGGGACCATGACCCGAGCCGAAGGCAGCCACCCAACCAACTGAGCCACCCAGGCGCCCTCTGTTCCACTTTTTTGACCTTCTCTGAATTGTCTGGCACTGGAGGGGGATCTATAATGTAAGGTATGGTCACTTAGTCACTGGATTTTATTGGTAAGGCTGTCATTTAGTTTAGAGAGAAATAAAGAAGAATGACTCAAAAATAGATATATGGTATGTATGTTACTCATTTTGAAGGAATTTTCCAGTTTGTAATTATGAGCTAATAGACAAATACTGGGACCTCAACTGTGTTTTTATGTAAAAAGACCAAGTCTTTTCAGATGTTTTAGTCAAAGCCTCATAACAATACCTTTTTGACAGCAACAATAATAAAACTCATTTTCATACAAAATGATAGGAAGAAAATATAAGAATGTGAATAGTAGTTAATTGTGGGGTGGTTTTTCTCCTTTTCCACTTTTTCCTATTTTCAAATTTTCCTACAATAATCTGAGATAAATTATACTAAAATTTGTGATTTGGACATTTGATGGGAATTAATTGGGCAGAATCTCCTCTTTTTAACCAACAAACAGATTTTTGTTTTAAAATATTTGTATCTAAATATTTCAGGTGGTAAAGATTTTGTCTTTCCAGTGTTTTGAATTTAAAATGACTATATTGGCTAATAATTTATTTGAAATGAATTTTAGCTAAATGAAAGTGGAAATCACACATTTATTCCATATCCATTTTATTAACACTTTCCACAATGCAGTTCAGCTTTGGAAACAAGTTTATGTGGAATCTTAGTGTAGCATCTGAATAGAAAAATAATGCAGACTGACTGAATTTGATGACTTTCTCTTCACTGATTCTTTGAATTATAATTCCTATGTGTATCAATCAATCTCCTTAATAGCACCAATCATTTTTGTGGGGTCAGGGTTTTGCCATAACATTAGATTAGTAAGGTGTAATAATTTTTCTTTGTTAGTGCAGCATAACTAATTAAGTACTTCCTTTTAATGTTTGATTGAATTTGGTAAAAACCATAGTTCAAACAAATGAAGGTGTGTCAGTGACCTCAAATGGGCCCTGGGTTTAAGGAAATCATTCCATGGAACAACTGAATTAGTTCTTTTCCTTACTCCATTTTATCAAGATATGAAATATCTCAAGCTGGCTTTAAATGATGAAGGTGCATTTGGAAGATGTTTATTAAATTGTGAACTTTCAAACTCTGATGCAAAATTTGAAGGCAAAACAGGATTTTCTTTTTACATATTATATTTATATGATTTATATAAAAATTTTACAGATTTTTCTTTCAAAATGTTATTAAATCAGGACAACTGCTTGTTATGCTTCCATTTATCATAGTGTCACTTTATTTCAGTGTTGTCATGTGAATAATAGGCAATCAGGATTGAAAGTTTTTCAAAATTGCAGTCCTCTCGATGTTACAATTAAATTAATTACAAATCCAGAATAAACAGTTCTTAATCACATAAAACAGTTCTGCCACATTATACACACTTTTGTTATGATGTAAATTGAAAGCCAATGGAATATTTTTTTAAATAAATAAAGCCGCATGTTCACAAAGCTCCAGCTAACCCTTCATTAATAAACACATGCACTGAAAAAAAATGTGCCACAAACATCTGCTCTTGCTAAAAATGACATCTTATTTTTCAATTTTAATATTAACAATTTGACAATCTAAATAGTACTTATTTCCCATTTTTATATGAAGAATCAACAGCTAAACAATTCTTAAGTACTTTATTCATGGGCAAACCAGCTTGACAAAATAGGCTGTTTACAGGAGAGGTTCAAAGAGATAAAGGCAGTCTGGGTATCTTAGTCTCTTTGGGCTGCTATAACAGTTTAACATAGACTGGGTGGTTTATAAGCAACAGAAGCCTGTTGCTCAGAATTCTGAAAGCTGGGAAGTCCAAGATCGAGGAGCGGACAGATTTGGCATCTGGTGAGGTCCAGTTTCCTGGTTCATAGACCTCACATGGCAGAAGGAGCGAGGACGCTTTCTGAGCCCCTTTAATAAGGGCACCAATCTCATTCATGAGGGCTCCACTCACATGACCTAATCAAGTAGGCTGATTATTATAATTATCTGTTTATAGGCATTCCACATACCTTTATCTGTGTTCTGTTTTTTCCTGAGTGTCCATTGCTTTTTTTAATCTTCTGTTTTAGAACAGCTCTTTTGTTTTGATTTATGCAAAAGATAGTATTTATTTATTAAGAACCTATTATGTGACTATACTCTGCCAAACATAAGCCTACATATAATCTTCAAGAATCCTGTACTCTACTAGGAGAGATAGTCAAGGAAACCAACAATTAAAAAGTTTTAAAGATTTTATTTCTTTATTTGAGGGAGAGATAATGAGCCGGGGCGGGGGGTGGAGGGGGCAGTGGGAGGGGGGTAGAGAGAGGAAGAAGCAGACTCCCTGCTGAGCCAGAAGCCTGATGAGGGGGTGGGGGGAAGAGGGGGCTCGATCCCAGGACCTTGAGATCATGACCTGAGTCGAAAGCAGACACTTACTTATCCCCTACCTTTTTGAAATAGGACTGATCCCAAGTTGCTTGGTACCTCATTGGGGTCAGAGAGGGAGGACAAGTAAGGTATGCATATAAATACCATAGATTGTTTAGAAACAAATACCAAATGCAGGTGGGTTGTTTAAAACAATTGTTCAAAGACAGTACAGGCAGGATCAATTCCAACTGAGGTGATTAGGAAATGCTTCAAGGGTGCAAAGCTAAGGAAGAGTTTTTCCTGTGAAGAAAATCTTCATAGCCACTACTTTGAGGCTGTCCAAATATCCTAAATTCATTCTAAATTAAAATTATGCAGTATCTCAAAAAAAGAAATAATTAAAAATGGAATTTATTATCAATGAGGAAAAAAAGAAAAAGTTCTGAAATTTATGAAGGGAATTACTCCATAATGAAATATAAAATTCACAGCACTTCCAAAAAGGCCATTTCTTTTTTTTTTAATTTTTTTTTTATTATGTTATGTTAATCACCATACATTATATCATTAGTTTTTGATGTAGTGTTCCATGATTCATTGTTTGCATATAACACCCAGTGCTCCATGCAGAACGTGCCCTCCTTAATACCCATCACCAGGCTAACCCATCCTCCCACCCCCCTCCTCTCTAGAACCCTCAGTTTGTTTTTGAGAGTCCATAGTCTCTCATGATTCGTCTCCCCCTCCGATTTCCCCCCCTTCATTCTTCCCCTCCTGCTATCTTCTTCTTCTTCTTCTTTTAACATATAAGGTATTATTTGTTTCAGAGGTACAGGTCTGTGATTCAACAGTCTCACAATTCACAGCCAAAAAGGCCATTTCATTTTGCACATTATAAACATTCTCTATTTTACCCCCAAATCACTTTTCCTGTGTTGTTTCCCTGTGTTTCTTTCATTTATTCTTGATTATATTCCCTGTCTCTTTCTGAAAGTTGTCCCAAATGTCATCTCAATGAGCTGCCAAATACCAGGAATTTTGCCATGAAATTCAAAGTGTTTCCATGTTTTATGCAATTGGGAATCTCATTCAGTCAACTACTACATTCGAAGAGACTAGTGACATAGAGAGGAATGATAACTGAGACAGAGTGAAACAGAAAATACAAACAAAAACTCAACCTCATCAGATTTCTTCTACTGACATTGCATTTTGACTAGTACAGACTTCTTTAAAAAAGGGTATAGTTGATTACAAATTAAAGATCACTGTGTGATCTTCTAACATGGTCTTTAAACTTTGGCTAGATGTGATTGCCAAGGAAAAGAACAGTCTTTGACTGAAAAATGTTGTTTTTTAAGCCTTTGAATGAAGTGGTAAATACCACTGACTGATGCTTTTAGCCTAGAAACATCTGTATGGTGGATGTGTTCCGATAGGCAGATTAACAGAAGGAAATGTAAACATATCTTTATTTCAACTACAAAGACCCTTTTGTTTTTCTGGAACCAAAAGTTTATGTAAACTTCTTAAAGTCAATCTGTATTGATCTGGTTCATTGTCAGCAAGAAAAACAAAACAAAACAAAACGGGGACGCCTGGGTGGCTCAGTTGGTTAAGCGTCTGCCTTCGGCCCAGGTCATGATCCCAGGGTCCTGGGATGGAGTCCCACATCGGGCTCCTTGCTCAGCAGGGAACCTGCTTCTCCCTTTCTCTCCCTCTTCTTGTGCTCTCTCTGTCAAATAAATAAAATCTTTAAAAAAAAAAAAACTACCAGCTAAAAACAATCCAGTCTAAATTGGGGGTTGGAAGGAGAGTTATCTAAATTAAAAGTAAATACAAATAAATTAGGTTTTGAAATAACTATAGAAACATTATACAGAGTCATGGAAATCCATTTTGTTCGAAATATTGTACATAACTTAGAAGATTAATAAAAACAGATAAGAGGTCAAATATAATTCTCACAATAAAGATTATAACATTTTATGTAATCCTTCCCACCAAATTATAAATTTAAAAGCTTCAAGGTCATTAGTCAAACATTTTACAACTTGCTGATCACTGGGAGGTTTAAGCTATTAGATGTTTTCCTTCCTCTAACTGATTTCTCTTAGTAAATAACTTCGGTCTGAAAAAGATGATTAAGAGGATATGAACTTAAACATTAAGTTAAATATAAGCAAAGGGCATTATTGTAAATTCCAAAAACTAGTCAATTCTGCTTTATAGTTTTCAAAGGTCTCTAAACATGACTACTGACTGAGTTTCTCAAGATTGTTCTTAAGAAACAAGCAAAACCTCAAAATCTTCCAGCCTTCATCTTAAAAGTGAAATAACAATGTAGTTGATTAGATTGCATCTGAATACTCCCATTCTGGGCCCACTGACATGCAGAGTGTTGACGCAGGAGGATTAATGAAAGCACCAAGAATACCAAAATGGGGAAAGCATTGTAGGATTTGCTTGATTTTTCCTGTAGGATTTTGCAGATCATTGAGATGACATTTGGGACAACAAACTTTCAGAAAGTTATTCTCTGTTACTTCTGAACTCTCCATAAATCCCTTTGCTTCTCAGTATCTCTTTGGTAGTATACACTGAATACATGTGACTATACACTCAAGGATACTGATAAGATTAATTGGGAAGTAGGAGTCTCTATATCTGACACATTGTGTACAAGGCACCCAAAGTATGCACAGTCCAGTTTGAACCCCGGATGAAGTGGACACAAACCTTTATTTAAATTAGTGCCTAGAACCAGATGAATTCATTGTGAAATTTTCTTTCCTTTAACACTAACAAAATTTTCTACCTATGATTGTATACTAACAAAACTTTCCTTGCAGCTTTTTGTCTATTTCTTTTCTGATTCCTACCTTGATGTTCTTTCTTATTCTGGATCCTAAACATCTTTCAAACTCCAGTTCTTGACTAATTTCTCACCTCTACACTCTTCTCTTTGCAATAAATTTGAAAATAGGAAAATGGATACATTCCCAATAAAATATAAATTCTAAATGTTGACCCAAGAATAGAAATTTTAAACATATCAATAATTATGGAGTCTCACTATTTGAAAAGGCAGAGGATCAGATACAGATGTAACTTTAAAGGAGCATACAATTCTTTGGCAGGTACAGAATCTTCTATCCACAGTTCTCATATTCAACAGCAAAAGCTTTTTTTTTTTTTAAGATTTTATTTATTTATTTGACGAGAGAGGGACCACATGCAGAGGGAGTGGGAGAGGGAGAAGCAGGCTTCCTGCTGAGCGGGGAGCCCGATGCGGGGCTTGATCCCAGGACCCTGAGATCATGACCCGAGCCGAAGGCAGACGCTTAACCACTGAGCCACCCAGGCGCCCCAGCAAAAGCTTTTTTAAAAATTCATTTGGTAGGAAAATCTGACCTCTTAAATCTTGTCGCACTTTGTATGAATATTCACACATTTTTTTTGCAGAAATACTAATACGATTACATAGTACTATGCTAGATCCAGCATCTAAAAGCAAAATGTTTAAGTATTACAAAACAAATGCAGGAATATCCTTTTTCTTTAAGTTTTTATTTTAATTCCAGTTAGTTAATACAGTGTTATATTAGTTTCAGGTGTGCAATGTGGTGATTCAACCATTCTATACATCACCTGGGCCTCATCACAAGTCCACACCTTAATCCCCATCACCTATTTCACCAATCCCCCCCAACAACTATCATTGTAAATAATCATTTCTGCCAAGTTGATTTACTCTAGGAATGCAAACATAGCTTAACAATAGAAAGTTTATTAACATGTCATTTAAAAGAGTAAAAAGATTACATTACTAGATGCTGACAAGATGTTTGACAAAATTCAGTTTGCTATAACTGATTTAAAAAAAAACTGAGTTAAGAATTTGAAGAAACATTTCTGTGTAAGTTAAATAGTATTTATCAAAAGAGAAGAATAAGCATCAAATAAAATGAAGAAATGCTACTAGCTTTTTATTTATCTTTAGTAACAAGGCAAGGATGCTTACTGTCACTGGTAGTGTTGTTTTTGAGGTTCAATCAAATGCAGTATGATATACATACTATAGAAGCACCCTGAAAGCAAAAGCATTACCACTATTTATAGATTATATATTTTTAGAAAGTCTTAGCGAATCAACTGAAATGCTTTGAAATAATAATAAAAATTAGTTGAGTGCCTGTCACTGAATCATTTAAACTTGTGCTAGTTCCCTAAACTTTCTTTGCTTCTGTTCTCTCATCTGAAAAATGGGGAAACAAAAATATTTAAATCACTGGCTTATTGTGAGGATTAAATGAGTCAATATGTGTATAGTGCTTAGAATGCCTGGCTCTATGAATATTGTCTGTTGTTCTTATTGTTGCTATTATAATGGTTAACATATAATATATGTTCAAATCAGAATGTATTTCATAGTTGACTGTATGTATGTGTATATATATATGTATATATAGAGAGAGAGAGATGGTTCTCAAATCAGAATCTTCTTCCGATTAGGCCACTGAAACAATACTTGTCCAGGTCACCAGCAATCTATTCTACATATTTAATATTCAAATATTCAATTTTCTATTATCATCTTATTTGACTTCTCAGTAACATTAGACAAAGTTGACTGCTCCTTTTTCCTTTCCTTTTTTCCTTTCCTTTTTCTGGAAACACTCTCTTCGCTTGGCTTTAATCACACTAAACATGTTAATTTCCCTCCTATCTCACTGGTAACTACATATTTACCCATGCTAATGGCCTATTATCCTTTGTCCTGACTCCCAATGTTGGAGTGCTTCAAGACTCAGGAATTAAGTCCTAATATATAGCAATGTACTCTTCCCTAGGTGGGCTCATGAAGAAATCAATTTAAAATAAATTATTGGTGGGGCACAGGGTGGCTCAATCGTTTAAGCATCCAAATCTTGATTTCAGCTCAGGTCATGATCTCAGGGTTGTAAGATGGAGCCCCATGATAGGCTCCATGCTGAGCACAGAGTCTGCTTAAGATTCTCTCTCTCCCTCTCCCTCCCCCTCCCCCTGCTTGCACTCACTCTCTCTAATTAATTAGTTAATTACTGGCCTAGCACTTGTAAACATCTGATACATGTGCATGTATTATTTTCTATTTCTCACCACTTGAATGTAACCTGCACAATAGTAGAAATTTCTCTATCTTATCTACTATTTTATTGCCCAGAACTGTGCCTGATAAAAAGTATGGGTTCAGGGACACCTGGGTGGCTCAGTTAGTTAAGCGTCTGCCTTCCGCTCAAGTCATGATCCCAGGGTCCTGGGATGGAGTCCCGCATCGGGCTCCCTGCTCTGCAGGGAGCCTGCTTCTCCCTCTGCCTCTGCCTCTCTCTGTGTCTCTCATGAATAAATAAATAAAATCTTTAAAAAAAAAGTATGGGTTCAGTAAATATTTGTTGGAATATATTAATGAATGAATAGACATCAGTCATAGTTTGAAATAAAAATAGAGAAATATGCAATTAATAATAACAACAACAAATATATGAAGTACCAAAGAAGAAATTTAACAACGATGGTACAAAACCTCTAAGAAGAAAATTATGAAACTTAGTTAAGAAACAAAAAACTTGAGTGAATGGAGAGACATACTATGCTCTTGAATGGGAAGACTTTCATACTATAAAAGTTAGTGTATGGGGGCGCCTGGGTGGCTCAGTCGGTTGAATGTCCAAATCTAGATTTCAGCTCAGGTCATAATCCCAAGGTCCTGGAATGGAGCCCTCCCTTGGGCTCCCTGCTCAGCGGGGAGTCTGCTTTTCCTTCTCCCTCTGCCCCTCTCCCCAACTTGTGGATGCTCTCTCGCTCTCTCTCTCTTAAATAAATAAATAAGTAAATAAAACCTTTAAACAACAAAAAAATTAATATTATAAATTTTATATATTACTATCATAATTACAACAGGATTTGTTGTTGGTTTGCTTTTTGAACATAACTAAATTGTACAAAAGTTCAAATGGAAGAAAAAATGTATGAAATTTGCCAAGGAAATCTTAGAAAAGAATAATAAGAGGGGGAGTTAATATTTGATTAAGACAACATTCCAATCAGTAGTGAAAAAATGGATTATCTAAAAAATGTGGTTGTGATACCTATTATTCATTAAAAGAAATGGCGCTCTTACTCCTAGATATTCACCTAAGAGAGTGAAAACGTATTTCCACACAAAGCTCTGTATGCAAATATTTCTTACAATATTTTGTTTTTATAGTTGCCAAAAACTGGGGAAATACTCAATGTCCTTCAACTGGTGAATGGATAAACAAATCAGATACTTCTGCACAATGAAAAACTACTCAGCAATTTAAAGGAACAAATTATTGATATACACAAAACAATGTGGACCAGTCTCAAAAGAATTATACTAAGTGAAAGAAACCAGACTCAAAAGGCAATTCAAAAGGCAAGGTATCACCCCATTTGAATGACTTTCTGAAAAAGGTAAAGCTATAGGGACAGATAGCAGATCAGTTGTGTCAAGGGCTGAGAATGTAAGGGAGGGAATTAACCACGAGGATCATGAGGGAACTTTTTGAGATGAGCTAAATATTCTTTTTTTTTTTTTTTTTTTGGTGGTAGTCCTGACATAGTGTACATCTGTCAAACTCATCATACTGTAAATTTTATTGTATATAAATTATATCTCACTAACTTAAGTTGAAAAAAGAAGATAAAGTTAGCTCTCTACCTCAAACCATGAACAGTATAAATTTTACATGTATTACAAATATAAATATAGGTAGGAAGCCCTAATGAGAGAGCCTGACTCAGATAAAACATTTGTTGCTGGCACCTTTCCTGCAAACCAACGGTAAGGTAGAAGTTAGTGTTCACTTGCACCCAACTCCAGAGCAACATTTTCTGGGCTCTGTAGACATCTTTAACAATCTGCAAGCGTAAAAAATGCACCTACACTTTAAGGAAACCTTCAAAACTATTCCACTTAGTGATGGACTCCTGAGAGCCTTAAATGTTGCCTTCTGGCTATGAAATATAATTAATACATGTCCATTATGGAAAATTTGGAAAACACAGAAAAGCCAAAAATAGAATATCAATCACTTATAGTTCAATCATTACATTCTCTCTCTTTTAAAATGTAGAGAGTATAGGGCACCTGGGCGGCTCAGTCAGTTAAGCATCTGCCTTTAGCTCAGGTCATGATCTCAAGGCCCTGGGATTGAACCCTGCATCGGGCTCTCTGCTCAGCGGGGAGCCTGCTTCTCCCTCTGCCTGCAGCTCTCCCTGCTTGTGCTCTCTCTTTTTCTTTCTCTCTCTCTCTCTCTGACAAATAAATAAATAAATAAAATCTTTAAAAAAAATGTAGAGAATAAATAATGAAACTCTTCCTCTCCCCTTGGTCCAAATCCATGCCCTAGAGGTAGCTAGAGACTTTTCTGCTCGTACATACCCTCAGTTATATAGTATAAATGATTTTCTCTGTATCTTTTTTGGTACCTTTTCCTCTGCATTTATTAACATATGCATTCATATAAACATTGACACTGTTTTAGATTGGGCTCTCTGAAGACAGGGTGTTGCAAGCCAAACGTCCTTTGGGGTGAGCTCTTGAGAGATACCTGTCTGAGATACACTCCTGAGGAAGCGAGGGAGGCAGCCGTGTGCAGGGGGACAAGCTGACCAAAACGAAGTTGCAATTAAGGCCTCATCAAACTCATGGGAAAATTCTTGTGCTCCAAGGAAACTTTCAGAGTTGGCTAAAACTGGGGCAAGGGAGAATTTGTATCTTTATATCAGCCAAACCCTGGGAGGACATGCAAACATGGGTGAGGTAGTTTCCAGGTAAGGACAAAACTTGGAACCGTCATCAATTGATAAGCACAGCAAATCATTTACACTTTGTAATCAAGGGAATGGGATTAAAAGAAAGGACAAGGGAGAATATTTTACTTTATTCCCATCTTTATTGTTCTAATGATTAAACCTAGAGGTTTCCATTGTAATTTAAATCACTGAGAAAATATTTTGTGAAACATTGTAGGGAATGACTCCTGTTGACATATAGTAAGAAACGTAGGCACCAATCCCAACCTTTTAATTCCTTTTACCTGCTTTAAAGAGGAACTTTTTAAAAGTTTTGTGTTAAACCATTCAAAAAGTGTAGTCATCATGCTTCCCAAATCACTTTTAATTTTATGCTGGCAGAGAATGTGATCAATAAATTATTGTTGTTTGTGAAACATTTACTTTCATAGTTCTAACATATTTTAACTCCTAGGGTTACTAGAATGCGGGTTGTTTTTTTTTTCACATTATTTGACAGCTGAAATTACACAAATCCTATTCAACTACAAAGCTAAGGGAAGGTTTACTATGTGTGTCATTAGCACCATCCATATAAGGTAACAGAAAATATGAGGTGTGGATTTTTAAAATATGATAAAATGAGAATACTGTTAGATGCATGGGAAGGTGTGACTTCAGGCCTGGCATTTTCTTATTAAAATAAAAGTACCTCTGCTTTAGTTTACTAAAATAATCAGGATTACATGTTTTGAGTTGACATATTTCAAATTATTTTATCAAGTCAAAAATATATACCTTCGTTAAAATATGTTTTAACTATCATATCATTTTAATGCAATATATGGCAAAGATTGCTCTGTAATGGGCTGCTAAACATTTTTATGTTCAAGAATATCATGGTTAGGATGAAGAAACATAATTTATTTGGTTATATTTTTTAGCCCTTACTTAATGCTTTTGCAGCATACTTTTTATGCTTGAATAGAAGACTTTTAGGAAAGTATAAAAGCACATAAAAATTGCCCAAAATATTTAAGATTTAAGCATGAAAGTACAGACACATACACAGAGACCATGTATATGTATATATACTTATGTATACATAAATTTTAATGAGCACATGTTGTTCATAATCATAATACTTATGTATTATCACGCTGGGGCAGCTTGTAATCTTGAGATTGCCTTTTTCCTACTTTGCATTTATACAACTTCTCTCATTCAGAGATATTCTAGGAATACTACACAAAGAATAAGGGCTTGCACAGCCCACCTGCAGCCAGAAAGAGAATGGAGGGTCTTCATTATTTTTTTAAAAGGTACAAACTAATGTTTCCAGGATGTGTTGAATGCCAGCTGAGTTGTATAATTCCTAAGGCATATTATTTTCATTTCTAATCCTATTTATGCCATAGTAGTTATTGTAATTTCATAACTTAATTAAATACATGAAATAATTAAATACAAGTACATAAAAAAAGTTCTTAAAATCAAAATGATGAATGTATTAAACTGGATAAAGACAAATTGCTTTTTACAAAAAGTAATTGCTGTGCATTTAAGTGTGGATGAGACAAATACAAGAAAAAAAAAAGAAGAAGAAGAAGGTAGCGGGAGGGGAAGAATGAAGCGGGGGAAATCGGAAGGGTAGACGAACCATGAGAGACGATGGACTCTGAAAAACAAACTGAGGGTTCTAGAGGGGAGGGGGGTGGGAGGATGGGTTAGCCTGGTTGAGGGTATTGAGGAGGGCACATTCTGCATGGAGCACTGGGTGTTATGCACAAACAATGAATCATGGAACACTTCATCTAAAACTAATGATGTAATGTATGGGGATTAACATAAGAATTAAAAAAAAAACATTAGAAACAAAATCTGTAAGAATCTAGAATAGAAATTTATTTGTACTTCTTTGGACGCTCAGTCGGTCGGTTAAGCGTCTGCCCTCCGCTCAGGTCCTGATCTCAGAGTCCTGAGATCGAGACCCGCATCAGCCTCCCTGCTCAGCGGGGAGTCTGCTTCTCCCTCTGCCTCTGTCTGCTGCTACCCCTGCTTGTGCTCGCTCTCTCTCTCTGTCAAATAAATAAATAAAATCTCTTAAAAAGAAGAAATTTATTTATATTTCTTTACATATGTTTTTGTGCTACTTAAAGATACTGAAACTCAAAATTGTGAAGGATACGGTATAGATTAGAGGAATTTATGCATATATGTCTGTAACTTTAGTCATAATTCTTCTAAAGGATTTTCTTTTAAGTGACCAATTCCTGGCCCAATTTAATTGGGTTTCATAAAATGGCTTCTACTGTAGTCAAATGCTCAGGCATTAGAATCAGACTGTCTGGGTCTCAGTACAAGCTCCAACATTTAATACCTGTGGAGCTTGAGCAAGGTATTTAACCTTTTGAGTCTTAGTATATTCATCTGTTAAAAGAATAATAGTTGGATCAACCTTACAAAGTTGGATAAGAATCAACTGGATCCTCGCTGAGCAAACAGTGAACACAGTGCCCAGAATTAGTAAGTACTTGATAAATGCTAGCTGTTATGTAGTGGGATGTGCAGAAGACTGCAGATCTGTATTCACTACTGTCCAACATTTACATTTTTTCCTCACAACTTTCAGATAGTTTTTTTTCTAAATTAAAGGACTACACGTAAAAAGCAAATTTAATATAATCTTGGTGTTATTAGTATTCAGATTATGGGATGTTGAAGCACCAAGCTTTTAAAATTCAGAGCAGAAAAAATTAAATTAAGAGCAGAAAATACAAAAAGTATAATCTGTGAATAAAGCCTATTCTAAATATGTTCTGCATTTCTGCATCAAAATTCCTAGTTCTGTGAAAAAGTTATAAATATATATCACTGATTGTTTATATGAACTGATGGTAAAATGAAGCTGAAGTTAGGAAAAATTGTAAAATCCACCTTCATTATGACTACCTCTGATGTAAACAAAATCTCAAGGGTTACTGAAGTCACAAAACTATGCCCTGTATCCTTTATTCTTTTTAACTTAAACGTACTTTAATATACAGATGCTTTATGCTTTCAGAAACAATATGAGATGCTAAGCCCTAAGTTATACAGTATGTGATTTATTTCGGAGAACAAGTTTCGAAAAGTATAAGCCATTTTTAGTCACCCAGTGTACCCATTTACAAAATGGTACCTATTTATAAAATGTATTGTTCACTATAACCACCTCCTTTTTTTTTAAAAGTGTGGGATTTCCAATCCAATGTCAAATGTCCATGAGTGATGCCTTTTTCTAGATTGACCAATAATAGTGTTTATGTGATTCAGGTCACAATTCTTGATGCCTGTAGTCTTGTTTTTAGATATAGTCAAGGGAGGATTTTTATACATGTGCATCAAAAGAAAAATTGAGTCCTAGAAATTAGCAGAGTTTCTTGAATTTTAACATAGTCTTTCCATTGTATATTATTTTAAATGATTTTTAACTTTTATAGTAAAAAGAAGTCTGTAATGCCAAAACTGTTATTAAATTTGTGCCTTTTGGGATCCAGAAGACGAATGTCATCTCTCTTGTATTTGGAAATGTAATTTGTTCTTATTAGTCTTTACTCAGTATATGCTAAGGCATTTATTCCAGTTGACATCATCCGGCTGTATGTGATAAGAAACTAGTATATTTCTTATGTCAAATAGATAATCCTAAATTTAGGCTGCCTATGGATTCTTAGGAATAAAGGTCCTAAAGCCAGTTAGCCCATTTAGAAAAATTTCCTGACAGCACTGATTCTAACAGTTTAATACTAAAATGACATAAAAGAATAAATCTTTTATAACAGCTTTGTTAAAAAAAAAAGCCAAATTTACTGTAGCTGATCTGAATTTTTTCACATTGCACAATGTTGATTAAATACTATAAACTTCAATAAATAATGCCTTCCATTTCTGGAATTATATAAAAAAATTATGTTTCTGGAATTTATCAAGCAATTGCAAAAATATAGCATTTTTATCCTCTTTATTCTCTCTTCTCCAAGCACAACAGAGACACAGAAGAAAGATAGTTTGGTAATGAAAAATTATTTTCTCTAAGTAAACATCAAGATTATACAACTCAGTAGATTCATTTTCTTGGCAAAAATTAATAATAACTATGATAATAACCTTGAAAAATAGCATACAACCTTTTTTCCTCTATGTGCTCTATTAAACTGGGAAAATACAAAGATATCCTCATCCATCATTTCTGATTACATTATTTGAAAGGCTGGTTTAAAGAAGGGAAAAATTGAGAAAGGAACTCTGCTTATTATTACTTTAGAAACGGTATAGATTAATCTTTAAACAACTATTCTATAAGACTTTGAGACATAAAGCTATTTCAAAAAATTTTTTAAGCTTAGTTAAGAAATTCTTTTCCAGAAATACCCACTTTGTGAATACATGTACTCCAACCTAAATCACTGTAAACTTCACAAATTGTGCAGGCTGCATTTCCCTCCCATGATGTCACAGAAAGCTTGCTGTACCTCGTCAAATTGGGTTTGGAAACTAGGCTTCAGATCCCGTTACCACTACCATTACCGTATCTTATAGTTGAACAGTGCTTTCTAGTTTTAAAAGTACTATACTTTGAGTGAACATATGCCTCTGTGTGCCAAGACAGTCCTGGTTTACGCCTATTGCCCCAGTATATTCATCAGTACACCCCTCCTTCAGTCTCAAAGTGTCCTAGTTTAGATGATATAATAATATAGCCATCCGAATTTTAACCAGCATTATTTGGCCTTTCTATGAAAGCATTTTTTTTTAAGATTTTATTTATTTATTTATTTGACAGAGAGAGACACAGCTAGAGAGGGAACACAAGCAGGGGGAGTGGGAGAGAGAGAAGCAGGCTCCCAGGACGCTGGGATCATGCCCAGAGCCGAAGGCAGATGCTTAACGACTGAACTACCCAGGCTCCCCTATGAAAGCATTTTTTTAAGGATTTATTTATTCATTTATTGAGAGAGAGAGAGAGAGTGTGTGTGGGGTGGGGGTGGGGTGGGAAGGAAGAGGGAGAGAAGCAGACTCCCAGCTGAGCTGGGAGCCCGTCTCGGGGCTCAATCCCAGGACCCTGAGATCATGACCTGAGCTGAAACCAAGGGTCAGGGACACTTAACCCACTGAGCCACACAGGTGCCCCTATGAAAGCATTCTTATGTAACAGATGAGAAAACTGAAATCTTAAAAGGTGACTCACTCTCAAGTGACTAATTGAACCTAAACGAGGTCTTTAACTCCTTTTCAAGACTCTATTTGCTGCATACGAAGTACACAGAGCCTAGTCCTGGGTTCTTCAGGAACTGCCTGAACTCAGTCAGGGATGCTGCTCTCCTGATGACTTGTAGTGTGTTCAAAATACATTTATTCTTTGTGGAGTATGGATTAGAGAATGTCTTGGGATTCTAATCTGTTCTTAGTTGTTGGTGTGTGTGTGTGTGTGTGATTGGTAGCATTCTTAAGGGCCAAAGGGAATCTGCTAACAGCCCACACTGCCCACACTTCTGATGGGGACCACACCTGAAATAATTCCACATGACCTCCTAATTTCATGGTGCCTCAGGACAGACCCCAGAACTCCTACGCAGCTGCTCCAACCACTGAACTCCTTTAAGTGCCTGATTTCTGGATCCAGCCAATGGGAACTGTATTAATCTTGTCTGTACTTCCAGCTGATGACATGTATTGTCACACCAGAAAAATTTCAAGTACAGAGCAAGGTCACAGAATAGTTTTCTGCACAATTTATCCAGTGAAAGCTTTGTAAGTACAGAATCTTGCCCCCCTCCAAAGAGGAAAAGACAGATTTCTGTCTTAGAAATTTGAGTGTTCACTAACATGGTTTAAACAATTTCAAGATAAAAGCAAATGGTAAGCAATAATTCAATTATTTTGAATTTGCCTAAGATGGCATATTTTTAGAAATTTACTAAATTTTAGCATTGATGTGATTTCATAATTAAAAATTTCAAAAGTAATACCACAGCTTAAAGGAAGAAAGAGTACAAAAACAATTTATTATGAAATAAGTAGATGCGTTTAAAAAGAAAAAAGCATTTAATTACATCTTAGTATATTTGCAGTGATTCATGATGGCTATTTACATCAAATGATTTTTTAAATATTAAATATTAAATCCATTTAAATGCAATAAGTTGTATGGAGGATTTTCATCTTTATTTCAGAGTCATGCTACTTTAAAATTCGTCATTAGAGTTAATAAGAAATTATATTGGAACTACTCTGTCCATTTAAATGAAGCATAAATCAATTATTGAAGCAAGGAATTTTTTCATCATTGTATGATTATTGGAATAAATTTAGTTCTTCAATGCTGCCTAATGATATCTTCAATAACAAAAATTGCATAGAATTAATTTTTACTAGGAATTCTTTAAATGTGCTTATAATGTCTTTTTTTCAGGCAAAAATATTTTAGAAAATTCTCATGCAGTATCTAAATGCTCTAAATGTCAGATTCAGTTATCCTCAATACCCTGGAAACCAAAATTAGATTCGGAATCAATATACTGTACCATCCATTTAACATCTAGTACACCAAACACTAACAACATTTATGAAAGAGTAACAGACTCAAAAAAGTTAAGTTAGTAAAAGCAATCAATATAACAAAGCAGTATTATAGAAAGGGGAATTTCTTCCTCAGATGTGACCTGCAGAAGCTAGTTTGCTTTTGGAAGAACATCCTTTGGAATTTCTTTTGGAATTTACGTGACAGTCTCTTTATAAAGTCAGGCATGAGGTCTGTGGCACCCTGCACTTTGAACTTCTCACCTTTTGTGGAGACTAAAATAGGGAAAAATCTGAAATAATTGTTTGGCTCTCTTGCTGATTGCATCCTGGTATGAGTTTTTAGAATTATATTACTGTTGTTGTTGTTGTTATAAAGTGCATACTATGTGCCAGGAATTTGGGAAGTACTTCATACACATTATTTCATTCAGTCCTCATAATACTCGTCCTCATTTTCCTAATAAGAAAGTAGATACCAAAAGGATGACCTGGCTAAGGTTACACTGCTGGGAGGTGACCGAGTTGGAACCCCCACGCAGTCTAATGGCAAAGACCGTCCCACTAACTCTGTACAAGTGTGCCTTAGTGTGATCTGCAACATTCCCAGGGACTCAAGAGTCTTTGAGTCAATAAGAAAATAAAATGAAGTGATGATATTTGTCATTACCCCCACCACACACACACACTCTTCAGATTAATCAATAGAAGTGTTACCCTAAAACGTTTTGAACGTCAATCTACACATATAGATTTAAAAATACACAGAGACAAAAAATGATAGTTTATCAAATGTCTTCACATGCTCTGTGACCTCTAGGACAGGCAATGCCAGATAATACAAACATTGCTGGTAGAGCTGACCATCAGAAGGTGACATGTTTACTTCAGTGACTAACCCACTGCACTTCAGGCAGATCTGTATTCCGTCCCTCTGAGATTGAAGTAATCCCAACCAATGTTGTTGATACCTTGATATAGCTAATCACTTCTGAAGCAAGGTACTGAGAATCACTGATAAGCTTATGTTTGAAAATGATAGAGAAAGAGAGAGACACGGGGAGGAGGTGGGTAGATGGATAGATGGATGGACATTAGATAGATAGATAGGTAGATAGATAGATAGATAGTCAAAAGTTCATAAACAGTCGATGTAAAACCAATGAAATACTGAAGTTGTGATTAGTAAAGGCTTATTATTATTATTATTATTGCAAAACTGGAGCACTCGAACCAAAATATGGAAGGAGGCCCAGGGGTATATTGTTACAAAGCCACTCATAGCGAGGAACCAATAACTGCATATTCTTTACAGTAATTGGTCATTATATCAAAATTTTCTTAAATGATAGCGAATTCATCAGTGGTTACCTCATATCAACCTTGGGAAACAGCTTAAGTTTTGCTTATGATTTTCAGAAGCATAAGCAAGAAATGACTCAGGTGAAGTTAGTCTTGCAAAATAAGCTAAATCAAGCTTTGTTTGTATGATTAAACTGGTTTTGTTTGTTCAATGAATTTTCAAGGGTGGTCTCCATTTCTTCTGAATTTAACGATAGTTCAATTGATCAACTGATTGATCAATAGATAGATGATAGTTTAATTTACTACTTAAAAATACAACTTTCATGCAGATATGCTTTCTTGAATGTGAGAAAACGGGTGGAGTTACACCTAAGCTTTGGGGAATTTGCTTACTGGGAGTACATCACTAATATTTAGGTTGTCTTATGTGTGTTTTGTGCTTCAGGAGAAAGGTTTACCACAGCTGCTCAAAGAAAATAGACCCAGAATAAGAAATTTTCCATTTGGATTTGGGGAACCAGCAAATTCACTGAAGTATGATCAAGAACAAACCAATCAAAATAAGGGATGAAGGTAGGACATATTATATGTATATTTATTCATTATCTTATTCATTATGTTATAGTCTAGAGATGTCATGATTTAGATTTCAAATTACTCCTTTATTGACTTCTACCTGGAAAGATTAAGAAATTCAATTTATGAATACATGATAATCTATATGAATATATTTATAGTGATGGAAATAAGTCTGGATAACCTCAGAGAATTGTGTATATAATATAGGATTAAATTAATCTTTTTTTCCTTATTTTGCTAACAACTGTTAGGTACATGATTACACATTCACTAACAAAATTCTATAGAGATGTGTTTAAATATAGTAGCGCTTAATGACTATTTTTTAGCTGTATCACACATTACTCAGTTCTCAATGTGTTACATGAACAAAAATGAATTTTAAAATGAAGCTAAGAGGGTGCCTGGGTGGCTCAGTTGGTTAAGCGACTGCCTTCGGCTCAGGTCATGATCCTGGAGTCCCGGGATTGAGTCCCGCATCAGGCTCCCTGTTTAGCAGGGAGTCTGCTTCTCCCTCTGGCCCTCCCCCCTCTCATGTGCTCTCTCTCTCTTTCTCTCATTCTCTCTCTCAAATAAATAAATAAAATCTTTAAAAATAATAATAATAAATAAATAAATAAATAAATAAAATGAAGCTAAGAGGACACAAAAATACTAATGTAAACATTTGTTGCCATACTCATTTTTCCACTTTGAATCTGGCAAAGCAAGCCAATCCCAGTATCCTGAGACAAGAAATTAGACATCTGGACACTGAGGCAGCATCAGAAGGTCTGAATCAAACCAAGCCTGGCTCAGCCACTCATTAGCTGGGTGGCCTTTAGCAATACTCTTGATTTTTCTGGGTCTCAGATTTATCATCTGTGCAACAAAGGGGTTTAACAAATATACTTGCAGTTCTAAAATGATCCATAAGGACTTTAAATTTTAATTGAATATTGAAAAACTATTCAGGAAATATTTGAACTATTATTTCTAAAACTATATTTGGTAGTTTCCTTCTCTTCCATTTTTTCACCTGAGACCAAATTCTTTCCTCTTGATGAAGACCACAGAAAACACTATATTGAATAATGTGGGTGTATTTATGCAACACAAGTAATTCAGCAAAGGAAGTCATCATCATCATGAGCATTGCATAGAGAAAAAAACTGTGCCTTGGCACCATTGGCATTCCTGGCATGAAGCAGTTTTGTAGATACAGGATGAGAATTAAGATTTTAGTGCCTTCCCCCATTTAAGCCCTATGAAAACATGCTATCTTTCCGCTGGTTATTCATGTCTGTCTCGCTTACTAGATCATGAACCCTGGAAGGCTCATTTTTGTTTCATCTGACATTTATATCAGTGCCTGAGGCATCATAATTATTATGACTACAGCTTGTTGAACTTGGATATTGTTTGCAATATAAGGAAATATCAGCAGTGACCTGTGATCTGCAGACCTCTCCTGTCTTAAGTTCAATGCTGCTCAGCAGTTGTGTACTGATGACTTTGGGTGGGCAATAAGGCGGCCAGTAGGGAAAATGGTGGAGGAGGAAGCTCAAAATTGGAAAGTGTTGTGCTCTTATAATCTCTCATAGTGACTAACCTCTTTCCTTAATTCACTGAGTTGGCAAGTATCTTATGGCAAGTGGCCGTTAAGTCAAACTTCTACCAATACAGGAGTCCCTTCTCTTGTTTTCCTGACAATTTCTTTTCAACAAAGAGAGTGTAATACCTCAAGTGGCAACAAATTGTTAAAGTTCTTTGGGTTTTTCAGAAGTTTCTCCTTACTTGCTGTCCTGGTTCTGCTGTCTACACTTTGTTTTTTCTGCGTGCCATTGTCTGTATGAAATGGATAATGAACATTGATTGGCTTCTATCCCAGGCTGTGGGAACCCTGCAAGTTTTGGGTAGAGCATTAGGAATGGTGGGAGATGGGGGAGTAGAGCTATTGGGAATTTATAAATGTATATATCACCAACATTAAAAGGCAGATTTTTAAAATTCATTATGATATAGTAGAATAACTATGAATACTGATTCAGAAGCCCTTCATTAAGAATTGTCATCTCCTGGATAAAGAAGATGTGGTATATATATACAATGGAATATTATGCAGCCATCAAAAGGAATGAGATCTTGCCATTTGCAACGACGTGGATGGAACTGGAGGGTATTATGTTGAGTGAAATAAGTCAAACAGAGAAAGACATGTATCATATGATCTCATTGATATGAGGAATTCTTAATCGCAGGAAACAAACTGAGTGT
>NC_138377.1:70980733-71006996 GCF_054177405.1 Leptonychotes weddellii | reverse complement strand
TGGCACACTTAACAGTTCAGTTATCTGAGGATTAAACAATTTGTGTGGACAATCACCTTCGAAAGGGACACTGCCGGTAAGAAAAGGATTTGTGTACCAGGCCATTTCACTATAAATCATAGGATACTAGTCAATTTCTTGGTTATGATCATTAAGAAAAATAGTACCTTACCAACAGTGAAACTCAAATATTAGCATCTATGTATTTTGAGAGAGGTCTCCCAAGAACATAGTAAACATAAAGCTAGACACACAATAGTCACAGAAATGTGACATCCTTTTTCTATCATCCTCTTACGCATTGCGATTGTAATTAGTTATTTATTATTCAACCTCACCTATGCCTACAACCCCCATTCTCTTGGCTAGGAGCGCGTTCCACATAGCAGTTACACCATGCCTGGTAACAGTTGTGTCCAGCAAACAACATGTGTGTCACTTGTTTCCATGGAGGATTTGTCCTTGGATATAAACAGAGAAAACCTCAAAGACCAAGCTGTCAAAAGATCAGCACAAGTGTGTAGTGAAAAAGAATAAGAATCCCCTTTTCTGATATCCAAAGACAAGTTAGAAGGGAATACAAGAGATACACATGAAAGAAATAGACTGTGCTTGGAAGCCTGTGATTTTTTGGCAAATCTGCCATTCCTATTACCACCTTCTATGATATTTTTAAATAGCTACAATTTTTATAAAAGCATTCTTAGAGACATCCTCGTGGGAAATACTTTTTGTTTTTCATAGTCAAACAGGAATCATTTTTTTCCTCCGAGGAACTCAGCCATTCATGGTCTTTGCAATACCCAGATATATGATAAATTTCTTTGGGCCCATTGCACAGGTGAACAAAGTAAAGCATGGAAGGACTAACAATGTTGGCCTCAGGGATGATGCTAGTTACTGAAATTCACTTTCATAATTCTCTAGTTTATGTATAAATAAGTCTTTGGGCCAGGACTTCCTTGATGTAGCATATATCGTATCACACTGTTTTGACAGGAAAGGAAACATATCTAAATTAAATCATTGCCCCAGTCAAATCTAGTAGAAATGCTTTGTCAGCAGTGACAAAGTTTTGTATTTGATTTGTTACAGAATTGCAGAATTTTGAGCTGAAAGGGACCTAGAGATAATGTATCCATCTTCTCCTTTTCTAAATGAGGGAACCAGTTCCCAAAGAACTGATACAAATTACCTAAAGGGATACAGTTAATCCAATTCAGGGCTGGGACAAGAGCCAAGTCTCCTTATTCCAAGGACACTGTTTGACCCCCTACCACTTTGTCCTATAGATTCCTAAGGAAGCTTAGAATTAAAAGTAAATTGAGACCCTGAAAGATCCCAATAGATCCTTTTATCTAGTAATCAATCTACTTGTTAATTCCTCGATGGGACACTCTTTTTCATACTTTGCGCTTGTATTTACCTTTGCCTGCAAATGTCCTCCCTTCCTTCTCTTTCTGGAAAAGCCCCTTTGTTCTCCTAAGACCCACCTCAAATGTTACTTTTGGGGTGACACCTTCCCCAGCTGCATCAAGCAGTCTCTTGTTCTCTTGCTGTGGTCCCTTATAACATCTTGCAGTGTGTTAAGTGACTCGTTTGTGAGCCTGTTTCCCCTATTAGACCATGAGCTTAGATATAAGGACTGTGTCCAAGTGAGTTAGAACACTTTAGGTTGCGAGTAAAGGAAATCTATTTCAACTAACATCAGAGGATTGTTTTGTTTTGCTTTGTTTTGTTTTGTATTGTTTTGTTTTGTTTTAAGAACCTAGGGATAGCTCCCATGAGATAAGGAAAGGCTGCAGCCCATTTTCAGGAGGGGACTGAGTGCAGGACTGGAGCATTACAAGGAACCAAGTCCTCTCTTTTTTCCTCTGGCTCCTGCTTCTCTATGCATCTGCTTCATTCTTTGCTGATCCCATAGACTAGCTATCTCTGTTTCCCAGTTCACAGAGTTGGAAATGGACATTACTGATAACTCCCCAGTTAACATCACCTCCACTAAAGAATAAGCCTCATCGATTTGGAATTCCTTGTCTCAAAGACAGTTAATTCCCAGGAAAGAAAAGTGCCCACCCCTCCACCAATCAACTGTGACCAGCGGACAGACATATCATATTAACATGGTGCTCTGACTATAAGGGCATGGCAGAGGAGGAAGTCTCCAGAAAGGGGAATAGAGCAAACTGAGCAGACATAACTGGATTTCTACTACAATATCTTACTCATTGTTTTATCATGTCTCCCCTTAAGTAACACACAGCATACCAACACACAGCATACCAACACACTGATACACTTAGTTCTTGGAACCATGAGAGATGAAATAATTTTGAATGAATTAATTTAAAATATTTTATACAAACCTGTAATTTTATACATAAGTAAACTGAGAGCCAGAGGGAAAAAATGATTCCTCCAATGACACATGAATGGTTAGTAATCAGAAGAGAATCTAGATTTCTGGAATATTAGTTTTAGGCTCTTATTTAAACATTTATTAAGTCTTTATTTTGTACCACTTAATTTGCCAGTTAATTTGCTTTACCAACATTATCTCAACTAATCCTCATGAAAACAGTACGGTGAGTACTATTATTATGCAGGAAGGAATGTGAGACTTAGAGAAAGCAAAGGACTTCAGGGGATTAAGGCCAGGACTGAAAGCAGGCTCTGCTTTACTAGAAATCTCCAAACCAGCATTGCCCAATTAAATAACATGTGAACTACACATGTTATTTTATATTTTCTAGGAGCCACACTTTAAAAAGTGCAAAAAACAGGTGAATATTTAATTGTAATGATACATTTTATTTACTTCAATATATCTAAAATATTATTATTGCAACATTCATTCATTATAAAAAATTATTATATCACATTCTTTTCTTTGAACTAAGTCATTCTTACTGCACATCTCGTTTTAAACTTGACACATTTCGAGGGCTCAGTAGCCACAGCTGGCTGGTAGCTATCATATTGGACAGTGCAGTTCTAAATGATTACACTTAGGTACCCAACAGAACTAGTTAAACTTGGGGCGCCTGGGTGGCTCAGTTGTTAAGTGTCTGTTTTCAGCTCAGGTCATGGTCCCAGGGTCCCAGGATTGAGCCCCGCATCAGGCTCCCTGCTCCACGGAAAGCCTGCTTCTCCCTCTCCCACTCCCCCTGCTTGTGTTCCCCCTCTCACTGTGTCTCTGTCAAATAAATAAATAAAATCTTAAAAAAAAAAAAAAAAGAACTAGCTAAACTGCATGAACTCTGATGTGGCATAAGGACAACTTGTCAGTCAGACTTTATTACATCTAGTCCTCCCTTGAAGAACATACCCAATACTACAATGCCTGGTCCAAGGCAGATTACACTGACTTGGAATCTCCTGCCTCTACTTCCAGATGAGATACTCAGTGAGCTACAACAGTGTTACTCTGGGCACAAGGGAAAGCCCCCTGACAAAAGCCCTGCCTGGGGCTCACACAGTTCTCTACCCTCACGGCAGAGGGGGCCTCTCCTACGACAAGTGGACGTGAAATCTGGGCTTCACTTTGTGCCACAACAAAAGCAACCCGTTGTCTCAGTTACACAAGAAATTAAAATACACAGGTAGTTCAACAGCCTTTATTTTTGGTTCTGCTCTCAAGATGCCCCTTTCACTAGATAACAAGCAGTAGATGTATTTTGACTCAGACGGTTTTCCAAGTTGGGGTGTAGACCATTAGCAGGAATGTGGTAACCCATTTAGATGAAGGGGGAGGGGTCTAGCATTAAGCATATGCTGAGCACCCATCTCTGCCTCATTTCTTTGGCTGTGGGCAGCAATTAACATCACCAGCTGACACTGCTTGTCCTCTTTTCAACACCATTTTCAACAACACTGAAAAGCAACTCTACATAATGAGAAGAAACAGGAAGATTGTTGGGAAGCCCGCTAATATATGAGAATACATAAGGTGAAAAGTGAGGAAGGATAATTATGTGAGCCACATCTATAAGTGATGGAAAATAACCAGTTGAGAGACGATGCAGTATCTTATTACTGTTAATTTCCAAAACATGTAACTTAATTCATGTAAATCTGAGTATTTTATTGATGAACAAATCTAAAGAGGTTGGTAACTATTCTAGAATTTAAACATTTAAAAATTAAGTACCATATCTTCTATTGATCTACCTTTTAAAATATTGTGTTTTTATAGATCCCTTCTTCTCCATACACCTATAATATTGAAGAGCTCAGAACAACCCACACTTAAATATGTTAATAAGAATAAGATGTGTTAAAATGAATACATTTACTTCTCACCCATTTCTAATATCCATAATCTATCTTCTTGTATGTAGAGTAGCCCTCATTTGCAAATTCAACAGATTAATCATGAAGACATTTGTTTTTCCATTTTGTTAAGTATTTGTCACATGCTTTTGTCATTGACCACATTATAGAACAAATGAGAAGAGTTTAAACCAATAGGCTGTTTTTGAAGAAATATAATTTAAATTTAAATTCTTCTGGGAGAGACAAGACAAACAAGATAAATTACTGTGTGACTCCAGTAATTGCCAGAGTAAGTAGGAGAGAAGCAAACAGAAAGAACTGCTAGTTGAAGAAAGGAGGATAGGAAGTCTGAGATGGCTACCTGGGAGGGTTCTAAGCCCCAGTAAAATAGGACTGAACTTAAAACAACATTTTTAAAAAAGATTTTATTTATTTATTTGAGAGAGTGCGAGACAGAGAGAGAGAGAGAGGGCACAAGCAGGGGCAGGGGGAGAGGGAGAAGCAGAGTCTCCGCTGAACAGGGAGCCGGATGTGGGGCTTGATCCCAGGACTCCGGAATCATGACCTGAGCCGAAGACAGACGTTTAACTGACTGAGCCACCCAGTTACCCCTAAAACAACATTTTTAAAATAAACTTGGGGGTGAGATTAAAAGGAAAACCATCAGGTGACATGAAGAGAAGACTGGTTACAAGAGAAGAATTTAGGTTACAAAACAAGGAATTGAAGTTTAGGTGATACAAACAGAGAAGCAGGGAGGAATGAGAACCTTGAAGACAACCTCAAGATAGCTGGGACATAGTATGCCTTCAATAAATGTTTATTATTATGAAAATAAATGTGGGAAATGGTGAGGATAATTCACAGGAAGTCAATGAATAATATAAACATAATGGTTAGAATGACTTGCGAATTACTTTAGCTGTAATGTTTCAGGGTGAAAATTGACTAGAGTCTTGGAAACCAAGAAGGATGGAGAAATAGAAGTAGAGGACCTGGTTGAGAAAAGGCAAAAAGGAATGGGCAAAAATAGAACAACGTTTTAGAGAAACAATTGCCTGACTGTGAAAAGCTACCACAGGGTGCTGGCAACTTAATTAAAAAAAATTTTTTTTTAGTCTAAAATATTGCTGTACAAAAAACTTGTGTAATATCTTTGAGTTTTTAAAAGGATGGAATGGTGTAGTCCCAAAATGATATTATGTTACTGTTGCGTTTATGCACATGCAGATCTCATGCAATATTATCAACGTTTTCCTTTTCTTCTATCTTCTTAGAATTCTCTTTCTCTGGAGTCCATGGTCTATTCAGTATATGTTGCACTTTTCAAAGGAATGAGCAAAGACAAACTCTCTGACTAGACACACTTACTGGACATTTTATACCAAATACACAACTATATAAATTTCATCTTTAAAGGCAAGGAACTAACTAAAAATTCCTTTTGTGTTTAACTGTAGGAATTTATGAGACCTGAGTATGCCTTTACCTATCTAAGCTATTTGTATACATAAGCTACTTTTCAGTGATTTTCCATTATTTTTGATGTCTATGCCTTGCTCTCTGTTCAAGTTGCAAACTACCCCAAAATCTAGTGGCTTACAATGAAAACATTTATTTAACTCATTCGTCTGTAAGTTGGACAGGGTGCTGTGGGAAGGCTTGTATTTCTCCACACAGATCAGCTGAGTGGCTCAGCTGAGGGTTGTAAGATCTGCTTCCCAGTTGGCTCACTCACCTAACTGCTAAGTTGACATTAGCTGTCAGCTGGAAGCTCAGCCAGAGCTAAGGAAGTGGGGGTCTTAGTTCTTCTCCATGTGGGCCTCTCCACAAGTTACTTGGACTTCCTTGCAGCATGTGGACTGGTTTCCAAGAATGGGCATTGCACAAGAACCAGGCAGAAGCTGTATCACTTTTACTAATCTAGGTTTTCAAGTCACAGAGCATCCTTCTGCCACAGTCACCAGTCAGTTCAGATTCAAGGGAGCAACTGTACAGCCTACCTCCCAGTGGAAGGAATGTTAAAATCATGTCATAAGAAGAGTTGTGGGAGGTGGGAGAAATAGTTATGGCCATTTTTGGAAAACACAGATTCAAAATCTGTCCCAACTCTGAGTGAACAGAACAAACTTCTGTTTCACTGCTCTCCGTTGTATTGCTACCCAAATTGCTTTGCTCAGGAACCCAGAATTCCCCTCTGGGGCTTTTGCCTCTTTAGAATGATCACAAGGAAAGGGTTAGGGAGCAGGAAGCACTACCTCCTCCACCTACCAGAGAGGTCACAGTTAGCTCTGGAGTCGAAAGCTGTGCGCTTCTAGGAGAGCACTTAGTACCTCGGTTACAAATCAAAGTACCTCTCACTGACTGGATATTCATGACTTAGCAAATCACAGCTCCCATTGCCCCCTCTACACACTTCTGGAGTAAATCTAGAGAAAAGCGAGGAACACGTAGCTTGGGAAACCAGGTTAGAATTAGACAGCTCACTCTACCAGGGAAGAGACAACAACATGGTTTCTATTGAACATCATTTGTGAGAGTTGCCTTAAAGGATTGTGTATTCCAAAGGACAGACTGAGGAAAATACTTGATCTTGGGAGAGTTCCGGTTCAGATCTAAGGGACCACGCACATAATGGAAGAAACAGGGCTCTCAGGCAGATAGATTTAGATTTTAATTCAGCTCTGCCACTTAACTGTGTGATCTTGGGTAAATCACTTAATCCCTTTGAGCCTCAGTTCCCTTGTCTGTGAAGCAGGAATAATACCTATCTCCCAGGGTTGTGGTAAGGACTGAATTAGATAATGTTTTAAGAGAGCCCTTCTATCTAGTATATGGCAAGCCCTAAATAAATGAATTCTCTTCCTCTTTTCTCTGCTGCTGATTCATTATGCTTCAGAGCACCTAATTTTTCTGAATTTTAATTATCCCATTTTATAGCAAAGGAATTGAGATGAATTTGACCTCTGTGCCTTAAACCAGCAAATGGATGGCAATGCCAAGAACAATGTAAATATATTACAATCTGAAAGATATTAAGTGCTTTTCAGATGCAAAGGATGCATAAGTACAGGGAAATCCCAACTCATGTTTCCTAAAAAAAAAAAAAAAAAAGTCAATCCCCCTGCAATTGCAGGCAAATATTAAAAGGAAGATATTGCATATATTTGCATATAAAAGGATTCTCAAAAGAGCACATGGAGAATCTTGACCAGCAAACATGGTTACATGTGGGTTTTCACTATGTAGAATAATTTTGTGTATATATATATATATATGCTGTGTATACAACTTACTTTGAAAAGAATACTGGTGAATATGGCAACTTGGGAGTAATTTTAGAAAATGCTATGTTTGCCTGAAAGCCTATAGAGAACTTAATTAGATTCAGAGATGAAATCACCATGAAAATTCCCACTAAGTTTTTCAAGTGTACCATTTTTTATCTGGTTTTATATGACTGGCCTTTTTCTGTGTCATTGCTCTGATCCCCATATATGCTCAAACCAGCAGATAGAGGAATGTTGGCAGCCTTCACATATGCTTGCTGCCCTGTGCCCAGTGGAGGAAGAGTGGCAAGTTTGTAATGTTTGCCAAAACAGCCTGGAGTCACTCGCTGCACTGAATTTAAAACCCTGGTAAATAACAGAAGCTAATTTCAGCTTTAGATGATGGCCCACTGAATCCAGACTCTCTTTGACCAGAATGCCAACTCAAGATACATCCCTAGTCTTTGCATGCTCTAGAGAAGAAGTCCTCAATATCAGTTTAAGTGCCCATTACCGTCATTTATTCCACAATCACGATACCTTGCTAAATCCATCTCAACATAGGCCAGGTTTCTGTGGCTTTGAAGACTATGGATTTGTGGTTTGCAGGTATTCTAGAACATTCCATTCTTGTTTTAGTTATTTTCCATTTGAGTCATTTTAAATTGGCAGCTGGCCCAAGGGACCATTACCTGCCTCGTTAGAATCGGTTAGTATTCTATTACTAATAATTAAGTCCAAACAAAGAGAAAAGAGCAAGTCAACCTAATCTGAAGAGGGAACCGGTTTCCTCATCTATAAAATGTATTTCTATTTCACAAGATTGCTATAATGATCAGATGAGAAAATAGTTTTGAAAGCATTTTATAGACTGTACAATGGCAAGGTGATAGGAAAGAGATCAGACTCATTATACTGAGAAACTCTCAGAAGTCTACACAGAGTCCTGGTAGAGGAATGCTGAAAGCAAGCCCTCACAGAAAAGTATTCGATTCAAAGTTAGAGTCAGCAAAGCAGGCTGGGGAAACAGAACCTTAGGTCCCTGCCCAGGTAAAATGAGGTCATCTCAGGTCTGGAACCCAGGAGAGGGGGGCCAGTTCAGGGGCACCGAGTTCAGGCACAGTGATTGAAGCAAAGTGTGTGAAAGTTTGTGCTCACCATCCAGCACAGACAGCCAGAGGAACTGTAACTGCGTGCTTACTGCCTTTGTATCTTTATGGTCCAGCCTGTCTGTTTTCCTCAAGAAAAACAAATGCTTAACATTCTGTGTGAGGATGAAGTTTGACAGGAAAAGCCAAGCTAGAGAGAGAAGTATGATTTGTTAATGCTTCTTCTGAACTCTTGTCCCCATAAATGTCCAACTCCACTGTTTTCAACATCCCTTGGATGATCCAGCTTCCTTGATGGACACCTAGCAACCCACCTCTAAGGTTCTCTGTGAGATAATGCTGCCCAAATTCCTCATTACACCCACCTCCAGAGAATATCTTAATATTTCTTGGCATTTATAGTTCTTCCTCAATCAAATTGTACCCATATTATGTCTCTTTCCCTTGAACATCTTGGTCTCTGACTAGCTGACCATTCTGTCTTGGGGTATGACAGTAATCACCAATAATGGCTAACATATTATTTCTCCAAATAGCAGTTTTGCTGTAGGGAGTTTTTAATGCAATAAGCTAAAAATTGAGGACCTCATGGTATTACTGCTAGTAGAAGTGAAACTGGCCATGTTTCCAGGCATCCTTCAAATCCCCTCCCAAAGTGGGCCCTGCCACTGCTTATTCACAGGGGTCAAGCTGGAAGAGATGAGTAGGTGGGCCAGTTCCAGTAGGGGGTGCTTCATGATGATGGTAATGAGAGTGGGTTGTTAGTCATTCATTTGAAAACAAAGGTATATGCAAAACACTTTGGGAGAAAGTGATATACAATTCACCAGTTTTTATGATTTTCCTGAACAGTGCTGTTAATGGTCTGAGATTGTGCATACAATTAACATAATTTATTTGACAAATATTTATTGAGAATTTACCATATGCTGGGCACTGTGCCAGGTCTGGAATATACAGTGAACAAGAAGACACAAATCCAAGCACCTAAATCATTTGAAGTTGTGATAGTTGTTCTAAAGGAAGATACAGGGTGGTAGGAGAGAATAATACTAGGGAATTGAGATTTGGTTTGGGAGTTAGAACATCTTTGAGTAAGTGTCCTGGAGGAATAGTAGAAATTAGGTGAAGAGAGGGAGGCAAGAACTTTTCAAGTGCTGAGATGTGAAAAAAGCATGGTTATTTGTCTAGGAACTGACAAGGAGGGCAGAATGGTCATAACCCAGAGAGCCGGAGAAAAGTAGAGCGAAAGGACATCGTTGGGCAAGCAGTGGGCACAGCGTGCAACTTCCCGTATGTATTGTAAGGATTTCAGAGTCTCTCCTAAGTACCCTGAAAAAGCCATGGGCAGTGGGGCTGGAGACATTTAATTAGCAGAATGGAATGATATTTAAATTTCAAGAACTCATTCTGGTTCTTCTGGAGGTGAAATTACAGCAGGGGCAGGGGAAGTCAGATATGCAGGCAAGAGGAAGAGCCTGCCTGGACTAGAGTGGCAGCAACAAGTAAATAAAAGAGGACAGATTCAAGATATATTTTATAAGGAGATTCCAGAAGATTTAATGATGGATTGATTGGGGTGGGGCTTCTGTGGGACAGAGGAGGTGCCAGGAATTGCTCTCACATTTCTGGTGTAAGAACCTGGGTAAATGGAAGTGCCATTAATGGAGATGAGCAGATTTTCGCAAATTGATGGGATTTCAAAAGCATAAAACACAGGTAGTGTGAATATAGGCTTCACCTTGAAATATTCAATGAAAATGGCAATGCCAATCGCCGTCATCATTTGAGTTGTGTCTATGTGTCTGTGTGTGACAGTGACTGTGTTTGTGCTTTGTGGAGAGGAGAACAGGAGGCTTAAAAAGAAAAATTGCAAACAAGTAGGTACCTAAAATAATGAAAAAATGATCACTGACTAGTATAGATGCTGCTGGGGAGTCTTTCTGATGCAAATACATACCTAAGTTAGCTCTGCTTTCACCTCAGGAACAAAAAAAAAAAAAGAAAGAAAAAAGAAAAGAAAAGCAAGGTTTAGAAAAGAAACATTGCCACCCGAAGCTACAGATTCCATTGTTTCTAAGGAAAAATTCATTTACATCAAATATCTGAAGCTGTCAGTGCACACAAAGACTTTGAAAGCGTTTGTTTGGAGCTAATACTGTACTTTCTATTTATATTCTAATACCTCGTCCACCCCCCTTATGATTCTTTGTGAACTTGCTCAAGTTTTGGCTCTACTATACTTTTTTTTTTTTTTCCCCTGAGACACACTTGTAATCTTTACAGACTTGTTCTAAGAGCAAAGAAATGGATCATTAAAGAAAGAATGAAATGTCATTTGATGGTGTGCCTGCTGCTTTCTTTGTGGAGAATCCGTTCCCATAGCCTTGTAAGAGTGGAGAGGCTGCATGCCATGGAAGTTAAGGAGTAGATTAGACGTGGTCAAGGACAGAAAACACATATGCTACCTGCCTCCTTCCAAGAAGATGAATTCTGAAGCTGAATGAAGCCTGCTATTTCTAATTGTTTTTTTAGTGAAAACAATCTTTTTTGTGATCTGTTTCTCAGGGGTGGTATACAGTCTCTGAAAATGAAATCAAATGCACACAGTGGACACAAAGCCCTCATAAATAAATAGTAATAACAACAAAGCTTTTGTAAAGTTAGGGGTAGCAAAAATCATTATCTGAAATAATGAGACGTTATCTGACAGGGTCATTGACCACTTGAAGTTCTGATGGTAATGATCTGGAAGATAGTTTATAAAATCTTCAGGGGATTTTTGAATCTTAGGAAAAGAACCTGTATCAAAGATAAAGGCACTTGTGATGAGCCCTGGGTGTTGTAGGTAAGTGATGAAACACTAAATTCTACACCTGAAACTAATATTACACTATTCACAATAAAATTTGAAACTAAAAAATAAATAAATAAAAAATATAAACTAATATTACACTATTGCATAAAATCTGAAACTAAGAAAAATAAATAAAAAATATAAAGAGTATCGGGATTAGTAAGAAAGAAGGGGTTATAAGAAACTATACACATCTCTACACATTTTTGGAAAAGAAAGATGAACCAGAAACTAAAAAGATTGGCTCTGTTGAAGGAGAAGTGGAAAAGAGGCAGAAGAAAGGTAGAAAAGGAATGAGTAGAGATGGGGAGCGTCTGACATCTCGCTGAGTATACCACTTTGTATAGCTCTGACTTTTAGAACCATAGTATCTGTTCACATTCCAGAAAGATAATTAAAATTGATCAGGATGTGGGGGAACCCAAAACAGAATGCAAGCTCTGGCAAATAAATATAACTATATATTTCAAATAAGTAATATAACCACACTGAAGTGGAAGAAAAGAACTAACCTACATCACTGAGGAAGCAGTGTCTTGTTTGGACAATCTAAGACTAAAGACCAAAACAACTGTACACAAACACTGTATTCACATTACTAAATGTGTTTCTTACAAGGATATGGGTTAGCAATTCTGAAACTACTCATGGATATGCTAAAAATAAATATTTTATAGATAATGAGAGTCAGGTTTCTCATAGGTGGAGAAAAAGTTACAGATAAGGAAAGAAGACAACTAGAATGACCCTGTGGTTTTGGATTTAAGACAGAGATATAAGTATGAACTCATGTTTTTACTATATGTGCACAGAAAGATACAGAAATAAATATAGATGTATATGCAAGCTTGTATATATGTATACAACTTCTGTTCCCTGAGAGGTCCTAGAAGCAATGATACCCATGACCAATAAGCATACCTAACACCCAAATCTTAGTTTCTAAACACCATTCTTCAATAAAGGGAAACCAGTCTCCTTAGAGAAGTGTGCTGAACAGAGAAGCCCAAGAGTATCGTGGAATAGCTATAGTGATGGAAGGTAAAGAAGTACTTAAAAGTGGATGGAAGCATGTCAAAGTAACACAGGGGCCAACATGAAGGAACTCCCAATGGCCAAAGCTGGAACAATTTGAGCAAAAAAAAAGTAATGCAAGTGCTGGATTATAAGCCATAGAATAAAATAAACATCTATGAGTCTACACTGATATAATTAAATAATTTTATAAATAAATAAATGAGAAGAGACAGCTCATCTGCAAAGAAGAATGCTAATTAATACCTGTGAGTGTAATGAAGGAAATTCAAAAACCACCATCAAGCAGACACCAAAGGAATAATCATTGTAGACAAGACCCGTCAATGGATGCTAACATCAATAGACAAGAATTTGAGGAGGAACAGTACATTTGAATAGTCTCGAAGTATCTGTACCAAGATATTTGTTAATTACAGCAAAAAAAAATTATGACTTTTTATAATAGGGAAACCTGACAAGTACCACCTAACCAAGTGATCAAGATTAGTATTATCAGTAATAAGACCTATTGACAGGTACTTAATAGTACCCTGCTATGGTGCATTGATAAGAGCACTGCATCACTGTGGCTGGCATTCTTGCCAAAAATACATAGCTTCAATCTAGTTATGAGGCAACAGCAGACAAACCCAAATTGAGAAACATTTTACCACAGAACTGTCTAGACCCTTCAAATTCTCAAGATCATGGAAGACAAAGAATGGCTGAGGAACTCCTACAGACTGGAGGAGACTAAAGAGACATGACAACTAAATGCACTGTAAAATCCTGGACTGGACTCTGAACCTGGAAGAGAACCTTAGTGGAACAATTAGTGAAGTTCAAATTAAGTCTCTAGTTTAATAATTAGTATTATACCAACACGAAGTTCCTGGTTTTGATACTTGTACTGTGGTTATATAGGACAAGTTGGGGAAGCTGGATGAAAGGTACACCAAAACTCTCTATACTCTTTTTGCAACTTTTCTTTACCTTCAAAATTATTTCAAAGTAAAGTTTAAAAAGAGAATTATCAAAGTAAAATAGTTCCTGGAGTTAGAGAATTGAAATGGAGAATATGAATGTTGTGGAGGAAAATGAATTTTACTTCTATAAGATCCAACTGAAAACATCTGTGTTGCTGTTAAAATGAGTTATAGAAAATCCCTCCATCACTTTTTATTTTACTCTGTAGTTGTATCAGAATAACTTAGTACTTCTGACTAAATCCTTATTTGGATTTGATGTCCTAAATTCAATTTATAACCTCCCAATTTTATCTCTTGGTCTTTGTTCATTCACAGGTTTCTACTATTGTGAATAATAAGTAAGATGATATTTCAAGGGAGTAGAAAATTTCTTTTCAAGCAGAGTACTGAACTCCTTCAAAGGAAAAACCCTCAGTTTCATGTTCCAGTTATCACTGTAACAAGCAAATAAGGAGTCCTAAACTTGGAAGCAAAAATTCTTGAGAAAAAGGAGAAAGTTAGAACCTTTACCTCATAGAGCATTTATTTCTTGGTGTTTCAGGAGACAGACTGGAGATAGGATCAATCAGTTATTTAATGAATAATACTCATTTGATTTATGTCAGATTTATGTTTTTACAGGATGACTCCATCAGTCTTGTAGTGAGAACAATGGTTCATCCAATGTTCTCTTGACACCTGCTGGGAATACCTCATAACAGAAGTAGTTTCTATACTTAGTATTTTGTATATTCCCAAGACATTAAACCAGGATATATATATAGATAGATTGGGCAAGGGGGGAGGGGGGAGAGAGCACAGTCCCATATGTCTTTTCTTAGCTCTCCAATCCCAATATAAGAAATACAAATTTACAGGCAGTAGCATAATATAAAGTTTTCCCGGCAGGTACCAGTGGGTGGGAAACAAGTTGGGTTGCTGTAGCCACAGGATCCTTCTGTGGTAATGGAATAAAGCATTTTCTTGAGTTCTCCAAGGGGGCTTCTTCTTTCCAAAATCTTCCTGCTATGATTGCTGATAATTGAATGGCTTCACTAAGGAATGAGATTCTCATTTCAGAATTATCGTGAAATCAGAAAGAGATACAACAATGTCTGTAGATCATATCAGTGAATAAATGACTAATAACAAATCCTATTTCCGGGATGCCTGGATGGCTCTGTCAGTAAGCGTCTGCCTTCGGCTCAGGTCATGATCCCAGGGTCCTGGGATCGAGCCCACATCAGGCTCCCTGCTCAGCGGGAAGCCTGCTTCTCACTCTCCCACTCCTCCTACTTGTGTTCCCTCTCTCGCTGTGTCTCTCTCTGTCAAATAAATAAATAAAATCTTTAAAAAAAAATAACAAATCCTATTGCCAAAGTTGACCATGTAGGAAAGAGAGCCTCAACATAAGGTATATTATCTCCTGGTTAAAATATTATTTTTTCTCTGAAAATTCTGATTTCTTGTCTAATTAGGTGAGAGAAGAACAGTAATCATTCCATCATTAGTTTTACTCAGTACCAGGCATTGTACCCAGAGCTTTTAGGCATTAATTCATTTAATTCCCAAATAACTCAAGAAATAGGTATTTTTTAATCCCCGTTTTACAGATGAGTAAACTGAGGGAAAGGAAGCCAACCAAACTGGAAAAGCAAGGTAATTGCTGCCTTAAAGAAAATAAAAATAACATTGGGGAGGGTATGGACTATGGTGAGCACTGTGAATTGTGTAAGACTGTTGAATCACAGACCTGTACCTCTGAAACAAATAATACATTATATGTTAAAAAAAAAAAAAAAAAAGATAGTAGGAAGGGAAAAATGAAGGGGGGGCAGTCAGAGGGGGATAAAAACCATGAGAGACTATGGACTCTGAGAAACAAACTGAGGGTTCTAGAGGGAAGGAGTGTGGGGGGATGGGTTAACCTGGTGATGGGTATTTAGGAGGGCACGTACTGAATGGAGCACTGGGTGTTATACGCAAACAATGAATCATGGAACACTACATCAAAAACTAATGGTGTAACGTATGGTGATTAACATAACATAATAAAATAAAATTAAAAAAAATAATGCCTTTACTTGAGAATGACACTGTTGTCAGGAGCGTAGGGTGTAGTTTTTAGTATTTTGAAATAACGTATTTCCAAATGCATGTGCTTGTTGTAGAGGTATGTTAAATTCTCTAGGATGCACAAGTAAATCAATGATTATTGAGGAACTCCTGTCACTAGTACTAATCCTGATGTAATCCTTTCAATCATGGGCCTTACTTCCAAAATAACATAACAACTAGATATGGAAGGAAAGATTATAGGAGAAAAGGACAAAAAAGTGTATAAAGAGGTCAGAGCTATTCATTATTGCAAACACAGAACTTTCTGGGTTCCATGCTTCTGTGTAGGATGAACTATAATTTCTTCAACACTAATTAATCATAGATTCATTTTTTAAATTTGATTTTATCATATTCATTTTTATACAAATAAGAAAGTAAATTTGTAAAAAAGAAAATTAAAATTTTACGATAAATTTTATACTAACATACAAAGGAGACATTTTGTTACAGAACTAAAGAAGTTAAAAAGAGCAAGACCAGTAGCAGTTTAGAATGGCTAGAAAACTGAAATTAGGTACAGAAGAGCTAGGTGAGACTGAAGTGTTCTACAAGAGACTGCTCCAAAGGGTTTCCATGCCATGAACAGGTATCATTTTAGGTGTGCGTGTGTGCATGCTGTAGACAAGGAGGAGCCATCAAAGGATTTTAAAGAAAGAACTGCCATATTTTTATTTTAGTAATTTCATTCCAGCTTTCACAGAAGCACAGATTAAAGGAGTTGAAGCATGGAGTTGGGTAAAGAATTCACCTTAATAAGAAACGATGGAATAATATTGAAGGATTGGTGTGAGCAGAGACTTATATGATCTGTTGAATATTAGACATTGCAAGCTTTGAGAGAAGAATGATAATTATAGAGCAGACTGAGTAAGGATGAGCCTATGAAGAGGGTGAGGTCAAAATGGCAGGTGTATACATGGGTACATGATCATGTCAGTAAGTATTTAGAGCCATAGTTTTAATTTAAAAGTCTGCAGCAAATTCACTTGTAAAAATCTTAAATCCTATAGATTATATCTCCCACAAGAATCCTATAAAGAATGGCAACTGTTTTGAGTGTGTGGTGGAAAGGGTTATGACGATAGTTTTAACAGTTAATTGTTCATAACTACCATAAACATTTTAGTTAATTCTAAACAACAAATGTAGAACTAGAGAAGGGCCTGTGTGATCACAATCAACACTTTCATTATACAGATAAATAAACCCAGAGAAGCTGAGCATCCTGTTCAAAGGTTCACAGCCTTCTATTGCCAGTCTAGTTTCTAGAACATAAGTACTACCACATGTATATTCTCCCTGTTTTATCAACAGAGAACCCTGAACATAGCTCCGTCAGATGGTCCCCAAATTCACAAAGCAGGTGCGCAGCAGGGCTGCCATTAGAAAGCCCTCTTTCTACACTTCATTTATTAGCACCACCTTGTATGGGTGGTTTCCTTACTCTTCCCAGCTGCTAAGAGAGAGGGAAGATCCACTTTACACACAGCACCCAGCACAGTGATTGACAGATAGCAATAACTTAGCTGAATCTAAGTCAAACAGTGAGCAGTGGATGCCACATCCCAAACAAAGGTCACAGACAAAGCAGGACACAGAAACGAAGGATTTGTGAAATTCATGCCATGAAGACAACTCACCTGAATAATTAGAACAATAAACCAGTTATTTAGAGAACAGAGTGAGATTGTAGTTCTATCAATCAAGTGTTTACATGGACCTAATACCTCGTCGTCTTTCATCCCTGACTTTTTGTCAGCCTTTGGGTACACTTGTTTGCCACTCTAATTCTGAAGTTTGGAGCATCACTACTTGAGACACTTTACTCTCTTGAAAGCAAGAATAAAGTTAAATGCTAAGTGCATGCACTGCACAATCTTATAGCTTGTCATTGTTTACGTTTCTTTAAAAACCTTTTGACTTGCCTCTGCATTTTTAACACCTTCTCTTGATAGAAACAGGGACTTACAGAAAATTTTTTGTTTCATTGTTTGCTATTTCAAGGCCCATTGTTTTTGCTCTTAGTTTTAAAAAGGTACATGATCTCTAAAGACTTGCAATGATAATGTTTTGACATTGTAATTTAACATGGCAATGTGGTCTCAATAATCTTTCAGCGACATTGTTTTACCATTGTCTTGACGTTGTAAAATGGTCTCTCTAGACTTACATTTTGCCATTGCCTTGACATTGTAATATGGTCTCTATAGATTTGCATTGAAATTTGTTTTGTCATTGTCTTGATATCATAATGTCCTCTCCATGGACTTCTCCTCACATATATCATCCTCTCCAAAGACTTGCGTATCAGCCCCATTACAAGAGCAGTGTGCACTGTTAACTTCCCATTCAGGTGAACTGGGAATGATCTTTCATGGTTTCTACTTAACACTAAGTATCACATCTCATCAATAACTATTTTCAAACTCTTTTATCTCAACTCTTCCCAAATATCATTCCTGATGCAGGGTTTTTACCAAGAAGCAAAGTGGACAAATTCCCATTAGGTAAAATCTGCCTGCACATTTTTCATTTTTAATATTAAACTCACTCACTTTAAAAGCATTAAAGTGGAGCAGATCATGAGGGAGTTTGCATCTCTCTAACCCATAATAGGGCACTATTTCACAGAGTGGATCCAACCTATACAATAGTACAGTAGAGTACATTAGAAAGAGAAAATCCTGATCCTTTCTCTACTCACAAAATACCTTGGTAAATTCTGTTCCCTTTTGTAATGTCATCACTTTTCGATGCTTACTGCTTTAGACAGTATCACTGTGTATATTATCTTTCCCCATTATTGTGTACCCTAAAAATTCTAGGAGTATTTAGTATCCATATTTTCATCCACTATTCTACATGCATGCCTCAGTGGAATCATTTTTCCTTAGTCACAATAGGCCAGTTTAAACGAAAACAAAGTCATTTAGTGTGATCATGCATTTCCTGCAGAAAATGGAATCCTTTCCTTTGAGCCCTTTGGGGAAATTAAGGAATCAAGTAGGTCTCTGATAATTGGACTATGCCTAGAATGCAGCCCTTGCTGGCTAAATGATCGCCCCTTCCCACTGTCATTCGAACAGTAGGAGCAAGTTTATAATATTTAGTGAGTTTCTACACTGTGTCAAGCACTATACCAAGTTTTTAATGTGCATAATGTTGATACTACAAACATATATACTTCATAATCCTCATTTCTCATTATCCTTCTCCCCTTTTAGGAGCTTAAAGAGCCTCTGTCTCTTGCTAAGGTAACACAACTGTTACATCTGAATAGTGGGATTTAAACCCACTCATTTGAACACTTGACCAGAGGTTCTTAATTCAAAGAGCATTTAAAGGGGAAGAATCCTATCTAAATTTCACTAACTTCTGAGATGTATTGTTCTTTAAGTTATAAATGTAAGCAATAAAGCACAGTAGTATTAGAATACCAGTGACTTTGGCACCAAGAGGAAGCACAGATATTTTTCTGTCTTATGACAGTTACTGCAGATTTCTCAAAAGAGCATTTATGCTCATCACTCTTTCAAAATTGCAGTTGTTATTAGACCTGCCTCTAAAACTAGTTATTTAATGTCTTCAAGAAACACATATATTACTATATTATAATTTGGTTTTTCTAATGTTTTGATAACTGTACTTCAATATAATTTGTTTCCTCCCATGATTTCCTTCCATGATTTTTTTGCCATGACCACATACCACCTATATTTTTATTTACATAATGTTTTCTTTAAAATAACCAGTGTCTTACTCAATGAACTGTTTATAGAGAAAAATTTCTCTTTCTCCTGCTATAACAATTCATTATGTTATTGGAAACATTAAAATAAATATGCAACTATTAGAATTTTCATAAGAAGAATAGGTAGCTCACATTCCCCATTTTGAGAAATGCTAAACTAAGGCATAAAATGTCAGGTCTGGCACTCTCCTGTGAAGGCAGTCTGCTTTGCTAAAAGGTCAGTAATCACTAAGTGATCAGGAAATTTCTCTGAGGGTCATTCTGTAAGTGCTTCACACAGAGCTCATGGAAGCTCTCACTGTAGAGATAGGCTACATAAGGCAGTTCCCCTACGAGGAGGAAGGAACCTGGCTTTGGAATCACATTGCGGTATAGATTCTTGTCAGCCACCTGCCGGCTGTGTAATCTTGGCTAACTCAACCCTAGCTGATTTACTGATCTACAATATTCTAGTAAAGAGTAACACTCTGAAGACTCTACCAAAAAAACTATTAGAACTAATAAATGAACTCAGTAAAGTTGTAGAATACAAGATCAACATGCAAAAAGCAGTTGTCTTTCTACACACTGACAACAAACTATCTGAAAATGAAATTAAGAAAATCCCATGTACAAAGCATCAAAACAATACAATTTTTAAGAATTAATTTAACCAAGGAGATGAAAGATCTATATACGCTGAAAACTATATGATTGGTGAAAGAAATTAAAGATATCAATAAATGGAAATATATCCATTTTTATTGATTAGAAGAAATAATATTGTTAAAATGTCTATACTGCCCAAAACTGTCTAATATTCAATGCAATCCCTATCAAAATTCCAATGGCATTTTTTAAAGAAATTGAGTAAACAGTCATAAAATTCATATGGAACCACAGAAGACCCCAATAGTCGAAGCAATCTTGAAAAGGAAGAACAAAGCTGGAGGTTCACACTTCCTGATTTCAAACTATCCAGAGCTATGGTAATCAAAACTGTATGGTGCTGGCATAAAAATAGATACATAGACCAATGGAACTGAGTCTAGAGCCCAGAAATAAACCTGCATATATATGGTCAACTAATATTTTACAATGAAGCCGAGAATACGCAATGGGGAAATCCTTAATACATGGTGCTAGGAAAACTGGATACCTACATGCAAAAGAGTTAAATTGGTCCCTATCTTACACCATACACAAAAATTAACTTGAAATGGGTTAAAGACTTAAACATAAGACCTGAAACCATAAACTCCAGGTAAAGCTCCTTGACATTGGTCTTGACAATGATTTTTTGTATATGACACCAAGAGCACGGCAACAGAAGCAAAAATAAACAGTTGTAACTACATCAAACAAAAATGCTTTGCACAACAAAGGAAGCCACCAACAAAATTAAAAAGCAATCTTTGGAATGGGAGAAAATATCTGTAAACCATATATCTGATAAATCCAAAACACATAAAGAACTCACATAATTCGGGGTGCCTGAATGGCTCAGATGGTTAAGCGTCTGCCCTTGGCTCAGGTCATGATCCCAGGGTCCTGGGATTGAGCCCCACATTGGGCTCCCTGCTCAGTGGGGAGCCTGCTTCTCCCTCTGCCTCTCTCTCTCTCTCTCTCTCTCTGACTCTCATGAATAAATAAATAAAACATTAAAAAAAAACTCACATAATTCAATAGCAAAAAAGAAAAAAACCTAATTAAAAATGGGCAAAGAATTCCAGAGATGACATACAAATGGCCAACTGGCATATGAAAAAGTACTCAACATCACTAATCATCAGAGAAATGCAAATCAAATTCACAATGAGTTATCACCTCATACCTGTTGGAATGGCTGTTATCAAAAAGACAGGAGATAACAAATGTTGGTGAAAATGTGGGGAAAAGGGAACTCTTGTACACTGTTAACTGTTATTGGGAATGTAAATTGGTATAGCTGCTATGGAAAACAGTATGGAGGTTCCTCAAAAAATTAAAAATAGAACTATCACATGATCCAGCAATCCCACTTCTGGGCACATATCCAAAAGAATTGAAATCAGGATATCTAAGAGAGATCTTCATCTTCTGTTCATTGCAGTGTTATTCACAATAGCTAAAATATGGAAACAACCTAAGTGTCCATCAGAACACACATATGCAATGAATACATGTGAGATATAATAAATATATATTATATCTCACATATATATGTGTATATATATATCTTCTATGTATATATATATATATATATATGTATATATACAGAATATTACTCAGCCATAAAAAAGAAGAAATCCTGCCATTTGCAACAACATGGATAAACCTGGAGGGCATTATGCTAAATGAAATAAGCCAAAAAAGAAAGACAAATACTGCATGGTATCACTTATATGTGGAATCTAAAAGAGTCAAACTCATAGAAACAGTGGCATGGTGGTTGCTGCAGGGAGGTGGAGTGGAAAAATGGGGAGATGTTGACCAAAGGGCTAAAATTTCGGTTATAAGATGAATAATTATTTGAGGTTCTAATGTACAGCATACTAATTATAGTTAATAATATTGTATTGTATACTTGAAATTGGAGAAGAGAATAAATCTTATGTTCTTACCACACACACAAAAATGTTAACTATGTGAGGTGATGGATGTTTTAATGAACTTAGTTGTGGTAATCATTTCACAATGTATACATATATCAAGTCATCATGTTGTACATCTTAAATATATACAATTTTATTTGTCAGTTATACCTCAGTACAACTGGGGGTGGGGGTTGGACATTAAATGGGATGCCATTCCAGGTGCCTGAGCCTAAGTAAGTGCTCACAGAATGCTTGTTCTCTTCCCACCACTCCTTTTCTTGGTGAGTACATTATGGAGAAGACTATAATTTGAACAGAAAGACAAAAGATTTCAGTGTTGTGGTATCACAGTACCATGTCTGACAGGTAAAGACTCAGCTTTGAGTGGAGTCTTGAGTGCTAGAAAATGCACTTTATTTAGAAAATCTGGATTCCTATATTCCCATATTTCCAATGACCTTGAGCCAATGAACCTGAGTATCAAGTTTTCTTGTCTTTCCATTAGAGTGATGTATGATGTACATCACTGGTTTATTGTAAAAATTACATTAAAATACATGCAAGAGTACTGTCCAAGGCAGGACAATCCTATCATTACTTATCTGGCATACAGTCTTCTAAGATTTTATTTATTTATTTATTTGACAGAGAGAGACAGCGAGAGTGGGAACACAGCAGGGGGAGTGGGAGAGGGAGAAGCAGGCTTCCCACCGAGCAGGGAGCCCGATGCAGGGTTCGATCCCAGGACCCTGGGATCATGACCTGACCTGAAGGCATAAACTTAATGACTGATCCACCCAGGTGCCCTGTGACTTTTATGAATGACTAGAAGTTGTCATGAGCACTCGTTATTTCACTAGACAGTAAGGCTAATTGTTTCTACAATTTCTGTCCCTTTCCTGTGGTATTAGATTACTGTCCCACCTGCTCTGTGTTTATTACTTTATTTATTTGTTCCAAAAAATGTATTGATAATCTACAATATTTCAGACCATAGAGCTGACAATATTAGTGAATAGGAAGATCTAACACTTAAACAGAACTCAGAACTATTCAGAGCATTTCATGTGTATTAAACATTTAATCTTGGCATCAGTTCTATGATTTTTAATTTGCAGCTGAGGAAACTGAAACACAGAGAGGTTAAGTAACTTGCCCAAGGCCACACAGCTAGTAACTGGCAGAGTGAGAACTCATCTGATGCAGTCTAAGTCTAGAGTCTGTTCTAATCACTATATCATGCCCCCTCTCAAGACAGACAAGATGGACATCACCTCCTCATACAGGGAGCTTCTATGAAATAAATGCACCCTAACTAACAATAGTAAGGAAATAGGGTTTCGCAGTTTCCAGAGCGTTTTCACAATAGTGTTTCATTTGATATCTTCAGTGGCCCTGGACACAGGGAAGGAATTAGCATCTTCACTATGTAGATAAGAAAACTGTGACATGATCTTAAAGTACTAAAAAAGATAGAAAATTGAGAAGCAAAGACCTCAACTTGAAATTTTAATAAAAACATTATTTTCTGGATGTTCTTTTCTCCTATAATACTACACAGCCTTATTATGAAGCTCAAATAACATGACAGATTGTAAATTCCAAAGAACTGTGTATTACCTATAAGAAACAGTAGTAGTAGTAGAGAGAGTATCAGTTTCAATGCCCACAGAAACCTGATCTCCATGTGGACTTTGTCTAATTTAAACTAGGGCCATCATCTTCATAATAACTTCAAACCCCAAACATCCTATTCTGGCTTTAAACCCACAGGCAACTGTACACTAGAATTCTCTGCTGGTGTAACATCAGAGGGTATCCATACAGCAAATGTCAGTTGTCTCCTCCTCAAGAATAGGAGTTTGAACTCCAAACCCAACCCTGAAGCTAGCCTACTGTGAGAAGTGATTGAGCTGCAAACCTCTGGACTTAGTATCTTCATCTGCAGACTAGCTGGTAGAAGTGATAATATAGGGTCCTCATCCATTTTCCTATTTTTGTGTCCTTCTAATAGCCCCCACCCCCTGACCTGCCACACCCATATCCTATTTCTGTTACCATCTTCTCGATACTCTCTCTACCACAGGCCCTCATTTAATACTTTTTTTATGAATGTCTCTTGTCAGCATGCATTTGGTGTAAAGGGAATCCAATTTTTTTCTTGGGAATAATGACATTATTAATCTAATGATTTTTTTAAAAAATCAGGACAGTGGGTCAATATTCTTCACTTAACACACTAAGTCTATATACTGCAATGTTACTAATTGGAGAGATTTTTGATTTCAGAGTTCCAGATATTATTAATATGTGTGGTCAAGACTGGAAACATTGTCAAGATTACATAAAGCTTCTTTTGTAGGAAAAGTTCTCTGATTCAGAGTTGTGTAGGAAAAAAATTCATCAGCTTTGTCCATTTTGTGAAGTAAAAAGAGCTTGGGCTTTGGAATCTGGCAAGTCTGAAGTCTGAGTCTCAATTGTACTCATCTGTAAAGTGGAAATAATGCCATCTACATTACAGGGTTTTTCAGAAGGGAACTGAAATCATGAGAGAGGATCCCTGTGCACAGTACTCGGCACATAGTAGATGTTCAGTCGCCCTTCATTTCTCCCTATACTCCTGCTCTGATTGAAATCTATATTGAAATGTTCGGCATTCTGCTCACCAGGCTTTGTGGACTTTGTCAGATAAGAGCTTTCCTCGGCTTAGTATTTGGTAGGCAACTATAATGATAAACAATAACAAACACTTACTCAAGTGTTCAAAAGCAATTGATTTTCCTTGTTTTTTTTTTTTTTAACTCACCAAAAGTTTATCAACTTGCAAAAGCCTGTTTCTAAGTATCTCACCCTCCCCTTGGACAAGAGGTGAAAAATTATGGCTCCTAATATTTATTATGACTTTCATAAAATAAATCACCAACAGACTCTTGCAAGGAGTTATTATTAATTTTATTAATCGTAATGATACCAGTTGTGTTCAAAAACCTCATTCCAGTTTTTTTCTTGGCATTTACATAATTCTTGTTTTTCAAGTTGAAAAAAAAGGTGTTCAGATTAGACTCAATGCCAGCTTTGTCATTAATTTGTAAGTCTTGGATAAATACCTTTGATGGAAAAAAAAACCTAACTAAATCTAATTTCCATTCAATATATAACATTAATCAATTAAGGATGTCCTGAAAGTACATCCGTATAAGCAATAATTGTTCATTGTCCATGCAAAAATTTAAAAAAGTGTTGAGTGATAGAAATCGCTTCCCAAAACTATTGTGCAATCAAAAAGAAGCTCCTTGTGTTAGATAGAGCTGAAGTTTAAGGTTAAAGTTCAAGTTTTCATTCCACACTATTCAGCTTCACATGCATGGAATTCCCAGTAATATCGACATAGGGAGAGCAGAGCATCAGTCAAAACCCACCAGACAGATGTGAAAATCGAATTTTTCCAGTAAGCTCTAATGTAAAAGGAAATGCTAGCACATTGCAGGGCGGTGGAGTTGGAACATTGCGTGAAGATGAGAGCTGCAACTATAGCAACGTGGGAAACTGTGAGTCTAAAAATCAGAGGAAGAACTGCTCTGATAAGGATGAGTAAGGGCAGAGGAATTTTCTCCTAATGATTTAGATGTTTGAGACTAAAATATTTGTAAGAGATAAGCCAGTCTTTCCCCCTCTCTACCATGTAGGTCACAATGCCCAGGCAGACAAGGCATGCTATGACTAGGAAACCCAGTCTTGATGGGGAAGCCTGCTCTCCAGCCCCCCACCCCAGACCTGAGCAGTGCTGCTTTGATAAGAAATTCATTGATCTTAGAAGCTCCACTTATTTATTCTGTGGGAGAATAAACATGATCAGAACCTCATCTTATTCTCAAATGTTTTATGATATCATACGTGTTATAAGAAGCCCACATACATAATTCTGTGTAGGATAGAGATTGGTCGTGTGACTTGAGAAACAAAAAACAACCAACATCTGTGTAGTCATAGAATGTTCTACTTTTCACAATGCTTTCACATATGTTATCTCATTGAACCATGTCACAATTCTGTGAGGTAGAGATTATTAATATTATTCCAGTCCTGTAGATAATGCTCATGGTGGTTCCATTCAGAGCCATGTGCGCAGTCACACACTGGGTCTGGGCCTCTTGGGGACTTCCACCCAGTTTGCAATGTTGTGTTTTTTCTTTCTTTTATTATGTTATGTTAATCACCATACATTACATCATTAGTTTTTGATGTAGTGTTCCATGATTCATTGTTTGCGTGTAACACCCGGTGCTCAATTCAGTACTTGCCCTCTTTAATACCCATCACCAGGCTAGCCCATCCCCCCAC
>NC_138377.1:70973865-70980233 GCF_054177405.1 Leptonychotes weddellii | reverse complement strand
CCATGACCTGAGCCGAAGGCAGTCGCTTAACCAACTGAGCCACCCAGGCGCCCAAAATGTATTTCTGAATTGAAATTTTAAACCTAGAAAGGCTGTATGCGAAGGGATAGAAAGAAGACCTGGCTTCTTCTATGTTTGATTATTCAAATGGTTTTCATTTCTAGAACTCTGCTTCTCCACCCCCCACCTTGTTGCCCCCTTTATTCACCTCTACCCTGTCCCACACCTCAGACTGATTACCTTATCCCCACCTCACCTGACACCTTATTTCTTCCTTGCCTAGGCTGTCCCATGATGTAATTAGGCAGCTGAGCACACAGCACTGCTGCTGCCTCTGCCTCACAGTAAGGGTCTCTGGAAACACCCAGTTCCTTCCCCTGGATGGAGACTGCCGCAGTCCTGGATGGAAAGGCATTTTGTTGCTAACATGATTAATAATATGTTGGGAGGTGGGAAGGTAGAGTGCGGGGCAGTGCCTTTCCTGGAAAGTTTTTCCCTCTTCATTGCTTATGTCATACCTACTTTAATCAGACAAACAAGGATATGCAAAAATGAGATGCGAAATGATTCAGACATTTTTGACAAAGCACCATGCAGAGTAGACAAAAGAATATATTTAAAGGGAAATATACACATTTCAGACCAAGTTTCATGTGTTCTTTACAGATCTCCCATTGTCCACTCAGAGGACAAGTATGGATCATGCATAGCAAACAAGGTACATTGGTTTCTGACGGTCAGAAGATACAAGGAATCCATGATTACTTAAGTTTATTAGGCCTTTTAGAGAGAGCACTAATAATATATTATTGATTTTTAAGCTTGGAAGTCAGGGTTGAGTATAAATTTTACTTGATTCAGTTTATGCCAAGCTCCTAAATTTGCAGATGAACAATATTGAGTCACAGTCCAAAATATGAACAAAAATTTGAGAGGGAAAACAAGAATTAGGATAAGTTTGTTTCAAATTCCATATGCTTTGGAAAGAAGAAGTTTTATAAATAACGTGAGTAAACTCATCATCCAGAATCTAGGCAACTATGATTTTTATAGGTTAGTATGATGATTAAGACCTTGTTCTCTGGAGTTAGAACTAACTGATGAAAGCCTGTAGTCTTTCTTTTGCTAGCTTTTTGAACTTAGGAAAATTTCTCCACCTATATGATCATCTGTTATGGGAATAATACAAGTACTTACCTTATAAACTGGGAAGGATTAAATGAGATATATAATTAAATGAGATATATAAACGTGTGTTAGTGGCTACATGGTAATATATGTAGATAGATACTGTGTAAATATTATTAGTGATACTTGACTGGCTTTTAACTCTTCTAGGAATTACATCATAGGAAAGCAGCTATTATTTCTTTTGAATAATCCTTAATATTAATTATGTATTGACTGACTTCTGCATCTACTATAAATGGTTGATTATATAGCCTAAAGTGTCAAAAGATATCCTGTGTTCGAAACTCAATGGTATCATGTAGAAAGTTCTACTATTTGGTGATCATGGTGGTCTGCAAATATTTTTTACTTCTCCCATATAAAAGTGGAGTCTAATTCCTCTCCTCTTGAGTGGACGTTCGCCTTAGTGACTCACTTCTATCAGTGAGCCCTGGACCTCCATGCTGAAGACCATGTGGAAAGACCACCTAGAGACAGAAGGTGCCCAAGGAGTCCCAGGCTATTCTAGCCTCTCAGTTGTTTAAGTCCCTGCGTTAACCACCATATGAATGAATGAATGAGTCTTAGATGACTCCAGCCTCTAGCTCCCTGCTCCAGCTAATAATGAATGGAACAGAGGGAAGCAGGATGTTGCCACCCATCCCAGCCCAAATTGCAGATTTGTGATCAAAATAAATATTATGGTTTTAATCCACTGAGTTTTGTGGTGCTTGGTTTGCAGCAATAGTTTTTGGAAAAAAGTGACCAATTTGTTTGCATCTGTGTGTATGAAATGTTTCGCTTATTAGAAAGCTTGGTTTATTACATAGGTTCCAAATTTTGTCCAACTTGAAAATTTAACTATGTGTCTGATAGTTTTCTAAAAGAGATTGTTGAACAATTAGCACACAGCAGCACTTTCCTACAAATACATATTTAATAAACCTTAGATATAAGGTAGTCTAACCTTTTTTATTTTTCAATGAAACACCAAGCTCAAAGAGGTCATGTAATGTTCCCCATATTTTACTACAAGATGGTACCAGCAGTTCAACTGGCTGTTGGCTTCCCTCATGCTTTGGGGAGCACTCATTCAAGAGCATTCCCCTGGCATCTTGTAGCTGCCTTGATTATTGCTCCTATTGCATTGTAGTTTGATTGCTGCTCTATCTTCCATTCCTACTAGACTATTCTCTTCTTGACAGCAGGTACTTTTTGTTACTCACTTTTAAACACATAGAAACTGGCATGTCCTCAAGTAGTTAAATATGCATGGATAAGATATTTTTTTGGCCACGTATATAATTTGGAATTTTTTTTCTGATGGATATCAGTCAGTAATTCTCAATCCAGAAAGACTGAGGTGAAGGCCATATTCCCAGCAACTCTGACTGAAGCAGCCGAGAGTGGAACCTAGGTATCTGTGAATTTTAACAGTTCCCAAGTTAAGTTTTTCAAACAGTTCTGTTGTTATAACATAACTAGCAATTGTCCTTCCCTGGGCAAGTCATGTCCCCAGCACTGTATCTACACAGAAGCAATGGGCTAGGAGAGGTCTCTTGGGGGACAGATTTGATTCATCTTTTATCTCCATTTGTAACTCATTTTCTGATCAGTAGCCATGTCATTGGATATTTGAGGACAGGAGCAGGAGAAGTGGGAAATTTAGTACCCAAAATGAAGCAGACCTTACTACGACCACACACCTGGGTTGCTTGGTTGGTTTGAACCAACTAGAAATTGTTGGTTCGCCTAAGAACTCCGAATCAATTGTGATGCGTAAGGGAACAACCTTGTTCTAAAACAGCTTTTTATCTATAATGGTTTCCCTGGGGCTTTGTCAACTCTTGAAGTAGGTGCAAAAGAGGGGCAAATGGTAAAATTGTAGGTCTTTTACTTGACCCTAAAAACACTGTGGTGGAGTCTGAAGGATACTATTTTAACATCCAAAGAATCCTGAACCTGTTTTCTTTATTTAAACATCCTGACTGATTTTGTATTTCCATGTGCTTTGATTTACCTGTTTGTTCATTTTTCCTTCAGCAAAACAGGCAATTAGACCCCTCTCACATAGGAAAACAAATTAAGCCCTAGAGAAATAAATGAAATAAACATATATAGAACGTAAGGTAAACATAAGAATAGAATAGCCAAAGAAACAATACGGTATAGCTGAACACACAGGCATGGGCATCACGCAGTTACCTTAACACCACGGAGCTGTGGTTAATTTACTTCAACTCTCTTCCCTTCAGTTTCCTCATTTGCGAAATATCAACCCAACAGCACTCTGATTAAAACCAGTGAGGCACTCCAGTCTAATCAATAGAAGAACATCACAAAAATTCCAATAGAGGAGCATTCTACAAAATACCTGACTTGTATGTTCCTCAAAACTGTCAAGGTCATCAAAAACAAGGAAAGACTGAGAAACTGTCATAGCCAAGAGAAGCCTAAGGAAAAATGACAAGTAAATGTAATGTGTTATCCTGGATGGGAACCTGGAACTGAAAATGGGCATTGGGTAAAAACTAAGGAAATCTGAATAAAGTAGGGACTTTAGTTAATAACAATGGGCCAATATTGGTTCAATAATTATAACAAATGCACCATAGTAATGTAGATGTTAATAATAATGGGAGAAACTGGATTCAGAGTTTATGGGGACTCTCTGTACTATTTTTCATTTCTTCTGTGAGTCTACAGCTGTTCTAAAAATAAAGTCTATTTTTTAAAAATCAAATGAGTAAACATTCACAAAAGCACATAGTTGGTGCTCACTCCATAAGTGTTGCATCTTCTCTTCTGGACACTGTGGACACATGGAATAGCCATTATCTATATCCTCCTGTATCTTTTCCCCCTTCCTAATCTATAAGAAGTTTCTGGAGAGAATGTGAGCCCCATCCCCATATTTTCATTTATAAGTTATCAGGGGTAAGAATGCTTACACCACTTTAAGGTTATTTTAATTACGTCTGACATAGTTTCTGCCACATGAAGAATAATTTTTGTTGGAACCTATTAGAGTTCTTTTGGTCCAGATCCCTCCAAATAGCCTTACAAACCCTTAAACCAATTCAATGTATCAGTAATTTCCCTTGTAAATTCATTTTGGCTCCTTGCAATAAACTCTGATACATTAAAAGTATTTTAAAATTAGGAACAAGATATAAGTGTTTCTAAGAAATTTTTTTTCACCAATACAATATAAATACAATTACAAGCTGTCCAAATGTCTTCATATGCCTGAAAGAGAAAGAATCTCTGTCTTTCTTTCTTTCTTTTTTCCCCTGGCTTGGTTCTTTAGAAAAGTGTTTCTTCTTACTTCACTTTACAGCCTCTCTTTTATTGCACCAACAACTTACAACTCAAAGATTAAATAATTAAGGACTTGCATTCTTAAAATATAGGGGAAGACATGAAAAATTAAAATCTTGTTGTTTTCCCAAGTTATAGGACAGATTTTAATGTATAAATCAGATAGATCTTTAAGTAAAATTTTACTTTGGCAAGTAAGAAACCTAGGGAAAATTCACTATCTGGTTTCACCACTATCTGAAATAGCTCTGGACTTGTGGAGTAGTATTTTTATCTGTATCTTCTATTTTAAGTTATTATAATATTAAGGCATAAGCTGTCTCTCCCTAAACCAGGAAAGGTATTCCTCAATTTCTCTTTATTTTCCTCTATCAAAGAAGTTTAAACTATTTCATCTTGAGTTTTGATGTAGAGAAATGCAGGAAGAGTGCTAACCCGAGGTTTGTCTAAATTCCCAGTGTGCTGGGATGCAGATTCTTACCGCTGAGGTTTTTGTCGGGCAGTGTGCCCAATGAGTCTCAGCCCAGGATTTAAGATTCCTTAGCTGCGTTAACACATTTGAAAACATTATTCTGATCAGTAGTCTGTAAGTGCCTTCATTTTCTCAAGTACAAAATGGACATAATTGAATATTTACTACATCTTAGAGAAGTGTGCAGCTTTCGGAACACTGAAACATTTAAGAGGCTCAGGTGAAAGATTAAAGAATTAAGTGTACCAACCTTCTTTCTTAATTTTGATCTAAGTGGGGAATATTCAGTGTAATGTAATATGGCAGGTTACATAGCATAACTTGTCATGTTGAACAGAGTATCTCAAAAAGCACTAGCTAGACCTAAACTGAACCCAATCGCCTGCTCTGTTGGCATGTAAGATTATTAGGGAGATAGTATAGGTAGTATTTTGTAACTGCCTTCCTTTCCTTTAAAACAAAACCCTCTTTCTTGTTTATTGGACTGTTCTTGACCTTCAATAATTCACTCATTCCTTTTTAAAGATAATAAGAGGAAGTGAGCATGAAAAAGAAAATAAAATTCTAATTTTTGAGACTGTACATTTACTACATATATGTAAACAATTTCCTGTATAGCCTTCAAAGGGCAAAATATTTTAAATATAAACATATAAAAATTATATGTATGTATATATATTTATCTCCCATACTGTAACTATTATTTGGTTGGCTTCAGGACAATCTTCCTCATAGATCTTATGTTACAGAATTCAGTATCATTTTCATATAAACCTCTTCCTTTAATGGGTTTAACGGTTCTTTGTATTTGAATTATAACTTATTTATTAAATAAAAATATTTTTTATTCTAAATTGCCTAACAGTCCTGCAAAAGAGGATTGTTGAGTGGAAAACTGCACCTTGTTATTTTGATATGCTTAATAAGTTATATCGATTGCAAAATTCTAAAAAAGGAAAAAGATAATCTACTCTCTGATATTGTATGTCCTTTGTTACTTCAACCATTAACATCTGTGAGCCGCTGTCAGTAATTTCTTTAATGAGATTATTGTGTTTTTCTTTTAGAAATGTAACTGTCAGGCATTTTACATTTGTCCTTACTAATAATTCCCCAGGCCTTTATTAAAGAGATTTACAGATTTCTTAAATCCACAGTCCTGCATCACCCTGATACCGACTTCCAATAAAATAATAAATTAGATTTTATTCTTTGCCTTATCCTTACAAATGAGCAAATAAAAAAATATTTACTGAATAAGCTGTCCAAAGCCGAAATAAATCTTATGCTTCTCTTTCTCAAGCATTTTGATAGCTATAAATGAGCATCTACTTGACATTGAATAAAATGACCATTTTAGCATTATAAATTTTTATAAAAATGAGAACTTCCTAATTGGAAAAGA
>NC_138377.1:70936365-70971365 GCF_054177405.1 Leptonychotes weddellii | reverse complement strand
TTTCTGTCAGTCGGCAAAGGCTGCACTCAGCAAGAAGAAGCTAAAGACCCGCATTGAGAGACGTGAGGGTGACAGCTACCCTGACAGGTCAGAAGATGACTGCAGAATTAGCCTTACTTTAATTCGCACTAAAATTCACAGCTCCTGACGAGGAAATGGGAAAAAGAAATTTCCTTACACATTTTCTTTTCATTTCATGTGCAGATTATACATATTCTGCTTCCATTAACAAGAAGGAGATTGTACTTTATGCAGCTCTATATTTAAGGGCAAAAGACCAAGAAGATGACAAGAGTGACCTCTCTCTTGTCTTATGATCACTGCCAGTTTGACATGACACTAATTAGACTGCCTTAATCTAAACCCAGTTAGTTCTGCATGCTTGCAGCAAAACCATTGTAAACCCTAACATAAATTGCCTTAGGCCTTTGTCTTCTTAAATCCCACCTCTCTCCCTCCACCCACACCCCCCCATCTTTACATACCCACATGTATACGTATGAGGAACCAGATCTTTAATAATCCTATCCCATTAATCTTAACAAATAAGCCCATGAGTGTCCTCTTAATATTCCTCTTCTGTAAATGTCACCAATTTCCACTACGTAATGCTGTCTGCTATGACTTGCTGGACATGGTGGGAAGTTTCCTTTCATTGTAAAAGCCTTGAAGGGAATAAGGGTCTGAAAAGGGCAAGGGAGATTTTTAAGTACATGATGATGCTAGAGCTTGAAATATGCTTAAGTGTGAATTGAATATACTTCTCTAAAAAAAAAAAAAGGAAAGAAAAAGAAAGGAAGAATGAAGAAGATATTTTCTTGATCAGCTGATTAAAAAGGGAGTCAATTAATTCAGCAAGGGGTCAGACAATATTGGGAGGGGTCTGGAAGAAGAATTAGTAGGTCAACTTTCTCTTAAACACCCAAGGTAAGTCTGAGCATGAAGAAAATGGATGGAAAAGAAAAGATGAACAAGCTAAGACCTATTTAAGAAACACGAACTTCAAATATATATAATCACACATTAACCTCCTCAATGAATATGCCGATGTCCAGCCAAAGTGTTATTTATCATGCGAAGTGTTATCTAGTAAATCCAGGCAGCCGTTGTTGGCCATACTGGGTGTCTCCTCGACAGAGGAAGTGAGAGCCAGACAGGCATGCCTGCATTCCAGAGCTCTTCTTGCTTCTTGCAGAACCAATGTTCTGTTGCTCCTATTGGCACATCCTCAAGGATGGAGCAGCTGTATTGTAAGAACACATGAAATAAGGACATACATCCCTAAAGAGTATGTGGTCAGAGATATATGCTAAGGAGGTGGTATTTCTGTTCCTTTCTGTACTGTGTGAAATGTAAGTGTGCACAGGAAAAGCTGGGATATGGGCTTCATTCCATGAACACCTGCGGTGTTTTGTGTGTGTCCTCTGTGTAGAAGGCAGTAGGGCCAGGAATCCCACCCACAGTATTGACCGACTCGGGGACAGCACAGAGTCTCAAGTTTGTTTGCACACCCTTTTCATAACAATCTCATGGTGACTTAATAACAGTGTCTACCTTATACTGAACAACCACTCTGTGCCAGAAGGTGAACTAGGGCTTCATTAACATTATCTCACTTGAGCCTGACCACAGTCTTTCAACACATGTATTATTTCCCCATTTTGTAGGGAATGAAATTGAGTTTCAGCGAGTCTAAGTAGCATACATGGGGTGAAACATGTTTCATGGACGGTGCTAGGATCAAACCTATGTGGTCCGACTCCAGAGCTACTTCCCAGGCAAATCAGAGCAACATGTGAAGAGAGGGATGCATAAACAATAGGGAGTGATAGGGAGCGAGTTTAACTTAGGACAGTGTGTCACCTAAGGGCTAGGTAAAATCCTTCTTGGGTCAATTATGCCTGCAATCTGCAACACAGACAGGTTTTACTACCTCTGCTTTAGGAGTCTTGTGAACAGCCGCTCTCCAGTAGCAAAGTTACAACCCATGTAACACCAATGGGGAAAAATATGGATTTCATTTGTTTTCTACCCTGCATCTCTCCATGAATCTCACAATCAGGGAAAGAGATGATTGTGTAGAGGCCACTCAGCACAACCACCTTAGGTCACAATCTAAGTTGACCTCTTGTAGTTGTTATTATTTTGTTGTTAACAAACACCAGCAGTTTGTGAATTTCAGGGAGCAATGTCTTTCTCTCTCTTGGTTTGTGTACTGATTTTCTTGGTTGAGTAATGGAGAAGTCACCGCTAATGAATATTAAAAGCCTGTAATTTAGTCAAAAACAATGTTGTCCACACTTTTTTCCTGAGTAATTTCAGTTGTTGTTGTTGTTGTTTTAAATCAAGCATAAATGGTAGATAATGTTCCTCTGAATGGGGCCCTTAGGCTTTCTTAGCTGAGGCTTGTTTAGCTTGCCAAGTTTAAATATTTTCTGAACTGATCCCAGAACTGAGAAGCCTTCATCACAGCACAGCATTAAAAATGATGGATGTGATACATATTTAATACAATAAAATGGCCATTTATATGCCCATACTAGGCACAGGGGAAATCCTCACAGGAAAGATTTCTAAAATCAAAAGGGGCCTATTCTCTAATCGATGTGAGGGGATTTACACGGATAACTCCCATTAATGCTAATGGGTGTTATGAGCTTATATCCTCCATGCACCATTGGAAAGATACACTCAGTGCCACTCGAAAAGAAGCTGTTGCAGTGATGAAATTCTCTAAGAGTATTCTGGGGGAAGGAAAATTTGAGGAAGAGCTAAAATGGTAGTAAAGTTGCAGTTGTAGTTTGCCTCATGAAAATACCGCATTCCCCCGCTCGGAGGGGCTGCTGTGTTCAGGGCAACTGTCACTAGGAGAGGTCTTTTTGACCATGCATCATGGTGAAGTGTGTAATAGACGCATAAGCTGCATTTTATGATGCTTTTAATTCTTAAGTGCAGTGCTTGGTTAGGTGCTCACGTAGGTTTGGGGAACTGAGTGATGCTGGAAATAATTATAACAAAGTTTGAATCACATGATGGCATCTGCTTCCTCTTATGCTAGGGAGAAAAAAAGTAGCTGACCATGGTACCCCTGACACCAGCCTCCAGAAGAGAGGCCATTCCTCTGGCTTGCTTAACTAAGATGAGTGTAGGGCCTTTGTCTCTGAGGTTAGTCTGCTAGTAGTTTTCATTATGCATTACACGACAAATTAGAGGGATGACATCCTCCTGCCTGGGCTGACTTCACCCAAAGTGGACTAGTAAGAACTATTACTGAGCAGTTATAACCGCATTCCCCATAGATAGTTATATTCTGCAGCCACTGAAAGCGGTCCATTTGCTAGAAATGCAATACCTTAACACTCCAATGCAGAGAAACTCACAGTTATTCATGTATAGCATTTCGTATTTAAAAACGGGTATCTTTCCCCAATTTTGCAGTTGAGAAAAACTGAAACACCAAGAGACTAGTTCAAAAGTCACTCAGAAAAGGAATCGAATGGCTAATTATATGACTCTCCATTCAAGTATCCTCCTTCTCTTCTGAACACTTCTGTAGTGTTTCCTCTGTGGCTTTCTGGTAGCACTAATCACACACATGGTATGGCTGTTATCTATATGTTGTCTCAGATGCCCTAAACCACAAATTCTTGAAGTCAGGATCCATTTCTGATCCACCCATACTTTGTCAAACTCACAGTAGCTTCTCAATAAATGTTGAATGAATACATGAACAAATCACTAGTACCCCATCTGTGGCCCACTGTATCTTTCCATCTCTCATTTTAGCTACTGACTGTAGCATGCCCAATGCTCTATTCGTATGGCATTCTTTCCAGAATACATATAAAGTTCTTTGAGGAAAAGAGCAGAAAGAGCTCAGGAAGAATGAATGTGGTCTCTGAGTCTGAGAAGGGGAGATGGACTGTCTAAGTCTGCATTGGACTCTTACTGGGGGCTCTGTGCCCCACCTATAATCTTTGATGACTGCAACAGATCCCACTGTTCATGCGTTAAAATGCCTCCTAATGGTACTCTATCCTATTGAGTTTTAAAATTACATTTATTTTTTAGAAAGAATAATTTTGGACAGCCCCATATGCTCAGTATTTGAGAAGGGGAATTAGGTCACAATTAAAAGAGGCAAATGTCTTTATCCCTTTCTTCTGCATACTTTTTTACAAAAGTCCCAAGAGATTTAACTTAAATGACAATACTTGAATTCTAAAAACAAAATCTAAAATAAAATAACTGACTATATCATGCTTAAAATCCTGAAAGTTAAAAAAAAATACTTAAGTCTCATAAGTGACATAAACCAAGACAACTGCATTTGAGATTAAGCCACTTGAAGGCATAGATCTGTCATATACTGTTCCTGCTATACTATCTAACACTGGGCTGGAAACTGATGGGGCACAAATACTATTTTAGAGACCCCAAAAATGGCTGATCAGTTTAGTCAATTTCATTTAGTCTAGCTTCTAGGTGCCAAGTAGGAAAAATAACTGATTGGCCTTCTATACATCCACTTCTTATCCCATGGTCCTGGCATCATAGAGTCACATATATTTTCATCGATACATTTCTCAACTGAGAAATAAAGTCCTTAAAAATTCTACCAACACCCTTTTTAGCTTATTTACACTGCTTTGCTGCAGCAATTGAATAATTTTAAAGAATAACAAATAATTGTACAATTAATCAGGATGCCGGAAGAAGAAGGGGAAGAAGGAGGGGAGGAAGAAAAAGAGGAAGAAGAAGCAGCCAGCTTTATTATTCACACCTGAGCACTTCTTTCCTACACAAGTCCTCCGCTGACCTCCAAACTATGCCACTAGCATGGCGAGCTTGGCCGGATAAATAGTTCAGTGAGAGACACAGAGTGAAAATGAAAATTAAGCACTTTATTGACAAGAAGAATTAATACCCCAACAAAAAATAAAATCCATACATTCTTGCTGAGGAAAAATGATACACAGACAACACAGACTATTGATTTGAACCAATTGAAGTTAAAGCAGAATATTTATTGGACCGTACAGTATTTAAATGTCCTAAATTCCACTCAGTACCACTAGCTGCTAGCACTGCAGAATTCTAGCATTGCACCCTGCGGTTTGTACTAATTGGTGGGAAATGTAGGCCTTATGTCAAAGACAACTATAATTGTCTGATGAAAATAACTTGCTTTTGACACCAGTATATGTTGCACCCCGAATATCACATCCTCCTTGCATAAGGAGGTGTTGTTTTAGATAGCCAAGGTAATTATAATTGGCTTTAATGTATCTGAAATAACCACGTATGAAAGAGTGTTGTAAGAAAGAAGAGGCTTACAATGACCTACTAGCATTTATGACAAAATGGTTGCTCACGGAAAGGGGGAAGAAAAAAAAAAAGCCTAACTGAAAGCATAGGCTTATACAATGCAGGTTTTAGAATGTTAGAAAGCTTTGATTTAGAGACGATCCTGTTTTGACCATAATGCATTTTGTCATGTGAAGATTAAATGTGGGGGACGCTTACATTTCTCCAACTCACTGAGCTTCCACCTCAGGACTTACTTTTTTTTTTTTTTCTCACATCAATAGACATCTTTTTAAACATTGTATTCATGTCTGCCTCTCTTGACAGCAAATAAAATTTAATAAATAAAATTCCATATGATAAATACGTTAGATTTAAGGAGCCGCCTTGATAAAGTGTGGACATTTTCAAAAATGATTTGTGAAAAACAAATAAATTTAACAGTGTTACCAGCTCCAAATATATTATTGATGAGGCACAGAAGTATAATGACCCAAAAGAGCATTTGCACAGGTTTTCACACTGCTTAAATTACTGCCAGATAGGAAAAAAAACATTCTCCAGAAGTTGGACCCATTGCCTCTGTAGATCAACATCTGACTGTAGCAACATCTTGGCTTGTCACAAAATTTCAAATCAACAGCAGCCACTGATAACTTATAACAAGGGAGTATTTTCACTTCACAAGCATCAAATCCCATGGCACATTTTTTTAAAAATGTGCCGTCTTTCCTCCCAATCCCCATTCCAACCTTCTGCCAGGTTTTGAGCCTCCTGACCTTTCTAGTTGGCCAGACCCACTCCGTTACCTGGGAGTCTTCTCTCTTCCACAAATATTCACAGATGGATTTGGAAAGAAGTGATGACCCCTCCTCATGTCTCTGCTCTTGGATTTTGCAGCACTCATTATACTTTACACCACAAAATGTATTTCACACCCCCTCACTTCCCCATGCAGGATTGTGAAGTTAACATTTACTTTGTGTTAAAATAAGCCAAGCAATATGCTAAATGCTTTACATGCATTATTTCATTGAATCTTCACATCAATTCTGTCAAATAGTTACTGTTAATTATCTCCATTTTACAGATGAGGAGACAGAGTTTTGATGTCAATGACTGTGCTCTTAACCACTTAGTAACCCTCCTATCCTCTGTGAAATTGATGTGTTTATGCCACATTCATGTTGTTTTCAGATTCATGATGTTTATGTAACAAGAATGAAGATCATATGGCTTCTACCATATAAAATACAATTATGATCTTTTGATAATGACAACCAAAATGTATGTTTAATATTTAATAGCTTCAAATTTTTATAATTTATAGATAGCTTTGGGATATGGTAGTACTCACACTTAGGAACTAGTAGGTCAGTACCTTGATGAAATAAAAAAAAAAATCCTCTACCAAGAGGCTATAATAAGTCTTGAAATAATAAAGTAACAAATCACAAAGAAGATTCCTCTAGAGTGATAAAAAAATAGGGTGCCAGGGATAGGGAAATCCCTTGAAAACATCTTGCAAACTACAAAATGGTCTCTTTTTGTCAGTTATATGTATAATGTTTAAAAATTCCCAACTTTTCTGTGTATATGACCAATGTATATTCATACAGTTCTTATTTATTAAAGTGTATGTGTATTTGTCCATATTTTGAAAAAAATACTGTGAAAGAGGTTTATTGATTATATTCTATTGTTTATTTTTTTAACAGCAGAAAAAAACAAATTTTACTTTTGTGTGTGCTCATAGAGATATAAAATTCAAAGAACTGATCAAAGCAGGCAGCTTTCATACGTTATAGACAAAGAAAAAATTTCTAAAGAGTTGACAAGACAAAAAAGTTTGAGCTTGGTGTAGCAAAATAATGAAGTAACAAGGTTTCTTTATGCAACTTCCTAGCCCTGACTTCCCTGTGTGTGGTAATAAGGATGCCTTTTACCCTCCTGGTGCAGGGAGGGCACCCTTCAAAGGGGGAATTTATTTCCTAATTTCAGACAGACAGAGGAAGGCCAGAGTGTTCCTCTTGCACCAGCTGTTTCTTAAGTAACTTTAATTCAAAATAATCAATATACCAAAGTGGCATATTTTGGGGTGGTCCACCCTGAACCCCATCACACTGGACTATGCCATGCTGATATATGGATCAGATTTTTTGTAAATTTTTTTTCAGAAAATCTTTAATGCAAAGTTCCTTCTATTTGTTTTATTTTTTCTTTAAGTTTTTATTTAAATTCCAGTTAGTTAACATGCAGTGTAACATTAGTTTCAGGTGTAGAATTTAGTGATTCCTCACTTACATACAACACCCAGTGCTCATCACAAGTGTCCTCCTTAATACCCATCACCTATTTCAACCATCCCCCTGCCCACCTCTCTCCAGCAACCCTCAGTTTGTTCTCTACAGTTAAGAGTCTGTTTCTTGGTTTGCCTCTCTTCCCCCTCCCCCATGTTTATCTGTTTTGTTTCTTATCATACTGAATTAGAGTAGAATTAAGAAAATTAAAGAGAATAATTGCCAAAAGTCTTCAAATACACTATGTCAGAGCCAGCCTCCATAGGTGGGGCATCCTGTTGTTTTCACTGTGGAGTTGTGTTTCTTAAAGAAAATGCATTGAACTTTTATGGAGCATTTGAATTGGCAAAAACATTCTAGTGCATCATACCACCATTTAGTGGGGACCTACTTTGTATGAGACCCTGCAATTGGTATGATATGTAGATGGTAGAGATAAAGAGATTCAAAATACTACTACTACTACTACTACTACTACTACTACTACTACTACTAGAAATAGCAGCCAGAATGCATTGGGCATTTCCTATTTCATATGCACTATGCTAAGTTATTTATTCATTAATACATGCTTAGTGAGACAAATCTTGTTCTAGGTTTCAGGTAGGATAGAGAAATGAATGGAACAGACAGGAGCTAAATACGGGTTAAGAATTATCAGTAGCCTCTGTTTATACAGATAAGAAAATTGAGCCTCAGAAGTATTTAAGAAACTTATCCAGTATAAGGAGGCAAGGAAGTAATGAAGCTGAGACTTAACTTCTCCATCTATTAACTTTATATGCCGTCATGCTGTGTACAGTGTGGGCTTACTACTGTTGTAGTCATGGAGGATTTTTCATACTGTTTGGGTAAGAGAAACTTAACATTAGTACTAGCCCAAACTTAACTCCTAAAATAAATTCTTATAAAATAAACTTCCAGGGGCTTATCAAAAAGGACTATTTTAGTTATTAAATCAAAGATTAAAGATCCGAAAAAAAAATGAACTCTACTGGGTGGTGAAATTTAGAACCACCATTCCTTCATGATGGAACTCTTTAATACAACTTACATTTATAGATTTTCATAGAAGGCCATCATTAATGGGGTAAGAACGGGTGAAGAATAGACATCTTAGTTTCAAGCCATAGTTGTGACATTAACTTGCTATTCTAATTTTTCAGCAAAATTTAATGAGTACCTATTAAACATCAGGCACTGAAATAAATGCTGGGGATACAATGGTGGAAAAGAAATATCCTTGACTTTATGTAGCATATAATCTAATCATGGCAATAGACATTACATATATAGTTGAAAAATGAGAATTGTGAAGAACAAGAACAGGGTGTTTTATTTTTTTTAAAGATTTTGTTTATTTTATTTGACAGAGAGAGATTGAGAGCACAAGCAGGGGGGAGCTGCAGGAAGGGGCAGAGGGAAAAGCAGGATCCCCGCTGAGCAGGGAGCCCCATATAGGGCTCGATCCCAGGACCCCGGGGATCATGACCTGAGCAGAAGGCAGATGCTTAATGACTGAGCCATCCAGGCACCCAAGCACCCCTAGAACAGGGTGGGTTTTGTTTTTTTATTTTATTTTATTTTATTTTATTTTATTTTATTTATTTGACAGAGAAACAACAAGAGAGGGAACACAAGCAGGGGGAGTGGGAGAAAGAGAAACAGGCTCCTCCCTGAGCAAGGAGCCCGATGAGGGGCTCGATCCCAGGACCCTGGGATCACGACCTGAGCTGAAGGCAGAGCTCAACGACTGAGCCACCCAGGCGCCCCTAGAACAGGGTGTTTTAAAGAAAGATTAACTTGAGGGATTCATTGAGAAACCAAATTTGGACTGAGGCTTCAGAGGACGGCCACTTGGAGGAAATGAATATTAAGCTGAATCCTAAGGGACTAGTGGGATTGACACAGGAGAAGAGTATCAGGAAGAGCCTTCTAGGAAGACACAAAGACCCTAAAGACTTGGGACTGGGAAATAGCTAAGTATGTATTAGAAACAGAGATAAGGCCAGCGTGGGTCAAGGTAAGTGGGGTTGAGAGTGGGATGAGAGGTAAGTAACACTGAAGAGCTAGATGGAATCAAATCATGAAGTCCTTGTTGAAAAATTTACATTCAGGGCACTGGAAGACAGGGACATAAAGCCAGTTTTGTGAGGCCTTTTAGTTCCTATCATCGGTAAAGTGAGATAGAGAGGAGGTTGGACAGATGTGAGATCCCTTCCAGCCACTACATTCCATAAGGCTACTTTATTCAACTAAATTCAACCCTCTGTGATCAACTATAATATGCCAAGTCCTGTGCTGAGGATACCAACATGGATACTACAAAGTGATAACCCATGGAGTCTATTTCCAAGTTGCCCAGAATCCATCAACAAAAAAGAAAAGAAGATGAGAACAGGTAGCTATAACACAATGTAAAAAATGGTATCCCAGAAGAATGCATATTGCATAAGAGTGTAGTAGAAGGAATACCTGTACTATTTAGATCAATTACTTATAAAATCTTACACAGAAGAATTATTTTAGGATTTCATATGATTGGCAAAGCTCGACTAAGAAGCTCTCCATTAAGTTTTCTTGTGGGAGTATCAGTTTGTCTTCGTGCTTAGCATTCCTATCCATTCATTTGGATTTGATCATTGCCATCAGAAGCCTCTTGTTAAAGTATAAACATAACACATGGCTGTGATAAATGTTAACTCAGAAAAATTGTTTTCAGTTTGTGAGTCAGTTCAAATAATTTGGAAGTAGCTTCTTGGAATGTTGTTTCAGAAAGGCAGCTGGAGCCTCATGCAAACTTAATAAAAAGAATGGTAAGATCAGTTCCCATGTTTAGATGGGTAGGGATGGAGAGGACCATGTATTTGCCATCTCTGCTTTAACTCACTGTTTAGTTCAACATGTGACACTGTTATCCCTGAATGCATGAAGTTGTAGGCTTCAGTCACAGTTATATTTGGCACAGCTTTTTGTTTCTTTTTTTGTTTTTATTTGTGTGTTTTTTGTTGTTTTATTTTTTACTTTTTACTTGCATAGTTAAATTCTGCCAGAGAAAAGGCTTTCCAAGAATGAAAGACAGGGTGGATTTGTGTGAATAGGGTGCCAGGGGAAAACCCAGATCTCCACTGGATGTCATGGCGGAAGCCTGGGCAGCCAGAATCCTGCCACACATGGGGTGTGTGAGATTGAGAAGGATGAGGGATGAGGAAATGGTTTGCAGGAAACTTCAAAACTCATGCTTTGCTTTCTGCATCACCATCTGCCAAAGTTGTACACATAGAATACCAGTATGTGTCGCCTAAAATGAAATTAAAGATTCCCTGATACTACCAGAAAGGTACGGTTCACATTATAGGCAGTTTTGTTCTGACTCCATTTCTGCATCCTGTGTAGAAAGCCCACAAAAGTCGCTGTTGAGGTAAACAAACCTGAGGAAATAGGGCCCACAGTGAAGGATGCCAGGAACCCCAAAGCAATGTTTCCAGAACTTGATTGCTTCAATAAGAGATGAGCTGTCCGAGGAATAACTGATGTGTTCTGACACCTTCCCCTGTTGCACATGTTAATTTTGTGTGTGATATTGTTTTGCACAAAATTACATTTGATTGATAACTTCCATGCCACATTTTAATTTAATTGGAAACAGCCCAATATACACTGAAAAGAGGAAAAAGAATGCAGAAAATGTACAAGAGGAAAATATCCTCTTTTTATAGTTTTCAGCCAAATTAGCATGCTTAAAAAGAACCCACTTCTTCCTGTTATAGGCCTATATCCTTACATAAATATTTTTTCTCAAGTCACAATTTACTACAGGCTTAAAGAAGAGCAACTTTTCATGTAGTTCATATTAAGATAAAATTATATTTTCTAACATAGTATTAAACACATTTATGGATTTTTGTAAGCAAAATATTATTCCAGGTGAAATAAATCTTCATAACTGGTAATATTAGTAAAGATAGAAAAAAGGATTGGAAAAATAAAGTTGCTTGTGTTTTTAGAGCAACTTGAAAGTCTGTTTCATTTTGAAAAATAACTATCTTCATTCATTCTTAATTACCCTTAATTTGCTTAAATATTTTCTGTGAAAAATAACAATACAGGAGCATAAACAGCCTCATGTTCATATTCATAAGGTCATATTATAAGAAATTATTTTCTGCTTTATTGCGGATGCAACAATTAATAATATTAAACGTATTCCAACAATTTTCCGGAAATAATGAGTCACAGAAGCTTCACTTTCTGTAAAATTATTATGCAAATAGTTAAAATATTGAAATGAACCTAAGAATTGATACTCTAACAGATCAGTCCTGTTACAATTTGTTGACAATGAGTAATCTATTTGAGACAAAGTGAAAGCCGCTGTAGAAGGAAACTTAATAGAAAAATTACGCCTACGGAGCATTTAAATGTAGGTGCTGAATAAATTATCTATACATTAAAAGGTTCATATATTTCAAAGAAATGATGAAAAGTTTGAAAAAAATCTGAGAAAATTTAACAAAAAGCAATAGAATTCTAAATGTGATCAAAACTACAGGAGAACTCTATTAAATGTATAACCTTGTTGCACACAAATTACTCTTTTCAGAGCCTGTTCTTTTATTGGATTGCTCTGCCATTTTATGGAATATATTTTAATGTTGTACAAAGAAAATGAATTTCACGGATTTGATTTAACAGTTTAGTTTCTCCATGTTACTATCTTGTGTGACGATGGAAGTTTGCTCTTTCATTTGGTTATCTACTCCATTATAGGTTTGACAAGCTTTCAGAGAAAGAGAGAGAGAGTGTGTGTGCATGTGTGTGTGTGTGTGTGTATCTGTTACAGCTTGGGGTAGAAACTATGTATTATTCAAGTAGAGGCTATCATTTTATCAGGGATGTTCAGCGCATGCTCCCTAAAACAGCATCTGATCGATGAACGTTAGATTCAGCAAATCATTTGACCTACAGTCTGACAAATGACTAGATTAGGAAGCTTTCCAAGGCTTGTGGAATACTGCAGACTAGACCGGAGAGCTCATTTGTAGAAACTATCTTCTACTTTTTAAATTATCTTCATTGATTGTGATTCTCTTGAAATTTGGTTTATTTTGAAGCAAACTTTATTGGGGGGTGTATACTATTTCTGGAAAGGAATCTTTTGAATAATAAAAACAATTACATTCACAGGAATAGCCATCATATCTATATTTTAGGAATCCAGTGTTTTATGATTATCGTGGTTATTGTTTTTTAAAGATTTTATTTATTTATTTGACAGAGAAAGACACAGCGAGAGAGGGAACACAAACGGAGAGTGGGAGAGGGAAAAGCAGACTCCCTGCCGAGCAGGGAGCCCGATGCGGGACTCGATCCCGGGACTCCAGGATCATGACCTGAGCCGAAGGCAGTCGCTTAACCAACTGAGCCACCCAGGCGCCCCGTGGTTATTTTTTTTTTTTTTAAGGTTTTATTTATTTATTTGAGAGAGAGAGAATGAGACAGAGAGCAGGAGAGGGAAGAGGGCAGAGGGAGAAGCAGACCCCCTGCTGAGCAGGGAGCCCGATGTGGGACTCGATCCCGGGACTCCAGGATCATGACCTGAGCCGAAGGCAGTTGCTTAACCAACTGAGCCACCCAGGCGCCCCTGATTATTGTGTTTATTATTATCATTATTATTACTTTAGAGGAAGGCATGATATTTTTATAAGGCCACTGAATTCAAAAGACAGTGCGTGATTTGCCTTGTTCCTATAATCTTGGGGCAAGTTTACACTAGCAAAACATAGTCTAGATAAAGTGGATTTGGGTAATAAACAACTCTCTTCCATAGCCCTCTTCTTATCTTGGGATTCCACTGGAAAGAAGACCAGTTAAAAATTAATTGGAAAAAATTGGGCAAAGGCAACTGACAGTTTTTCTTTGTGTTCATTTGTGACTCTACCTCACTTTTTGGAACTTACCTTTTATAATACTACCTCCCTTTGACCTCAGCCATGTCCATAATTATGTCTATATTCAGCTTTGCCATCCTTTAGGAAAAATTAGATGTGCCAAAAAAATAGACAAATAAAAGTACTGTATCAATTGCTGAATTTAGTGAACCAGAAGAGATCCTACAGACCATCAAGTCTAAAACCCTCATTTCACCCATGAGGAAACCAGGACGCGGAAATTATTGGTGAACTTACCCATCACCGAGCTAGCTAATAACAAAATCAAAATCAAATCTAGCACTTCACCATGTTGCATTGCATTTTGGAAACTCACCAGGAAGAGATAGCTCCGTGACAATAAGACTAGAGTGTTACTTAAAAGACATTCTTTGATTTACAATCTAGATCCAGTTAGAATTTAGAAAAAGATGTATTGGAATAGAAAAAGTATTTGTAAAGTTTTACACTTCTTTTCTGCTTAATCCTCACCATTCTCTCACAGAGACAGGTGAATGACAAGACTAAATTTCCTTCCTTGCATTGCAAATGATTTATAAGCTGTCTGACAAAGAGAGTATCAGTGATAATCTAAGAATTGTCCTATATATTAAAAAATCAATTAGTCAATTCAAAACATATTCTAAAAAAGAAATAACTTTTGTGAGTATAAAACTTTGGATAGCAATGACCTTCTGCATTAACCTCAGCTGCATTTGACCCTATCAGTGTTATCACTGCACTGACCAGGCATGTGAGAGACCAAAGGACCAAATTATTTTCATAATTACAGAGAAAATAGAAAGCAGGGCTGAAACCAAATCATTTATCTTCGAACCCAGAAGCTGATTGGGGGGTGGGGGGGAATATGAAAAAAAAAATTATTACCCCAGTTCATGAAACCTGGCTGTTAAGTAGATACTGAAGATAAAGCAGGGGTTTAAGAAAAGCCTGCCTGCAGAATCATGAGGAACTGTGTGTAAGGTATGTTAGGAGGAAGGAGTGTTGAGTACAGCCTTCGCTGAAAATGATAGTAAGAAAGTTTTGAATTATAAGGAAATATTTTAAAGTACAAAATATATTTGGCCATGCAAGAAAGTAGGAAAAACACAAATACAGGAAAATGAAAGACTTTGTTATGTTCATACATGACTAATTTTAAGGGCAATCATCTAATTATTTAAAGTTCATATTAATTATACTTGGCTTCTGAAAGAAGTAAGAATGGTTAAGTTTTGGTTGTTAACAGGTTAACACCTATGAGATTAGTGTGTCTTTTTGGGGGCTTACTTATGCCTGTGGTTATACTAAGTAACATTACTGTTGGTAAATCCAGACTGATTCAGGTTTTTATCTGGCAACCATGCATATCATACAATTTTAGTTTTATTATTTTTACTTATGCAACTGTAATGAAACCTGGGGAAAATATGGAAGTTATTTCAGGCATGAAACAGGCATTTTATGAAGATTTTTGAAGGGGGGAAAAAAAAGAAGAAGAATGCATTTCTAATCCGTGCGTTTCAAAGCTGCCACTATGGTATTCTGAATTGTCTTGTAATTAATTCTCTCTGTTTCATATGATTCTGAGACTAGTCATTTGGAGAAAATATGCAGAACTCGTTGTCTGGCCTTTCTGAATCTATTTTTCACAGTTGCAAAGTACTGGTCAAACAAATTAAATTACTGCAGCAGTATGTAACTAATTTTATGTAAATTAAGGTGTTAATGTTCTGAATCACATTCCTGAAAATGGTCTGTTTTCTCTTGCAGCTTTTCTTCATTAATGATGCTATGAATAGTCAAATCGAAAAATTAATTCCTACAAGACTAAGTGGATAAATTGTCACCCTTTGGCCCCTCAAAGAATTAGATCTAAATATAGTTTTATGGTCAGCTCAGTCTACACTTGTCAGTAGCCCAACCAAATAAATCAACATTTTAAACCTAATGCAACTAAGGGTGAGATTATGTGAAATAAATTCCATCTTGTTTACATAGAGGGAGATCTTTTAGAGTTAGTGGTCAAATTGTGTGATGCAGAATTAGTGTCAAGATTGGACCTTTATGGGCAGTCTTTCTGCTCCTCATAAAAGGTACCATCTTACTCCAGTCTCTCTTCTCTGTTTAAACTTCACAATCTCCACTTCAAAAATGATCCATATGAAGTCATGGAATATCAGTTAAATAAAATATTTATAATTGGAAATACCTAAGAGAAATTGAAGTCGGAAGAGTAAATTCATCATCTATTGAAATACTTGCCAAAGCATATAACGAAAATCAAGAGGTTTTCTAATTACTTGGCAAACTCACATAACCCATTGATTGAATTAAAACTGTTTAGTAGAGGCAAACAGCTAAATTATTTATGTGTTGGGATTTTTATCTAGGATAATAAATGTCCACTTCCTGAAGTGCAGTGCATGTAGGTAACAACGCAGCACAGAGAAGGGTAACTGCATCATAAGTATTGTTTCTATGATAAATGGCAGTTTGAGTTTCATTAAGAAATGGCTTTTTGAAGTTAAGTCACCATAATTGGGACCAAACTACTACCTTCCCAGATGCCAAAAGATGCTTCTTAATTAAAAAAAAAAATCAAATATATTTTTATGTCTCTTTGCAAAGTGTTTCCTAACAACCCTTTTGTCATTCTTTTTAGATCTTCCAACAGATAAATGATCTATAGATAACCCATGCCTACCAATCATGCATTCAGATAGAATGAAAAATAGTCCTTATTTTCCATTCTGGTTTTGATCCTTAAGTCCATTCCTAAACTTACAAATTTAATAAATGGAATAGCAAGCGGCATACTACCAATTTTAAACAAGTCTCTCAAAAACAAAACACTGGCCTTCTTTAATAACCAGTTAATACGATGAGTCCCAAACTGTGATCCTACTCAGACATCAATATCTAAAGTGCTTACTGCCATTAACAAACATTCCATGTTATGGGAGTGGCCAGATCAAAGGTAGCTGAAGAATTACAGTGAATTGAGAGATAACTGAAGGGAGAAAACAGGGATGTCTGCAAACCAGGCTGTTAATTTTACATTTAGTACAGTCTGAAGAGCCAGACCCAGTCTCTCTCCTCAGCCGAGGATAAACCCAACTTGAGAAAAGAGGCAAATGGAAGCACTAGCCCAATTTTTGGGGTATCTGTGGAGTAATGCCCTTGAGAGGAGAAAGGATGAGAGTTGTTTGAATTAAAAAGGGAACAATGTAGAATCAAGGTTGTATTATTTTTCAGCTAAGTAACTCATGCCTATTTAATAACCTGTGAGCATCAGCCTATGTTATTCCAAACACTCACTTAAAAATTTAAAAATAATTAAGGTCCTTCAAATGAAATAAAGCACAATGAACTGTCTAACTTCCTATTGCTTTATTATCAAATTCCTGGAATTTTTTCAAAGCCAGCTGCATGGGGTTGGAGGGACATCAGAGGAACTCACCCATTGGAGCTACAGGGAAAGGCAATCAGTTCCGAGCTCACAAACCAGGCCTGGCTTCTAACTGTATATCTCTAAGCACTTTTCATACATTAAGTATAATACCCTTTGAGAAAGGTTGGTTGAAGACTTTTTAAATATATATATATTTAGGGGCGCCTGGGTGGCTCAGATGGTTAAGCGTCTGCCTTCAGCTCAGGTCATGATCCCAGGGTCCTGGGATCGAGTCCCGCATCGGGCTCTCTGCTCCTTGGGAGCCTGCTTCTCCCTCTGCCTCTCTCTCTCTCTCTGTCTCTCATGAATAAATAAAAAAAAAAAAAAAAAGATTCTGTAATTCCATTTAAAAAAAATATATATATATATATATTTAATTCTTTTAAATCAATAATGCTTTTCCAGCACTCAGTATTAATATACCTTATGTTCCATAACACCTTTTTTAAAATAATATTTTCAAAATACATTAATTCATCTTTTGACCCATGGGAAGTAGTTATGATTATATATCTTTATACACCTCACATTGCCTGGCATAATGCCTTGCTTAGAAGCATCTTTTTCTAGTGAAAGACACAGGACACAAAATCAAAAGGGACCACACCAAATCCTGGCACCAAGCCATACTGGTATAACTTTGGGAAAATCATTTAACCTCCATGAGCCTACTTACTCATCTTACAGCTCTGAGAAATTAAATGAAACATAAATATGAAAGTATTTTTTAATTACTACTGAGTTAGTAAAATTAATTCATTTATCTATTCAAAAAGTATTAGAGTACTAATGTGTGCCAGCATGTGCTAGGTGCTGGGGCTACATCATAAACCAAGTGTTGGTTCCTCCTTCTAGGGAAATCAAGGTCTAGCTGAGCAAATACACATTGTACAAGTAATAATAGGCATGATGATCGTTATGGAAAGAAAGGCCAGAGTACATATGCCCATCTATGTGGCCAGAGAAGAAGCTCAGCAAAGGTGAAAATCAGCTTATGGTAACTACTCAACTTCAGGTGAATAAAAAATGATAAGGCTAGGTCAAGAGAAAAACATTTTTTTTTAATACAAGCAGAAATGTATTGAAAGAACTGACAACCCAGAAATTTAAATTCTTTGCCTAATATTTTTGTCCAATAGGTTGTAGCTCATGAAAATTTGATAAACTGGTGGGTGGAGATAAAGAAGGAGATACCTGTTTGTAAGTAGCTCATGGGTGCTGTCTACTTTCCAAGTAGATAGTTAACCATGTTATATTGGAGCATTGTTGTAATATTCAGGGTCATTGCCCTTGAACTGACTTTGTAATAAGTAAGACTCTCTTCTAACGATGTCTATTTAGTACTTCATTTAAATTAAGTACTCTGTTTCTTTTTTTATGGTATATGGTATAGCTTTATTTTTTTTTTAATTTAAATTCATTTAGCCAACACATAAGCACTCTAACTGGTGATCCAGTTCATCCTGAAAACTTTATTGTAATGTACTTTGTTGTAGCAAAGTCAAACTATATTAACTGAACAAAAAAATCATAGCAACTTAATACAAGTGCTGAGATGGAAGAGAAAAGAGGAAATCAAGGATCATTGAGTGCCTCCTATGCTCCAAGCATGGTGTGGGTATGTTTTCACATATAATAGTTGCCATAATCCTGTTTAAATGTGAGTTTCTCAGCCAGGTAATCAAAGTTAACATCAGCAGTGATTAAGTCTTTTTGGTAGTATGCACCCTTGAAATGACGTGATGAGATTGGCACTTTACCACTGTCATCTTCTTTCTAAAAACAAAACAAAACAAAACACCCCCACAGTTCTAAGAAGACCATCAGATAAATTTCAATAGAGGGGGATCCTACAAAATATCTGACCAGTATACCTCAATACTGTCAAGGTCATAACAAACAAGGAAAGTCTGAGAAACTGTCATGGTCAAAAGGAACCTAGGGGAAAATGAGGACTAGACGTGATATGGTATCCTGGATGGGATCCTGGGACAGAAAAAGGACATTGGATTCAAACTAAGGAAATCTGAATAAAGTGTGGACTCTAGTTAATAATAACATACCAGTATTGGCTTATTAATTGTGACAAATGTACCGTACTAACGTAAGATGTTAATAATAGAGGAAATTAGGTTTAGGTTATAAGGGAACTCTGTACTGTCTTTGTAATTTCTCTATAAATATAAAACTGTTCTAAAAAATAAATTTTATTCTAAAAAATGTTTGTAGGTTTTATTAATCTCATTTTACAAGTGAGGAAAATTTAAGTAATTTCTCTAACATTACATGGCTAGTATGCCGTTAATTTGAACCTGCATCTGCCTAAATGCAAATCCCACACTCTGACCAAGGTACCATGCCACCTTTCCAAGGAATCCAGTTTTGGACCAAGGAAGTGTCATTTATAACACCTTATACCATGTTTTATTATTTTCAAATTTTTAGCACTAGGAAGTATATAAACAACATTAGAAAAAGAATTCCTGTAGCTGGGTAGCCAAATGTCATGCATCTCTATTCAAGAGCTTACTGGCCATTTCCTTAAAAGAAAGCCTATATCTGTGATAATAACTATGTGTTTTCAGCAGGCATCTAAACATAAGTGCACACACCCACATATCCCTACAGAGAATACACACACACACACATTTGCACAAGAGAATAGCTAGCTAACTGTATGATTTTTAAGTTATTGTTAATTCTTGGAAAGTATTTTTCCCCCAATTAACATAGCAAACCAGAGGGAGTCACTCATTTGCCAGGTTCTGCTTACTTTATATTGTTGGTATAGTCAAATAGTAGATAAGCTCCTTATTCTCTCATTGTTTAAGATATGTTCAAAATTAATACAAATTCACTCTACCTGTACACCACCCACTCATTCATCTGTTTCCAAACGAACCTAGATACCATGCAATGTTCTCAAATTTAAACATCATCAGAGGTGATTCAGGTGATATTACATATCCAGGATTGTGCTATGGGAGGATCTAACAGACTAGAAGAGGCATCTCAGCAAAGGAGACAGGATGAACAGTCCAGAAATACAAGTGGAGAATCTGTGAAGGAATCAGCAACTACCTGGTAGATTATTTAAATGTTCAGATGTCTTAGAACTCTTAGAAAGCAAAGGGCATTGCAGAGTTTTATAACCTGAGTATTTTTGCTTCTTTAGGGCAGATAATACATCTTATATTTTAAACTGATATGTATTTGTTTAATAATTCTAAATCTCAGAGCATGTTTACCTTCTTCATGAAGATGTCTGCTAACTTGGAAAAAACAGTTGTAACAAAATATATTGGTACTATCTATGAAATTGAGTTTAGTCCACATGTGGTTAAGAGTTCATGCCCGTGCTTGAATAAGTCTAGGGAATTGGTAATCTTATCAACATTTTATTTTTTAATTGTGATGATGAATAATGAATTGTCAACCCTGGAAACTTTATAGTAGCTAAAGGGCCATCAATATTGCTGGATGCAAAGTTAAACCAACTTTTACAGATGAGAGATGCCTTTAGAATGGCTGTGATGAAATGTATTCCACCAGATGAATTTCTGTGATACGATTGCAAAATGAACCTCTCTCTCTCTCTCTTTTTAAACAGGCAAGGGAAGGGGCAGACAGTCTGAGATTTACACCTGATTTGTGTTATAGTAATCTTTGAAATTAAGAAGTGTATCCTTGCATTTCATTAAATTCTGGCTAATGAGATAACTGTCTTCCCAAGGAGGGAATGATAAAGTACTCAGGCCATAAAGCATAAATTAATACTGCAAGGTTAAACACTGGAACTAACTCATGTTTCAACAAAAGCCCCTACCAGCAGTTAAATTAACTGACATAAATACCATAAAATCTGTCTTTATTTTAGTTTCAGATGATGCTTCTTTTTACACCCCTGCTTTCAGTTTGTATAACTCATTTTTGCACATTATTGCATGCACCATTTGCCATTTAAAGAATCAGCTACAACGGGGAAAAGATTTAAGGAATCAAATACTCCAAGAGGAAAAAGAAACTTGTGGGTCTGGGGGATATCATATAGAAGATTGTCAGTGCCGTTAAAAAATACTACAATAGACAACAGTAGTTCAAAGAAACAGTTAATTATGAGATGACCAGCCCAAAGAAATCTACTTTTTAAGCTTTTGATAGACATTTTGAAAAAAAAAAAATGCTGAAGAAAACCTGTGGTGATAATAGGTTTGATATATATTCTGGCAAAAATTATATCACATTAATGAGGTGGCTTAAAGGGCTCATGCATTTTGTAGGAGGCATTTCAATGTATTAGTATAATTAGCAGTGATGAGAAAACTGTTTGGAACTGAATTACCTCTCAGGAGTTCATTTGAGCTATATGAAATTACACCATGCAAGAAGGAAAATTATGGAGCCATCCAGAGAGAGTTCATGCCTGATTTGATCATAGCCACTAATTGGATGATCATTTTCGTAAAGCTTTTCAAATGGTTGACAGTTTCTGCCTCTCATTTTTTTTAATGGACGAGCTCTTTATTTCTTGTACTAAGCAACCAAACATAGGTTTGTTAGAGATTTGGGTGTTTCTACAGGGACCTTACAGGTGTAATTGTCACAATCTGAGCAACCTTTGTCCCTTAATTAGCTGCTTTTGGGGAACCCCTAATGAGAGTTGCTGTTCTTATTAACAATCTTAGAGAATACCTGATGAGTGAAACTCTCCAAGCCTGATATATGTCAGCAGCCACCATATGACAGTAATTTAATGAAGTTAAAATCTGACCCAACTGGGATGGATAGAGAAGCATTTGGGTTGTACTGATTTTGATTCTTTGTGTGTGTGTGTGTGTGTGTGTGTGTGTTTAATATGAAGTGGGTGCTCTGGTAAAGGACAACAGAAAAGTGAAAGGTAGGGGTTAAAAAAAGGAAGCTTTATTTATGGATCTGCTTTATGAACTCTATTTACAAGAGAGCCAATAGCCAATATCAGAGGATAATTAAAATCATAGAATTAGCTTTCTTTGTATAAAATACTTTATATGAACTGCCTAATACAGGAAAGTCTTAGCAGTTGAGGGATAACTAAATATCATACTTGTTTTCTGTTTAACTTTTTATTATCTTCTCATACTTCCTACTTGAAACATCATTTTCATTTTAGCCACACAAGATTTCCAAACAAGATTCAGTCATGTGGTGTTAAGTTTTTTTAAGTGTGCTTTTTCCAAATAACCTGTATGACCTAGCAAATCAGAAAATAAAGTCATTATGAAAAAATGCCACTTGATTTGTTGCTGAAAAGAAAGATACATTACATTAATGATTTTTCAATTTGATTGGTAAGTTCTAGTATTAGCAGGAAGAATCAGCTGGGATACAAAACAGCATTAGTTTTTTTGTGTACATATATGTGTGTGCCTGTGTGTGCATATGCATGCACATGTTCAAATTCCAAAGTGTTGTTCTTTCTCATGGCCAAATATTGCAGCTACTATCTTCTTTATTTGGAAAGATCACCCTATCTGTAGCTAATAGATGCCACAGGACACTTGCTCATAAACACTACTTTTGGCAATATTTGCTATAGATATTTCCTCCACAAGTCAGAAGGTAAAATATTAATAACCTCCAAGTTTTAATGAGTCTTCTGACCACCCCCCACCCTGGTCTTTCTGTGCCTCTGGTTTGCGTAGGTGTACAAAGAAGTTGCCAAATTTGGCCACTCAGAAAGTTGAAACCAAACACCGTTTTAGTAGGAGCAGAATCTTTTATATGCTTACCACACTGAGGGAGCATAATTTTAAGGCATCCGAAATTGAAATTTCAAGAAATCAGAACATAGAGATACCTCGGATAAGTTAGTTAAATTATTTCAGAAAACAAACATGTTCCTTATTAATAAGTAAATCCCATTTTAACTTCTTTTTTTCAGTGCTAGAAGGGGTCATAGAGATTGGTGAACAAATTGTTGGATTTACATTCAAGACATATCTGTAATCTACAACCCTTTCCCCCACTGACTTGTATTTGTTCAAGATACCAAAATATAAAATAACCAACAAATTTCTGAATGAAAAATTTAAAGGACATTTTAAAAAATTATTATTCTAATGGCTCTCCCTGAAGTCGTTTTTGTTGTTGTTTTGGTTGGCTTTCTTGGAAATTCTCCTTTCCTTAGCTTCTTACTGTACCAATTCCCCATGGAAATCTAATCTGTACTTTTGCTTATTTTCATATCAATAGATGGCTTTTTTTAAACTGGAATTTTGTTACCCCTGAGTTACTATGTTAGTTCCTCTCTTTCTTCCTTCTCTTTCTTCTTTTGCAAGAAAATTGATGTCAATTTTCTGAGTCCTTGCCCTCATATTTGATTGATAGTTCAGCTGAATATGGAATTCTAGGTATAAAATCATTTTCCTTCAGAACTTGGAATGCAATGCTGAATTATCTTCTGCAATTCAGTGCTGCTCATGAGAAGTCTGGTGCTAGTTTAATTCTTACTCCTTTATGAGTTACTGCTTTTTCCCCAAGAGTATAAAGACACTATGTTTTCTTAGGCTCATGTATTTGAGCATGTTCTTTCTATATACCAGCACACACAAAAGAAGAACCTGGCTGGGTAAAATCCTTGGGAAATAACATTTCCCACTCAAATCTGTAGCTTTACTTTGCAGAGTAGAAATCTGATACTAGTCAGACTTGTATACTTTGGTAAGAAATTTATTTATTCTGCCTATAGACTTGCAGGGATTTTTTTTATCTTTGTGTTCAATAAATATATGTATTATTTTTATTATCATTATTATATTTTAATAAATATATTATAAATAAATACATTTATCATTTAAATATATTTAAATGTGGATATTATTACATTGATTATTTTTGAGACATATGAGTTGTTTATATATGACTATAAAAGTAATATATTTAAATATTTAACCACAGGAAATTTTCTTCTATCATATCTGATTGTTGTTGTTACTCTAATCATTTTGCTTCCTCTTCCAGAACACCTGAGCACTGAATTCCCCTTTGCCTATCTCTCACGTGCATTATTTTCTTCCTTACTATTTTTATCTCTTTGTTCTATTCTTCTACAATTTGGGAAAGAATCTCAGGGTTTTCTGTTTTCTTTTTTCTTTTTTTTCCACATTGCTGAATTGGGCCTCTACAGCAATATTGTCATTTGCTCTTTATTAACTCCAGAACAGACTTGAATTTTTCTATTGCATGTTTTATTCTACTTAGGTCTTTTCACTTTTCTCACTCCTTATTTTACCTTGTTGCTTTGTATATCAGATTCTTCTATCCTTACGATGTTCTGTTTCTGTTTTGTAGGGACCAAATATTCTTTAATTATATTGAGCATGTCAGAAATGCCTAAATATTTTCCTTGGTTTCCTAAAAACTAGTATTTTCAGTACTCAATGATTTCTCCTCTTCACTGTTCTTTTCACAGTCCCTAAACTGGATTTTTTCCTCAAATCACTTGGAAATGACCTCAGCTTCCCACCGCCTAACATAAAAATGTATGTGTATCGCAGCCATTCTTTCTACATCACTACTATTAATTTTATGAAATATCCATTCCATTCTATAAGGTTCAACTCTGCACCTGTACTCCAGATCTCATTTCCTGTCAGCACCTCAGAGACTTGCATAACTGATTATGCTCCCTCCCTCTACTACATCCCCAGCAAATCTACCTGGAGCCAACATCTCTCACAGGCTGATGCTTCTCTTCTGTCATCCTCACAGACTTTTTTGCAAGCATTGTCTGTCTTCCTAGTCTGCATTTCCTCTGCTACCACTAGGTCCTTAGTCTGTCTCAGGCAGGCTGCTGCCCCATATTTCCACCAAAATCACACTCATCCAAGAGAGTAACAATCTCTGTGCTTCTAGTTCCAACGGCTGTTTTTCACTCCATATCTCACTTGACTTCTCAGCAGAATTTGAAATATGGTTGGCTACTCTCTTTTTTTTGAAACACTTTTTACCTATGCCAGAGAATTATGTGCCTATCTTCTTCATCTTTTTATCTATTTAGGTCTTTGCTATTTATATTATTGATTTCTATAAGCTTTATGTATTAAAGGTATTAGCATTTTCTCTGTGACAGAAGGCATTTTAGGAAAGAGATATAGCAGGTCACTTAAGTCAATATAATATGGGCACTTATATAACAAACTCAGAAGGAAGATACGGAAGGACGATTTTCAAGAAAATAACATTTTTTCCATTTCAAAAGTATATAGTTCTCCGAACTTCATGGCCCCATAAATTAAATCAAGTGAATTATATCACAGACATTAATTTTTAGTATTTCCTCTTGGGAAGATACACCACTATTTGGCCATTTATCATTTTATCATACTAATTATACTAGAAAATGTCCTTAAACATGTGCCTTTTTTTAGAGAAAGAAGATGAAGAAAATATTTGGCAAATGTAACCAATTGATGGGAAATACTAATAAGTTTCCATATTGCTGCCATAAATACTGTCATTCAGTTGTATGGACAGAAGACAACACTGGAATCAAATCGAGGTTTTTAGGAAGGTGAATAAAGGAGCTTAATATTGGGTAGGCAGCCAGCCGTCTCTGCTATAAGAGCTATACATGAAGCTGCCTACTCATTAGCACTGGTTTCCCATAAGGTTATGAAGTGGAGAACGTTTGCATTCAGGCCTTCAGACTCCCTGCTTACTCTGCTAAACTAACAACTTTTTCTGTGGCTCACTACTCTAGATAAGCTTTTATTTTCATTTAATAGGGATCAAAGCCTTCATATTTTCTTCCTACATTCTCTGAGATAAGCATAAACAACCTTAGAGACCACAGGATTATAGAATAATTTTATTGATTCTTTTTTCCTTTCATAGTCCTCTTAGCTAACACAAATACTTACAAACTCATACATAAAAATTAGTAACATAATAATAACTCATGTAAAAGGAACTATTTGTAAAGCATCATTATACATATCATCTTCTCTTTCATGTTCATCTTGTGAAATAAGTGTTAGAATCTCCATTTTAAAGATAAGACATTCAGAGATAGGGACATGCCAAGGGTGATATACCCTGTAAGGGGCAAATCCAAGACTTGAACAGAATCTGCTGATTCCAAAGGCTGTGGTCTTTGCATTAAAACATACAGACTCAACTAGCAGGAACTTAAAAAGGTAAAAGTGATATGAGAGAAATTAATGGTTGCCTATTCTGTATCTGTTCTCTTTTTTGGTAACAGATCCCTCATTATTTTCAGAACAGCGATGCACACAACCCAAAGACTACACGTCCCCTTGTCCCTTGCCAGTGAGAAGCAAGTGAACGTAATATATAGAAACACCAGGAAGGCCCCTGGGTGGAAGGTATACTTCTTCAGGCCCCTTATTCCTTTTGCTGGCTGCCTGAAATTCTCCAGTAGCCAGCCATCTTGATCCATAAGGTAGACTTCAGTATACAAACATGTGCTAACAGTGACAGATAAAAATGTCATCATCATAGCACCTCTGGCCTACCTATCTCTTGATTTATTTTATGTGGAGAATAAGTCTTTTGGTTTCAGCCTTAATTATTTGGAGGTTTCTATTATATGTAACTGAAAAAAGCACAAATTTTGGTATATAGTACTTCATTAAATCAGAAAAAAACATTCATGGGTTATAAATGAACGGCATCTAAAATCATCTTCTGCGAAATATTACCTAAGGCTACATGTGTTTTAGAAGCAGAAAGCAGCCTTTTTTGAGCCACGAATTAATAGAATTATGGAAGTGAAAGTTTATTAAGAAAAGAATTGGATGCTTTGTGGTACTTATCCAGCATAGGGAGAGTTTATGTACAGCAGTTATGCTGCTGGCAGAAGCCGGTGGGTGGATTGACAGAAGAGTTATTTCAGAGCCAGGCTGCCGTGAGTGTAGAAATAGCCTCAATCAGTTCATGCTCTTGAGGACAAATGATGATTCCTTATTATGCTTGAACTATGATGAAATCAGTGAAGGCATCATAGTAAGAAGCAAAACCATGGGGATGCTATTAAGAGTTTAGCAATTCTAGTTTGTGTGGGAATATGGATTCCACTTACCAAAAATAATAGCATATAGGGGAAGAAGAAAGAAGTTACTGTCATTGTTTTGAATTGCTCCCAAGCTATTCCATTCTGTCATGAATTTCAAGTCAAATTTCATGTTTTCAGTATTCGTTTTATTAGTGTGATGTATGTATGTGGAGTGCCACAATATTACTATGATGAAATAATATGATATTATGAGTTGTCTTCCACAGATATAAAGTAATGCTTGTAAAACACGGAGTGGAAATGCACATCAAAGTGAGAGGTAGAGAGAGAGCAAGAGAGAGAGAGAGAGATTGCTTCCCTCCTGTTACTTTTCTGGGTAATAGTGCAGTTTGTACCAGTGCTTCTTTGTTCATAGGCCATCAATATTGTGTTCAATTTTGATATGTAGTATACCCACTCAGAAATCAGTCCTTTCAATGCAGCACTATACTAGTATTACTACTTACCCACTGGACACCTGAATCTTTGTTTGGTCAGGTAAAATCCATACAATCCAGATACTTATCTAGAAAAAGACCCAGAAGTGTTCTTCAGTTGATGGTTTTATGAGGAAAACCAAAAAATTATCTGAAAATGACTGACTCTGAATCTACACTCTGGAATAAGAACTACATGCTTATTTCTAGACAATTAACTTCCTTATACTTACATATAACAAATTACAAATGGCATAAAAGGGAGTTCTCTTAGGAATTTCTACTTCGTCTTCATTGAGGACCTGGAAAACCCATTTTGCCATTGGAAATTTTTCTGTACTGGTTCAGTGGGATTCTTTTTCGAGGTTCAACCGACGATAGGTTTGGTTGTCCCTGCATTACATGCATGTGATGCCATGAATGAAATCTAAGGTCTTGAAATATGGGTAGGAATTAGATAGACTGAAGAAAAAGAAAAGGTATTCCAAGCACTGTGAATATCTTAAACAAATTCACATAGTTAAAAACGAGAGTGGCATGATTATTGCATAGGGAGCTAGCTGCCCAGACTGGAATACGTGCTCGTATTACGTGACTGTGGTAACAAAGTTTGGACAGGTAGGGCAAGACTCTTAGACCGACATTGTAGGTAAGTTTGTGTTCCAAGAACCAGAGCTTTTCTAGGTGTTAGAGAAAAGGGCCTCATGACCCAAAAAAAAAAAAAAAAAGGTATTTTTCAAATGCTATCTCACTTGTGCAGAGGTTGGAATGAAATGAAAAACACTGTTTAAAGGGAAGTTTCAGCCAAGAGGATTTAGCTTTAATTCAAATATAATTAAGAAGAACTCAAACTCTGTGAGCAAAATGGGAAAGCCACAAATGTACAAAGGAAGAATTGTTTCCACTTAGTCACTTCACCAAATGAGAAAAGGGTATGAAATGACAGTCATAGAAACTAAAAGTGGCCCTTTAGTAAGTTTATTTGATTTGTTTATTATTTTTATTCTAAGAAAGGGAGAGATAAGTTATAGTGTACTGTAGAATCTGTATGTATTTCAAACCTGTGGCATATGCGAATTGTACAGGTTTTGTTTTGCTTTGTCACATTGGCTAGAAAGAGAAGCATCTGTTTAGATAGACACTAATTTTTCCATCTGAAGATTTATATATATTGTGGGACTATAGGGATTTTTTTTAATATTGTGGATAACTACAGAAGGTCATGGTGGGTCTATATGGAATCATGAAGTCAAGCTGAGACCAAAGTCTTTATCTTCTACACCATTCCTGCTATACACAGAAATATTTTCATTTGAATGACATAATTAATGCAGAGTAGAAACTAGGTAGTAATTAGAGTTTATAACATTATCAGTGATCTCAGAGCACTGATCGCTAAATGAGAAAACAATCTTTTATTCTCTATTTCTCCTAGAAGGATAAACCAGGTGGGTGAGACATTTTGCTGACCTCTGCTTCACCAAGTCATCCCCCAAGCCCTTCACTCCTAGTGGCTAAAAAATAGCAATAGAACTTCACAGTGATTAATTTGATCTCTCTTCCCACCACTTGCAAAAATATACTTTATCTATCACACGTTGATGCTCTTTGATGTTATACAAGAAAGAATTTGTGCTTGGTAAATGGTATTACACATTCATTTCTAAACATAGTGTCTGGGAAAAGCTGTCGAGTTTATCAAAAATAGGAAAAACTTTTACATTTGGGACTGAGTCATATAGAAGGAAATTGCTTAGTGTTGGAAGTGATTGGAGATAAGGATTACTATCCCTTATCCTTAGTTCATTTTTCTCCTAGCACTTATCCTTCTCTAATATGTTATGTATTTTAATTGTTGACTGACTGTTGGTCTCCTACCACTAGAATGAAAGCTCCATGAGGACAGGGAATTGGGAGGCATCGTGGATATTTGTCTCAAAGAATCTAGTCACATCCTGGATGTGGAGTCCTACAGGCCTAATTCGTGTGCAGTTGCTAAGTTGTAACCCTCTAGTGAGCAGTGTGTGGCTTTAATAACCATGATTTTGAGGGGAACACTATTATGTGTCTGCATATTTAAGTTGATAATTTAATTTTTCTATTTTATAATCTAAATGAAATAACTCAGGAAAAAATGAAGATCTGGGCTTTTCTACTTTACAATTGTGAGTTGATAATGTCTTTATAATTTGGTTTTAAAATTATTCTTTCATGAGATTCCATGTAAATGCTCTTACATGACTGACTTTGTATAGTCTAAGAGCACTTACAAAATCAATTTTTAAAACTATAATAAGCAGCAATCCAATAAAAGTGTGTTTAATCTGATTTAAAACATAGGTGGATTCCCTAGTTTTCCTCTTGATTTCACAAATATTTGCAAGTTACTTCTCCAGACTAAGATATCCCAGGGAATTCAATATTACCCAGGGTCCATATCCACCATTGATTTACATGGAGTAAGATGGCAGGTGAGTATCATAGAATATAATAGAATAAAGTGGTAAACAGGATAGAAATTATAGCACTTGAGAGCAAATAGAGTAACATTTTATTTCTAAGAGCTAATAAATATGTACAAGAATAGAAGCATGCCAATGACAAAAATCTGGTTCTTTGTCTAAGTGTTATTGAATCAGGTGGGTAAATAATGATAATTATTTAAGAGTTTCTTCCAGATTCTCCTTTCCCACAGGACCAATTTAGATAGATCTGCATGGTGTTGTGTCTTGTTTTGTTTTGTTTTACTTCCAAAACATTCCTCCTCTTTGAATTTTCTCTACTCTTATTTTTATTGCCCCGAAGGACAATTAGTCATGCCCCTGAGAAGCCCAGTTCAGAGTGTAATGTGTCATTATACTGATAGTTTTTTTTTCTTTTCTGTTAATATTAATGAGAAAAATCTATCCTAGTTTTCTCTCAGATCATTGCACTTTTATATCTTTGACTAAAAGATCATCATCTTTTTCTTTCTTCTAAGAAAAAAAATGAAAATACATTTAAAGTCATTTTACAACTTCAACCTAGTTAAAAAGATATGTTAGTTCTACTCAGGATTATTTATCCTGGTGGAGACTTACAGAGGAAAAAATGAACAAGAAATCATAAACATTATTATATTTGTTTGAGAGATGTGATTTAGAACTTGTATTTAAATATGGGTGTGTCTGATTTTCTGAATATTCAGAACCATCCAAATAAAGAAGTCAATCTACATTGTACATAATTTAACAGAGACAGGAAAGAGGTTAGCTTTGCATTTGCTTCTCAACACCTTTCTGCATGCTATGGATAGCATTACCTTTCTGACTGACACTAAGCAACAATTTAAGATAAATTGCCCTCTTTTAAGTGTACTGAATTACTTGGTCCTAGTTGGAGTAACAATAGAGAACAAAATAGTTACAAATCTGTTTCAAGGTGGGCGTTCAGTTGGAGTACTGGACATTCTGTCAGTTTGAAAGAGGAAGGTGGATGGTACATTTTAGTTTTAACTTTCACTTTTTTGTATGTAATTTTGAATTGCTTTAAGCAAGTTAATTAGCAGTTTGTTTTTCTTATTGGACAGGTGTTTATTCTGCTTTTTTAAAATTCAGACATTTGTGTTTTATTATTGATCAGTGAAAGCTTGTTAATCATAATAAAACTTCATTAACTCAAGATCTGTTATAAGTTATAGATACAAATCAGTACCTTTTCCTGTCAGTGAGATTATTCCATACATTTGTGATGCAGATTCTTTTTTTTTTTTTTAAGATTTTATTTATTTATTTGAGACAGAGAGAGAGACAGCTTGAGCAGGGGGGCAGGGCAGAGGGAGAGGAAGAAGCAGGCTCCCCACTGAGCAGGGTGCCTGACCAAGCAGGGCTTTGTCCCAGGACCCCAGGATCATGACCTGAGCCTAGGTAGACGCTTACCTGACTGAGCCACCCAGGCACCCCAAAGTTAGATTCTTTTATTACATTCTACATTTTGTTCTGGGATCTTCTGATGTCTTAAACAATTTCTTTTTAATTTGCATACTTTGAACTATAAAGTTCACTCTGTACCATAAAGTTCTATGAGCTTCAACAAATGCCTAGTTATGTATCCACCATTACAATATCATACAAAATAATTTCACCACCCTAAAAAGAAATCTGTACTTTACCTATTCAATATTCCCCCTTCCCTAAACCTTGTGCAACCACTGATTAGATTACTCTCTCTACAGTTTTGTCTCGAGAATGTCATATAAATAGAATCCAACAGTATTTAGATTTTCAGATTGGCTTCTTTCACCTAGCATTTAAGATTCATAAGTGTTTTTGTGGGGCTTGATAGTGCATACCTTTTTATCACCGGATAGTATCCCATTGTATGGATGTACCACACTTTGCTTACCCAACCTATCTATTAAAACGCCATCTCAGTTGCTTCTGGTTTGGAGCATTTATGAATAAAGCTGCTATAAACTTTCATGTGCAGGTTTTCGTGTGAATATAAGTTTGCACATCAACTGAGTAAATACCTAGGAGCGTGACTATTGAGTCATATAGTAAGACTGTGTTTAGCTTCATTATAAACAGCTGAACTGCCTTCCAAAGGGACTGTGCCATTTTGCATGTTCACTAGCGATGAGTAAGTTCCTCTTGCTCCACCTGTTTACCAGCAATGGGTGTTGTCACATTGCTTTTGTTTTGTTGTGTTTCATTCTGTTGGATTTTAACCATTCTAATAGATGTGTAGTGGTATCACATTGCTTTAATTAGCATTTCTTTAATGATCAGTGATGTTGAGCATCTCTTCATATGCCTATTTGCCATTTGTATGTTTTCTTTTTTCAGCTTTATTAAGGTATAATTGACAAATAAAGTTGTAAGATATGTAAAGTATACAACATTATGAAAGGATTCTCCCCCATCAAGTTAATTAATATACAGCCATCACCTCACCTATTTACCTCTTTTTGTGAGAACATTTAAGTATAGCAGATCAGCTATACAAAACAGTGTTATCAATTATAGTCACCATGTTATACATCAGATCTTCAGATCTCATTCATTGTATAATTGAAAGTCTGTACCCTTGAACCACCAGTCCCTATTCCTATTTACCCCACTCCCTAGCCCCTGGCACCATATATAAATGATACCATGTAATATTTGTCTTTGACTTATTTCACTTAGCACAATGCCCTCCAGGTTCATGTATTTTGACACAAATGATAGGATTCCTTTCTTGTTTAAGTTGAAGGATATTCCACTGTATACACATACCACATTCTCTATATATCCATTCAGCCATCCATGGACCCTTAGGTTGTTTCCATACTTTGTCTATTGTCAATAATGCTGCAATGAACATGGGGGTGCAGATATCTCTTCAAGATAATGGTTTGTTTCCTTTGGATATATACCTAAAAGTGGGATTGCTGGATCATATGGTAGTTCTATTTGGAATTTTTTTGAGGAAACTCTATATTGTTTTCTATAGTTGTTATATCAGTTTACGTTCTGATCAATGGTGTACAAGGGTTGGGGCACCTGGGTGGCTCAGTTGGTTAAGTGTCTGACTCTTGGTTTTGGCTCAGATCATGCATGATCTCATGGGTCCTGAGATCCAGCCCATCATGGGGGTGGTTCCACGCTCAGCGGGGAGTCTGCTTGGAGATTCTGTCCCTCTGCCCCTTCCCCAACTCACACACACCCACATGCTCTCTCACTCGCACACTCTCTCTCTCTAAAATAAATAAATCTTTTTTAAAAAGTGTCATTCTCAACTGTCAATTTGAAAGAGGAAGGTGGATGGTACATTTTAGTTTTAACTTTCACTTTTTTATATGTAATTTTGAATTGCTTTAAGCAAGTTAATTAGCAGTTTGTTTTTCTTATTGGACAGGTGTTTATTCTGCTTTTTTAAAATTCAGACATTTGTGTTTCCTTTTCTCCACATCCTCATGAGTAATTAACTCTTGCCTTTTTTGATAACAGATCTGAGGTGATATCTCCTTGTGGTTTTGATTTGCATTTTCCTAATGGTTAGTGATGTTGAGTATCTTTTCATGTACCTGTTAGCTATTTGTATGTTTTCTTTGGAAAAATGTCTATTGAGGTCCTTTGCCCATTTTTAAATTAGGTTATTTGGGTTTTTTGTTTGGTTGGAGTTTTGTTTTGGTTGTTGAGTTGTATGAGTTTCTTATATATTTTGCATATTAATCCTTATCAGCTATGTGGCTTGCAAATATTTTCTCCCATTCTGTAGGTTACCTTCTCATTTCATGGATGGTGTCCTTTGCTGTGCTGAGGCTCTTCAGTTTGATGTAGTCACATTTGTTTATTTTTGTATTTGTGGCCTGTGCTTTTGATGTCAAATCCAAAAAATTATTGCTAAGACCAATGTCAAGAAGCTTAAGCCCTATGTTTTCTTCTAGGAGTTTTATGGTTTCAGGTCTTACATTCAAATCTTTAATCCATTTTGAGTTCATTTTTGTGTAAGGTATAAAATAGGTGTCATGTTTCATTCTTTTGCATGAGACTGTCCAGTTTTCCCAATACCATTTATTGAAGAGACTATGCTGTTCCCATCATATATTCTTGGTTCTTTTCTCTTAGAGTAATTGACCATACATGCAAGGGTTTATTCTGGGCTCTCGATTCTGTTCCATTGATCTGTCATTCTATTTAATTACTTCAGGTTTGTAATATAGTTTGAAATGCTTCCAGCTTTATTCTTCTTTCTCAAGATTGCTTTGGCAAGGAGCACCTGGGTGGCTCAGTCAGTTAAGTGCCTGACTCTTGATTTCAGCTCAGGTCATGATCTCAGGGTTGTGGGATGGAGCCCCGCATTGGGCTCCGCACTTAGCATGGAGTCTGCTCGAGATTCTCTCTCTCCCCTTCTCCCTCTGCCCCTCCCCGAACTCACATTTGTACTCGCTCTTTCTCTAAAATAAATAAACAAAATCTTAAATAAAAATGATTGCTTTAGCTAATTGTGATCTTTTGTGATTCCACACAAATTTTAAGATTGTTTTTTCTATTTCTGTGAAAAATGCTATTGGAATTTTGATAGGTATTGCATTGAATCAGTAGATCACTTTGGATAGTACATTTAAAAAATATTAATTCTTCCAATCCATGAACACAGAATATATTTTCATTTATTTGTGTCTTCTTCAGTTTCATTCATCAATGTCTTACATTTTTCAGTGTACAAATCATTCACCTCCTTGTTAAATTTATTCCTAAGTATTTTATTCTTTTTGATGCAATTGTAAGTGGGATTTTTAAAGATTTCTGCTTCTGATAGGTCTTTGCTGGTATCTGGAAATGCAACTGATTTTTGTATATTGATTTTGTATCATACAATTTTATGGAATTCATTTGTTAGTTTTAACAGGGTTTTCTTTTTTCTTTTAATTTTTTATTGTTATGTTAATCACCATACATTATATCATTAGTTTTTGATGTGGTGTTCCATGATTCATTGTTTGTGTATAACACCCAGTGCTCCATGCAGAGCGTGCCCTCTTTAATACCC
>NC_138377.1:70899510-70935865 GCF_054177405.1 Leptonychotes weddellii | reverse complement strand
GCTCTTCTTTTCTTCAATCTCCTGTTGAGTTTGTAGGTGTTCAGAATGGTTTGATCCCTATCCAGCTGAATTCCTGAGAGGAGACGAAATCCAGGTCTCCTACTCCTCCGCCATCTTGCTCCGCCCCCCTCTAAGCCACATTTTGAGCTATTTTGTTCTAATTGTTAATTTAAAGAGTTGAGCAGTATCGTTAGCTCTCTCTCTTGACCACTAAAGGCATTAACAATATCGATATAATCTGGTTTTTTCCTCCCACCTTCTCATTCTGTGGTGATTTTTGGCATTATCCAGGGTTTATTTTATGTCGTTCGTTATTATCTGTTTACCTTATACTTCTTCTCCTTAAAGTAATAATTAGGACTTTCATTCCGTTTTATAATCATCTTATGAGATAATTAGCCTAAATTCTATTCTTTCATCATTTTAATATTCATTGACTTTTTTTCTCTTTTGAACAGTGCAGTTTTCCCATTACTGAGTTTTGCACTTTGAAATATCCCTCGGTCATTTGAAATGTCTCTGGAGTAGTGTTTGAAGAAGAGTACAGGAGTCATTTGCTTACCAAGTACTTTATGTCTGAGGCTCTTTCTGTTAGCATCACACATAAATGCCAACTTTATGCAGAATGGAAAAGGGGCTAAGAAAGTCATGCTGGCCAAACAGCTAGATTACTTTACTCTCACTGGCATCTTTTCTAACATCTTTAAACTATGTTTAATTATTTTCTATTAACTAACCGTATGGATCCTTGGAGTATTGAGTCATATCTTTATTGCTGCTGTGTAAGTAGTTCTTCTGAACCTTGTCTTAAATTTTTCTGACTCAAGCTCCAAGAAGCGTTCTTAATTCTAATAATATGAAATTTGGCAAATATGTCCATGACCTTTACTAATAATATTCACACTTTATAGAGTTCAATCAGGATGATAGTTAACTTTTGCTTTTTAAGATGAAGACTCCTAATATTCTTTGCACTCATATCCATCATTTATTTCCTAATATTAATTATTTCTTCTTGATTCACCTTAAACTCACACCAAATTCAAGGTGATAAAAATATATGGCTATAACAAAAGTTTTTATTTTTGTCTTTAAAGAGTTTCTTATAGAGAGGCAAAGTATTTTGGCCCTTTGGCCATAGATAACATTGAGATATGTACATTTGGGAATTGTTCGTGATGGCTCATTATGAAGACTCCTTTATTTTATACATATTGTTTGAGTTTATAAGCCAAAGTCCATCCATCTACCCTTTTCCTATCAATTTGTAAGATTCATAGAATTCATTTCATTCATAAATACATCATCATCCATTTAAATCTCCTAGAGCATATTCTCATTGGTCTGACTCTTCAGTATTAAAAACTATGTCAGTCAAAAATAGCAAATGAAACTACACACTTACTCCAAAGGAACTGAGAGCTACAAAGAGAAAAAATATAAGTGATGTTCCATATATTGGAAAGTCTTACACAATTTTGGATTCTTGAAGGGAAAAATTCATATGAATAAGCCTATAAAAGTTGAAACATGCTGGCTGTTTTGTTATCTTAATAAAAAGTTTTATGTTAGAGTTCACATTAGAGTCATTAAACTGGGAGATTAGGGAACTAGCACATTTTTTCTTAAGCAAAATCTACTTGTGGCCCTACTTTTTACACATTTATGGAAAGTTTTTCTTGTGTGGTAAATTTAGCAGCCTAAGCAATTTAATTCTGTCTCCCTTTTAACTCAGTTGTTTAAAGATGCTATTTCATTTACACTTGCAACAATTACATGTAGATACAAGAAATATTTTGCTATCAAAATCAGTTGTCATTTGAAAGTATTTCTTATTGCTAAATTTTAAGGATTTCAGGGTTGCATTTTTTTTACAGTTTTTATTTTGAAGAATTATCAATAGTGTCCAGAAGATTAAACCAGATCTAAGACATCATCTAATAGACCATAATATGTTATCTTAAAATTTTTAGTTACTTAATAAGATAGACTATAATGGCTTCAGAGAATACATTAAAGACACATGGATGTACTTTTAAGTTCCCTCTGTGGATTATAATTATCTTGCTCGGTGTGTGGCATAGCATCAGTGTGGCCTGTCTAGTGCATAGCAGTGGAAATTTGTGGCAAAAGAAAACATAAGAAGAAGACCTGGGACTATTCTATGCTCCTTTAAAGGTCATGAACTATGGGCTTTGAGGGATACCTTCGATAAAATTGGGTAAATTATTACTTCAGTCATTATAGTATTGCTTGGTAATTCAGGAACAAGAATACCAATGTCCAAACGGACTTTGATCTAAACTATTTCTCTTAGTTAAGCACCCTTTACAAGAAAACTTTCTCAGTTGAACACCATTGTAAGAGTTTATCTGTCTTGTCCTGAAAAATCTATGTGCTCTATTATTTGAGTTTGGCACAACTTTCTAAGTTTACCCAGCTTTTGATTAGAAACTTGAATAAGAGAGGTCATATCTCCCAGTGATAAAAGAATGGATTGTTTCATAACTGCCTTACCATATGGAGAAAATAATGATGTATATACGACTTATACCACCCATAAGGCATATTTCAGATAGAATGAAGACCTAATGTAAAAAATAAAATTATAGAGCTATAAATTATAGAAACATATTTTTGTAACCTCAGAGATGGGAAGAACTTCTTTTAAGGAAACTAATATGATAAAGTAGAGTATTAATGGTTTTGATTACATAAATATTAAGTTTCTATTCAGAAATGACACCATAACAAAACAGACAAATAGATTGGAAAAATACATAGAATATCAAAAACTAATTAGGAGCCAAGACAATTTTATGGGGAAAAAATAGCCTTTTCAACAAATGGTGCTGGGACAATTGAATATCCATAGACAAAAGAATGAAGTTGGACTGCTTACTTAGACCATACTCAGAAATTAACTTAAAATAGATCATAGATCTAAATATAAGAGCTAAAACTATAAAACCCTATGAAGAAAATAATGGAGTCAGTCTTCACAATTTTAGGGTAGGCAACAGCTTCTTAGATATGAAAACAAACAAACAAGAAACAAGAAAAAAAAGAAAAATAGATAAAATGGACTTTATAAAGTTAAAAACTTTTTTCTTCTTTTTTTTATTATGTTAATCACCATACATCATTAACTTTTGATGTAGTGTTCCATGATTCATTGTTTGCATATAACACCCAGTGCTCCATTCAGTACGTGCCCTCTTTAATATCCATCACCAGGCTAACTAAATTTAAAAACTTTTGTTTTTCAAAAAAACATCATCAAGAAAGTGAAAACACAATCCATAGGATGGGAGAAAATATTTGCAAATCATATATCCAATAAGGAACTTATATATAGAATATATAAAGAATACTTACAACTCAAGAATAAAAAGATAAATAATCCAATTTAGAAGTAGACAAAGAATTTTAATAGGCAATTTATTTAAAAGATTTATTTATTTGAGAGAGAGTGTGTGGGAGCAGGGGGGAGGGGCAGAGGGAGAGGGAAAGAGAGTCCCAAGCGGACTCCACACTTAGTGTGGAACATGAGGTGGGACTCGATCTCACAACCCTGCAATCATGACCTGAGCCAAAACCAAGGGGCAGATGCTTAACCAACTGAGCCACCCAGGCACCCCTAATAGGCAATTTGAATTGGCATTTCTACAAAGGAAAAAACTAGCAAGTCAAAACTACAATGAGATAATACTTCACACCCACTAAGACAACTATAATAAAAATATAGATAATAACAAGTGTAAGCAGGGATGTGGACAAATTGGAGCCCTCATACCTTGCTGGTGGGAATGTAAAGATTCACCACACACATACAAACAAACACACAAAAGAAAGAAAGAACAAAATACTATGTGAAATGATGAATATATTAATTAGCTTGATTGTAGTAATCATTTCAAAAGGTATACATGTATCAAAATATTAAGCATTGTACCATGATGAGCATTTCATGATGTATATATTGTTGAATCACTATGCTGTACACTTAATATAATATTGTATGTCAACTATATTTCAATTAAAAAACATTAAGTTATACACCTTAAAAATAAATAATTTTTAGTTATCAATTTTATCTCAGTAAACCTGAAAAAAAAAAAAAGAATTCATCTTCCCAGTTCTCCTTGGGACTCCCTTCACCTGATGATCTTTCTCTCTACGATCTTCCTTCTCTTCCTACCCATTAATGGGAGACATTTCCAAATGCTTTGCCCTTAGTCATGTTCTTTTGCTCTTGATATCTACATTCAGGTAAATAACTTCAGACATTACCTCAATATGACTGATTTCCTGCAATGTAGACCAGAATTTCCAAAATATCACCTTGTGAATGTTCCAGAACAAGCAGCATCTCAAATCAAACATGCCTCAAATTGAATTATCTTCCTTTAAAGACATCCTCTTCCTATTATATATTTTATCTCAATAAGACTGTTTTGGCCACTTCATCTAGCAGCCTTCACTAAGACATTCCTAGCATGCTCAATAGCCAACAAGTCATTTTTATTATATGTCCTCAGTCCTCAGAGCCTTCTAGTATCCCTCCCCTCCTCTTCATTCCCACTGCTACTCCCCTAACTTAGATCTCAGATTTGCATTTCCTCTCAAATGGATTGTTCCTATCCCTTCCTAACTTGACCAACAGATAATAATTCTACTTGGGTATATCTCTGAGCCAAAAATACAAAGTATCTCCCTAGAGAAAAAGTATGATGGTAAAAGCAGGAATCATAATAGTAAAAACCCTAAGGAAAAGGACAAAATTAGGCGAAAGACCTATGAATCCCTTTTTCAGGGAGATTAATTTTTAAGAGTGCTTTTCTGTTAAAATATTGGCGAGTTTTTGCTTTATTTTCATGGGCATATCATTCTCTCACACACTTATTCCTAACATGTATCAAGTCTATTTTGAACGCTCTGCTTCAAAATAGTCTAACTCCTCACTATCTTGATTAACTTTGAATATTAGTTTCCTAAAGGAATTTTTCTGGCTTTAGTTTCTTACCTGTCATTCAAAGTTTAAAAACCTCATTCTTTAAAGAATAGATATTATTTTTCACCTATTAGATTGGCAAAAAAAGTAAAAAAGACCAATATAATGCAAGTATGGGGGAAAGAGCTCCATCTCCATAGGACTGTAAATAAGGGCAGCTTACCAGAGATGAATTTGCTAAATACAGTAATGCTTTTTAAATATGCATATAATTTGACCCCGGGATTCCACTTTAGAACTGTGTCCCACAGAATTGCTTGCATAGGAAAGCAAGAATGTTCTTTGCAGCCTTCTTCATAGGAGGAGAAATTTGAAAACCCACTTAAGTGGCCATCAGTTTGAGAATATTTAAATTATGGCATGTCCATATTATGTAATACTATTTACATTTTTAAATGATGAAAAAGATCTACATACACTGGTATAAAAGTATACCCATGAAAAATAAATTTATAAAATAATTTCCTTTTTTGTGAAACAAAGAACAAAAATATATACAAATTGATTGTGCATGTGTTATGTGTATGTGGTATAAATATTGCATAATTGTGTGTGTATGTGTATTGCTGAAAAATTTTAAAAAGGGGTATGTATTACCAACTCACCTCTCACAGTGTTTCCAGCTTATTCTTGCTCCCCTTTCTCTGAATTCCTATGGCATGTCCCAAGCCTGTCACATGTATCTTGTCCACACAAACAATTGTAAGCTTGTTGAGCTAAACTGAGTTTTATGTATATCTTATATTTCCTACATTGCTTATATAGGTACTAAAGAATACTTGCTGAGTTGGGTTAGATACTTAACCTCTGTAACATTAGAAGTAAGTATTTTAAAAATATGCTCCAAAATATATAAGTTTATGCTTGACTCAGTTTAGAACTGATGGCCTAGTAAGACCCTTTGGATGGATTTCATAATCCACTAACTTAAAAAAAATTGCTAAGGAAGGGAACTAATTACCAATCAGTCAAAAATTAGACATGTATTTGGTATTCTGCAAGACAGCATAAATCTTTCTACTCATTGAGTAATAATTTGGTTCTGTTCAAGAGCCTGATAATTAAAAACAAAAAGAAAGTGCATCTTGTGGGCCTGTAGGGGAGGGGAAGAGTCCATATTCTGATAAAGTAGTGCCAAGGGAAATTTGTTACCAGAAATGATATTTAGTAAGTCAACAAAACTCAGAATATGTTTTCTTGGGGGAAAATATGGCACTGGAATTCTCCAGTATTACCAATGCTTCTGTCTCCTTATATTAAGTTCCAAAAGTTTCCCAGAGCAAATATAGCAAGTAACATTTATAAAAAAGAATGTTAGTATTGTTGTAAGCATTTTCACAACTTAACATTTTAATAAATATTTTATAATTACCTAAGTGTGTATTTCTCATAAAATTCCTACAAATAAATAAGTACTGTACATTTATATTATATATGTGATATGTATAATACTCATACACCCATTTTCAAATAAGTATTGGAGAGGTTAACTAGCTGTTCAAAGTGACTCAGCTGTAGGTTTCAGTACTACCTTCTAGCCTGAACTAGTATAATTCTGAGTCTTTTCCAGCTTCCCTCTTATTCCACTGTCTGATACAACATCCTAGTGAACTCTAGGAAGAAAGGAAAATTAAGCACCAGCATATTTCAAATAAGAAGTCCCATCACTACTCAGATTTTGACAATTAAATAAATACATCATGTGAAGGTTCATGTAGAAACCTTGCTGTTAACTCTGACTCAGCATCATCAGCAATTGTGACAAGTATACAATATGGACAGCTGTTACTCAGCCACGTCTGCAGACCATGGATGCTTCAGATAGCCTCTGGAAAAGTTGTTAATTGCTTTTCCTAGTTTGTGCTTTAATTTCATGTCCTCTACTTTTATGGGAAAGCTAGGCAAAAATCAGCAATGAGACATTGCTTCACCTTTTTATAAGACTGTCATTGATAACTTGGCATGGTGGCTCTCAGCTCAGACAACTACTTGAGTTTGAATCCTAACTCTGCCACTTACCGTATAACCTTGGGTGAATTGCTTCATCTCTCTGAGCCTGTTTATTTAGCTATAAAGTGAGGATGACAATACTACTGATCTCATAGGAGTAACTGAGGTCATGTGTGTATGGTGTTTATTTCAGAAGCTGGCTCATAGTAAGGTCTCAATATCAAATCACTCATGTTTTATTAAAATTTGTTTTAGAAATTATTGTCAGGAAATAGTCACGTTGCTCCCTTACACCCCAACCTCCAAAGAACTGGGTCGTGACTCTTCCATCCTTACAGAGAAAGCTAAGTCACCCAGGGTAGTGATTCTCAAATGGGAGGCAATATCTGGAGACATTTTGGCTGTCACAGGAGGGGAGGGAGGGAGCTACCACAGGCATCTAGTGGTTAGAAGCATCCAACAATTCACAGGACAACCCTCTACATCATAATATTGTTCAATCCAGAATGTCAAAATGAGGTTGAAAAAATGCCTGACTTAGGGTAGCTCTCTCCTTGCCAGGGCTACAGAGAAACTCACAGCCAAACTCCCACTCTCTCATCATTTTACCATTTCTTACATTGTTCAGATATCTTATTTGTATATTATAATCTTATCATTCTTTTGCCATAAAAATGCTTCAAATTATTTTTGGTAAGTACTGAGTTACATGTAAATTCAATAAATTTAATTTAAAATGTCTAGGTGAATCCTTCAACCTCATGTGCCATCTTTCCTGATGAGTATGTCAGTCAATGTCCATTCAGTTATTCTTATACTTTTAGAACTCACTGCTAAATTTTAAGTAGCACCCAGAATAGTGTCATGAACAGATAAATGATGTTTATGATGATTATGATGACCTTTCAGCATCTGAAATATTAAAAGGAGTCACAAAACAGAATGCTGGCAATCAGTCAATACATGTACAAGCATTCATTGAGCTCCTGTGCTAGATACTATAAGGGAAGAGAAGTATGTCTTATACTACTTTAATATCCCTTGAGGAAGGCCCACTCAAGTTCAAAAGAGAAAAAGAGTGATACTTTACAACATGAAATACACATAATACTATGTGTCCCTAAGTGCAAGGTTATACAAAACAGTTAAGTTTTAGTGGATTTCTCATATGGTAATTAGATAAAATAATTAAAAAAAAAATTATTAGAGGGTTTTTTTTTTTTTACAATTAAGTAATGTAATCATATGATGGAGTCATTGAAAATATAGGTAGCCCCCCTTTTTTACCCATTATGTTACCCCAAATTAAATAATTTTAATTTCTAAAAATAATTTACACAAATTAAGATACTGCTTTTACTTCCTGAATGTAACGTAGGGCCATTTGACTTGTCTCAGTTTAATCTAAGAACTGTTGTGGGGCTGATGTTGTATTCGATATATCCCTAATACATCTAAAGTCCACCCTTTTATTCTCAAGATGGTTTAATTTTCAGATTTTCAATATCTCTGGCATCCATATAGAATGTATAAATTTAAGAGGCAAGAGAACTCTTTCTTGGTTTATCATATTAAATCAATGATATTCTTCAGACCAGAAATTGAATTGTTTATTCACGACAAACTAGCTTATGCAAACCAACAAACCTTGTCAAGAAAAGAGCAGGTATTCTCCAGAAAGATTACATACAAAAAGTGAAGATGCAAACTAGTTCCCTGGACTTTTTCTTTGGATGCATGAAAGGAATACCTGGCTCTGAGATAGTTCAGGATGTAGCTGTGTGTTTTGTGGGGGACACTCAGCATTCTTTACCTTCAGGGTGGCAATTACCTTCACAATTGCATGCACATGGAGAAGAAAATATACTCCAAATTACATTGTGAACTCTGGAGATTAGTGCATCATTTCATGGACAGTTGAACCTGTGTCCCATATAAATGTTTCCATAGCAAAAACAAAGAACATCATTATACTGTCTTCTGGGTTTCCAAAGAGTTTGCATTAGGGTTTTGCCACCTGACTTCCATTACAGAGAATGGCAGTCAGGGGGCTGAGACCGCAAGCCAGGCTTTGAAAATTTAGGGGGATGTGTCAGTGTCTGGACTTAAACATTCATCTTTGTGCTCTTTGGTGGCAATTGAGTATAAGATGCATTGCCTCTTCCATGCCTTTTGGGAATGGAATTATATACAAATTGTACCTGTGTAGTCAAGTATATATGGCATTACATATGTAGGTATAGAGCACTTTAAGCCTGCAAAAGGAGTTTAAAATGCTTTATAGTTTGAAGTCAACCTCTGAGGTATTGACCCTATAGGAAAATTTGTATAATGACTTCCTGTGTTATTGAAATTGTGAATTAAGGCAGTGTTTCCCATTCTGAGGAGCTGTATTGTCAGGGTGAAAAAAATCTCTATTTGATTGAGGTGAGAAGGTTTCTCCTAGTTTTTAGCCACCATCACTCCCCCTTTGCTTCACTTTTACTTATACTCACTGGGTCCTGCCCCTCGTTTATGTAACACAGAGTTGGGCTTAAGTTCATGGTTTCAGTTCCATTGTGCTCAAAATGCTTGTAATTAAAGCATCCAGAGTTTTGGTTATTGTGTGCTCTTTTCCCTGAATCCTTCCTCCTACCTTACTCTCTTCCCTTAACTGAGTTCAGTCTATTTTCTTTGCACAGAAATTTAAATATGATTCTGACACATAAAAGCATATAAAATGTTCAGTAACAGTGGTGAGAGTGGACATCCTTGACTTGTTCCTGACCATAGAGGAGAAGCTCTCAGTTTTTCCCCATTGTGGATGACGTTAGCTGTGGGTTTTTCATATATGGTCTTTATTATGTTGAGGTATGTTCCCTCTAAACCTACTTTGTTGAGAGATTTTATCATGAATGGAGGTTGTACTCTGTCAAATACTTTTTCTACATCTAATGAGGGGGTCGTATGGTTCTTATCCTTTCTTTTATTAATGTGGTATATCACGTTGATTGATTTGCAAATATTGAGCCACCCCTGCAATCCAGAAATAAATCCCACTTGATCATAGTGAATGATTTTTTTAATGTATTGGTGGATTTGGTTTGCTAATATTTTATTGAGAATTTTTGCATCCATGTTCATCAGGGATATTGGCCTGCAATTCTCTTTTTTAGTGGTGTATTTATCTGATTTTGGTATCAGGGTAATGCTGGTCTCAGAATGAATTTGAGGTTTTCCTTCCTTTTCTGTTTTTTGGCATAGTTTGAGAAGAATAGTTATTAACTCTTCTTTAAATGTTTGGTGGAATTCATCTGTGAAGCCATCTGACTCTGGACTTTTGTTTTTGAGGAGTTTTTTGATTATTGATTCAGTTTCTTTGCTGATTATTGGTCTGTTAAAAGTTCAAAAAAAAAAAGTTCTCTATTTCTTCCTGTTTCAGTTTTGGTCATTTATATGTTTGTAGGAATTTATCCATCTCTTCCAGGTTATCCAATTTGTTGGCATATAGTTTTTCATAATATTCTCTTATAATTGTTTATATTTCTGTGGTGTTGGTTGTTATTTCTCCTCTCTCATTTATGATTTTATTTATTTGGATCCTTTCTCTTTTCTTTTTGATGTCTGGCCAGAAATTTATCAATTTTATTGATTTTTTTCAAAGAACCAGCTCCTGGTTTCTTTGATCTGTTCTATTGTTTTTTGTTTTGGGTTTTTTTTTTTTTAGTTTCTATATCACTTATTTCTGCTCTGATCTTTATTATTTCCTTCTTTCTGCTGGCTTTAGGCTTCATTTTTTTGTTCTTTTCCTAGCCCCTTTAAATGTAAGGTTAGGTTATTTATTTGATATTTTTCTTGCTTCTTAGGTAGGCCTGTATTGCTAGATACTTCCCTTTTAGGATGACTTTTGCTGCATCCCAAATCCTAGAGGAGAACACAGGCAGTAACCTCTTTGATATCAGCTGTAGCAACTTCTTTTTAGATATGTCTCCTAAGGCAAGGGAAATAAAAGCAAAAATAAACTATTGGGACTTCATTAAAATAAAAAGCCTCTGCACAATGAAGGAAACAATCAACAAAACTAAAAGGCAACCTATGGGGTAGAAGGAGATATTTGCAAATGACATATCTGATAAAGGGTTAGTATCCAAAATATATAAAGAACTTATAAAAGTCAACACCCAAGAAATGAATAATCCTATTAATAATGGGCAGAAGGCATGAATAGACATCTTTCAAAAGAAGACATACAGATGCACAACAGACATGTGAAAAGATGCTCAACGTCAGGGAAATGCCAACCAAAACTACCATGAGATATTACCTCATACCTGTCAGAATGGCTAAAATCAACAACATAAGAAACAGCAGGTGTTGGCAAGGATATGGAGAAAGGGGAATCCTCTTGCACTGTTGGTGGGAATACAAACTGGTGCAGCCATTCTGGAAAACAGTATGGAGGTTCCTCAAAATTAAAAATAGAACCACCTTACAATCTAGCAGTTGCACTACTAGGTACTTACCCCAAGAATACCAAAATCCTGATTCAAAAGGATACAAGTGCCCCCATGTTTATAGCAGCATTATTTACAATAGCCAAATTATGGAAGCAGCCCACATATCCATCGAATGATGAGTGGATAAAGAAGATGTGGTATATGTATACAATGGAATATTACTGAGCCACAAAAAAAGAATGAAATCTTTCCATTTGCAATGACATGGTTGGATCTAGAGAGTATTATACTAAGCAGAATAAGTTAGTCAGGGAAGCACAAATGCCATCTGATTTCACTCATTGTGGAATTTAAGAAACCAAGCAAATGAGCAAAGGGAAAAAGAGAGAAAGAGAAAGGAACCAAGATAGCCAAATTATGGAAAGAGCCTAGATGTCCATCAACAGATGAATGGATAAAGAAGATGTAGTATACACACACACACACACACACACACACACACACACACACACACACACTGGAATATTATGCAGCTGTCAAAAATGAAATCTTGCCATTTGCAATGACATGGATGGAACTAGAGGGTATTATGCTAAGCGAAATAAGTCAATCAGAGAAAGACAATTATAATATGATCTCACTGATATGTGGAATTTGAGAAACAAGACAGAGGATCACAGGGGAAGGGAGGGAAAAATGAAACAAGACGAAACCAGAGAGGGAGACAAACCATCTCAGGAAACAAACTGAGGGTTGCTGGAATGGAGGGGGGTGGGAGAGATGGGGTGGCTGGGTGATGGACATTGGGGAGGGTATGTGCTATGGTGAGCTCTGTGAATTGTGTAAGACTGATGAATCACAGACCTGTACCCCTGAAACAAATAATACATTATATGTTAATAAAGAAATAAAAAATAATTTAAAAGAAAAAAGAAAAATGTTAAAAAAAAAGAAACAGATTCTTAAGTATAAAGAACAAACTGATGGTTATCAGAGAGGAGGTGGGTGGGGGATGGGTAAAATAGGTGAAGGGGATTAAGGAGTATATTTGCTGCGATGAGCACCAGGTATTGTATGGGAGTGTTAAATCACTGTATTGTACACCTGAAATTAATATTACACTGTATGTTAACTAACTGGAATTGAAATAAAAACTTTTTAAAAAGAAATTAAAATAGAAAAAAATAGATTAAATGTTCAATAATGCCTATAAATTCTGACCAGTTTCCTAGAGAGTACACAATTGTAAAACAACAATAAGAAAAATGAAATACAAAGATGAAGAGCCAAAAGCAGAAGTGCACACAGGGGCAAAGCCATTATGCCCAGATGCCAAAATCTCCACTGACTAGGATCCCCCAGTCCTCCACCAATCTTTCTTCCCCATTAATCCCTGGTTATTGGGTGGATGCTCAGACAAGGTCTTGGTTCCTGAGCCTATCGGATACTTGTCATTGAAATGATCTCCATCATATCACTAATGGACTTATCTCTTTTTGTCTAATTTCACTGCTTGGAATTTGAAATGGGATCTTATGATCGGGTCTTAGTAAGATATGACAATACTAATGGATTTAGTCTAAAGGATCTGAAGAGAGGGTCCCTTAGTCTGGGAATTGCATTATTTGAAATGTTCAAACAGATGTCTAAATGACAAAATACTGACAAATAATATAAAATGTCAGGGTCATAAGGAATTCTGTGGAGTCAGCTACTCTTCTTGTAGTTGATCAATAGTCAGAACAACCCTAAAACCTCATCCAGCTTTGGAAGACCTGAAATAACAACCATCAAAGTAGAATGTGTCCCTTTAGGATTTTCTATGTTATGTATCAGTCTACAGTACTATTTCTCAAAACATTGTCCAGAACCCCTGAAAGGCCCTTGTCTTGCTTAAGGCGGGAGGTGCATGGGTTGGTCTCATAGCAATAAGATTTATCGTACAGTACTGCCTATATTTATGGTACTGTGAGAAGTAATTATTCCTATCATATATTTATTTTTAAAGTCAACATGCCCTTTTCAAATTAGAATTGTTTTTCAGCAGCAGTAAATACAGCCCATAGTCCTCAAGATAAATCTGTTTGATGACTATTTCTCTATTTTAAGTACTGGAATCACAATTTAGATGTACATTCATATACACAGAGAAAGTGGGCTCTATCACTTTGTATTTTTCAGAGATAATTAATTTTCCTCATGACCACCCTCCCCCCAACATAAGGAAAAAGCAAGCTTAGTAGAATATAATAACCATAGTCCTATGCAATAATTTAAGCTATTTTAAGGTAAAATACCCTGGTGGTAGGTAGTCCTCAAAGATGTCCATGCCCTAATCCCTGGAACCTATAACTGTGTTATATTACATGGTAAAAGGATCTTCCAGACAAAATTAATATTATAGATCTTAAAATAGGGAGATTAAATTCTAATATCCAGATGCCTCAAAGGTAAATGATACAGGCCTTTAAAAGTAAGTCCTTGTAAGTAAGTAAGAAGAGGAAGACACAAAAATCACTCAGAGAGATATGATGAAAGAAAAGGCAGGAAAGATCTAAAACATGAGACAGACCAAACCCACCACTAAAGCTTTGGAGATGGAGGAAAGGCCCATGAGCCATGGAATGTTGGCAGCATCTAGAATCCTGGAACAACTCTCAGCTTATAGCCAGAAAGGAAATGGAGACCTCAGTCCTACAAATGCAAAGCACTGAATTCTGCTTGTAACTTGAATGAGCAAGAAAATGGATGTTCCCCTAGAGCCTCCAAAAATGAATGCAGCTCTGATGACATTGGCTTAAGTCCAGTGAGCTTTGTATTAGACTTTTTACTTCAGAACCATGAGATAATACATTTGTGTTATTTTAAATTGCTGAATTTATGGTAACTTGTTATGGAAGCAATAAAAAAAAATTTCATACTCTTCCCTCTTTTTTCCTCTCTCTCTGTAAAAACCCCCAAAATGGTGTTTGGGTGTATGGACAGGAGTATGATTTTTCTGAATTCAAGACAGTGGAGTGAAGGGTGTAAGAGCCTTCTTTCAGAGCTAAAGGTGGGAGCTGGTCTAACCTGTGATCTCTCAGCTGGTTCCCATAGTCAGCCTTGTGCTGTCCAGGCTCACTGGACTTCCAAAGACTTCAAAAGACCCAGAAACCCCTCTCATCCTGGGCCTGTCATAGAAATCCCCTAGGTTAGAAAATTAACCTATCTCCTTGTTGGTGGAAAGGGTGAGAGAGTTTGCTGAGGGAGAGAAACAACACGAAAAAGAATCAATGACTAAATGAATATTAACAAATTATCTAACTGTATAGTTTTGCACTATGCCAATCCCCAAATATCTGAATATAAACAATAAGTATAGGAAGTGAGGAGACTTTATAACCTCAAACTAATATAACACTATGTTAACTATACTGGAATTAAAATTTTAATTATTAATTAATTAATTTTAAGAAAGAAAAAAATGAAAAGGCAACCTACCAAATGGGAGAAAATATTTGTTAATCATATATCCAATAAGAGGTTAATGTCCATCATGTATAAAGAACTCATACAACTCAATAACCAATAAACAAGCAATCTGATTTAAAAAATTGGCAGAAGATCATCTTTCCAGAAGACATACAGATGGCCAAAAAAAAAGCACAGGAAAAGATGCTCAACATCACTAATCATTAGGAAAAGGAAAATCAAAACCACAATGTAATATCACCTTACACCTGTCAGAATGGCTAGTATCAAAAAGACAAGAAATAACAAGTGTTGGTGAGGATGTGGAGAAAAGGGAACCCTCATGAACTGTTGGTGGGAATATAAATTGGTTCAGCCATTGTGGAAAACAGTATGGAGGTCCTTTAAAAATGAAAAATAGAATTACCATGTGATCAAGTAATTCCACTACTGGGTATTTACCTGAAGAAAATAAAAGCAGTAATTCAAAAAGATATATGCACCTCCATGTTCACTGCAGCATTATTTACAATAGCCAACATATAGAAATAACCTAAATGTCCATTAACGGATAAATGGATAAAGAAGATGTGGTATATATATACAACAGAATACTATTCAGACATAAAAAAGAATAAAATCTTGCCATTTGTGACAACATGGATAAATCTTGTGGGTGTGGTGATAAGTGAAATAAGTCAGAGAAAGATAAGTATAATATGATCTCACTTATATGTGTAACTTAAAAAGCCAAAGAAATACACAAAACAAAATAAAACTCATGGATAGGGAGAACAGAGTGTTGGTTGTGAGCAGCGATGGGGCTGAGGTAGGAGAAGTGGGTGAAAGGGGTCAGGAGGTACAAACTTCCACTTATGAAATGAATAGAGCATGGAGATGTGGTGTGCAGCATGGCGACTACAGTCAATGGTGTTGTAGTACATATTTGCTGGAAGAATAGGTCTTAGAGGTTCTAATTACAAGAAAAAAATTTTTGTCACTTTTTATGGTGATGGATGGTGACTGGAATTATTGTGCTGATCATTTTTCTGTGTATACAAATGTTGAATCATTATGTTGTACACCTGAAACTAATACAATGTTGTATGTCAATTATACCTCAAGTTTTAAAAATGTGTAACATAATACCTCCTTCATCAGATTGTTGTGATGAGGAAATGAATAATGTAAGTTAAGCATCTGGCACCCATGTTTGTCTTCCTTAACAAAATTCTTTTATACCTAGTAGTTCATATTTATATCTGCCTCATTTCCTTCAGGCTTTGGGTAGAAAAGGCACTATTCTTAGATGCTTTTGCATTGGATTTCAGTTTATCTCTAAAAGATTTTACGAATCCCCTATTCTACAGATAATACTTATCCTGCTAGACCACTGATATACTTACTTGCATATATACCTCCTTGAATATAATTTATGAGAAAATATTTTATCTTTTTTTTTTTAAAAGTTTATTTATTTGACAGATAGAGACACAGCGAGAGAGGGAACACAAGCAGGGGGAGTGGGAGAGGGAGAAGCAGGCTTCCCGCAGAGCAGGGAGCCCGATGCGGGGCTCGATCCCAGGACTCTGGGATCATGACCTGAGCCGAAGGCAGACGCTTAACGACTGAGCCACCCAGGCGCCCCTATGAGAAAATATCTTAAAATATATCATTCTATCTTGACTAAATTTACTATGTACTTCTGTTAAATACGAGAAGGATGGATTTTGTGATGGCAAGTAAATGGCCACACAATGGTTAATAATAAAAAATCAGGTAAAAATAATAAATGGCACACAATGGCCACAATGGATTTTCAATGGCAAGTAAAATTTAAATTTAATTAAATTATTATAAATCCTTTCCGATTAGTCACCAATTATAAACATAAATCTCTTTTATAGTTCAAAGATACACACTGGTAGGAGCTTTGGTAAAAATTGAAGTAAGGCTATCAGATTTTCTTAGCTTTTGCTTTTAGAAATAGTTTTGATCCATTTTTCTCTTGTGTTTCTTAGTTAATACAGATGAAAAATGTACTTATTTCTATCTAAGGTGATGTTACATTTTTTGGTCATAACCTTTTAGTTTTCTTTCATAAAATAATAACAATTTCATAAAACTATCAGTGACTAGCTATGAAAATAGAACTTGACGAAATAAGGTAACACAATTAATTTATATCAGCACTGAACTTACTCACTTTTCTATTTGTTTTTATATTTGCTTAAATCTTTGTTGATGTGGAATTGTTATGCATGCTTGTTAGAATTAGAGAGAGGTAAGTAGACCAGGAGGAAGTGATAGCTTTGATTAGTGTGAATTCCAACCATGAAAACTCAGTGGTGTAGAGAGAACTTTTGAAATATAATCCTAAAGCTAGTCTGCGCTAATCTCCAGCCTTGCAGCAAAATGACACTTAATCATCCCAGACTAGTATCTTTCATAATCGTAGGAAGAGATTTTACAGTGTCCTAAATAACACATTTCAATACCATAAGATGTTCTTGATTCAGAAGTTTCCTCTTTAGTGTCTTCTTGAAGTGATGGGTATCTCCTCCCTGTTTTTCTGCCTGCACCAGAAATGCAGAATAACTCCACTCCACTCCTAAAATCATATCCCTTCAATTTTTTGAGGACAAAATTACAGTAACATTCCTGAATTTTACGTTGTTGCAGAGAGAACCCTCTATTGCTCTGAAACTACCTCTTCTAGGTGTATTATGAAATAGCCATGTGATTAGTTTTAAAGAAAGATTGATATACATAGCCTATGTTAACATGAGTTGGATATGTTTGATCATTTGATGGACTCCTTTATGAATGAGGCAAATTTTTAACCAGACTTGAGTTAAAGATGCATAGGGCATCCATGTTAGGTTAGTCAGCAAAACAGCCAGTAACATGCTCATAGTTATTTTTTATGATCTATCAAATTGAATCACCAATCCATTAAATTTACACTTCTAGCATATAGCAAGTCTGTAACTAAGCTAAACTAATTAACATTTTATCCTCATGTGAAAAATGCATTTACTCTGTATGGGATTGTAAGATTTTCTATAGACCATCTGCGTGGTCTCTTCTAAAGCACAATCTATCTTGTAGCATATTCCTTAGCAAAAAAAAAAAAAGTCTGTTGTCAGCAGGATATTTATTCACCACTAAAAAAGCATTTTCTAATTTAGAGACAAAAAAGAGGTACAGTATCTTGTCAACTAACTCTTACCGCCTAGAGAAAGATTTTGTTTGCAAACCATATGTTTGATATCTAAATCATGTTCAGAGTCTTTCATTCATGATTGCAGATTGATACAGTCCTCCTCAAAAAATGTATTTATCTTTTCCAGCACTCATCAAACACTAAATACCTAACTAGGTTGCAAGAAGTATCTTTAATTCCATCATTTTACTCTGGTAATTGCTTTTCCTTCCTTATGTTTAACCAGAGTAAATTAACTATAATTTTAAATTTCTCTTGACACTTGCTATCAGATGCTGTATAAAACATGAACAAGGTGAGGAATGATGAAAAAGGTAACAGAAATAAGTCTTTCCTGCAAGAAAAAAGAAGGAAGAAGGTATTGCTTACGTGGGTCAAAATGATTACTACAAAGATATCCAGATGCCTTAAATCACCTTAATCCCGAATCAGAATTCCAAACTCCAGTGCCTCTAGGGGCCACGTGTAAATTGAAGAGCAAGTGCCCCATAGAAAAGGGGGGCCACCTCTGCGTTCCCACTGCATCAGTACTGGGGGAGGGGGGTTTCCAGCCTTGTGTGCCTACATCCTATACTTTTTAAAAAAATTCTAATATTTTTTGTAAAATCTCCTTACTTTAAAATGTGGTCACCTAGTCTATTTGTTTTTGTTTTATAATGCTGTTGAGACCAAGCAAAGCATAAGTGGGAATGATTTGATCAGCCCTTGATCTCTCAGTTTACAATCTCTTCCTTACATTTTGTTGTCAGGCAATATCCTCAGCTGCAGAAGAAGCTTATGAGATAGACTTTCTAATATTAAGGATGAGTTTTTCTGTCTTACATATATTTAATTGGTATCATTGGCAAGGTACTCAGCGGGAAGCTAGGAAATCTTAGTTCAGTTGCAATTCTGCTACTGTCTAGTTTTTAGTCTTACGGTGTTAGCAACAATAACAAACACAAACATTGAAGTACTTGCTGTTTTCAGTTCACAACATGATACTAAGTGCTTTACTTGAATTCTGTCATCTAATCCTTTTAACAATTCCATCAGGAACTGTAATTATAATAACTCCCACACTCTGTTATAAGAAAAAGCATTCTTAGCCCCTAAGATATGCCAGACATCACATAATATATTAACCATTATTAATTAATGGATTAATTTGATTACTAGTTAATCATAATTATTAAAACATATATTTCCTGCAATCCTGGATTATTATGTCCAGTAGAGAAGACTATAAACAGTAAACAACTGTGCAATACAAATCATGATAAATGTCACAAAGTGCTTAGAATAAGTTGTCTAAAGGCACACAATTAATTCATTGCAGAGGTAGAATTTAGAATAACACTTATTGAGCACTTACTATACGCCAAGCACTATTCTAGATGCATTACACAGATTAGCAAATTTAAAACATCAAAACAATTTTGTGAGTAGGTGCTACTATTATTCCCATTTTTTCAGGTGAGCTACATGGGGCAATAAAAGGTTAAGTGATTGATTCAAAGTTGCATAGCTAGCAGTGATGAAGCTAGGATTTGAATCCAGTCAGCCATGTTCTTTGCCACAAACCATTCTGTCGTAGTTAAGCAAGTCATTTATTCTCTCTGCAGGCTCAACTGTAAATTCCTCACCTAGTTTACTGAAGTAAGTGGGGAAGCCTAATAGGAGGAGAGGAGAATTAGACTCAGTGATTTATAAACTGTCTTTCTGATTTAAAATTTGAATTTTTGGTAAAGGATGTAGATTAAGAGTGTGTTTCTTATACCTTAGGAATTTTTGTTGTTGTTATTGTTATAAACACTGTAAAATCCTTCTTAGGCCAGATATGTCTCACATCAAATATTAATAAAGGTTAGTTTATACTTTTAATGTGAAATCAACTTACTACTCTATCAGATTATTAGCCAGGAGATCTCCATATCAACAACTGTTGATTATCTTTTGTGCTCTGGGAGCATAAGTGATCCATTTTCTTTCTCAATCTTCTGGAATACAAACTTGTGGTATCATTGAGTTCAAGCTCCCAATTCTTTAAAAAGTAGATGTTTATATTTTTACTAAAAATATCACAACATCATTTGTCATTTATTGCAAAGAACGGCCATTCACCTACACCCCAGCACCTGATTCTTTTGGTAATAGAAATAGCTGGAACAGAGTATTATTATGAGAACTTAGATGCTGTGTGAGGAACAATACCTGTAATATGTATATTGCTTAAGACACTTACTAAAGTATAGTTTTGATATGAAATGATCAAGTCCTATATAACATCAATTACATAGAATGGGTATATTTAATTATTTCATTTGGCTACTGGGATTTGACTACAAATCATAACAACACATCAAAATATTCCAAAATGTATCCTTTTTGTCATTGCAAAATAGAATATCAAACACAGTGTTTGTCAGTATCACCATATCTTGTCCAGTAGGAAAAACACTTGATATATAGGCTTAGAATAAATTCTGTGTAAACAATAGCTATCAAATTCTAGGAAAATTAAGTGCGGTCTACCTTTATGGTGGAACAAAAGATTTTCCTTTTAATTTGGCATGTAACATGCTCCTGAGATGTGATGTTGTAACAGCATTTCCAAATGGCTTATATTTGTCATAGACTAGTGAGGAAATCTAGATAATAGCATTTTATGTTGATGGCTGTATATCAGTTCCAGAGAATTTACACACAAGAAAACAGTCTTCTAGGTGAAAGGAGAACATCTGGCTCTTTACAGGGCCTCAGAGGAAGTGACCTAATATGATGGAAGCCATTATAATCACAAAGTCCTAATGCACTTTAGAAGAAATGGCATAGTAACCTATGAACTACTATAGCTAATTAAAAATCTCCAGGGAAAACCATTAAACTTATGGTAGATAAATATTCATTATTAACATTTTATGTTCTGTGTTTTCTCAGGGTACACTGGTAAAATCTTTTATTCTTCACACAAATCCCTCCTTGTGAAAATATGAATGTGTTAGTTGCAAACACTGGTCTCTGGACATCATAGTTCAGTTTTGGTGGAATTAAATTATTCACCCATTAGTTATCTGAAGATTTTTTTTAATTGAAATGTAGTCAACAAATAATGTTACATTAGTTTCAGCTGTACAACACAGTGATTCAACAACTCAATACATTATGCTGTGCTCACAAGTGTAGCTACCATCTGTCATCATAAAACACTATTATAATACCATTGCGTATATTCCCTACATTGTACCTGTTATCCCTATGACTTATTCATTCCATAACTGGAAACCTGTATCTCCCACTCCCCTTAACTCATTTTGTCTGTAGCCCCCCTCCTCTCCTCTGGTAACCATCAGTTTGTTCTCTGTATTTATGGGTCTGTTTCTACTTTTGTTTATTTGCTCATTTGTTTTGTTTTTTAGATTACACCTGTAAGTGAAATTATGTGATATTGTCTTTCTCTGATTTATTTCACTTAGGATAATACCCTCTAGGTCCATCCATATTGTCACAAATGGCAAAATCCTTTTTTATGGCTGTGTAATATTACATCATATGGAATTTTATACATCTTCTATTCATTCATGTATCAGTAGATACTTGGGTTGCTTCCATATCTTGGCTACTATAAATAATGCTGCAATAAACATAGAGGTGTATATATCCTTTCAAATTAATATTTTTGTTTTTTGGGGGGTAAATATGCACTAGTGGAATTTCTGGATCGTATAGTACTTCTATTTTCAATTTTTTGAGGAACCTCCTTACTGTTTTCCGCAGTGGCTGCACCAGTTTGCATTCCCAACAGTGCACGAGGGTTTGTTTTTCTCCACATCCTTGCCAACACTTGTTATTTCTTATCCTTTTGATACTAGCCATTCTGACTAGTGTGAGGTGGTACCTCATTGTGGTTTTGATTTGCATTTCCCTGATGATGAGTGGTGTTGAACATCTTTTCATGTGTCAGTTGGCCATCTGTATTTCTTTGGAAAAATGTCTATTTAGGTCCTCTGCCTATTTTTTAATTGGATTGTTTGTTTTTATTGTTATGGTTGAGTTGTATAAGTTTTTATATATTTTGGATATTAATCCCTTTTTGGATATATCATTTGCAAATATCTTCTCCAATTCAGTAGTTATCTGCAGATTTTATTATTTTTTTCTTTATTTAAAATTTTTTTTCTTTTAAAAAAAAAAAATCTTTTTTTATTTTAATTGTGGTCCTTCCAATTTTTTTCTTGTGGTTGACTTCAAGTTTCACAAGCATTAGGGTCTGAAAATATGCATGGTATGATCTCATTCTTTTTGTACTGGTTGAGTCCTGATTTGTGACCCAGCGTGTGATCTATTCTGGAGAATGTTCCATGTACACTTGAAAAGAATGTGTATTCTGCTGCTTTAGGAGGAAAAGCTCTAAATATATCTGTTAAGTCCATCTGGCCCAGTGTGTCATTCAAAGCCCTTTTTTCCTTGTTGATCTTCTGCTTAAATGATCTGTCCATTGCTGTGAGTGGGCTGTTAAAGTCCACTACTATTATTGTATTATTATCATTGAGTTTCTTTAAGTTTGTTATTAATTGATTTACATTTGGCTGCTCTCACATTAGGGGCATACATATTTACAATTGTTAGATCTTCTTGTTGGATAGACTCCTTTATTATGATTTGGTGTCTTTCTTCATCTCTTATTACACTTTTTGTTTAAAAATCTAGTTTGTCTGATGTAAGAATGGCTACTCCAGCTTTCTTCTGATGTCCATTAACATGATAGATGGTTCCCCACCCCCACACTTTCAATCTGGAGGTGTCTTTGGGTCTATAATGGCTCTTCTGTAAGCAGCGTATCAATTGGTCTTGTTTTTTTATCCATTCTGACACCCTGAGTCTTTTGATTGGAGCATTTAGTCCATTTACATTCAGAGTAACTATTGAAAGATATGAATTTAGTGCTGTTGTATTACCTGTAAAGTCATTATTCCTGTAGATTGTCACTGTTCCTTTCTAGTCTTTGTTACTTTTGGATTCTCTTTCAGCTCAAAGAGTACCCTTTAATATTTCTTGAAGGGCTGGTTTAGTGTTCACAAATTCCTTTAGTTTTTGTTTGTCTTGGAAACTCTTTCTCTCTCCTATTCTGAACGACAGCTTTGCTGGATAAAGTATTCTTGGCTGCATATTTTTCCCATTTAGCACATTGAGTATATCATGCCAGTCCTTTCTGGCCTGCCAGGTCTCTGTGGACAGATCTGCTCTCAGCCTTATGTGTTTACCCTTGTAGGTTAAGGACCTCTTGTTCCAAGCTGCTTTCAGGATTTTCCCTTTATCTTTGTAATTTGCAAGTTTCGCTATAGTATGCCATGGTGTTGACCTATTTTTGTTTATTTTGAGGGGAGTTCTCTGTGCCTCTTGAACTTGAATGCCTATTTCCTTCCCCAGATTAGGCAAGTTCTCAACTACATTTTGTTCAAATAAACCTTCTGCCCCTTTTTCCCATTCTTCTTCTGGGACTCCTATAATATGGATATTATTTCACTTTATGTAATTGCTGAGTTCCCTAAGTCTACCTTCATGATCTAATAGTTTTCTTTCCTTCTTCTTTTCAGCTTCATTATTTTCCATAATTTTATCTTCTGTTTCACTGATTTGCTCTTCTGATTTGTTCATCCTCGTTTTTATGGCCTCTACTTGGGACTACATCTCAGTTACAGCATTTTTAATTTTGGCCTGACTAGATTTTAGTGCTTTTATCTCTACAGTAAGGGATTCTCTAGTATCATCTATGCTTTGTTCAAGCCCAGCTAGTATCTTCATAATAATTGTTTTAAATTCTAGTTCAGACATCTTTATCCATATTGGTTAAATCCCTGGCTGTGAGGACTACCTCCTGTTCTTTCTTTTGGGGTGAATTTCTCCATCTTGTCTTTGTCCAGAAAAGAAGAAAGAAAAAGAAAAAACAATAACAACGTTAACAGCAACAACACAAAACAACAACAAGAACCTAGATCCTGATTGTGTTTTGGTCTACTTGTTAAAAAGAAACTAGATTCCAGAATAAGAAAGAAAGGGAAAAAAAAAAAAATATATATATATATATATAAAATTAAAAAAACAATGAGGGGCACCTGGGTGGGCCAGATGGTTAAGCGTCTGCCTTCAGCTCAGGTCATGATTCCAGGGTCCTGGGATCAAGTCCTGCATCGGGCTCCCTGTTGAGCGGGGAGCCTGCTTCTCCCTCTACCTCTGCCTGCCGCTACCCCTGCTTATACTCTCTCTCCTGTCAAATAAATAAAACCTTAAAAAAAAAATGAAAGGAAACAAAAAATAATATATATATAAAGTATATATAAAATATATAAAAATAAAAATTAGAAAAGAATAAAAAAGAATAAGGTAATATTTGTCATTCTAATCATGTTTTAACCATCAGATCCTTGGTTGGGTCTTTGTCAATCTCTAGATTCCCTCCAGCAAAGGGAATGTGGAACATTAGGAGGCTTCAGAAGATAGTGCAATCATAATTCACATTGAGGGTAACAGATAAAGTATTGAAGCCTTCAGCAGAAAACGAAGGGAACATTTTTTTTTTCTCTGTAATAATGTATAAGCTGTATTTTGGTATTGTAGAGGTGTCTTTTCTTGCTCTTTGTGCTAAATGGAAGCCAAAGACCAACCATCCACTAAAGATAGAATAAATGTTGAACTTAGAACAACTTCAAATAATTCTCATGTTACATGTAAGAAGCAAATTACTAATGAGTCATTAAATGTAAAACAGATCTGAAATTCTTAGAGTATTTTATAAAACAAGATTGCCTCTTAACTGTTGCAGACATCATATAGGCCTTTCACAATGTGGGCTATTGCACTCATTCTTTGGATCTTCACTCCCTGCCACCTTTCTCACATACTCTACAATGAATGTAGCTGGGATCATTCATTTTCTATATAAACTTGGCTGGGTTAAGGGATGTCCAGATAGCTGGTAAAGCATTATTTCTGGAAGTGTCTGTGAGGCTATTCCTGGAAGAGATTAGTATCTGAATCAGTAGACTAAAGATATCCAATGTGAGTGGGCATCATCCAATCTATTGAGGGCTCAAATAGAACAAAAAGGTGGAGAAAGAATATCTTCTCCCATTCTGTAGGTTGCCTTTTGGTTTTGTTGATTGTTTCCTTTACCGTGCAAAAACTTTTTATCTTGATGAAGTCCCAATAGTTCATTTTTGCTTTTTGTTTCCCTTGCCTTTGTAAACGTATTCATTTTTTATTCTTTATTTTCAAACTCCTGGCTTCTAGCACAGTATCTAGCAGATGGTGGGAGCTAAATACATGTAAACTGTTATATATGTTATTATTAGATGCTTAATAACAATTTAGGGATGAAATGTTAAATAATAACTAAAAATAGTATTTCATATTTGCATAAGGCTTTATTTGCATAAATTTAATAGTAAATTATTTTATTGTTGCACAATACTTCAAATACTTCACCTTTTTAATATTCAAATAATCCTGTGTGGTAACCAAGGCAGATATTATATTCATTTTATAGATGGAAGGACAAAACAAGGGAACTATAGGTGCTAACTAGATAGCACTAAGATGTTTTCTAGCTTGGAAAGTCTATAAAGGGATAACAGGTTTGTTAAACATGGCAAGTTATATACTTGCTTATCTCCCCTTTCTCTTGAAATTCCATTAAAATTGAAATAAAATGTTTTTAAAATGTGAATTTAAAAATGAAAAAGGGAGAAATTATGATAGTAGAGATGGTAAAATATTGAAGACTAGATAGTGGTAACTGCCCTAGCTGGCTTGGAAGCCTAAATTTACAAGTCAGGGATGGGGAAAGGAGGGGAACCCAAAAGAAGTCAATTCCCACTCTAGACCTTTGGAAGGCTGGGGAATTTGAGGCTCTGAGTACCTCTGAAGGTAGTGCATGGTGAGGCTTAAATCATAAAATCTAAATGGAAGATAGTAGAGACTAGCTAGGTTCCCGAGATTCTCTTGCAACCCTCTGTTGACTCCAGCAGAAGACTAGAGATTCTAGAACTAGAATTCATCTGGAGTTGATAGTAGGCATGTCTCAGGGCTGAGTGGGGTGTCATTCTTAAAATAGGGAAATATGGGGGCGCCTGGGTGGCTCAGATGGTTAAGCGTCTGCCTTCGGCTCAGGTCATGATCCCAGGGTCCTGGGATCAAGTCCCACATCGGGCTCCCTGCTCCCTGGGAGCCTGCTTCTCCCTCTGCCTCTCTCTCTCTCTCTGTCTCTCATGAATAAATAAATAAAAATTAAAAAAAATAGGGAAATATGGGAAAGTCCACATCCTAAAAGAGGAGATTGTGGACATAGTTGAACAAGTAAACTGGAAGCAGAGAAAAATGTGATCAGAGAAAACAGCATACTTGAACTAATAATTCTGGAGTGAAAGGAAACACTGGTAATGCTAAGATCCAGGCATGCCAGGAAGTAGATTGCTGAGGTGGAGTGGGACAGAGGTCCTTGGAGTTGTAGAGGTCATGGGTCTGACAGACAGTATATTAGATTACCTTTCATTTAGACAATAAGACACTCAAAATAATCATGGGATTTTAATGCCCAGATTCTTCAGTTGCAAGCAACAACCTGGTAAATTAACTGATTCAATTAACACTGGTAATGTAAGCAAAAAGGAGGAATGTAATATAAAGATATATGGAGAAGTTTATAGCTCTATAGGAAATACAGAAGACATATTCTTCCGGAAGAATGGAAACTAGAATGGCTCTAGGATTCTTGCAACTGATAGTCTTTTTTGGAAGAAAAGTCCACTTTAGAAGTAACTCAGCCCCACATTTCATCCTTCCTCAAAACTCAAAATTCCCAGAAAAAAAAAATTAAACTAGCCTACTTCCAATCATGTGCATCTTGGCTAGTAGAGGGTAGGGAACCTTCACTGACATTAAGAATGCACACAAGGAGAATGCTTCCAGTTTTCTTGCCCAAAGTGAATGAGGGTGCTACTACCAGAAAAAGAGGGAATCGCTACTGGGCAGATAGGAGTAGGAAATGTCTACTACAGATGCCTACTGTTGGAGCATATGAAATTTATTCTAACTTTGTATAATAAATACTTTTCTGTGTAATAACTCACTATATCCTAATGAGAAAACACTTTAGCCTTCTTCTGTTCTTTAACTTCAATTGATGAAAATAATCATAAAATTATAATATGACATTCTGAAAATGCAAGCCTTAGTCTAGAAAAGAAACTTTCTAGAATATGAAAAATAATAAGAATGCAACTTTATGAATTTAGTAGCTAAAAAAGTTTTTAAAATCTTTTAAGACACCCTTTCTGATGCTTCATTTGATTTGTAGTACATAAGAAAAAGAATATATATTTCCCAAAAAGTTAATAGTAAAAAAAACCTCAATAACAAAACAGGTTCCAGAGTCCATATTTCTTCATGAACTCTCAATTTATACACATTTTATGCTGTCAAAAACAATAGAGTCAGCTATGCTTAAGTTATGGCTCTGGGAAAGCTTGATAAGATTGAGCATTTAACAAAACTTGTGACAGAATCAGGATGAAGCCCACCCATTTGTCTTGCTGGCCCACACTGACTAATTTAAATGTTCACCCATATAGACTAAACTGGTAGCAGGAACGAATCATTTTGATTGGTTTATTTGCTTACACAAAAACCAAAACTGCCAGGTGGAATGAAAGCTAAAAGTGAACAGAACAAAATGTCAACAATCTCTCATTTTTAAATTTTCATTCAAGAGTAAAGGTACTTTCTGTAATAGTTCTGTGTTTCTTTACTTTCCTGTCACCTAACATTTACTGAATAGATGTTGTTGAAGTAGTATGGTATCCTAGGTGCTAGGTTAATAAATAAGATAATGAGGAAAGAAAAGCAATAATGGCTATGTTCAAACATGCTCATGGTAACCTAGAGATACAGCCTTTGAATCCCAGGTTACTCTCCCTAAGCTAATTTAGTTTCTTTATTCAAGTCTGAGTATGTTTCTTGAATTTCTTGAATTCTTGAATATTCATTTCTTGAATATGTCCTTATATTGACTTTTTATTTTGGCTTTCTTTTCTTTCTTACTATTTTTGTCAGCTTTATCAAGTATAATTTGCATGCCATAAACAGTGTCAATTTTAAGTATCAGTTTTAATTCAATGAGTTTTGACAAATATATATACTCATATGATCACTACCACAATCACGATGTAGAACATTACCATCATGCCAAAAAGCTTTCCTGTGCCTCTTAGCTACCCGTCCCTGAAGTCCCTGGCAAACACTGATCTTTCTCTTTGGGTTATGTTTTTTTGTTTTGTTTTGTTTTGTTTTTTTAGCATAATACTCTTGAGAGTCATCCATGTTATTATGTATATCAGTAGTTTATTACTTTTCATGGTGGATGGCATTCCATTTTATGAATATACCAAGAATTGTTTGTGCATGTGCTACTTGATGGACATTTGGGTTGTTCCAGTTTGGGGCTATTATAAATAAAGTTGGTATGAACATTCAAACATAAGTATTTATATACAAATAGATATCATTTCTTTTGAGTTATCACCTAAGAATGGAATTGCTGGGTCATATGGTAAGAATATTTTTATGAGAAACTGTTAAACTGTTTTTGAAAACGGCTGTGCTATTTTGTATTCCTACCAGCAGTGTATGAGAATTCCAATTGTTCCACATTCTTACACTTACAGTTTTACAGATTTAGCTCTTCCGGTTAAATTTATGATCCACTTCAGTTTCAATTGTGAATATAGTTTGAGGTAATGGTTGAGATACTCTCTTTCTCTCTCTCTCTTTCTCCCTTGGTACATGGATACCCAGTTTTTCCAATACCATCTGTTGTTAAGATAATAATTTTCCCTTTAAATTGTCTTGGCACCCAGCTTGAAAAATCAATTTATGGACTTCTATTCTGTTCCAGTGATCTATATTTCGATCTTTATGCCAGTCCACCTCTCTGGAATGCTGGGTCTTGATACTAGATCTCGAAATCAGATAGTATAAATCTTGTACCTTGTTCTACTTTTTCAGAATTGCTTTTGGCTAATCTAGATTCTTTCATTATATAGGAAAATTTTAGAATCAACTTTTAACATCTACAAAAAGTCTGCTAGGATTTGATTGGAATCAAGCTAAATTTGTTGATCAAGTTGAGGGGAACTGACATCTTAATAATGTTGCATCTTCTAGTTTATAATCATGGTATTTTTCTTCATTTGTTTTGGTCTTTTTATTGTGTAGTTTTCAGTGCATGTGGCTTACATATATTTTGTTAAATTTATCCCCAAATATTTAATATTTGCAATATTAAGATAGTATTTTGAATAGTGTGGTTCCCTTACTTTTGACTTTCAATTGTTTCTTGCTAATATATAGAAAAAAAATTGATTTTTGTGCATTAACCTTGTATCATGTGACCCTGTTAACTTCAGAGTTCTGTAGATTCTTTATAATTTCTACATATATGATCATATGATCTGTAAATAAAGGCCATTTTATTCTTTGCCTTTCCAATCTGTAAGCATTTTATTTCTTTTCACTTCCTTATAGCACCGGCTAGGAATTCTAGTAAAATGAATAAAATTGTTGAGAAAAGACATCTTTGCTTTGTTCCCTCCTTTAGGAGTAAGGAATTTAGTATTTTACCATTAAGTATAAAGGTACCTATAGATTTTTTTTTCATAGATGCCTTTAACCAGATTGAGAATATTCCCTCCACTTGCTAATAGGCTTCAGAGTCTTTATCAAAAATGGATTTGGATCTTGTTAAATGCTTCTTCTCCATCTGTGGAGATGATCATATGGGTTCCTTTTTTTCATCTGTTAATATGGTGAATTACACTGATTCATTTTTGAACGTTAAGCCAACTCTGCATTCCTAGGATAAACCCCACTTGGGCATTATTGATCATCCTTTTTATATATTTCTGGATTTAATTTGCTAACATTTTATTAACTCTTTTTTCATCTATGTTCATGCTGAATTCTGACCCCTGGTTTTCTTTTCTTATAACGTCTTTGTCAGGGTAATGCTAGACCCATAGAGTTGAAAAGTGTTTTTTCCTTTTTTCTGTTTTTTGGAGGAGATTTTATACACTTTCATCTTTAAATGTTAGAATCTGCTAATGAAGTTACTTGAGTCTGGAGTTTTCTTTGTGGGGAGATTTTAACTACAAACCAATTTTTTTTATTATGTTAGTCACCATATAGTACATCATTAGTTTTTGATGTAGTGTTCCATGATTTGTTGTTTGCATATAACACCCAGTGCTCCATGCAATATGTGCCCTCCTTAATACCCATCACCAGGCTAACCCATCCCCCCATCCCCCCTCCCCTCTGAAACCCTCAGTTTGTTTCCATAGACTCTCATTACAAACCAATTTTTTAAATAGATCCAAGATTGTTCAGGTAACTAACCTCTCCTTGAGTGAGCTTTGGTAGCTTATATCTTTTAAGGATTTGCTCATTTCACATAAATTGTTCAATTTATTGACATAAAGTTATTCATGATATACTCATACTTACGCTTGAAGGGTCCATAATGATATTCCTTTTCTCATTCCTGATCTTGACAAGTTGTGTCTTTTTTCTTTTATCCTGATCAATCCACTAGAGATTTATCAATTCTATTGATCTTTTCAAAGAAAGATGTTTTGTTTCAGTGATCTCTATTATTTTTGTTTTCTATTTTAATTGATTTTAGCTTTTATATTATTTCCTTCTTCCTGCTTACTTTGTATTTAATTCAGTGCTCTTTTTCTAGTTTTTTATAGTATTTTAGCTCATTGACTCAAGACCTTCCTTTTTTACTGAATTATAATTCACATATACTATTCTATTAATTTCATTTTTATAACAGTGATTGGACATTTGTACACATTGCAAATTGATTACCACAGTGAGTCTAGTTACCATCTCTCACCATACATAGTTAATACAATATTATTTACTGTGTTTTTTACTGTACAACATTATTCCCCATGCTGCATATTATATTCTCATAACTTATTTATTTTATAGCTGGAAGTTTGTATCTCTTGATCACCTCATCCATTACACACACACACACACACTACATTCTCCTATGGAATCACCTCTCTGTTCTCTTTATCTATGATTCTGAGTTTTGTCTTGTTTGTTTGCTTGTTTTATTTTTTAGATTGCACTTATAAGTGAAATCATATAGTACTTGTTTTTCTTTGACTTCTTTCACTTAGCATGATATCTCCAAGGTCTATCAATGTTGTCATAAATGGCAAGATTCCTTCTTTTTTATGTCTGAGTAGTTTTCCATTATATGTATATATATATATATATATATATATATATATATATACACACCACATCTTCCTTATCCATTCATCTCTAGATGGACATTTAGATTGTTTCCATATCTTAGCTATTGTAAATAATGCTGCAGTGAACATAGGGGTGCATATATCTTTTTGAATTAGTGTTTTCATTTTCTTTGAATAAATACCCAGAGTGGAACTGTTGGATGATATGATAGTTCTACTTTTAATTTTTTGAGAAAACTCCGTACTGTTTTCCACAGTGGCTGCACCAATTTACATTCCCACCAACAATGCATGAGGGTTCCCTTTTCTCCACATCCTCACCAACACTTGTTATTTATTGTCTTTTTTATAATAGCCATTATAACAGGTGTGAGGTGATACCTCACTGTGGTTTTGATTTGCATTTTCCTGATGATTAGTGATGCTGAACATCTTTTCTTTTCTTTTTTTTTTTAAGATTTTATTTATTTATTTTGACAGAGAGAGAGAGACACAGCGAGAGCGGGAACACAAGCGGGGGCAGTGGGAGAGGGAGAAGCAGGCTTCCTGCTGAGCAGGGAGCCCGATGCGGGCCTCGATCCCAAGACCCCGGTATCATGACCTGAGCCGAAGGCAGACGCTTAACGACTGAGCCACCCGGGCGCCCCTGAGCATCTTTTCATGTGCCTGTTAGCCATCTGTATATGTCCTACAAAAATGTCCATTCAGATTGTCCATTTTTCAATCAGATTGTTTGGGGTTTGTTGTTGTTGTTGAGCTATATGAGTTCTCTATGTATTTTTTTTTTTTTAAGATTTTATTTATTTATTTGAGAGAGAGAATGAGAGACAGAGAGCACAAGAGGGAAGAGGGTCAGAGGGAGAAGCAGACCCCCTGCCGAGCAGGGAGCCCGACGTGGGACTCGATCCCAGGACTCCAGGATCATGACCTGAGCCGAAGGCAGTTGCTTAACCAACTGAGCCACCCAGGCGCCCCAGTTCTCTATGTATTTTATATATTAACCTCATCAGATGTATGATTTGCAAATATCTTCTCCCATTCAGTAGTTGCCTTTTTGGTTTTTTGGTGGTTTTCTTCACTGTGCAAGCATTTTGGTTTGATGTAGTATCATTTGTTTATTTTTGCTTTTGTTGCCCTTATCTTTGGAGTCAGATCAAAAATAATAATCATTAATAAAATAAATTTTTAAAAATTGCTAAGACCAATGATGAGGAACTTACCACCTGTTTCCTTCTAAAAGTTTTATGGTTTCAGGTCTTACATTCAAGTCTTTAAACCATTTTGAGTTCATTTTTGTGTATGTTGTAAGGAAGTGGTCCAGTTTTACTCTTTTGCATGTAGCTGTCCAGTTTTCCCGGCACCATTTATTGAAGAGATTGTCCTTTCTCCATTGTCTATTCTTGCCTCCTTTGTAGCAAATTAATTGACCGTATATGTATGGATTTATTTCTGGACTTTATTCTGTTTCATTGATTTATGTGTCTGTTTTTATGCCAGTATGATACAGTCCTTTTTTAGCATAAACATTTACTGCTTTAATTTTTCCTATAAACACTGACTTAACTATATCCCACAAATTTTCATATGCTGTGACTCATTTTCATTAAGTTCAAAATATAGTCTCATTCTCCTAGTGATTTTGATTAGAGTGATAGCTATGGAAGTGGTGAGAAATGATAAGATTTAAGATATTTTAAAGATATGTATGTGAATTGAGATGAATTGATAAGGAATGAGAAGATGAAAGACAAGTTTGACCTTCTTCACGATTTTGTTATGGAGGGCAAATGGGATAGTATTTCACATGATTTTGGCAGCATATATTGAGATTACTTTCAGTTTGAAGGTTGCACATTTGGGGGAATATGCATGGTCTAAGACCCTCAGAAAACATGTAAAAATTGCACCGTGGTACACTGAATAATGTATGTAAACTACCATAGCTAAGAATGATAATATTTTGATAGCTTAATGGCTCTGACAAGTGGTAATATATAGACTTACCCCTTGTGATATATGCTGTCACTGAACTACTTGAACTAGCTCAGATCCCTTCACAGCAATATTTCATGTGGTTGGATTTGAATGCTGAACAAAGTTTTCACCATATATATACCTTGTCCCCAACTTACCTTTGCAGCATCTTCATAATTCTGTCCTCAACGCAAAAGTCCATTATGCTCCTTACCATTCCCTGCTTAACAGTGATTTCTACATTTTTTTGATAATCCCCCTATCTCCAAAGCTCTTCCCTATCTGTTCCACAGGAAAAGTACTTTTCACTCTTTTTGTTCTGGAAAATTTTCTCAAAAGTCACTTGATGTGAAAAGCATTGCTAAATCTACCTCTTCTGCTCACCTTCTCATCCTAGGTAGATTTTGTCACTTCCAGCCCTCTCCCCTGCCCCATACAATGGGTGTCATTTGCTTGGTACTATGTATCACTTCTCCAGCACCATCATCTCCCTAATTGTGCAGACTCGTATCTACAACATTTCTTAGCATATGGTATAAAGTTCAGTACTAATAACAATGGTCAGCATTGAGTCTTTGACGATGTACCAGACACTATGCAATGCATTACCCACAACAAACCCATAGGTAGGTCATCATTTTCTCACATGAGAAAACAGAGCCTTAGAGTGGTTGAGCAGTTTTGCCAATGTTACTGCTGATATAGGCAGGGCCAAGATTCGGATCCAGGCTATCTAACTTTGCAGCCAGGCTCTGAAGCAGTAAGCATAGTGCCTCTCCAGATGACTGGGGAATTGAGCCAGAGAGTGCTCTAGAGTGTGTCAAGGCAGTAACAGTGTCTCCCAATATTAAGTAGATGCCCTTTCACAATGAAGGATGAAGCTTTCTCTTCTATCATGTCACAAATATACCCAAGTACAGCAAAAGTCACTTCTTCTGGTGATGAAACATACCAAAATTGATCATGAGGTCTATCCATTTAAATCTCTCTACAATGGCAGCACATATCACAGCAGTTTCTAGTGAAATGCTCACCAATTTAGATTATGAGGAGATGCATATAGTCACTTGAAATAAGTCTTGAGAGATTCGTGCATAACACTGTGAGTAGGGTTATCAAGTTCTGATTAGTAACTTGAGTGAGATAATCTCAGTGAAGGGAGTAGAGCCACATTTAAGCATGAAAGTAGGTTGGGATGGTTCTCCTTCCTGCCTTCTGGAAATGGATCTTCCAATGGAAGAGTGTAGTTAGCACCCAGGTCAGGATGCACTGTCACAAAATCTGTTATTTGGCTAAAATTAGAGCTGCAATTAAACCTTCCTTGAAAATGAAGCATATGAAACTGAGCTCAAACTTATTCAAGAAGAATAAATAAAGATAATGAAGGTAAATTGTCAAATTATAATAAATTGTCTAAATACAAATATCTCATCAAGCTTTAGCTGCACTTCCAAGGCCAAGATGAACAAAGGCCCTGGAGAAACAATGAACACTACAAAACTTTTTCTTTTTTTTTTTTAAATTTTATTTTATTATGTTGTGTTAGTCACCATACAATACATCACCAGTTTTCAATGCAGTGATCCATGATTCATTGTTACTACAGAACTTTCTTGAAGTCAGGGAGTGGCAGCAGGTCTTTGTTTCATTAAAGCCATAGAAAATTATACTTCTCCAAAAAAATAAAATAGAAAGAAGATCCAAGTTTAATCATATAGCCTGTAGTATAAGAAAAAATGACTAAATTGAAGAGAGTATCCTCAAATAGAATTTGCTTGTCCCACTTCAGCTTAAAAGTACTTCCTTGAGGCGTTCTTCTCTCACTTCCCTGACTTAGGTTAAATCTACTGCCATTTGTTCTATCTGTATTTTCCCTCAGCAGCACTTAATTGTATTCATATTGATGTGTTCTTTGTATAACTGTTGATAACTGCTCCCCCACTAGACTATAGGTTTTTCAGGAACAGATATCATGTCTCTCTCAATCACCATGAATCTCCAGTTTTTCACACAGGCCCGAGTTGAGGGGTGCTTAAAAATTACTTGATAAATAAATGAATGACTATTCTCATGCAAACCTTAGATGGTGTAGAGAAAAACATTAGTATGATTAACTTTTAAAACTAACATAGAGGAGGGGGGAAAGATGGTGGAGGAGTAGGGGACCCTATTTCAACTGGTCCCGGGAATTGAGCTGGATATCTGCCAGACCACTCTGAGCACCCACAAAACCAGCCTGAGATGTAAGAAGATCTGGATCTCTACAAACAGAATATCGCAGGCGGTTGGTTGTGAGGTACAAAGCGGAGAGCCGTGATTCTGCGGGCAGATATCGGAGGATAAACGGCAGCGGGAGGGTGCCTGGCCGTGGGGATCCTGCACCGCTGGTGAGTGACAGCCTCATGTGCTGCGGTCGGGGCACAGACTCACAGACCGGTAGTGTCGAGAAAGGACTTTAGGGCAGCCCCTGGGGTGGAAAACCAGACCGGCGGGGTCGCGCGCACACGAACTACAGCCACCCGGACAGAAACCTGGTGCGCCGGGGTACCGCCGGTGAACTGCAACCTCCAGGGTGGAAACCCTAAGCGGCAGAGTCGCGCACACGCGAACTGCAGTCCCCGGGACAGGACCCCAAGCGGCGGAGTCGCACGCGAGCGAACTGCGAGCGGCTGGTGGTTTTAGAAGCACAAAGGGCAGAGACGTGCCCCAACCTGGAGGCAGGACTGGGAGCGCTGCAGAGGGTCCCACAACCCAGGCCGCTGCAGTTTATAGCAGCACGGACAGAAACGGAGAACGGTGTGGCCTGGAGAGCTCACTGAAGAACAGACTGCGGTCTCTCTGCTCTGAGGCAGAGGGTTGGAAACGGTCTCTTCTGCTCTGACTCGCGGAAGAGACGCAGAAAGCCGCCAGGGAAAGGCGCCAGAGAACAAAAGCCCCAAAGACTGATTCCCACTGAGCCCATCCCCCGCCACAGGGGCGCAGGGCAACTCCGCCC
>NC_138377.1:70853619-70899010 GCF_054177405.1 Leptonychotes weddellii | reverse complement strand
ATATCAGTGAGATCATATGATACATGTCTTTCTCTGTTTGACTTATTTCACTCAACATAATACCCTCCAGTTCCATCCACGTCGTTGCAAATGGCAAGATCTCATTCCTTTTGATGGCTGCATAATATTCCATTGTATTGACTCATGTGGCTGGCGTGGTCAATGTTCTAATCTCTAAAAATTTGTATGTTACCTTCCATGGCAAAAGAGACTTTTCACATAAGAGTAAGTTAAGGATCTTAAGTGGGAAGATTATCCTGAATGATCTCAGTGACTCTAAGGTACTCAAAGTGGTCCTTATAAGAGGGACACAGGAAAATCAGTCAGAGATGTAGATGTGACAATGGAAGCAGAGGTGAGAGGAATGCCATTGCTGGAAAGGAGCCACTAGCCGAGGAATGCAGGCAGGTGACAGAAGCTGGGAAAGACAAAGGAGGGATGTTCCCCTAGAGGCTCCAGAAGGAACACAGCCCTGTCAACACTTTGATTTTAACTCTCTAAGACCCATTTTCAGAATTCTGACCTATAGAATAAGATCACTGATGTTGTTTTAAACTACTAAGTATGTGGTAATTTGTTACAGCAACTATAGAAAATGAATACAATTTATATTTATGTTATTGACCTCTACTTTCTCTAGCAATAATTCCTTTCTATAGGCTCATTTTCTTTACTGTGTATTTTATTTTTAATCTTACTTTCGTTGATTCAGTTCAGTTTATCCAGCTGATCGGCTGATCTGGGAAGACAAGATATAGTGGTCAATAGTAAAGCCACAAGTAGAGTATTTATTGGACATTTGCTGTATTTAAGTATTACACTACATAGCCAATGCTATGCTTTTTTATTTGCCATATTGTTCCACTATTTTAGTTGCTACGAGGGCAGAAAAAATATGCCAAGTTCTCTACTTCTCCAAAGCTTACAATCTTGTTGGTAGAACTGCGAAACTTACATATAGTTATTTTGTTAAGGAAGAACTCTAAGACCCCACTGCTTTTGTGAAATATGATTAACACAGTACCCAAAACAGAGAGTTATAGAATATTCACCCTTAAAAGGTAAGCAACTGTTCTCCTGGTTCATAAAACTATTTTTTAACTAATTAATTATCATTTTTTTAATATGAGTATAGTTGACATACAATGTTACCTTAGTTTCAGGTATACAACATAGGGATTCAACAAGTTTATACATCATGCTATATTCACCACATTTGTAGCCACCATCCATCACCATATAACACTATTACAATATTTTTGACTATACAACTTATGCTGTGCCTTTTATTCCCATGACCTATTCTTTCCATAACTGGAAGCCTGTATCCCCCACTCTTCTTTACCCATTTTCCCCATTCCCCCACCCTCTCCCTTCTGGTAACCATCAGCTTGTTCTCCATATTTATGGGTCTGATTCTGCTTTTTGTTTGTCATGAAACCGTTTCTATCACGTAAGTCTCCTAAATAGGCTTGCATTTATCTTTACATATTTCCATTCAACGTTAAAAAAAAAAAACTTCTAATAGAAATTCTTCATCCTAGAGATTATGTAAATATCTTCATTTGATCAATCAAGGTAACATAATTTCTTAAAGATAATGTTTTAATTCTACAAGAATTCTTTAAGCATTTTCATTTCATTTTTAAAAATATGAGTATAAAATGAAACCATTGTGTGAGAAGATAATTATTTTTATTATAAGTACCCAAACCAAAATGAAGTAAAATATTAGAGTATGTGTTAGTCAGGATTCTCCAGAGAAACAAAGCCAATGGATGTGTATATGCATAGAAAGAATTTTATTATAAGGAATTGATTCATGTGATGATAGAGGCTGGCAAGTCCAAAATCTGCAGTCTGGGCTGGCAGGCTAGAAACTCAGGAAAGCTGATGCTATGGTCCCGTCTGAAGGCCAACAGGCTGGAGACAGACTTACTTTCCTCCTTTTTGTAAGATCCCTTTTGACTGCATTAGAGTCACTAGATAATTCAAGATCATCTTCCCAAGTTTCCTAATCACATATGAAAATCTCTCTTTTTTTTTTTTAAGAAGATTTTATTTATTTGACAGAGAGAGACACAGCAAGAGAGGGAACACAAGCAGGGGGAGTGGGAGAGGGAGAAGCAGGCTTCCCGCTGAGCAGGGAGCCCGATGTTGGGCTCGATCCCAGGGCCCTGGGATCATGACCCGAGCCAAAGGCAGACGCTTAATGACTGAGCCACCCAGGCGCCCATGAAAATCTCTTTTGCTATGTAAGGTAACCCATTCACCTCTCAATGGTGTAGATGATGTCTGAAGGTGGCCTGCTGGAGTACTGCCTCTTGCTCAGGGAGGTCAGTCTTTTTATTCTGCTCAGAACTTCAGCTGGTTGGATGAGCCTCACCCACATTATGGAGAAAACCAATTTAAATGTTAATCTCATCCAAAAGTATCCTCCCAGTTGACACATAAAATTAACTACCACAAGCCCACCCTTTATCAATTTGGCACCCATACAGATCTTCTTAAACCATACCTAATCTCCTGATAAAGAGAATAACAAGGTTATAATTCTATCTAAAATGGTACAACTGTTCTGCATACAACTGAAAATACACTAACCTTTTCCCCAAAAGAGGATGCAAAGTTTTGAATCGATGTATACTCTTCTCCTTGGTGTCTTATAACTTAAATACCATAATGTAAAGTTAACAATCCTTAAATTCTGTGATATAAAGAAAATACATCTTATGTTACATGATAAAGAGATAAGAAAGAGAAGAAAACAAAGATATTATACACACACACACAAGACAAACATTCATAACAAAGTAAGGAGGAAATACTCATGACAATTACAGTCCTCATTTCTGTAATTAGTCATATGGTTGTAGCTGGTGTTCGTAACTATCTTCCACTACCCATCCTATATTACCTTTGCCTTAAGCAAGAACCTCAAATGGCCATGGTTTTTTTACCTGTTGAGGTGAGCCAAGTCTTTATTCCTGAAGGGTCTCTTTAGTTCTCTTGCCTGAACTGGGTTGTTATAGTTTTCTATTGACTTTCCATCACAGGGCATGGTAATATTAAGAAATACCTAAGGGATCGCCTATATACTAAACATATTATTCCTTACCACCATTGTGGAGTTCCAGTCCAATTTCCCATTGGTAGTCAGGATCAAGCACCCCAGTCAACACCATATCTCCCTCCTTTGCCTGTAGATCCAGAGGCATGAGGGATCCATAATAGTCAGATGACAGTCTTAACTTCAGTTCAATGGACTCATTGTTGTCTTCTAGTGGAAACATTTCTTCCTTCCTCTAAACCAACACAATATAAGGTTGCAGATATAGGAAGCAAAATTCTTCCAGTGGGTCACCAGGGGTAATAGTGAGTGCTGCCACTGTCCCTTGAATCCTAGACCCATGAATCCTGGCAATTGGAGAAATAGTACCATATATTTGATGCCAATTCAGAACATATATAGCCTTCTAGAGGACCTTGCCTCCGCCCTGCAAGCTACTGCCAGGAACTGCAGCTGGCAGTCTTCGAAAGGCAATTCCACCACTCTATCAAACCAGCTGCTTCAGTGAACATGGAAAGACAAGTGAATTCCATGAGCATAGGCCCATTCGTGTACTTCTTTTGCTATGAAATGAATTTCTTGATCAGAAGCAACGCTGTATGGAGTACTGTGATGGTGGTTAAAGTGTTTTGTGAATCCACAGATGGCAGAAATATTGCATGCTGGGAAGACAAAACTATATCCAGAATGTCTGTTCCAGTAAGAACAAAATTCTTCCTCTTCCATGATGGAAGCAGTCCAATGTAATCAATCTGTCACAGGTAGCTGGCTGATCACCCTGGGGAATGGTGCCATATTGGGGGCTCCATGTTGGTCTGGTGCTGATGACAGATTGGGCACTCAGCAGTAGCTATAGCCAGGTCAGCCTAAGTGAGTGCAAGTCAATGTTGCTGAGTCCATGTCTAATTTCCATCTGTGCCACCATGGCCACTTTGTTCATGTGTCCACTGGGTGATGATAGGGGTGACTGTTGATAGGGGATGTCCCAGAAAGTGGCTGTAGTGATGCAGCTCTTTACCTTCATGTGCTGCCTGCACATCATGCAGAACCATCCGAAAACCAGGCCTGAGTCTTCTCTACCTCTGTCAACTGTCATAGGGAACTCTTCATGAGGCCATAGGTGCATACTAGGAGAAAGAAGGTAGTGTGGCAGAGGTGGGAACCATAGACATTTAGGCCACATCATGTAAGTGACTTTTATCTTTAGGACCTGCTCAGGCCCAGTGTTCTATCTACCACTTCCATTTGATGATGGAGTGCTGCCCAAGTTTATGGCTTGGTGCATCAGGTAAGTCATGATGGGCAGCTTATGTTGCGTGGTAACTTGGTAGCCATGGTTAAGCATTTTGTTTCTCAAAAGGAGAGTAATGATCTGCAGAGGATCTCAGAACTTTGCCTCAAAATCCTAAGAGCCTGCACTTACAGAGACTCACCTATCCCTATCTGCCACTGACACCTCAAGCATCACTGGATCTGCTGGACCATAAGACACAAGTGGAAAAACAGTTTACACAACAGCCTAGACCTGTTGCAGAGCCTTCTCTTCCTCTTGGCTCTACTCAAAACAAGCAGTTTTTCATATCACTCAGTAAATGGTCCAGAGTAACACCACTCTAATGAGTAGTATGTTGTCTCCAAACAGGCCCACTAGGCATTGTGTCTCTTCTTTGGTTGTAGTAGGATCCAAATGCAACAATTTATCCTTCACCTTAGAAGGGATATCTCAGCATACCCCACATCACTGGACCTCAAGAAATATCACTCTAGAAATTCAGGTAGAGGGCCTCTGAGGTTTGTTGTTATTTTCAGCTTTATTGAGACATATTTGACAAATAAAATTATAATATATTTAAAGTACACATCATGGTAGACTCTGGAACCCAGAAGGCCCCTGAATTCTTGTTGGAGTGATTTCTCACCCTCTGACACACAGATAGATGTCTTACAAGTCTAGAGTAGTTGCTACCTCTCGCTCACTAGGTCCAATAAGCATAATGTCATCGATAGAATGGACCAGTGTGATGTCTCACAGAAGGGAGAGGTAATCAAAATGCCTATGGACTAAATTGTGAAATACGGCTGGAGAGTTTATATGCTTGAGGTAGGACAGTGAAAGTGTATTGCTGGCCTTGTCAGCTGAAAGCAAACAGCTTCTGGTGGTCTTTCCTAAAGGTATTGGGGGTAAAACAATTGCCAGCTCAGCAGCTGCCTATCAGGTGCCACAGGATATGTGAACTTTCTCAAGCAGTGACACAGTTCCAACAGCAGCTGCAGTTACTCTCCTTGCACTGAGGCTTCCCAGTTCAGTGGCCACAGTTCCCACTGTACGGTATGGTCTCCGGACAAGGATGACCACAGAGCTCTTTAAGGATCCTGGTACTCCCCTCACAAATTAATTCCTACCCGTAGTGGTAAAAGTTGTGTCTTCTGTTCTTCCCCAGGGTGGGTAAGTTGGTCTTAAATGACAAATCTCTCGCAGCTTCCAATCTCCCTAAGTTTTTTGAATTCTTTCCTCTGCAGTAAACCCTGGCAGGTGGACATTTTCAGCTCTCTCATTCTGAGCCCCTCTGTTTCATTCAACCAACCAAACTGTTAGAGCCCCTAGCTGCAATATTAAATACTGAATCTCTGCTTAGTGGCTCCATATCAATAAGTTCAAGAGGAGCAGTATGTGCTATGTTTAGGAATGTCTTAGTGTTTTGATGTCATCATAGCAATAATTGTTGTAAATAAGGAGGTAGAAGATGGGGATACAAGGTAGACTGGATTCAGATATAAAGAGTAATACTCTTGGTACAAGACTTGTGGAGCACGTAAGGTAACTGTACTAAAAATATCACCCACCAAGTCTCAAAAAATCTTTAAGGTGACTTTGACCAGGTTTTCAGCCTTTAATCAAGACTTGTGAAATTGAATTAATACATCATTTCATTTAAATAGTTTTCCATTAAGTCTTCCCTTACACCAGCTTGGTTCTTCCCCCTTCCAATCTTTGTTTTATCTCTCCTTTCTTTTTTCTTGCCTTCTTTCTCTTTTCTTTTCTTTTTGAAATAGATATTTCTCAAAGCATTAAACACTTCTGTATTTCTGATAACTCACAGTTTTAGATAACACTTGCAAAATGCATTTTCGTGAGGTGCTTTTTTGGAGAGTGGTGGTTAGAAATCATTTGACTCAAAGCTCTTTCTCATTGTGTGCACTTCAATCCTCAGAATATAAATCCATTTTGTAATTACTCTAATATTCTCATCTTGGAAACTTTGCCTGACACACCATTCCATATGTTTATGATTCTCTGAATGAAAAAGTGTTCCCTGACAACCATTCAGATTTTTCCCTTTAATTTCCATTTATGCCTTATTGTCTTATAATGTTCAACTGAAAATATATGTTGCAATATTGTGTGACATTATCAGTATTACTTAAGATTTTATATACCCATATATCAGCCAAACATCAGATAAATCTCGCTATTCTCCTTTCCATACATCTTCCTTCCTGGAAGAGTACAGGTAATAGATTCAATTTCTCCTTCATGACAAGTTGACTTTAAGCATTTCTTACAAACTGAAGACAAGAATCAATTTGCATTTTGGTTTGAATTATTTTTAAAATGTGAACTGGAAATGGAATTTGGTTTAACGTTTGTACAATTAAAGTGATGGTGCTAACTGCAATGCTTTTAGACAAAACTTATATCAGGGTTGATTTTAAGAATAGTGTAAAGCCAAGACACAAGACTAATTTGAAGGTCTTGCTAATAAATAACATTGTTGGAAAAAAAGGGGGTATTCTGATGATTTGTAATTCTGCAATAATGGCTTCTAAATAGTTAAGATTAGTTTGAGAGATGAGCGCCTTTCTACCCTCTCTGCCATATGCCAACAGGGGACAAAAATCAATCTTGCAAGGGCTCTGATTACTTCTGCTCCAAGTTTCTTGTCAGCAGATTCAAAATGTGCAGAGCAATGAATCTTCCACAAGGTAGAGGTGCTGCCCATCAGCTGGAGATCTTTTTTCCCAACTTCTGGTAGAATATCTGCTTGTGATAAATTAGGAGAGGGAAAAATAAAACACTATTTGGTGCAACAATTTTAATCCCGTGTTATCAGTACAGAGAGAAAGTGACACTAGTTCCTGTGGCTTTGAAATGAAAAATGTACCCTTGGAGGAAAGAAGCTTGAAAGTTAAGGAACAAATAAAATAATGGTCTTTGTCAATCTTAAAATACCATGCTGCTTAGCAGATGATCAAGGGAGAACCACATTAAGTGTCGATACCTAAATTAATAAATACTAATATCTGAAGCAAGATGTCTATGTTTGGATCCACACTAGAAGATATAAGGAAAAAGAAGTTGAAGTTCAATTATAATAAAAGACACAGGGTGGGCGCCTGGGTGGCTCAGATGGTTAAGCGTCTGCCTTCGGCTCAGGTCATGATCCCAGGGTCCTGGGATCGAGTCCCGCATCAGGCTCCCTGCTCCTCGAGAGCCTGCTTCTCCCTCTGCCTCTCTCTCTCTCTGTCTCTCATGAATGAATAAATAAAATCTTTAAAAAAAATAAATAAAAGACACAGGGATATGAGCAATAAGAGGAACAAGAACAATGTGGTGAACAGAGTAATGGTTTCCAAAAATGTCCACATCCTGATTCCCCCAAGTGGGAATTTGTTACTTTACATGGCAAAGGGACTTCATAGATGTGATTAAGTTATACATGTTGAGCTGGGGAGAGTCCCCTGGATTACCCGGGTGGGCCCAATGTAATCACAAGGGAGTAAAAAGTAAAGTAAAAAGGAGACAGAAGAGGCTAGAGTGATGCAATGTAAGAACTTGACTTGCCTTTGCAGGCTTTGAGGGTAGAGGAAAGGGGCCATGAGCCAAGGAATGCAGGTGGCCTCCAGAAGCTGAAAAGGACAAGGAAGTGCATCCTACCAGGAGTCTACAGAAAAGAATATAGCCTGCAGACACCTTGATTTTTAGCCCAGTGAGACCCACATGAGACTTCTGTAAAACCATATATACAAAACTGTAAGATAAAAATGTGAGTTGTCTAAAGCCCTTAAATTTATAGTAATTTGTTAGAGTAGTGATAGAAAACTAATAGAGACAAGCTATAAAAAGTTAAAACAAGAAATAAATTTTAAAATTATATATTACAAATTTTTCCATGTACTCTTATCATTGCCCACAGAAAGATATTTTGGTACAAACTTTCTTTTTGTTTTTGGTTGTATTTCAGTAGTTCTCAAACACATTACAGTCATAAATGGTCTTTGATCTAGAAATTGCATTTCTGGGAATTTAATAAAATAATTAAAGGTGTATGGAATTATTATTCACAAACATGTTTATAATAGCCTAAAATTGAGACTAGACTAAATGTTCAACATTGGTGGTTCTTTGACTAGATTTTGGCATAACCTCAAGCAACATACTATGTAGTCATTAAAAATTAGTTAAATAAGAACTTGTCAAAATTAGAAAAGCATTCTTAATATGTTGAGTTGAAGCCAGGTACAAAATACTAGTATGGTGTGATAATATTGGTGTATAATATGGATGAGCTTTATACCAATTTTTCATATATATCAGCAAACACATACATAAGTAGAGAGTGTGGGTTATGGAAGGTATTTTTATCCCATTCAGACTAAGAAAAACATTCAAAAATGTATCTTTAGATATAAATTTGTTCTTCTCATAAATATGCGTGTGTGTGTGTGTGTATGTGTGTGTATGACATTTTACATTTTTATCACTTCTAACTGGTAGGAGAAGTACAAAATGTACAATTGTCCATATATTTAAACTTTCCTCTAACAACATTATAAAGTCCAATTCATTCTGAAAAGGGAAAGAGCTTTGTCTATACTAAAAACCAAAACAACTCAAGGGTGGAGTGAATTGTGTGATTTTTTTTCTGGGCTCAGGGCTCTTGAATCCAACATCAGCACCCTAAAAGGACTGTGGATGGATCGGAGTGTAAAATGCTAAAATCTTTCCAGAATACAATTTGACAAAATATATCAAAAGCCATGAAAAATTATACCCTTTGAACCAGTAATGTCATTTCTAGGAATCTAAAGAAATAATAGGCGAAGGATATTATGAATAAGAATATTCATTGAAGTCTTATTTATGTAGAGGGAAACTGGGAAACAACCTTAATACCCAATAAGAGGGGAACTGGGCAGTAATTTAAAATGATATTTTCAAAGAATATTTAATTACATGGGAAAATGTGTTCAATATGTTCCCAAATGAATAAAAGCAGGCTGCAAAATTGAATATACAATATGATTCCAATTTAGAAAATACAAAGGAAAAATATGCCAAATGTTAAGAGCAGTTATCTCCGGGTAGTAGAACTGGGTTTTAGATTTTTTTTTTTAACTATGTGTGTTATTTGTGTGTGTCTCTTGTGGTTTCCATTTGTTCTGTTCTGCCGTTTGGAAGCAGCTCAGAGTCAATACGACTACCTACCAGAATTAAGTGGAAATCAGGGTGTTCCCTCTCCTGTTGGCCCACCTGCCTTGCTCGTTCCTGAAATTTGGTTCTCTTTGACAACGATGACTTGAGACTCTCTCACAGAATCTGTAGAAATAGTCCTTTTAGGAACACTGGTGAAGAACCACAGTCTTGTCCTAGGAAGTGCACCCTCTCCTCCCAGACTCTGCTGCACAAGAGAACACTGTTTGAAGATTCCAGCAAGTAAAACAGATACCTTTTATATTGTTCCTGGTCATAATCAGTCCCTGACTGGAGAAGTCACAATGTAAAATACATCCGTCCTAGGTTCTGGCACTCTCCTGGGGTCCGTATATGCCACCACCTATGGTACGAGCAGTGGGTATTAGGATGCAGACTGGTATAGTAAGTGTCAGCCCTTTTGAAAGGAATAGGAGATTAAGAGCCTTGAGAAAATATTTTCTCCACATTTGGAGCTCCTAAAAGGCAGAGGCTCTGTCATTCCCATGTGCTCCTCCCAGCATCTAGCATAAACCCTTGCACATAGTCAGTACTCAGTAAGTACTTTTAATTAATGGAATGCTAAATGATACTTTTAAAGAATTCTTTTTGAGATTCTAATGGCCACTTTTGGTGTGTATATATATATGTGCGTAGAGCTACGCCATCCCTTTTATTTAATGGCCATGCAAGATGGGGAAAAGTAATAATGTCTTCCTTTTTTGAAGGTTTACTGGGCCACAGATAAAAGGGAAGAAATAATTCCACCTCATTCTAAGGAAACTACAGAGTCTTTCAGTTCAGATCAAAGCCGGAGTTACTGCCATTTGCCATTTACTATCATTTAGTGCTCTGAAAAAGGTAATCTACTAAATAGTACCCAAGTGGCCTGGCAATTTATTAAGTGAGCAATTTATTCTTTTCTTGCCACTAAGATCAAACCATTCACCATTCAGATTCTTCACATTCCTCAGAGATAACAAGGTGAAAAAATATCTTTGTCTTACAGATGGGGAAACTAAGGTTTAGTCTTGAATCAAATCAGCAAAAGGGCGGGGGGAGGATTTTCCACTGCTTACCCTAATTTGCTAGTACCCATTGTCTCTTCCTAAATTTAGAATTGAGTCATTTAAGTTTTTCAGGCTCCGAGAAAAGGCTGTAGCCTTCTCTTTGACCAAATCTATGTAAAAGAAGAGCTTCAGTGATAGTGTCAGTCTGTGGCCTCTGAGGAAGAGGGCATTGATAGAGATGGATGAGAAAATGGACTAATTCAGTCAATAAAGTGATAGACAAGAAAGAGTATGCTATTGTCTCATGAGGCAAGGAGGAGTTGAACAGATTTGAAGATATTTATTCTCTGCCAACAGTTATCAAAAGTAAAATTCAAGCTGAAATCATGCTGGTATTTAAACCAATCATTTTAAATTTATCCATGCCTCACATTGTTCAGAAAAGAGTGATTCCTCCCCCACCTCTCGGCTGACTAAGGCCAGGTGGCCTCAAACCAACACGCCTCCCACTGCAAACTGAAGACGTTGCTGGTGTCCTCAGAGCCATGACAGTAACCAAGCTCCTGGACTGCTTTATCATCTTGTTAGGGGCTCCCAGGGGCCCTCCTGCTTTGCGAAAACAAGAGCAGCAAGAACCACAATGTAAGGGCAAGCTTCATAATATGCACTGTCTTATTTAATTATCGTGGAAAACCTCACAAGGTAAGTATTATCATCACTATCATACAGATGAGAAAAAAAGGCACAAAGAACTAAATAATGTGCCCGACTCCACACAGTAAATGGTAGAGTTTGGTTTTAAACCCAGGTCTATAAAATCCAAAACACATCATTTTCTACATGAGATGGTGCCTCTGCGTTTTGCTAACACCTTGTAGACTCTTCTGCTGAAAATTTGAAGTAAGGTCCCAGGATGTAAATTCCATTTTAGTGTACTTTTCAAAAAAAGTAAGAAAGCTTATTGCTGCAATTCCATGGGCTGGTGTTGCCCAGATGCAGACCAGAGTCCTCCAAAACTAACCAAATATATATTAATTCATTCATGAAATACATTAATTCATTAATGTATTTCTAAAATGTGACTTAGGCCACAACATGATGCCACAAAAGGGATATTTGCTGAGTGCCAAAATTATAAAATACATTATTATTTTACCTTTATAAGATCAGAGAACTATGTTCCCAGTCCCAGAATTCCTAGTACACAATCTATAGCAAATGAATACCGTGTTGAATATATAATTTTTTAAAGAAAATACACAAAAAGCATTATGAAGATGTTTACTGCCTAAGATTATGCTCTGTAGATAACTTGGTTGCTGGTATTTATCAAAAACCTTTAGGGGCACCTGGGTGACTCAGTTGGTTAAATGTCTGCCTTGGGCTCAGGTCATGATCTCCGGATCCTGGCACTGAGTCCTGCCTCGGGCTCCCCGCTCAGTGGGGAGCCTGCTTCTCCCTCTCCCTCTGCCCTGCCCCACCCCCACTTGTGCTTCCCCCCCAAATAAGTAAATAAAATAAAAAAAAAAAAACTTTAACTTGACCCTAAAATTGTCACTATCATGTTAAAATTGTTAACTAGAATTGAGCATGCCTAAGTGACTGGTAACCTGTCTGATTCACTACCCATCACCAGTAGAATAAAGCATATTAATTGTAGACCCAGGATAATTGTATCTATTAGCTGAGCCATACTCATGGTTCCATAAAATATGCAGATACATGTCTGGAGCACCTGGGTGGCACCGTCAGTTAAACATCCAACTTTTGGTTTCGTCTCAGGTCATGATCTCAGGGTTGTGAGACTGAGCCCCACGTTGAGCCCCACGTTGAGTTCTGTGCTCAGTATGGAGTCTCTCTGGGATTCTCTCTCTCCCTCTCTCTTTGCCCCTCCCACTCATTCTCTCTCTCTTTTTCTAAAATGGATAAATAAATATTAAAAAAATAATTTAAAAAATATGCAGACACATGTGTAAAATATCCTTTCAGAGGGAGATATCTGAAAATATCAATAGCAGTTATCCCTGGGTGTTTCCACTGCCAGTCGTAATTATTGGTTTTCTTTATTTCTGCATTTTATTTCTCCTCTTTATTTCTATATTTTAAAAGAACCTATGTGACTTTCGTAATAAAAATTTAAGCATATAAACTTCCAAGAAAATATCCTTTCAGATATACAGAAACACTTCTAATTAATAACAGCTAAAACTTATTGTGCATTTTCTATGCGCCAAGCACTGTTCTATGTATTTTACATGCAATAACTTATTTAATGTTTATAACTCAGTGAGGTGGAGAGTATTATCCCCATTTTACAAATGACAAAACTGAGCCATAGAATGGCTGAATAACTTGAGCAAGATCAAACACACTAAGCAAGTTGAGAAGCCAGAACCGAAAAGGGTGCTCTTACCCCAGCGTGAGCATTCTTAGCCATTCAGCATTTTACCACACAATGAACAAATTTACAGTGATGCAGCAATTAATATAGTACTCAGAGTACAATTTAAACAAAGACAAATAATTACCAAAATGCCCATGAATACACACACACACACACCCAAAACAATGAAAATGGAAAAAGACATCAAAATATTAGTGGTGACTGTTTTTCTGTGGTATAATCTGAAACAGTTTCTTCTTCTAGTTTCCTATGTTTTCCAATATTTATTTAACAATAGTGTATCTTTTGTATTCTTTTATTCTTAAAAAACAACAAAATCCATAAACAAGACTACAAAATAGGAGGGCCCTTGATTACACTCTCAAGAAAACATACATATTGAAGAGCTTCAAATTTAAAATTAGAAGTCCAGCATGCCCCCTAGAAAGTGAGCAGAAAGACAGTTTGCTTCCAACAGTTAAGAGTATTAACTTCTTATAATGGGATCATCTCTCCTACCAACTTGTACTGGTCTGTGTCTTAATGGCTACCACAAAGCTATGAATCTGATGGTCATCCATTGCTAAATTTGATTTGATTTGTGCTTTGTTATACATTTTTCCTGGCTGGCTTGACTTAAGAAGTAGGTAAGAAAGGGGGAAAAGTAACCTAGCAAACAGTTGAGCATTACTTTAGAAAATCATGTATGCATTCTTGCTGGATTCTTTTCAAATTTATGATTACAAATCTCAATCTGGCACTCAAAACTACAGGATGCTAGGTTGTTTGCTTATTAAATTCAACTTTCTCCTCTTCCAAATATCTATTTCATGCTTTCACTGTCCTCAAATCCTCAACTAATATTCCTCTATTCCCTCACTCTTAGATGATGCTTTCACTATATGTTTTATGGACGAGATAAATGCAGTCAGGATTACTACACATTTCCATTACTAATTCCAATAACCTCCCTGCACCTGGAATCACATAGTCTAGTTTCTCTTCTGCACAGAGGTAAGCAAGGTCTCCATTCTTATCTGAGACCAACTGTTCCACTTGTACTCTGCGTCCAAGCTCCTTTCCTTTCACTTCCTATCCATTACTCTCCTCTTCTGCATTATTCATTTTTCCCTCTCTAACTGATCACTCCCACAGACACACAAATATTCCTTAATAGCAACTTTCTTTTTACAAAAAGGAAAGATCTTTCTGGAACCCATTTGTTTCTCCATTTCTCTGCTCCCCATTGCAACAAACATTTTTTTTTTTTTGGTCTATATTCCCTAACCCAGTTTTAAACTTCTCAATGTCTCCTGAAGGTACTAAATCTTTCCTATCACTCCACTGAAGGAATCTGATCTTCAGTGGTCAGCAATAACCTCCTTTAAATACTGCCTTATCTAGGATTTAATGATATCACAAATGGCTAATTTTCCTCCACCTCCACTGATCACTCCTTCCCAGTCTGCTTTGCTAGCTTCCCGTGTTCTACCAAATTTGTCATGATAGAGTATCAAAGTTCTATCTCTGGTTCTCTCTTCTCTAACTGTGATCTCTCAGATGATCCATTCAGTTCAAATACCATCTCTATGCTAATAAAACTCAACTTATATCCCATTTTATATCTTCTCCTTGAGCTTTGTCTAATCCAACTACCTATTTGACATCTCACTTGGCTTTCCAATAGATGCCTCAAACTTAACAAAGGCCAAACAGAACTATTGGGTTTTCCCAAAAATGTAGTTCCTACTCTCCTGTGTCTTTTCTATAGCAGCATTCAGCCATCTACCCAATTGCTCAGGCTCAAAACCTGGAAGTCAGTCTTGAATTCTTTCTTACCCTCAGCACACTTATATTCAATCCATCAGGAAGTCCTTTGTCCTACCTTCTAAAATTCACCTAAAATTTGAACAGTTCTCAACATATCGATCATTACCACTCGTCCAAGCTACCATGCCTGGGTGCTGCAGTGGCCTATGATTTTATCCTCTGCCACCACTCTTAACTCTATGATCCAGCCTCCACAAAGCAGTGAATGAGCTATTCAAAGCATAATCATTTCATGTCACTCAAATCCTGCCTCTACACACATATACATACTCTATCACCACCTGCTTGCCTCTGCTTAAATCCTTCCCATGCCTTTACATTATACTTAAGTAAAAATCAAAACTTATCACTATGGCCTACAAGACTACGTGATCCTACATGACCAGGTCCCTGCCTGCCTCTCTGATTTTCTCCTAATCTTTCCCTTGGTTACTGTATGCTGGTATTCTTTATATACCCTGAAATCAGGCTCATGCCTATCTTTCCTTTGCCTGGAAGGAATAAATGCAATCAGGATTACTACACATTTCCATTACTAATTCCAATAACCTCCCTGCACCTGGAATCACATAGTCTAGTTTCTCTTCTGCACAGAGGACTGTGCACTAAATCTTTAAAACGTGGAGTGCTTATCATCATTAAGTATTAACCTAGATGTCACTCAGAGGAGGAGCTAAAGCTGCTCATGTACCCGTATGCATACACACACACACACACACACACGCACACACACACACCACTTACCCTCTCCCACATTAACCTATTTTATCTTCCTCATAGTATTTGCCAGGATTTGAAATTATTTTCTTTGTCTATGTTTATTGTCTTTCTCCCCTACTAGAACCTAAGTTCCTTGCAGCTAGGAATGTTTTTCTTAGGCATTGCTATGTTCCCAGGCCCTAGAATAGTGTGTAGCATCTAGATGTCACAAAATAACAATTTTTGACTGGTCACAGGGAAAAATATTGTGTCTACTTCAAAAGAAAATAAGTGGCCTATTTCAATAAGATGGTAAGACTAAAAACTATGAGGATAGGGGCGCCTGGGTGGCTCAGATGGTTAAGTGTCTGACTTCGGCTCAGGTCATGATCCCAGAGTCCCGGGATCGAGCCCTGCATAGGGCTCCCTGCTCAATGGGGAGCCTGTTTCTCCCTTTCCTTCTCCTGCTTCCCCTGCTTGTGCTCTCTCGCTCTCTCTGTCAAATAAATAAATAAAATCTTTAAAAAAACAAAAATAAAAGAACTATGAGGATAGCATGTGGTTAACCAAGGGAAATCTGGAACAGAGATGGCTAGAGAAGAAAAAGAGTGGTTATGGTCATTGCAGATAATTAGTCTTGTTTGAATATGGTTGTAAACGAAATATACTTATTTCTTTAGAGATGTACTGAGCCTAATAAAACAACGTGTCGTGATATTAAACTTTGACTCTCACAGGAGACTGGTGAGTAAAGAAATATATGTGCTAGAACATGGAGCTTTTGAAGCGTTCTATAGGTAAAAAGGGATCATCAGGAAAAGATTATAATGACACAAATTTCAGAGTCACCTTTGGGATATAATGATCTGAAAGAACTTATATTTTTAAGACATATTTATAGGAATATTAGGTTAAAGTCAGTCTCCAGTTTACTGTTCATATAGCTTAAAAAATCTCCAACTCTCCCCCTTCCTAAAATATAAGTAACATGGAAGTCCCATGAGAGTCCCCGAAAGGGAGAAAGTTAACTTTAGTATTTGAACTGCAAAGTAGTGATCAATTAGTTTATTAATAATCAGATAATTGAGCAGGGGGTTCCTGAATAAAATGAAAAGTAGAAATAACCAGCAGGACAATTTTAAGAACCATCTCTCAGCTTTATAAACTAATCCTCCTCTAATGGCCCTTTTTAATGTAATTTATAGTTTCATCATTACCCTTTTTGTATTAGTAATTATTTCTAAAATACCAAAGAACCATCTTTTTTTCAAGGTCCTTCCCTCAGTCTGATTTACAACCCAGCTCAAGTTGGACTCTGTCTTTCTGAGGTTTGACATTTCAAAATATTTATTGCTCTTTCACATTAATGCCTTTCTCATGAATCTGAAGGTGACCGTTATTTCTTTCATCGTGTTGTAATTAAATGTATCAACTATTGCTTTATTATTTCCACTATTTGTCTGCACAGCACATTAAAACTTTCAGATTAGAAAGTGATATTGAGTACTGTGTGAACTATAACAAACAAATATTTCCAAAAATATAGGGTCCTCTTGATGCATTGCTAAAAGAGCTGTTCCAAGCGAAAGCACAAAATCTTTAATATTTTATTGATCAGATCTAAACCTTCTGCCCAAAGTGGCAATTAAATTTCAATTAAACTGACTGAAAGCATCATATTAAATTTCAGCACTTTACGAGCTATCAGATAATGCTGCAGGACAAATCTTTAGTATGATCACACTCTTTTCAAATTATATTATCCTGTTCATTCACAATAAAAGTGACAGTTTTAGGTATACTTTCAATATTTCTTGAATATAAACCCTCTAATGAACACATTTTATTGCCTTTAAATCAATTATTATTGGATATTTTAATAAAGTGAATTGAGCACTTTGTTTTACACACTGCTTAGAAGTTATTATATTTTGCAGTCTGCACAGCAAAGAACTGAATCAGAGAGAGAGAGAAATGGCCAAATATCTGACAGTATAGGAAAAATGGAATGAGCCATTTATAAAGAGGTGGGCTTCCTGTCTCACTCTATAACATTTAATGATACATGCTAATTACCATCTGATTAATGGATTTTTTCCTTTGTGAAATGTAGGTGCAAGTTCTAAAAGTAGCTCTTAGCACGAGAGGAAGATGTTAGAAATCACAAAACCATACGTGAATATAATCATGTATACCTTGTTTTGGAAATTAGGGACTTTAGGTTTTTGTTTCCTTGTTTCTGTCACCCTTGCCCTTTGGATTTGTGATTAATAACACTCTATCAGAGTTTTTCAGAATTAAGTTCCTGTTAAATGTTGACCAAGATTGTGCCCATCTGAATGATATAAATGGGATCCTGAGGCATTTTGTTCTTCACTTTGGCCACCCTTGTGAATAACACAGACTCCAGACTTCAGCATACAGTATTGAGCCAAGATGGCCAGAACAGATGCCTTGGCTCTGTGCTGCCCAGATCCCTTATCACATACTTGAGACATCGCCTCATATTCACTTTGCACGAAGTTCAATGTACTGGTCCCATTTCATGCATAGATGTACACCATTAACATACATACTGGACAAACATAGCATAGAAGGGCGCTGGTAGAGAGAAGACGAGGCAAGAGAATGCCTTCGACTTTGAAAGGACCTAGCCACATATAAGGATTTTGCCCTACTTTGTGAATGCAGAGATGCCTTTATTGGTGAAGTTGAAAGGATACTATAATAACCTCAGTAGAATTCATTGGAGTGGATTAAATTAAAATTTAGATGAAATCATGATTTCTTATTGAAATGATTCAATTAGATTATGGTCCCTGAATTTGAGTAATTGAGTCTCAAGGCGACAAGGGACTTTAACAAGTCATTAAAACTATCCCTCTGTGTGGATCTGGATTAAGGAACCAACAGCAAGTCTGTTCATGGACCTGGCATCAATCTATAAGGATGCAAGAATATTATTTCAAGAAATGTGGGGCAAGTTAACTCTGGCTTCCATATGCAACCCATGTAAGAGGTAAATTTCAAATTGCCCAGCTCCTGCTGAATTTTTAAAATATTAAAACTTTTAATATTAAGTCACAATTTAAAAAATATTCCTTCCTAGCCTATTCTTTCCATTGAGCATGGTCCACATCAACTGAAGTTAGGCAGATACAGTCAGCTGTTTACTGTTTACCTGGAATGAGTGGTATAGGATCTGCTTCCCAGCGGTGGCAAGAAATTGCAGTTTAAAAATAAAATAGGTAATACAAGCAATTTAAAAAGTAGGAAGTGCTTTGCCTAACTACTTTAGAATATCAACTGTACTTCAAGCAGTTGAAGTGAATTAAGACACTGGTCTCTATATAATTTTTATTAAGACAAAATCAGTTCCTCCTTCACTCAGATTTTGAAAGGACCCAAAGAAATGTGCTAAGCAGGACATCCCCCCCAATTTCATTCTCGCAGACCCCAAATATAGGAATGGGAATTATTAAAAACACATTCTAACCTTAAATAATCAATCCTATCAGCAAATCCCCATACATATAACTGAGGCCTTAACTGTAGCTTCAGCCTATTTATTTGGGCTCTGTTTTCAGTTAAGCAAAGATAGTTAACAACAGGCAATCCTGAAAATGATCACTATCATATCTATCATATCATATCACATATCCTATCTTGGTGTTTCACACATTGACAATAGTGGTATAATATGGGTGGGGGAAGGGAGGTGGCCTCTGTTTGGACAATTTTTTAAAAAAATAGGCATAGCAGAAAATATTTTTCCCCCAAACAGTTGAATCTTTCCAAGCTGAAAACCTGGGAGCCTGCCCACATGGTCTCCCTCAGGTGAAGCCAGATGAATGGAAGGAAACCAGGATCACTTTCCTAGCCACTCTGCTACACTTAGCCAGGCCCTCCAGAATTCATTCCCTCTCTCAGAGGTCTTCAGAGTGTTCAGGGTGAGCCACTGAGCTGAGAGAACACCTGAGAAATTCTACCTACATTTATGTTTATCTAAAAATAAGAAAATTCAAAAAAATAAATAAAAATAAGAAAATTCATCATTACTGAAACAATATAGAGTTTGACACTGACAACCTCCTTCAGATACATGTCACAACAGGAGAGTAGGTGGAGCGAAGGGACAAGGCCACAAGGTCAGGGAAGGGCCCTGGTTGCATTCCCTGTTCCAGCCTATCCCAGCACATATCGTTTGTATCTACCCAGTTAGACAGGCCTCCAGATCATGTTGTCTAGCTTTCACCAAACTAATCCTCGCAGGCTGGCCATGTGACTTGGAAAGATTCTTGCAGAAAAACTGTGGTCATGCAAACACATGCAAGTAATTCTTTTCTTCCTAATTGAGTGCTTCCTCATTCATACTACAAGTTAAAAAAATAAATTTTTTTTTTTTAGCTTTCATTCATCAAAGATTTTATTCAAGCTCCCAAAACAAAGTTGAGGAGTTAAGTTGGGTTTGAATTGAAGAACAAGGCCAAGTGAAATCTGGAAACCAAGTTTTCGTTTGGTGGAAGTTGAAATCCATGTACACATTCTAACCAAAGTCCTGTCCCATGTAGGAGTTTTCAGGTTTTTTTTTTTTTTAAAGATTTTATTTATTTATTTGACACAGAGAGACACAGTGAGAGCAGGATCACAAGCAGGGGGAGAGGGAGAAGCAGGCTCCCCGCGGAGCAGGGAGCCCGACGCGGGGCTCGATCCCAGGACTCTGGGATCATGACCTGAGCCGAAGGCAGACGCTTAACGACTGAGCCACCCAGGCGCCCCAGGAGTTTTCAAGTTTTTAAGAGTCTACCAGGCCAAACCCTTTGCTGCCTTTACTTTGCTTTTCCCCTTCCCTTTTTCTTGCTTTGCCTTCATCTTTTTCCTCTGTCTCTGGTTCATCCATACGGGGTACTGTCCATGCTGGTCTAGAAGACTCTTCTTGTTTCTCTTAATTTCAGTCTCCATTTTCATGTCATCTTTTTCATCTTGTACCACACATTGAGTTTTCTCTCGACAATGTTTGGGTACCACCACAGTTGCTATCATTATTTTTTTAAGTTGGTCTAACAAAAACTCAGGTAAAAATTTTTTAAATTATCAGGATGAGTATTTAAAATATAAATTTATGGGGGCGCCTGGGTGGCTCAGTTGGTTAAGCGACTGCCTTCGGCTCAGGTCATGATCCTGGAGTCCCAGGATTGAGTCCCGCATCGGGCTCCCTGCTCGGCAGGGAGTCTGCTTCTCCCTCTGACCCTCCCCCCTCTCATGCTCTCTCTATCTCATTCTCTCTCAGATAAGTGAATAAAATCTTTAAAAAAAATAAAATAAAATAAAATATAAATTTATGTCCACAACTACTAATAATGACCTTCACCCTATTCATGTGACAAATATTTCCTGAGCACCTATAGTGGGCCAAGCACTGTTCTAGGCCCAGGAGTTGGCAGTGAACAAAAAGACAAATCCTTGCACTCATGGGAAGAGGGGGAGGGTGTATAATAACCTAAACATGTAAATTATATAGAGTATTCAAAGGTAATGTGAGAAAAACAAAACAGGGAAAGGAGACGGGGAATGCCAAGGAAGGGCTTATGATTTTAAACAAGATTATCAGGAAGGCCTTATTGAGATGATGATACATGATAAAAATCTTGCAGTGATGACCAGTGACACATATCAAAACTAAACACCCACTGCATGAAAACAAATGTCTACGGTTTTAAAACAGAGGCATTGGTATGATTAAAAAATGAAATACTATTTTTAAATTTTTAAAAATGTACCTCAAAATTAGGTCATTCCATTAAATCTTTAATTTTGTGTATGTTTTAAAAACAAACATAATAGTACAGTGGGAACAGTATATTGTTTATAAGAAAGAAAGATTCATGTATTAGAAATAAGATCTCCAGAAAGCTTTACTGATGGGATGGAGGATGAAAGAATTTGGGGGCTACTCCTCTCAGCTACAACCAAAATAATTTTTCTAAAATAAATATTTGATTATCTCCTTGCTTATTTAAAGCGCTTTGATAGTTTCTGATTGCCCTAAGGAATATATCCAGATTCTTGGCTCTTGTGACCCTACGTGGCCCGGTTGCCTTCTCCTCCCTACTTCAACCTACATTTCAGTGAGACTGAACTCCCAGTTCTAGGGTAGAAACATGTAGAACCATGGCCTTCATACCCTATTCCCTCAGCTGGAAATACTCTTTCAGGGACCACTCTCTCTCTCCGGGGCCCTCCCCACTCTTTACCTAGCCAGCTGCTCTTAGTCCAGGATGGAAGTCACTTCCTCTAGGAGACCTTCTCTGACTCCTCAAGCCCAGCTTAGTTGCTTAGTTGCTCTCATAAATTGTCTCCCACAGCTTCCCTGTGAGCAATGGAGGGGCATGGATTTAGTCTGGGTCACTGTTGCAGTTTCAGAACCTAACCCAGTGATGCCCATAATAGGTATTTCACATGTATTTGTTAAATGAGTAAGTGAATAAGCAAATGGATGTAGATATAGCATATTTAAGTATTGCTACTAATTTCGTATCTTCTTCCCACTCTCATATAATAGAGTTCCACTGATTGTGTTGTCATGATATTTTCTCTTATATCTTTAAAACAGAACATTTTACCTTGGATTTTAATTATTTTCACCTTGGACAGTGTGATCACTGGTGAGATTTGACAAGTCCATAGTGCTTTGGATTGTGCCTGATCTATAGTGAATACTCCAAAAATATTTATCATATTAATTTCCCTGATAATGTAAGATACAGTCCTCAGCTAGGGCAAATATATGTTCACTGATGATTAATTTTCACAAGGCACAATGTCTTGTGAATGGGCTCTGTGATTTTATTTTGCACTACTGCGAAGGTTACCTCTCATTCAAATTCACGAACTGGAAATAATTATTTCTTTTATATTTATAATTTATTTTACAATCACACTGTAAATATGATAGATGGATGATTGTAAAGTAATAACAATGCACCATATCTATGTAATATGTTTTATGTGTATCGTGTGTGTGTGTATGTGTGCATCCAGATGTGTCTTCCCCTGGTAACCAAAGGCTGTCCTTACCTCACTGACACCTGGTGGAGGAACTTAGTCTGTGGGTCCATAAGATCCCACCTTATTTATGATCTGCTCATTAGGAAAATACATGAGAGTAAATGGGACTATAAGGAATCAGACCTTCCTCTGTAAGAAAGACCAGTCACATCCCCCCTGCTGGGAATTATGTAGGTCTTAACTCCTCCCAGTTGTAGCAATCTGCTAATTGCTGAAGCCTTGGAGCAGCGAAATGACATGACAAAAGAAAAATGTTACGAGCAGACATACCTGGACTGACTCTTGTAGTAGTCAGGCTACATTCTTTCCAAAGAATACTCTTGACTTTTTTTTTTTCTCTTCATTTTTTCCTAAAAGCAACACTAATTTTTGATGGATAGTTAGAGGCAACTCCTAGCTTTGACCAGAAAAAAAAAAATCAAATCAATGAATGTAAACATAGAGAGAGATGCTGTTTGTTTATAAGGACACACTCTTGGCATTTAAGCAGACAGTCTGCAATCTGAACTGTGTGTTGTGTTGATAAAGTACATGGAATTTGAGAGAGCATTTTTTTCCATGATTCAGTATGTTTGGTTTACCCTTAGCTATAAAACACCTTTTCATACAAATCTGTCTTTCCTTCTCAGACATACATATGTAAGCAATCTTGACAAACTGATCAAGCCAAGCTGCTAATAAATTTATCTGATAGCTATTCGTTGCTTATCCTGAACCTCCTAAATATCTAAATTCCCAAAAGTAATAACAGACTAATTTTTATTGCATTTTAATGGAGTGATCTGGCAATTCTTCATGCTTGTGCTTTATTTTAACTACAGTGAGAGCCTTCAGAAAAGCTTTGTGTAAGAGATAGAAGTAGATGGGGCAGGCAAGGCAGGGAGAGGAGATGGGAGGTAAAGGCATTTGCTGTGCTCAGAAAGTGCTTTGCATTTCATTGAGTCCTTACAATTCATTCTCAAGTACAGTAGCTCTGTTGTGTGAGCAACTCTCTTTGCCTAGACCATAATAATTGAACTTTTACAGATTTCTCAAGTACATCGGAACTGCTGCTAAATCAGAAAGGGTGAGCTGAAGCCCGCTCCACTATACCACACTTACTCATCTCTAATGCTATACTGGATTTATTTTTGACACTAAGAAAAGAACCATGAATTTTTGTCAACTGCAGCATGGGAATTTACATTTGTTCTATAAAATGCACTGAAAGGACCAGCCTGCTCTTTGAGAATGGGAAATGCAATCTATCCAACTCTCAATAAACTTGAGAATATATATCTGGTTAAGCCCAGCTCATCTAAAATGAGATGCAGTCCTGGCAATATGGTGGGCTCAGAAAGGCTGGCAATAAAAGTAGATATACAGTATCTGACATCAGATTGTTTCAAGCTTAATTTCAGTAAAGTAATAATGTCAGGAAAAGAAACGCTCTGTGATGCACAGATTGATACCATTAGATAGAAACTATGCAATACCTTATGAACACAACCATTTTTGACTTGATATTATGAGTAAAGAATAGAGCAATATTCAATGTGCCAGCTTCAGATTTGTAGTTATAAAAGTTGACCAGAAGAGTGGTCAGGGAGAGGGACAAAATATGGCAAACATATTCTTCTGTAAATAAAATCAAATAGGATTGTATTACCCGAAAATATGTTCTGTATAAATGCCCTACACAGTTTGCCCTAGGTAGCAAATAGTTGCCCACAATCGATGAGAAGGAGCTCTCAAACACATAATATTAAACAAAGAATGCATATGTATCATAGTGAAATGAAACAAAAGCACCTCAGTGGCACTTTCTAGACTCAACAGCAGAAATGCATGAAATAATTGGTGTAAGGCGATGGATATCTTGAGAAACCCAAGCAATGAAAGCCCAGTTCCATTTATTTTTCTCTTAAATTGCTTTTTCCAGTCAATAAATAATCACATAATCACATCCTACCTCCAGGAAAACATACATGGTTGCCGCCCTTAGCAGGTTTCATCTGTGGGCTCACACCTCTATTCAGGATTCCAAGTGTCAGGTCTGCCTTTGGTTTTCATCTTAACAAATGTCAAGTGCATTCCGTCTTCAAAAACAATGGTGTTTCTGGTTTTTCTTGTCCTGTATGAAAGATTAGTCCCTATTCTCCTTTCTCTTTTGGAGAAGACAATATAGCATGTTCAGGTACTGATCAAGTTTGTAAAAAAATGAAGTTGAGCACACCCATAGAGGTAAAAACACACATAGAAATATACATTCCATTCCCCCCTCCCATAAACACCCCGAAACACACATTTGCTACCCAAACATGGCGAGATGTCCTAACAATGCACTCTTGAAAACCAATAACAATAATCCTTAAAAGAAATAAATAACCCATAAATAATTACCCATTGTAATTTTGGAAAATATTATGGCAAGCTTAAATCAATAACTAATGCCACAATTTAAAAATTATTTCGAAATCCATTTCATCAAATATTATGTATGTTCTCAATTATGCTGTGAAATGAATAAAAGGGAGAAATTAAATTTTTTTCTTTCACCTCCGAAATAAGGAAAAGATTACTGACAAATCAATATTGTCGCTATTAATAGTTGCATCCTGAAGCCATTTTGGGGGAAACATTCTGCTTTCCCTATTTGTACACCATGAGTCTGTCCTCTGTCATTCCCTTTCTCTTTAATCTTGTTTGAGTGTACAGCTCACTCGTCCTTATTTTATTGACTCAATCACAGGCGTACTGTCACTTTTTATAAAATGGTCACTGCAGAATCACATCAAGCAAATTTTTGATTCTGCAGTCAGTAATTTAGTGCCTTTATGGAATTGCAATTTCAGGGCTCACTGCTTGTTTTTCTAAAATGTACTTTAGGAATTAGTTACTCCAGCCACAAATCAGTTGAATTTATGCACAGTTGTAATACAGTTTATGGCCTCATGGTACATTGCTTCAAAAACAGCAGATGTGAAATTATGATAAATATAATGAGTGTTTTTTTGCCTGATCTAGTGGAGTAGAGAAGGATCTGGAGCGTGTTTACCTATCCCATACAGTACATTTAATGTCTTAGTCAGGAGCCCTGACAATGGCTGATTAATGTCCTCATCTCCTTTATTAAAGATAAGAGTAGCACTGCAGTCAGGAGATAGAAAGCACACCATAAATCTTCGTAAAATGAGCAGTCAAATAATCACTCATCAGAAATAAAATCTACATACATTAACACTAACACTCAGCCTTTCGCGCACACTCCCATCAAAAGCAAGCAGAGATGGCGGTCCCGAAGTTTTAATTTGAACTAGTTCTTTAAGTTGAGTATTACCAGCCCTGTAACCTGGATGTAAAAGCTGGCATTTAAAAGCACATGTGAAAGGAACAGATGCCTCATCATTACATTAAGAGCATGAAGCAGGCAACAATTAAGCGATTCACTGGAAAGACATAATGCTGATCTATGCTAGCAATTAATCACAGAATACATTAGACAATGATGGGTGACCTACAAATTTTTGACAAAATAATTTTTCATCATGTTGGCGATTTCTTAGCCTAATATGCCTGCAAGGCACAGAGTCAAAACCTGTCATTTATTCCATCGCTCCTTGACAGGCGGCAACCTGTCTTCCAGACAAAATGAACATTATCTGTGCTCACTAGACATTTAGTGCAGGGCTTAGCTTATGACTAATGATAATCGGCAGACAGAAATGTTAGAGTCTGAAATAATGTTCTCTTTGTTAAAGAAATTTCTTGAGGTAGAATTTTCTTTCCCGAAAGATGTATAAAGATAAAAACTGTTTTTTATCTGCGTTTTAATGCAACTCCAAGAACCAATATTTCCTTTCGACCAAAATAAACAGAAGGATGTAACAATTTCTTTAAATTAACATCTCATTTGAATAGCTCCTCTTGCCTGAAAATTTCTCGTGTGGTTAGAAACAGAGATACAAAGGAAAGCTCAGGAGATAGAGCCTTAAACAAGAAAATATGGGCAAGCTGTTTTGTGTTCCAGGTTTTATTTTGAATCTGGTGGAAATAAGTTTGAAACATGAGTGCGTGTGCCGCAGCATATAAATAAATGAAGACCGTGTTGAGAAATGTACTCCCACCTCTCCTATATCTCTTGGTTTCTATCCGGCACGAGGTTCTTCAAAGCCAGAGACAACCTAAAGCATGTTTGAGAAAAGCAATTTTGAGTGAGAGAAATGCATAAAATTGCAAATTTATTAAATGGGTTTAAAATTCCACAAGCAAGTACTTTATCTTGTACTTATAATTAATATAATTGTTGGTGCACTTTGGATAAAGAGAAATGGATTTTTTTTTTTTTTTTTTAGTTATTTTTCTTGTGTGTTACATGTGCAAAATGCCATCCCAGGGGTAGATTTTTCTTTGGATTCAGGCACCAAATTCCTATTAGCCTTAATGGGACTTACACATGCACATTGATAGGAGAATATACCCCTTAGGCTGGAAATTTAAAAGAACAAATGGCAAGGACATCAAAATAGTAAAGTCTAATTTAGATGATCCATAAGCCTGCACAGTTACTTTCCTGAGAAGGCAAACAAATGTTATGCCTTATGATGTTTCTGATTGTTTTGATAGCCCTGTAAATACATCCTCTAGACTCATTACTTAAGGGAAAAGTCTGTTTTTATCAAGCAATGTGATTTTTGACCACACATCTTTGGTTTAAATTATCTATATTTTTTTCAATTTTGCATAATGCATTATTGCCAGTTAGTGCGATATAATTCATCCTTTCAATCCTAACATCCTGCTTTGTATCTCTCTATGCCTATCATTCAGCCTGTGTGTCATTCTTTTCTCAAAGATGAAAGGGAAGAGGAAAAACCTAAAAGGCTTTGGACCCCAAATCATAGATGTTTTATTAGATTTGCCCCAAATTCCTTCCAGAAAGAATCTGGTTGGTTCATAGTCCGAATAAGTCCACGTTGTTGGTGAGATGGTTGCTAGTATTCTATAAATCACACGAGGTTTTTTTATCAGCATACAAGGCCAAATAAAAGCTACCTGGCAAAAGTGGGGCTCATTCTGTTATTGTTCCAAACAATTCAGTGAAAGATGCTGAGAAAATTACCCCTTCCTCTCTAAACGTAACCAGGGTTTCCAGTTCAAGGATCTGGGTATACTGAGTATGAAAGCTAATATTTAAATGGCTGTCTAATCTCGGGATAACAAACAACTTTAGCCTTCAGTGATCACAAATCCCTCATTTTCTGGGCTTTCATTTTATCTCTTGCAAAACAAATATGAAAAAATTATCACCCTTTTCCCCCATTGCTGGGCCTCATTGGCCTCATTGTTCTCTGTCACGTATGTACTGACTCATCAGCACCAAGAGGCTTCTAAAACTGAGGGCCATGAGAACCTGAATGTTGTAACAAGTCTCCTCCAGGAGGCTACAATATTGCCACTTACCAACTCCCTCAGAATTGCTGCTTTCCTGTAAGGCAGAAGCTAGTTCTGTCTGTTATTCTCACCTCCTTATGGAAATCTCCAGGAAATCCTTTGTGTTATTCAAAACTTTGAAATTTTACCTCAGTATACATAGGAATGAGTTATATGGGCGTGTACAGTTAAATGGTCACTTGATACTAGTCGCCCATTAAATGTCATGAAAGTGTAAATTAAATTTGAGAAAAATAAATTAGTACATTAAAATGTACAAAGTAGCCTGCGTGGCTGGGAGCTAAGGAACCAGAGCTCTGGGCACGCTAATTCTAATTCTGGAAATAGCTTATTTTGTGAGCTTGCCCTCACTTCTGTTTACTCTCTTCCAATTCTTACTACATCTCTCCCTTTCCCTCATTTGCCCTTCCCCTCGGTGTCAGCCCATGGACTCATCACACTGTCTCTCCAGATGTAAAACGGAGACAGAAGGAACACACACCAATTCAAACATCTGGTATCTGGATCATAATCACAGAGTGTTGCCCAGGAAGAAAAGTTTGAAAACACGTAGAAGAAAATAACTATCGAGTGACTTTCATGAGTTCAGAGATAATGACACTGCCCAGGGGACCAGTTACTTTGTTTCTGTTTTCAGACCCACGCTTTATTGACTAAGGAAGACTCACGGATTGTTTTAAAATCATGCCTTCAATTTTCTGTGTTCTCCTCAAGTTTGCAGGATAGTAGCGACAATATCGGCTAGAGGACAAAGTCATAACATCAATGTCCATTTGAATTGAGGGGATTTAGAAACCATCCACCCTGTGCATGATTTCCTCTCTACAACATCCAGATGTAATGGCCATCTGTGTTTGCCCTTGTTCTGCTCCCATGCTGTGAAATGTACCTTGAGTGAGACTGCCTTCCCATAGGAATATAAAAAATTTAAAAATAATACCTACCATTTATTGAACATTTACTATATACCAGATGTTGGGAGAAGACCTTTACCTACATACCCTCATCGAAATCCATTTGAAGTATTATAAGCCATTTTAAGGATGAAGTCATGAAGACAGAGTTTAGAAAACTTCCACAGGGACCCAGCGCTGCTTAGTTCTATCTGATTCTAAATACACTTCTCATGGTGAGCACTTTTTAATGTGTGATTGTTGAATACTATGTTGTACACTGCAACTAATGCAATCTTTTAAAATAAATAAAATATTTAAAAGTCTTTGCAAGAAAACTAAATTCATCATAAATCAGATTAACTAAGATTAAGGTCTTTGAGCCTAAACCATACGCGCAGTAGTTAGTTCTTCTAGGGATCACCAGAATCAGATATGTTTTCAGATCTCTGAATGAAGCTGCATTTTTGACAAAGTAACTACAATATATTCACCTTACTGCTGTCCTGAGTATAAAGACTTAATACAGAGATTTTCTGCATCATTTTGATGTTTTTAGCACTGACAGTTTTTCATCATTTTTGACGAGAAAATGGACTAGCATAGAACAGGGAAATTTCAGGTAAGATTCTCTCTTCTTTAGGCTTCCGTGCTTCTTGCAGTCTTCCAGGAAACAACAGGCCCTTGTGTCCTTACTCTTTACCTGAAAGATAACCAATTTACTTCTGAGAGCTCCGGAAGTAGATGTTTTTGAGAGAATTATTCTGCCTGAGTCCAAAGGGGGCCATAGAATCCCTGAATCATAACTTATATTTTGGGATCTCATCAATTACTTAAAATATAACAACTGCCTAGGAAAGGTTCTTACCACCATTACTTTTGCCTCAATTTTTCCCATCTTTATTTTTTTTATTTTAATATGCTGCTTCACTTTATTTTTTTATTATGTTCAGTTAGCCACTATATAGTACATCATTAGTTTTTGATGTAGTGTTCAGTGATTCATTAGTTGTGTATAACACCCAGTGCTCATCACCACATGTGCCTTCCTTAATACCAATCACCCAGTTATCCCCCCCTACCCCCCTCCCTCTCTGAAACCCTGTTTCCCAGGGTCCATAGTCTCTCATGGTTCATCTCCCTCTCTGATTTCCACCCCTTTCAGTTTTCCCTCACTTCCCGTATGGTCCTCAGTGCTATTGCTTATGTTCCACATATGACTGAAACCATATGATAATTGTCTTTCTCTGCTTGAGTTACTTCACTTAGCATAATCCCCTCCAGTTCCATCCATGTCGATGCAAATGTTGGGTATTCATCCTTTCTGGTGGCTGAGTAATATTCCATTGTATATATGGACCACATCTTCTTTATCCATTTGTCTGTTGAAGGACATCTCGGCTCCTTCCACAGTTTAGCTATTGTGGACATTGCTGCTATGAACATTGGGATGCATGTGCCCCTTCTTTTCACTACGTCTGTATCTTTGGGGTAAATACCTAGTAGTGCAATTGCTGGGTCATAGGGTAACTCTATTTTTAACATCTTGAGGAACCTCCATACTGTTTTCCAGAGTGGCTGCACCAGCTTGTATTCCCACCAACAGTGTAGGAGGGTTTCCCTTTCTCCACATCCTCGCCAACATTTGTTGTCCCTGTTTTGTTAATTTTTGCCATTCTAACTGGTGTAAGGTAGTATCTCATTGTGGTTTTGATTTGTATTTCCCTGATGGCTATTTTTTCCCATCTTTAAAGGAGATGTGGTCATTTAGTTCTTTTCATATTTTGAAGGAAACATATACTGAATGATGAGAGCATGCAAGTAAAACTTCAATTGATAGAAATATCAGAGGTAAGCTAATATAAAACCTTGTTCATTCAATATTCCGATGATATGGGGGCAGTCTTAATATGCCACTAACATGCAGAAATCCTCAAATGTCAAGACACAGACTTCTGTTTTTTGTGGATGGGGACAGAAAATCACAAATAGTGTTGTGTACTTTTTGTCTGGGTGCTCTTGGACAAACCAACGAGGATTTTTATGTAGCCAAAGACAATGGTTACTTTTCTGGTCCTATGTTTCCTGATTATTTCAATGGCATTTACCATAGTAACGATTTCCATCTTCTTGAGGCTTTTTTTTCTGGCTTCCATGGTGTCATGATCACCTACTTTTCCCAGTGGGATGCTAATTCTCCTTTTCAGACCACCTTGCTCTCTCTCCATCCTCTACATACCTAGGCCCTCATTTCTTCAGTGCATATACATGCTTTCTTCTCTTTGAAGTCACTCAGTCACATGGCTTTAAATACCATCCATAAGCCAGACTTTTAACACCTGACTGTGCCTAGCTGACATTTCCACATGGATGTCTATTAGTCATACCAAACACATGTCCCCAAAACTAAAGGTCCCCCCAAGCCTGCTCTTCCTTCTCCCTTTCCCAATTCAATAAATAGCACCACCATCTCCCCAGCAACTCAAGCTAAAATTCTAGGAGTTATCCTTGACTTCTATATTTTGTTCACCCTCAGCGTCCAGTTTTTCATCTAGGTTTGATGATTCTGCCCCAAAACAAATTTCACACGCAAACAGTTCTTTCTCCACTATCATGAGTATAGGCTAAACCATGTCTGCCTTGGACTCATGTTGTGGCATTCTAACCTGTGACCTTTCTTCTGTTCTTTTTTTTTTTAAGATTTTGTTTATTTATTTGACAGAGAGAGAAACGGTGAGAGAGGGAACACAAGCAGGGGGAGTGGGAGAGGGAGAAGCAGGCTTCCCACTGAGCAGGGAGCCTGATGCGGGGCTCGATCCCAGGACCCTGTGATCATGACCTGAGCCGAAGGCAGACGCTTAATGACTGAGCCATCCAGGCACCCCACTTCTGTTCTTTTCTTCTTTGATACATTCTCCACACAACAGTCATCCTGTCCTTTCACTGTACAACCATACCATGTCACTCTCATGCTTAAAACCTTCCAATAGTTCTCATCAGAAAAAGAAAAATCTAAATTTTCTACCCTGGCTCATAAAGCTAACATTATTTCCTATCCCTGCCTATCTCTTTCTTCTTTCATGGTCCTCTTTTCATTATGCTCAAGCCACAGTGAGATTTTTCCCTCCCCCGTTATTCATTTGTGGCTTATTCATACCTAACAAACTTTCCTTAATTGGTACCTCTGCCTAGAATGCCTTTCTCTCCATCTTTGCCAACTGGTTCCTTCTTATCATTCATCAGTCAGCTTAAATACCATCTCCTCAAAGAAGACTTTCCAATCAACCAGGCAAACTCCATAGAGAAAGGCCCTCGTGCATCTTGTTCTTAGCTCCATTCCCAAAACCTACAACATGACTAGCCCTTGGTGAGCACTCAATAAATATTTGTTCAATGAATGAATAAGCTTCATTTTTCTTAACTGTAAAATGAAGAAATTAGGTTGGATAATGGCTAAACCCACTTTAGTTCAATCATATTAAGTATATGAGTTGGTCACCAGTAATTGGGGCACTCATATTGAATCCATTCTATTCCAATCTATTTCTCCACTTGAAAAGATTTTCTTTTCTAATAGTAAAAGCAATAATAACCAATATTGTTGAGCATGATGTCATATCTTCTGGAGGTAATATTAATTGTGGCTATTTTTATTATCCAAAAATACCAGCATGCTTTCTTAAAAGCTGCTTTGACACACATCCACTGTTAGTGTTTGATTTATTTGGCCATAGCAAAAAATGTATATGCCAATAGGCATGTAAATAGGGATGAGGCAGGGATACCTGGCATTTTATAATTTATCATTATATCAGATCCTATGCTCTATTCATTTATTTTACTGCCTCTACATGACACATACCTATTTCAAGATGGTGTGATTTAACTCATCTAATCCAAGCTTTTAATAACTTTTTGCTGTCCAGTTTTATGATTATCATTACCTATCAACATTTACCATCTGTATGAATTTCTTGAAAACAGTATATATATCATACTCAACTGTGTCTCAAAATACCCATATTACTTGAGGACTTGGTAATAATCTCAAATATAAACACAAAATAGTTGTCCATATATTTCAAAGATTTAGATGGCTAAAGTTCCTATTTTATACTTTTCTCTGGTTGCTTCATTTGCCAGGCTCACCTTCTAGATCTTCTTAAAAAGAAATGATTGTGTCTTATACAGCCGTTTGCTGTTTAGAGTCTTGCATGAAAACTACATATGCATGTGAAGAGTTAAATGTTAAATAGCTAAGCAGCTTCTTTAATTTGGTTTTATTAAAGCACTTCCATTTGATCTTCCAAACTAAATTTACTTTTATGTATCTATCCAACACAAAAGTATCAGTGCCATCATGGAATTACTTCTTATAATTCATTACATTAAATGGTGGCTATAATTATAGACACATCCCAGTGTATTTTACAGCTGTGTCCCTTCTTTGGCATAGATGCCAGTCCATATCCTAGGGTTAAGCAAAAGGCTTGTATTGTTTTGGTCACCTTCCAGTAGGTCATTTTTACAGCATTTTCCCAGAGTGAGACATAGTTGGTCTCAAGCACACAGAGCCTATGACCTTATCCTATGATGATTTTTTAGTTATTTGTGAAGGATTGTTGACATACAATGTTATATATGATTTAATGTTAGTTACATGGAGGCAAGTCTTAAACCAAAATATCTGTGGGCCCATATATGGGAAACATGAACACATTGTCATTATCACTTGAGAGCTGATAGTTATAGTGGAAAACAAACAAACTCCCCTTTCCTTTTTGGGAAAATACAATTTTTAAGCCACATTCCATTTATCTACATCAATATTTGTAGAAGTGAGTATCTTCCGGTACCACCCACATGGTTATTTGTTGATTCATTCCTGTAGTCTATCAATCTTTTTTCAATTCTGGGTGCCCAGCGAGAGTAGTGTAGCAGTGTATATTGCATCTCTATGATAATTTAATTTAACTGTAGTGTGCTAGGGTCTAGATTGCTCCTCTTAGCAGCCAGAGGTGACCGCAAACAGTGCCAGAGCCTAGATTGTTGTCAGCAATCATTACTGGCTAAAGAGAGCTTTGAGAGAAAATGACATTCTACAGAAATATCCATCAATAAGACTTGGAGTGTATGTGAGGATATATATAAGGGTATTTTAACAAAACCATAAATTTCTTTGCCAAACAGTTTGTAATTTATTAGCTGACGAAGTTTCTAAACTGCATTTGCATCTTTGTATAAGTCTATATGGTATCTGTTTGCTTCAGGCATATTTCCTTAACGGGTTGATATAGGCTGATAATTTGAAAATGAAATAAATGTCTGGGCTAAATACTAGAGAGAGTACAAATGGAAAGAAGGAAAAAAAAACAATTTTGTTCGTATATTTTCTCATTTTCCTACTCACACAAAAGTAAATTCAGCTTTAAAAATCAAAGGAAAGAAACAAATGGTTCTTCCCCCTCTTTAATTACCACGCTTAGGAAGAACTATAAGTATTTCAGCAAATGGCGCTGGATCTGAGTGATGCCATATGATGCTGAACTAAAATGTTTTTCTTAGAAAGTGCTCTTTCGTCATGTGCTGGCTTTCTCAACCCTTATTTCTGTGAAATAGAAGTCAAAAAAAATGATAGAAGTCCAACACTATGACTGCATAATGCTCTAATTTTTTTTTCTTTTCTAAGCTAACCTTGTTGGAAAGTATTTATCTATGAACAAAACAAAATAAAAACCCACTATTTGTTTAAGTTAACATATCTATAGGTGGCTATAGAAACACATTTATTTTCATGTGGTTTTACATTAGCTACAAAATAATGACTAAAGTGCTCCATCCTACTGATGCTGCCTAGCAATGGCTCACTGAAGGCTGTGGGATTTCTGGTTAGCAATTGAGCCTTACTGGGAAGAACTAGTAGAATGTTTGTTTACACAATCCATTTGAAAAGAAGAAGAATGAAATTAGCCCCAAGGCTATTTTGAACATTAAGGAGAAAAGATTTTGTTTGGAAAACTTCATCTTAGTTTGAAAATTTTCTAACACTATTGTTTCAAAATGAAAGGAGAGGAAGTCAGAAGCCTGTGCAAACGTCCAGTAGCTTGCCCTTCATGAGGCCCAGGTCCTGACGACTGAAACATACTCTCAGATGGAGGACATTATCATGTTCTCCTTTTCCTGGAGCAACTCTCACTATTCAGCCCAACATGGTTATTGCCTCATAGTTATGAGAAACCTCAAGGTTGTAAGTGACTTCAACTTTCATCTTATCAAGTACTCAAACTCTCATTCCAGGGTGAATAGTATGCAGTTCTTTCATTTCTTTGTCTACTCCATGAGAAGGCTTTAACAGTAAGGGAATTTCTGGAAGGAGTTATTTCAAACCAAATGTTCCTACTTGAGGTATTCACTCACTATGAACTTGGTCTGTAACAAATAAGCTAGCATATATTACACACTACCTTGTATTTTTCCTACTGATCTCATGAGTATATATCTTGCTTCTCAAATTGCATTGTAAATTCATCAATGATAAAGTCTGTATCTCATACACAAGCCATTGCATTCCCCCAAAACACCTGCAAGCATGAGTCTTTGGCACCTGGAAAATACCTATAAATACTTGGGGCTTGCTATGACAGGGACTATTTTGTATGTGCCAGGGCAGGATATAGATCTCAGTAATCACTTTTATTTATTTATTCCACAAACTCTGCTGAAAGTACCTTAGTTTCCATCCATGGGGATAGAACAACAAAAGAAAAATTGCCCTGACCTCAGTGAGCTAATAGTCTATAAGAGGAAATAGGCTTCATATAAATAATTAGAATGCCTTTGGATACATGCTACAATCAAAGTTTGTATAAGGTTCAGAGAAAGAAAAAGAAGTAGAGGCTTGAGTTGGTTCTTAAAGAACATATTCAAAAGGTGGGAGGTTGGGGCGCCTGGGTGGCTCAGTTGGTTAAGCGACTGCCTTCGGCTCAGGTCGTGATCCTGGAGTCCTGGGATCGAGTCCCGCATTGGGCTCCCTGTTCGGCAGGGAGTCTGCTTCTCCCTCTGACCCTCCCCCCTCTCATGCTCTCTGTATCTCATTCTCTCTCTCAAATAAATAAATAAAATCTTTAAAAAAAAAAAAGGTGGAAGGTATGGGGAAAATGTTCAAAGCAGAGGGAAAAGTAATCATTGGTATAGCTGGAATATAGTGAATGCTTGAATTATTGAAGAAAGAGCTGAAGAGTTAAGTGTCCAAAAATTTGAACGCACTCTGCCCACAGACTGTTTCATTCTTTAGAAATTTCTTTAGGTGCTGCCTCCAACACCACACACCTCATCTCCATGGCAGGCTTTTTTCCATCAGATTCCGTTCTAAACCAGTGCATTTATCCCTGAGCATACCTTCATCTGGGACAAAAACATGAGCTCCCCTTTGTTCTTTCACCCATGATCATGGGACAGGTTCTGAAGAACCCCTCCTCAGGAAAGAGTCCAAGCCCCTCCCCCATCCACTTATACTAACAAAAGCCTAGACAGTAGAGTTGGCCAGGAAAGTTTTGTTGTATGCCTTGCCAGAGAGTTTGGACTTTATCCTCTAGTCTAGGCAATGGAGTTCCATTTTTATACTTTGTTCAGAAAGTTAAAGATGAACATTTAATAGGATACAACTAAAATGGCATTAAACCAAGATCATAACCTTTGACTTGCATTATGGTCTTCTGAGAATTAATAGAATAATTAACTTAAACCATTAATCCAGGTAAACATTTGATCCATTGTTGTTTAGATTTTGGAAAGAGCATATGAATCAAGTCTTGGAAACATGCCAGTATTCTACTCTGCAGATTTCAACAGTACTCAGAGAACCATTTTTCTGATATCCATATGTCATTACACATGGATGATTTATTAATCATCAGATGTATTTTAAAATACTGTACATACGCAGATTATAATGTGCCCAATAATCATGCACTGTAGTGAATGATTTATATTACAGACTTCCCTATTTAACATCGGAGTCTTATTTTTTCTGGAGGCGATCTCTTCAGAAAAGACTGGCTTCATGGCTCTGCTGTTTTCCCTGGGTAAAGGAGCTTTACATTACAATCCTAAGAGAAGGAGCTGTTTTTCTTATCCTAGCTAACAACCATTTTAATCATTGGTGCAACACTATCTCCCATTGAACTTCAAGTTCAGTTTCAAGTGTCAGCAGTCAGAGTCAATCTATAAAGATGGCATTCCTTCTGTGAAAGTATACAACTATAATTAGAGCAACTATGTTTAGGTAAAGGTAAAGACTCTTCATGTCTCCTGCATACAGTGGGACAGATTGTGCACTGACCAACTCCAGGGAGAACCATTCATAGGCACTGTAGGTTTCTTTATTTATCAGGACTAATGTTCTAGCAGATAGGAAAATGTCTTAAGGAAAGAAGAGCTTCTTCTAATGTACACAAATGTGCCATATAGGCCAGTAAGTGTAAGAGATGGAATATTACTGAATTTATAAATTAGTAGTATTTCTTTTTTATTCCCAAACCTATGAACAATGTTTTGATACTATGTTTTAAAATGGGACCAAGACCAGAAATGCTTGGAAAGCTTGAGAGATGTTGAAGGAGACTGAAATTGAAAATTATTTAAACAGCAATAACGCAAAACAGATTAAAATATGAAACTAAAGTTCAAAAGAAAAAAATCAATCTAGAAATATGATTACAGGGCTAAGAACCACAACGACCTTGAAAGCAGAAAGGCCTGACCCAATGATTTTTCACTAATCACAACTTTACTAACAAAACTGAGCTAAGAATGGCCAAAATCCCAGAGCATACCATTAGTGATTTAATTAAGAGTGTCCAGAAAAATTTTCCAAGTCTATAAATTGTCTTAAGATCCAACCTCACTGGAATATATCATGTCTTTTAACCTTTTGAGGAACACCATTTCCCCTCTATGTACAGTAGGGAAAACACCAGCTTGGAGCAAAGCACCTTGGAAGTTGGAGATAAAATGCAGCACTCTGGAGAGTAGTGTTAAAACAACAGTTGTCTTGACTGTCAGAGTTAAAAGACCTCTATAGAAATACTTCACTTTTTTATCCTTCCCATTCATGTTTTTATTTATTTTTGAGATTAAGCAAATGGGGGGAAAAAGAAAATTATATTGGCAGAGGGCTGACCTCTATTTTATATAATTTGTAGCTAAAAAGCTTACAGGCTAAAACATGTAAATATATGCAGATCTGAGAGCAAGACCTCAGAAGGGAAATAGCTGAGCAAGATTGAAGAGAATGTGGGCCATACATAGGAAAACGGCTGGGGCTCTTAGCAACCTGGAAACCTGAAATGAATTATTATCTGGTCCTATTGTGACCTACTTAGTCTCCCTGCAGCATGTTGGCATAAGGAGAAATTTGGGGCTGTAGGAATGGATTATTATTTACTTGACCTTGAAGTTACACGAACCAGTCGGATGACTGCTGATTCGGCCCAGTGAGCAGACACTGCTGTAGTTATAGGCCAATCACATTGTGCTAAGATGACTCACCATGTGTCGTGGACAAAGGCGGCCTGAGCGTCTGTCCTCTGCTGAGTTTCTCTTTTATTGGAATATGCTGTATCTAAGTTGTAAGCATTGCTGATAATAGCAGAAGGAAAGCAAAATGTACACCACCAACGTTCTTACTTTTTTCAACTCCACTGTGTTTTTTTTATTATGTCACAATAAGAAGAGAAACAGAGCATGAATTTCAGATTACAGTTAGAATGAGAAATCAGTTGCTTTGATTAAAAGAGCAAAGCATTTCTCTGAAAGGGAAACTAGGTGAATGGACACAGGAAACATTTGTAGAGAAGTAGAGAAAATCAACATAAGACGCCCTCAAACCTCAAGAATTCCTTCCCATGTACTTCGATCACATTAAAGAGCTGGAATGATCCAAAGAGAACACCAATCGTACCTGTTGGGGCTTACAGAGGAGGAACACAAGGAATAAAATTGTAATGCTACCTAAAGTGCCAGAGCAGAGCTCAGTTCCCCAGATGCTCAGAACCCTCTATGCCTGTGCCCCACACTGCTCCCTGCAGTGAATATTCCTGCAGAGTCCCCTTGAATGTAAATGTTTTCTCAGGCTGCTATGAATCAGTGGAGTTTTGAGTAAAGTGAGCTGAGGTAAAGGCAATGCCTCTCAGCCTCATTTTCCTCTTTGGAAAAAGAATCTATTGAGGGGCCAAGTTGTGCCCTCCACTCAATCAAAGCAGACATGAATCAGAGTTGAAATTAGATCCTACACTTAATTTTGCTTGTGTACGTCTAGTGTATAATATATGCCTCACAAATGGATTCTTTCAGAAGAGCCAGGACCTGAGATGCTATGATTGATGGAAAATTCCAAGTAACCCAATTAGCACGAATGAAGAAGTTATCAAATGTGAAAACTTTAGGTGAATTAACTGTCATCCAGTATGTTATGATGTGATGAATAATGGGCATCTAGGTTTTTATTAATGAGCATCTAATGGAAAAGATGGAACTGGCACTAACAAGTTTAATTCCCAGTAATGTGTAAAACAAGCCTAAGTCAGAATCAGGAGATCTCTTGGCACCAGGCCCTATGACCTGCAATGGGAAGCATCTTAACTCATAAGTGTGTTACCAGAAAGTCACATGCCAGCCAACCCACAATGTTTTCATGGGACAGGAACCTCAGCCTTAAACCACTCCAGCCATGACTCTATTGTCTTGACCGTCACAAGTGCGTCTCAGGATATGTATTACCCAGAGAATCACCAAAGTCAGTGGTTGTTATCTGTACTTAGCAGAGTAAACAGCAGTGGAGGGCGATAGTTGTACTGAGATTTCCAAATAACATTAGGATAAACTCTTGTGCATGGCATAGGTATCACTCACAACTGGATATACTTAATTTTTCTTCAGAAAAGCTTTCTATTAAGATGATTTCATTTAGAACTGAAATCTGGCTTCTTCGTGGCCAGGTAAGTGGCTATCTATGATGAATAGTGTGAAAGATCCCAAAACACCTCCGGAACAAGTTGTTGCTGTTGTTGCCTGAAATTCCACCATTAAAGATTTGTCCCATTAGGCACAGCCCCTCTTTGGGGATAGGAAAGATAGCGAGTACAGTGTCTTATAAGTCAATGGCAAATATTCACGCAAAGGTGTTAGTGTCTTCCCACAAATAGCTATAATGAAGAGAATTTTCGTGAAGAGGGAGAAGAAAACAGAAAGGTCCTGACCCTAGTCCACTGTGAAAGGGGAAACCACATGGATGGTTTAACCTCCAGTTTTTACCCTGAAGTGAGTAGATTCAGTGCAGAGGATAAATAATTCCAACTGATCCTTGCAAGTCATGTTCTTCCTTGCATTCCATCTCTGTACAAGTTCCGTCCTTATGGAAGTCTCTTCAACCCGTGCCACTCTTCCTTCACTATTCCTGGCTAACTGAGAACTTTTTTTTTTAATTTAATTTAATTTTTAAATTTTTAAAATTTTATTATGTTAATCACCATACGTTACACCATTAGTTTTTGATGTAGTGTTCCATGATTCATTGTTTGTGCATAACACCCAGTGCTCCATTCAGTACGTGCCCTCTTTAATACCCATCACCAGGCTAACCCATCCCCCCACCCCACTCCCCTCTAGAACCCTCAGTTTGTTTCTCAGAGTCCATGGTCTTAACTGAGAACTTTTTAAGATTAGAGGAATTACCTGATTCTTTTACTCCATTAGAATGTTACGTATGTTCAACAGTTTTTCAAATGAGAACATTGGAATTAAGAAAATACCTAGGATAAATCCCCACTTAATTCACAATTTTGCCTTAGGCCACCCTAATTAAATGAAACTTATTTTTCTAATGTGTTTACACCATTAAATTGTAAATGCATTTGGCTAGAAAAAATATTACCAATGATATGATTATATATTAAAATGACATGCATAAAAACCTTTCAGTTAAAAAGTATCAATGCTATCTTCTTTCCTTTTGATGGCAGCATAATATTCCATTGTGTATATATACCACATCTTCTTTATCCATTCATCTGTCAATGGACACCTTGGCTCTTTCCATAGTTTGGCTATTGTGGACATTGCTGCTATAAACATCGGGGGGAAATTGGAGGGGGAGATGAACCATGGGAGACTATGGACTCATATGTGGAATTAAAAAAAAATGAGCAAAGGGAAAAAAGAAAGAGAAAGAAACCAAGAAACAGACTCTTAATTACACAGGACAAACTAATGGTTACCAGAAGGGAGGTGGGTGGGGGGATGGGTGAAATATGTGAAGGGGATTAAGGAGTGCACTTGTTGTGATGAGCACTGGGTGATGTATGGAATTGTTAAATCATTATATTGTACACCTGAAACTAATGTAATACTGTATGCTAAATAACAAAAATTAAAATTAAAAATAATAATAAAGAAAAAAGAAGGAAAAACACAGGAACTTATCAATGTGATTTTTCTAACTCATATTATGTAGCCACTTTTTTTTTTTTAAGTAGGCTCCATATCCATCATGGAGCCCAACATGGGGCTTGAACTCACAACCCTGAGATCAAGACCTGAGCTGAGATCAAGAGTTAGACGCTTAACTGACTGAGCCACTCAGGCACCCCTGTAGCCAGTTTTGAAGGGAAAAAATCTCTGACTTTCTAATATTTTTATTAGCCAGAAACTCCCCCAAATTCTAACTTTTACTTAAGAAAAGTATTTTTGTCTAAATGTTTTGGTTTCCTTTCAAATCCCTTAATTCAGTAAATTAAAAAAATATATATCTTTGTCAAGAAAGGATAAAATGCATACAAAAAATTAGAGATTAAAACCTTCAGTGAAGGTCAAACAAACATCTATTGGAATACATGCTATTTTTCTGGTGATGAACCTCTAGTTGACAAGAACTAGTGAATTGAGAACGGTACTATGGATCATTCTATTCTCAACTTACTAATGATTGATGGCCTTCTTAGACATTTAGTAATCATCAACTAGATTTAGGAGGTTTACAGTATATGTATTTCCTTCTGAAAGAAATGAAATATCATTTAAAGTCTATACAATGATTTTCCCTAGGAAAATGTTCTTAATGGACACTTTAACAGGAGCAAGATGGCAGGCATAGAAATGACAACATGGAATCCCAAAATTCTAAAGGTGAGTGGTCCTTTCTCCCAAAGTGAATTAATGCCAAGTTTAGAAATTACTTATATTTATCATTAAGTAAATTTCTGTTAAGGAAGATTCTGCACTTAAGAAAAATAAAAAGATACTTTGCCCTGTATTTGTCTAAAGAAATAGAGAAATAAAGGAATAAAGGAGGGAGGGGGAAAAAAAGTAAGAAAGGGACCCAACATACTATCAAAGGATATTTACATTTGTAGTTAGGAGTCATGAGACAAGAAAACTAAAGAGTCATTTCTTTTTTTTTTTTTTTCCTTCTTCCCAGTTTTCATTTAAATTCTGGTTAGTTAACATACAGTGTAATGCTAGTTTCAGGGTGTAGCACTTAGTGATTCACCACTTACATACAACACATAGTGCTCATCCCAAGTGTCCTCTCTAATTCCCGTCAACCATTTAACCGATCTCCCTGACGTCCTCCCCTCCACAACCCTCAGTTTGTTCTCTGTAGTTAAGAGTGTGTTTTATGCTTTGCCTCTCTCTTTTTTCCCCTCATGTTCATCTTTTTAGTTTCTTAAATTCCACATATGAGTGAAATCATATATTTGTCTTTCTCTGACTGACTTATTTTGCTTAACATAGTACACTCTAGCTCCATCCATGTCATTGCAAATGGCAAGAGTTCATCCTTTTTTATGGCTGAGTAATATTCCATTGTACATATATACCACAACTTCTAATACAAGCTTATTGAGAGGTGATTTTACAATATAAGCCAAAGTGTTCAAAATCTGCATAACATTTTGATTCAGTGATTCTGCATGAAGGAATTTATGTCAACAGAATCATCAAACAAGTGTGTTTCGATTTATATATCTGGATGTTTTTCTTTGCTATTTTGTTTATTATAGTAAAACAAATCTATGATTGGTTAAATAAATGATATTCCATGATGACATAGATACATATTTATTGACAGAAAAATGTTTGGTGTCTTTTGTTATATAAAAAAAGCAGATTATAAAGTGACATATATGTACAATCCCATTTTGTATATATTTTTGTGTATTTTATATATTTTCCTAAGAATATTTCATATATATGTGTGTGTATAGAAGTCCATGTAAATATATATACCATATGCCTAAGACCAAACCAAAAAGGAAAAACAGCTAATACTAAAAGTAGTTTTTTTTGTTTCTTTTTGTCATATGGTTTATCTTTAATAGTTTAGCTTGGTTCTCATCTTCTTCATGAAGATTTTGATAGTCATCATTGCCAGAAGATCCATTCTAAAAGTAGTTATTAATAAAGGTTGAAATCCATAGTTAGTATTTGCATGGTACAGGTTTTAACTAAGAATGACACATAATAAGTTTAAGAAAAATATTTTTAAAAATTATTCTTAAAATCTACTACAGATATTAAATTCAGGGAAATATATTATAATGACATTTGCCTTTAATGCTGACAACACTATTTTTACTACAGTTTTTATTCAAAACTAGAAAAAGGCTATAATGATTTCACCCTGGAAGTTTTCTTCCACATAAGTACTTCTCTCAGACTTACTATTTATTTACCGTATCTTCTGGGACATGACTACAAATCAGTTCCCAACCTGGGAATACACAAACCCCCCAAACTAATATGTAAAACAAATTGTTCCATCATCCCATGGTTAACAATTGTGAAGAATTATTGGTCTTATAAATAACATTCAATTGAAATTTTAGAACAGATATGGCTCTGCCTGAGTAGTTTATTGGAAAATCATTTGTTTCACATCAGTTTTGGCATCCAGTATTCAATGTGAATTATGTAGTTATAGCCCAGTTTATTATATTTCTGTTTGTGTCACTGTGTATATATGTGTCTTAGGCTTTAAAAAGGTAATTTGTGCTCTCAAAATGTATTATGTAACAAATTGTGATTCATGCAAATCACTTTGATTTGTTTTCCAAAAATGTAACCGGCTTCAATTAATCAGTTGCTATTCATTTTGTATGTTTCAATTGCACTCACAACAAAAGCTCCAGTGGGTTATCACTTACATGGGGGGGCTGACCTCCAGAGGGTATGAAAGACACAACAATCAGACATTGTACCAACCATACAATTATAGCATGTGTCCCCACAAATTCCAGTAAATCACACATCACATTATGTTGGACTCCTACCTCTCTCAAGTTCTCCCTTATCCAAGCCACCTACCTGCTGTAATCAGAGCACTCTGCAGTACGTGTGTGCACAGCTCTCAGCCTGCTGGGACCTATTCCATGATTCCCAGTGTGTAGCAGAAGTCAGCCAAGCAGATTGCCATATCTGTGTTCTGTTGCCTGCCCATCATGATGTATCAGTAGCTAGAAGTGCTGTGCTCCCGTACGTGGACTTTGTTTTAGAGAGAAGGAAAGTAAAAACAGCATGTCAATTGCAATTGTGCTTAGACATTGATGATACACAATACTGTCACATAGCTTTTATTACTTGAAATGTAAAAATGGACATAGTGAAAACTTGCAAGAGATGTTATAAACTAACTATGGAAAATGTTCTCTTTTATAAAGGTTTTATTTTAATTACGGGACATCTTAAAGTGTAATTACCACTCTTGCTTTTACTTAAGTGTCACATTGTCTCAACCCTATCCCATAGGATGAACTAATAATAATGGACTGGGATTAGCATTTTGTAAGAGGTATATTATTATTTATTTTCCTAGGAATAACAGGGTACTTAGTGTCATCTAAAATAGAGGGCATTATTAAACCAAAACCACTTTTTCTATGCCAGCTATTTATAAACCAACATATGAATAGTTCTAAAATATAGGGTACTGAAATGACTAATTGTACTGAGTAGATACTCATTAGGGGTAAAACGGCCCACAAAGGGAAGATTTGTATATGGAGTTCGGATATCACTCTGTCAGCCATTGCCAAGTTACTCTGATGACAACACACGATTTTTTTTCTTCTGTGGCCAATTACCATGGAAATAAGTAAGGGTTAGAGGAATGTAGCATTAGACATATTTCCACCATGTAGGGATATCGGGTCTCCAGAGTTCTCAAGAGAGTAGACAGAACAAAAGGATGCCAATCATATGGCATATAACTCTGTGAACTTTTACATGGTTGAATATCCATAAGATAAACCTCAATTCCACCAAGGTAAAGGCCACAGATAATAGTTGGCAAGTATTTCAAAAGGAAACTCTCAACTTTGACACTGTTGCCATTGCATGTTTGGAGTTCTAATTTTCTGTTCTTATTCTAATTTGATACATTGAAGAAAAGAGAAAATGAAGTTTTGATCATATTCTGGGTTTTTTTGTTTTGCTCTGTTTTTGTTTGTTTTTATCTTTTTCTTTTCCTTTTTTTTT
>NC_138377.1:70837844-70853119 GCF_054177405.1 Leptonychotes weddellii | reverse complement strand
GCGGACTGGCACGGCCCAGCGTTTCTGTGAAAAAGGCCTCTTTGCTTGTCTGGGAGCCTCAACCCGAGGCTTCAGGTTTGGCTCCAGTGTAGGGGCCCGATGATGGACGAGCCCTGGAGCTCTCGCTGCTTTCAGGGCAAGTCGGCAAGTGCTCACCTTCTTGGCACTCTGCCTCGCTACAGCTCAGTAGTATCTCAGGGACAGGCGCTTACACTCATCTGGAGCCCTGATTTGCGTGACTGCTGACAAGGGATACCTCTAGATCACCTGGCATTGGTGGCCATGGGAGTTTATGCTTGCCCATAGGACTGTATATAGTAACATACTTCAGAAGCTGCTGCCTGAGAGTCTAGCTTCCCATCAGCCTAAATCTAGGTGTTGACTAAGATTTTTTTCCCCTTTGAGATCCTGACAGCCTTGGCACACCCTCAACTACTGGGAGTCATTAAAAATAAAATAGGCTGCTTGGACAATCACAAAATTTTAAGAGGTAACAAAGAACTAAGGTAGGGTTGAATGAAAAATTTCATCTCCAACAGGAGGCCCCTCCTTCAAGACTAGAAGAGACGGCTGTTTTATCTAATACATAGAAAGGAACCCAGAGTCAAACAAATGAAGTAATAGGAATAAGTTCCAAGCAAAAGAATAAGATAAAACCTTAGAAAAAGACCTTAATGAAACACAGATAAGTAACATACCTGATAAAGAGTTCAAAGTAATGGTCATAAAGATGTTCACTGAACTTGGGAGAAGAATGGGTAAAGAGTGAGAACTCCACCCAAAAGACAAAAAATGCAAGAAAGTACCAAAGAGAAGTCACAGAACTGAAGAATACAGTAACTAAACGGAAAAATATCCCCATGCTCCTTAAGTTTCCAGTTATAAGAATGACTGAGAAGGTAAAATTTGTGCTAGTTGAAAAATTATAACTTTTCTAAACATATTGTCATTTCTCTAGAGTTCACATTTTTATTACTGTTCGATGTCTGAGGAACTTAGCTTAAATCAATACAACAGTATTTTTCTAAGTACCAAAGGTAAGAGTAATCCTGAATAGAGGCTGTATGATATGGTCCCTACAGTCTTTTTGTGGGAATACAGTTGATACATGAAACTAGTGGATATGAAGCAGAAAGAAGGGAGTCTGTAATAATATGGTATATTGAGTAAAATTAAGTGCCGGTGTCTGGCAAAGGCAGTGGGTGCTGAGATCAGGCCAGAGAACAAAGTCAAACAATGTTTTTGAATTCTTCATCAAAGAAAAAGTTGACCTAGAGATGGGCCTTGAATAACTAGTAAAATCTGGACAGTCATAGAAAAGGGGCAAGGATACTGATTTTATGCAGCAATGTCAGATAGCATGTGGGATAAGTACAAAATGGGAAAGACTACCAAGATTCATTTGCTGATATTAGGAGGCATAGTGAAGATTAGAGGAAAACTGGAACAAGCAAAATGGCACCAACTATGAGTGCTCTAGCTCCGTGCTTTTCTAGTGCAGAGTGCGTACGAGCCATCTTGTTGAAAGGTGGATTGTGATTTCGCAGGCTTGGTTTGGGCCTGAGATACTGCATTTCGAACAAGCTCCTAGGTGACACTAATGATGCTGGTCTGTAGGTGCACTTTGAGTAGCAAGGGTCTAGAATGCATAAAAAGATTTCAAATTTGATAGGATGGAAAACAAAGTTTTTGAGACCAGAGAGGGAAAAATCCAGGTAGATTATGTTACTAATGAAAACAACAATAATAACCACTTATTGAATTTTTACATAAATTAACTCCAATTTTTATACTAGTCAGTTACAGAAGCAACCGCAAAGGAGCCAAGAATATCAATGTAAAAAACAGGGATGAAGAGGGAGACAAGGACTTTATTAAGGCAAGATAAGTCAGAGAGGACCAGGAAAGTAATGAAGACACAATGCACAGTGGCATGCTTTGGGGTTTGCTTTGGAATTCCGTATCAATATTAAAGTGGATGACATCAAGGGTTGCCTTGATGGTCTAGAATGGTTTTGAAGCAATCAAACAGACCTCTATCTGAGCTTGCAATGTCTTCTTTATATTCATAAAAAAAAGCAGGGGGAGCAAAAACAGATGGGCTTCATAAAGAAAAAGTGCTGAGGCTATGCTCTCCCCTTTAGGTTGTTTGCCTGCCTTAACCTCCCTCCCCCCGTAAGTCGTTTGCTGCTGGTTTGTAATTACCTGGTGTAACAGTCTGAGTTCACATTAGGGACCAGAGACTGTAAAGAATATCATGGGATATACGTTTGTTACCTGTAGATTGAGCACTGAAATTTCAGGCTCTCGCCTTACAAGGCAGAATACTTTGGGGTTTGTAGATAGAATAAGAAGAAATGTGTAGAAATTTGAATATAAAAATAAGGAAAACCTCTCCTAGGTCTGGTTGCGGAGAGTAACTTGGCAGCTCTTTCGAAGGTTAAGACGGTGGAGCTGGCCACCCTACTCTTTTCTGAAGTTAAGGGAAGTGCTGGTAGGAGGGCCATGTTACGATAGATGAATGAACTGCCCTGTCAACGCTATTCAGAGGTCAGTGTCCTTGGGGAAGAGGATCTAAGGCCAGATGCCTGTAGAATATGCTCTCTGCCTCTGCTTAACTTTCTATTGCCAACGTATGAATTTTCAATGTATGTTTATACAGCTGCTCAAGTCAAGCTTTGTGCTAGAAAATAGAAACTGTAGGCAGGAAAACTCTCTTTTCAAAATTAGGAAAGATACTCAGAAGTTAGCTAAAGCATACATGTTCTACTCATCTTAAAACACTATCAGTGTCAGGTGCATAAAACTTTCAGATAAAGAGGTAGGCAGGACAATGAGAAATGTATTTATCTTTCTATTTGTGCTTAAACAATTACAAATAATTTTTACTCATTTTTATCACAAAGTAATACAATTATCACTATATAAACTATAAAATACTAATAAGTAGAAGAGAAAGTAATCACCCATAGTACCACAACTTAGTTGACATTTTGGTGTGTGTTTTTCCAATCTCTTTTCTATGCATATTTTATTTGCTATTTGACATAGTTGTCAGTGTCCATATTAATTTGAATCCTGCTTTTGAAAGTTCACATACCAATTCTCAACATAACAGATGAAGCCTTCTGGTGGTGTTTCTTATGTTGAAATTATCAAGCATTTCATCCTTGGAAGGTTAGGAGGATTAATAAGAATGGTTAGTTCTATTAAGTAGAATGCACAGCCCAGAAATCACGAACTTTTCTTTAGTGTTAAAACTTTGTAAATATAGTTTAAAAACTTTATACCATTAGTCTCTACTTCTATCAGACCTTTAAAAGGAGACTGTATTGTGAGGAAGTAAGATTTTTTTTTTCTTGCTGAATCTCTGAATTTGTGTAGGAATCCATCCATAAAATTCCAGTTAATAAAATTAAGTCCAGGGTTTGGTGTAGATAAAAGGAACTGGGATGATTTCTTTCCCCTCACTGACTACCACCATGACCTTAAATTTTCTTTTTTTTAGTTTGAAATAGATATTAAGGTGAACTTTACATAAAATAAAATGCACTCATTTGTATACATACAGCCTGATCAATTTTGACAAAATTTCTATACTCATGTAACCACTACCACAATCAAGATTTAGACTAACACTATCACTCCAAAAAGATCTCTTGCCCTGCTTTCCAGCCATTCTCTTTCCATTCCTAGCCCTGGGCAACCCCCAATCTATTTGCCAATCCACAGATTAGCTTTGCCTATTCTAGGATTTTATATAAATGGGATCATATAGTAAATGTTCCATTGCATTTTCTTTTGCTCAGTAAGATATTTTTGAGATTCATTTGTGTTGTTGTGTCAATTTGTTCCCTTCTATTTCTAAGTAGTGTTCCCTTATATATGGGTGTTTCACAGTTTGTGTATCCATTCATGAGTTTAGGGACATTTAGATTGTTTCCAGAAACTTTCATGTATAGCTTTTTATAAGAACACAAACTTGCATTTCTCTTGGATAAATTTACCTTAGGAACAGAACCACTGTATTTTATGGTAGATAAGTAGGTTTAACTTTGTAGGAAATTGCCAACCTGTTTTCCAGAGTGGCTGTATGATTTTTCATTTCCAGCAACAATGTATCAGAGTTCCAGTTGTTCTGAATCTTCATCACCACTCAGTGTTGTCAGACACCTTAAGGATGTGAAGTGACATCTCAATGTAGTTTTAACTTGCATTTCCCTAATGACTAATGGTGCTGAGCATCTTTTCATGAACATCTTTTGTTTGACCACTTGTATACTTTCATTAGGGAAGTATCTGTTCAAATATTTTGCTCATTTTTAAAAAATAGGCTGCTTGCTAGAGTTTCCTAAAAACAGTTTTACTGAGGTATAATTGATATAAATAACTGCACATATTTAAGGGTACAATTGGTAAGTTTTGAAAGGTGTATACACATGAAACTATCACTACAATCAGTATAGTGAACATATCACTCCATTACTTCATGCTTTTCTGCCTGAACTTCATGCAAACCCTTGTCCCTGTAACCAATGGCATCCCCAAGCAACCGCTGCTACACTTTCTAAATCTAAAGAACTCTTTCTTTTGTTATTTTAGTGGTTGCTTTTGTTTATAACATGTATCTTTAACTTATCACAGTCTACCTTCAAGCGGTATTATACTATATAGAGGAGATGGACTTTTTAATAGTGTACTTCCATTTCTTCCCTACCTTGACTTTATGCTATTACCACGTTTTACATGTATGACAGGTTATAAACTCCACAATATAATGTTACTGTTTTTGTTTAAAAATCAATTATATTTTATTTATACCCCTTTGAATTTTTAGTGGGTTTTAAATATTCATCTTTAATAACAGTTTACCTTTAAATAATAATATTGCTTCCTGCGTAGTATAAGAAACTTAAAACTGTATACTCCAGATTCCTCTCTCCTATCTTCTGTTCTAATTTTTTTATCTCTCATTCTTTTGATTTGATGTGTTTTATCATTTTTGGAAAATTCTCGGCCATTGTGTGTTCAAACATATCTTCTACCTAATTCTTTCTTTCTTCTCCTCTAGGATTCAGTTATACAAATTTTAGACTCTTTGATAAATCCTGAATGCTCTTTCTTTGTGCTTTGATTTATGAAATTTCTATTGTCCTATTTTTTTTAAAGATTTTATTTATTTATTTGACAGAGAGAGACACAGTGAAAGAGGGAACACAAGCAGGAGGAGTGGGAGAGGGAGAAGCAGGCTTCCTGCAGAGCAGGGAGCCTGATGCGGGGCTCGATCCCAGGACCCTGGGATCATGACCTGAGCTGAAGGCAGACGCTTAACGACTGAGCCACCCAGGTGCCCCTCTATTGTCCTATTTTCAAGTTTACTGATTCTTTCCTTAGTTGTGTTGAGTCTACTTATGATCCTGTCAAAGGTATTCATCTTGTTACTATGCTTCATATTTCTTGTATTTCCATTAGATTTTTCCATCTATTGGCTGAAATTCTCCTCTCAGTACATTCTGTCCATCTTTTAAACTAGAGCCACTGACATTTTTTAAAAATTTTTATTAACATTTACTGCATTATTAGTTTCAGAGGTAGAATTTAGTGATTCATCAGTTGCATACAATACCCAGTACTCATTATTTCAGGTGCCCTCCTTAATGCCTATCACCCAGTTAACCCATCCCCAACCCACCTCCCTTCCAGTAACCCTCAGTTTGTTTCCTATAGTTAAGGATCTCTTATGGTTTGTCTCTCCCTCTGTGTTTTTGTCTTATTTTATTTTTCCTTCCCTTCCCCTATGTTCATCTGTTTTATTTACTAAATTCCATATATGAGTGAAATCACATGCTATTTGTCTTTCTCTGACTGACTTAGAGCCATTGACATATTAAGAACACTTATTTTTACTCCCTGTCTGATAGTTTCAATATCTGGTTCATCTTGGGTCTGGTTATGCTTACTCCTTAGTCTCTTCACAAGAGATTTTTTTTTCTTCTGAATGCTCATATTTACATAGAACAGTAAAGACCAAAGTAAACAGAATTAATGTCTAGAAATGGGCAAGGCTTTTCCTCTAGGTCATTAATGTTGGAGTTTGTATCCAAGTACTCAGGAGTGAGTTGTTTTGTGTTGCTATGATTACCTTCTGTGCAAAACCAATTGTAAATCTTTCTAGCATTACCTTATATATATGGTATGGGTTGCTACAGAGTTATGTTTCTTCTCCCTCTTTTACTTTTGTCCTTCATTGTGCTTATGCTTCAGAGGGGGTTTTGTCTCCATCCTCTTGACTTTCTTAAGATGGAAAACTGTGAGTGCTTGCTACTCAGCGTTTATTGGCCTAGAGGTGGGAGCAAAGGTTATTCTGTGTATCCTAGCCCAGCCTTAGTTTGAGGGATGCCATCTGTTTTTGGGTCTCAGTGGGGAGCTTTCTCAGTGATCCTGCTTCTCCTCTATGTGGCAGCCAAATTTTGCCATGGTGGGTCTTATGTGTGAGAATTTTCAGCCCCTCTTCAGCAATAGGAGACCATTCATGGTCTGGGTTTTCTATCCCTTCTCTAGGGATACAGGAATTTTTTCTTTTACCCTTTCTTCAGATTCAAAGGGGCTTCATCTGTGCCCTAGAAGCAACAGGTTTTCTGCCCTTTGCCCACTGGCCTAAGAGTTTAATTCCACAGGGGAGAAGGATCTGGTGGAGCTTTGAGATTTTTCCACAGCAGTGGTTGCTCTCCTTCCCAGGTATGTAGTACTGAGAAAGGATTTCTCTGGTCTCTTGCCCTGCCCACAGCCTTTTTCCTTGGTGCCCAGTAAATGTCAGTAGAAAAGAACCTGCAAGTGGACCCTCCTTTTGTTAGCAGTTCACAGGGATTTTATATGCTCTTGCTAGCTCACAATGAGCCCTTAGAAATTTGTTAAAAATTTTAAAGGAAATCTTATGTATGTATGTCGAGTATCTCTCCCCCACTTACTCTGCTACAATTTAGCCAGAGCTCACTTTCTTTCTTGGAAGAGCCGTCTTTTCTTAGATTTCAGGTTACTTGATTGCTTTGTGATGTTAGTTCTCTGCTGGATACAAGAAAAGTGATTATTTTTTGGTTTATATGACTTTTTATTATTGCTGGGTGTGAATGACACTTTCATACCTTTTTAATACACTCCCATAGATATATATGTCTTTAAAGGATTAATAAAATATTTTGTGTTTGGGATATACTTGATACATTTTTACTTTTTCTTTAGAGATAAAATATTTGATATGCATAGCCCCCTGGTTCTATTCCCTGAGCTGCTCTGAAGCTTCTTTTCGAAAAAGAAGTCTATGACATTCTATAATATTTACTGAATGAATGACTTGGGATGGTGGAAATGAGGAGATTTTTACTAGCCTGTATTCAACTAGCTGTGGCAAGCCGGAAACATCTGGGAAATTACCAGAAGAGTAATTTACAGGTACAGAAACAATAGACTTTTGGGCATACTAGTATTTTTTTGCCCACAAAAGTCTAAGCATTGAAATCCTGCTTCAAAATATAATATAAATTGTGTCATTGGGAATGAGGTGGCAATGTTACCTATACATACATTAAGCTAACCTTGAAAACAAATAAAGATATTTACTGATGACTTGAATGAGGGAGATTCTATGCAAATAGTTCAAGCAATAAAATTATTATCATAAATGATTTATTCTCAAGAAGTGGCCATGGTAGATACGCCATATGTTAACCCTTTAGTGAGTGATTGCTCTGAACAGTTTAAATCTGTTAGTCCACTGATGGTGATGTACTTGGAAAAACAATTTTCTCTAATATTAGCAATTTCTTCTGTTAATGTTATATAAGAAGTATTTTTATTATTTTTAACCACAGTAGCCCAACAGGCTATTGTGTAAATTACTTAACAAGATTACCTGGCAAATCATTAGTATAACACGACCAATGTACATTTATCTTACCTTTGCAAAAAATAATGGGTTAATTAGTTTTGACAGTTTGACTTCTCATGTGAACTTTTTTTTTAAAGATTTTATTTATTTATTTGAGAGAGAGAGAGAGAGTGAGAAACAGAATGAGAGGGGAGAGGGTCAGAGGGAGGAGCAGGCTCCCTGCTGAGCTGGAAGCCCAATGTGGGGCTCAATGTGGGACTCTATCCCAGGACTCCGGGATCATGACCTGAGCCGAAGGCAGTCACTTAACCAACTGAGCCGCCCAGGCACCCTCATGTGAACTTTTGAAGATGAAACACTAAATACAACATCATTTTAATCCTTTTCTGGAAGTCTATCATTTATGTAGAATAATGCAAGATGATGCAAATCGCAGGGGAAATAAGATATACATTAGTATATGTGTGATTAAAATATTAACTTCTGGGTATTGAAAGAGAATCCTTATTGGCATGAGAACTGCTCATTTCTCCATTTTGTGGCTTTTAAACTGCGAGGAAGTGATAGTAAGGGAATTACTCTTTTGACGGTACACTGAGTCCCTTCGAGGAATAATCAATGCACTCTCATAGTGTTATATTTTTATTTTTTTGAGAAAAAAAATGAACTATTCCCCTTTTCCTTCCTTTTCTCAGTTCCTAAGTATGCTAGTGGGGACTCATGTTTTAGAGTTGTTCAAACCAAAGAAGAATAATTGAAGTTTTTAAAATTGGTTTGTAGATTTTATTAATTTTGCTCTTTTTGAGGCTGCCATTAATTATTTTTAAATATTTGAATTAATTGCATTTATCATAAATTAGACTCAAGGCTTACTTATGCGTTCTCATGGAGGATGCAATTAAAAATGTGAAAAGAAACAAAAACAACAGCTAGCACTTCTGCAAACTCAGCTTGCTTAATTTTTCTAAGTACTGTTAATAAAATCAATATAACTAATTTGCATTTCTGAGTGGATAAATAGATATTAGAAAAGGAAAAATTTTCTTTGTGATCAGATCAAAGTGAAATAAAAAAGCAAAATTACCTTTACAAATGTAAAAAAATAATTTTCACTTAGGGCATTTCTGCTGAATTCAGAGTCTATATTTCAGAACTGTGTCTAGAGCCAGAATTCTTTTCTAGGACTGGACTGTGATATGATCCAACAGGCAAAATACTTATAGAATGACAAAAATGAGGTTATCTCCTGTGTATCAAATGCCAGCAGTATTCCTGAATCATTGTGATAACCAAAAAAAAGCCAACAAACAAAAAACCATTTTACAAACTTCCAGTGTACCCCTTGGGAGCAACACTACTCCATTGAGATCCACAAGCTTACCATCATAAGGCCAAAGAACTGGTGAGGGCCAACAACCTCACAATTTTGAACTTGAAAAGAAGATATACTAGTCTTGACTGACTGACTTAGCAGAACTTGGAAAGCTGATTTGAAGCCAGCAGTCAGGAAAACTGATAAATAATTAAATAAACAATGAATAAAAACACTCAAGAATTTGTGACCATATGTATCTCCAAAAGTGGCAGTAAATGTAGGGCTAAAAGCAAAATTGTATGGAAATCTGTTTTGGCAGAACCTGATGTGGGGCTCGATCTCAGAACCCGGAGATCATGACCTGAGCTAAAATCAGGAGTTGGACGCTTAACCGACTAATCCACCCAGGCGCCCCGGTATGGAAATCTGTTTTAAGTTAAGTCTGGAGGCACTGATTGAAAAACCATTAAGTGAATATTTCCACCTGAATGAGACATTTCCATTTCTAACCCTTGATTCCATTTGGTTTCCAGAATCTTAGCAGCCAGTATTGGACCCTCTGGTCAGTGGCTTGTAGGATTCTTCTTGGGGACTCTCAATAGCCTAAGAAGAGCTAGAGATAATGATCTCAGAGTTACCTGGTAAAACAAGTCAGTCAGATAACCATACAGTGAAACCCCTGCTTCACTTTTACAAGCAAGCCTGTCCTGGAGCTCAGATCTTCGAGTCAATTTATACAGCCCCATGCTTATAGATGAGTGGAAAATCAAGCATCGCTTTGTGCCAATGCTGGAGACTCAAATAAACAAAGAAATGCAACCTGGGGGAAAGGCTCTAGACTGGGCTAAGAAGACTCCAAAAAATGAGCACTTGTATCCCTATCAAAGAAAAATACTACATCCCTCAAGTACATAACAGGTTGCTACAAAAAGGAAGACCAGAGACAAAAAGAGTTAATGAAAAGTAATAAAGTAAGAAGTTAAAAAAAATTAGAAGATAAAGTGAGGAAACTGCCAAGAAAGTACACCTAAAATGCAAAGAGAAAAACAATCTACCTGAAAAGATGAGAAACTTTGATCTTCTCAGCAGTTCCAGGAAGTGAGAACGAAATGGAGAGGGGAAAACAATCCAGTAAGCCATTCAAGAAGACTAGACTGAAAAGTCTATCCCGGGTTACACCTGGTGCTATTCCAGGGGATAGTTGGGTCTACACAGGTCCCTCAGGGCACCTTTATTCCAGTGATACTGCCAAGGACAAGTTAGGGGAAGTCAGTGCAGCTTTTAGTCCCCATTTCCTGGAGAGTCTGAAACAAAAAGAATTGTCCTTTTGAAGCCTGAAGGACTAACCTAGAAGGCTTTAAGTCATTCTAATGTGCTCAGAATGAAGTGCGGTGTATAACAAGGTACAGTGGGACAGTTGGTAAATGGTCACTGACTTGAGCTATTCCATGCTAATCCTACACTGTGCCTGATTGGGAGTGGGTCTCAAGGGGCTGTTGTCTCTGGATATTCCTTTCTGGGACTATATCTTAAACAGAAAGAGATTTCGATTTAAAATACATTTTAGGCATGATAATAGTGTTTTTCTAAATAAAAGAAAAAAGGAATTCTACTTGCAGATAATTTTTTTCTGAATTGTAAATTTATTTTATGAAAAGTTTTACAAAGGCATACAAATTAAGTAATATTTAATTTGTTAAGAAGAATAAAGTTATATGGAATTGGATATGCTCCAGAAATTCTAGGGTACCTGCAGTAGACTTAGGTTATAAATGCAAATATATTTCATTACAATTTTGTTCTACAATCAGTGCAGCATACATAAATAAACTGAATAAAGCTAGATTGTGTGACAAACATCACTTTCAATCAATGGCACCCAAGGTCCTGTATCCTATTGGAATCTTTTAGATGATTGAACTTTTTAGAGATGGCTTCATTATTTGGCATCTACCTGTGAAGATTTAGGTCATAAGTATAAACTCCCATAACACTGGATAAGAACAGGCTACAAAGTCTCTTTCAGACACACTGAGAAAGGACCACCTATAATAGTTTATAATAGGGAAAATTATTCCTTTTGGGGGAAATCTGAAAATTAAGTACTTGTAAAACTACTGCTCAGAATAAAAGGTTTTATTTTGTAATCAAATTATAAAAATGTGAATAAATCAGATAACTACAAGGCCACAATATGTCAATTTAGACCCCTCTGCCAGGACTATGTCCTAACTTGTTTTCTGTCTTCCCTTTTTCTATTTGAATATATGAATCACTATTTATCAGTGTGGCTCTTTCCCCACATTTATTTTGTGTGGCAATGATTATTTGTGTTCTTGGATATGAGCTAGACTTGGAAAATTGAATCCAGTTTGGGCCATGGAGCCAAGCAGACTGTATCTACCTTTACATTTTTGAGATTGTAGATTTTACCATTTCAGATAATTCTGTAGCTCAGAGCACTTGGATATTTTCCATCCATATGGCATCTTGGAGCTTTGGAAAGGAATCAACTGTTAGTATTTTCCCAATGAAATAGGATTTACTCTGTTCTTCCTGTTCTACTTGTAGGTATAACTATAGTTGGTCAGCCATGCCAATGCTGTTGTGAATGCAGAATTAGGTACATGTTTTTTCGGCACAATTGAAACAAGGAGTATTTTATTGCCATCCAGGTAGATTGAAGCTTCTTATCCTTTAAAGTCACCCAGACTTCTGGCCTGTCATCTCTTTCAAATCTCTTTACTTGTGCTTCCTGCTTTGCCTTTTCATTTTAGATTCATTCTGTATTTCCTTGGTGCTCAGGGAGTCCTCCAACAATGGCAGCACCAACTGCTGAAGAGTGAAACTTTCCATCTAACCACTGGGATTTTATTTTGTTTAATGCCAAATTACTTATTCAATATGGTGTGATAAACGAAATGTAGTAAATCTAGGAGAAACTACGCCTATCTTTGCTAATAAACACAACTCATATTTAAAATTACTTCTAAAACACGTCCTTCTTCTGCAATCTTATACTGGCTGGCATTCTCTGAAGAGAATCTAATCATCCAATATGATATATTTCCCTGATTTCTGTAAGTAAAAACATTTTATTTAAAATGCTACCTAATGTTTCTTATCCACTTAAAATGCCATTTTTCCTTTATTTCACCTCCTGAGCTATTTTTAAGACCTTACGATATGCAAAGAACTAACTGGCACAAATTTTATCCTTGAGGAAGTTACAGGGGACTGTGGGAAACAGATGAGTGGAAATAACTATATGACAATACAAACTGCTAACATTTATAGAGATCTTACTATGTCCTGGACATTGTATGACGATCACAGGGAATCTCATTTAATCCTCAGAATAACACTGCAGGGTAGGTTAATGTTGCTTTCACTATAACAGTTGAGGAAATAGGTCCAGGGACTTTGGATTTTTGGCCTACGTTGAAGAAACTAAATTTTCTGACTTCAAAGCAGACGGATTTTTACACGACGACTCACAATCTCTCCAAAGTCAGAAATGTGGACTGAAGATAATACATATCCTAAAAGTGATGCAGATCAAATCCACTGGGAATGCAATGAAGGGATATGTGTGGGTGGGGAAGGTGGGATCAGGAATTCATTTGTGGAGTAGTTGGTAATTAAATGGAGTCTTGCATGACATCAGGGTGTTAAGATAATGTGTGTGTATGTCTTGATCTATAATTAACCTTCCTTAAAAATGGAAGCACATAATCAATGTGTGCCTAACATTGCCAAAGAAAGTATTAACCACCAAATATTTCAGTATGAAAAACAATTCAGTATATTTTACCAAAAAAAAAAAAAAAGACTTAGCAAAGAGGTCCTTTGAGGTAATAATGAAAGAAGAGAGTGGGAGTCTTTAACTTGGTGAATAAAAGGTTGAGATTTGTTAATGTGTCAAGTTTAGATCGTCATTGTAATGGGAAAAGACAGTCTACCTCTACTTTTAGCTCTGTACGTGTTCACTAATAAGTTTAAAAATGCATACTGGAGTTCAGAAGTTGATGTTAGCAAAAATCAATTTCATTCACTTTATACATTTGAAAAATCAAACTTTGGAAAAAAGATCCAGGTTATTAAGTCCATAAGGCTTCACAGAGATTGGGTTTATTGTTTTGGTTTTGGGAGAAGAAAAGGGATAGTATCTGTTATAAGATACATATATAAAATATATAAAAATATAAATATATAGCATTGATTATAGTAATATAATATAAAATATATATGAAACTCATTTAATGATATAGAAAATAATAAAAAGAGATTAATTTTATTAACTATGATATTTGCTTTAATTAACTCATTAGTGTTAATTGTTTAATGACTTAAAAAGATCGGTACAACATAATAGTTGAAAAACAGTGAATGATTTATAGGTAATTTGGAAGCAAATGAATAAGAACTTGAGTGATAGCCAGCTATCTCTTTTACTGGAAGAGTAACCTGTGGTTCACATAAAATAATTTATTAAAATTTTTAGTGTTGTATATTACCAGCATACACAAAATAAAATAGTATAATGAATATGTTCCCATTACCCAGAGTCAGTAATTCTCAAACTTGTTGCCAAACTTGTTCCATTTATCTCCATCCCTTACATTTTTATTTATGCTAGAATCTCTTTTTTTTTCAGATTTTATTTATTTATTTGACAGACAGAGACAGCGAGAGAGGGGACACAAGCAGGGGGAGTGGGAGAGGGAGAACAGGTTTCCCGCTGAGCAGGGAGCCTGATTCAGGGCTCCATCGCAGGACCCTGGGACCATGACCTGAGCTGAAGGCAGACACTTAACAACTGAGCCACCCAGGTGCCCTGCTAGAATCTTTTAAAAGAAATTTTAGACATCATGCTATTTAACTCTAAATACTTCACTATATGTTGCTAACAACTGAGAGATTTTTAAAAAATGTAGTCATAATACCATTACCACATTTAACAAAGTCAGTAATATTTTATCATCCAGTACCTAGTCCATAGTCAAATTTCTTCAACTGCTCTAAAAAGTATCTTTTTTAGAGTTGGTTTATTCAGTAAGAGATCCAAACAAGGCCCAAGCAGTACACTTTATTTTGTTGTCTAAGTCTGTAACAGGTTCTCCTCATTTCTTTAGGAGAAGTATGATCATTTGTCCTTTGGAATATTCCATATTTTGCGTTTGGCTGTTTATTTCCTTGTCATATCAAATAACTTGTTTCTTTGCTCTCTACTTTCCATAAATGGTAGTAATATGTAGAAGTTTAGTTATATTCAGCATAAAATGACTCATTTTAAAATTTCTTAGAAATGCTTGCAAAAGACAATTGTCAGTATGTTATAGAATTATTTAGTGTCTCAGGTGAGTCTATAATTTTACATATAGTAAAAATGAGGTATGTTTTACATATAATAAAATGGGCAGTTCTCAAGTATTCAATTTGATGAGCTTTAACAATTCTATACTCCCATTTACCCACTCTCGAAAACAAGATATGGCACATTTTTACCACCTGAGAAAGTTCTTTATGCTTCTATCCAGTCAGTCTTCCCTTCCAGAGGCAACCATTCTCTGATTCCACTCAGCACACACTAGTTTTACCAGTTCTTGGGTTTTATATAAATGGCTTCCTTTTCTCAAGAAAATATTTTTAGGAATCATCCTTATTGTTGCATGAATCAGTAGTTTTTACCTTTTTATTGCTGAGTAGCATTCTGTTGTACAGCTATGCCTCAATTTGTTTATCAGTTCTGCAGAGGAACATCTGGATTGTGTCTAGTTTTCGGCTGCTATCAATACAGCTTTTCTTTTTTTTTTTTTATTATGTTATGTTAATCACCATACATTACATCATTAGTTTTTGATGTGGTGTTCCATGATTCATTGTTTGCATATAACACCCAGTGCTCCATTCAGTACATGCCCTCTTTAATACCCATCACCAGGCTAACCCACCACCCCACCCCCCTCCCCTCTCCCCCACCCCCCCTCCCCTCTAGAACCCTCAGTTTGTTTCTTTTTCTTTTCTTTTTTTTTTTTTTAAGATTTTATTTATTCATTTGAGACACAGAGATAC
>NC_138377.1:70773602-70837344 GCF_054177405.1 Leptonychotes weddellii | reverse complement strand
CCTGGGTGGCTCAGTTGGTTAAGCGACTGCCTTCGGTTCAGGTCATGATCCTGGAGTCCCGGGATCGAGTCCCGCATCGGGCTCCCTGCTCGGCAGGGAGTCTGCTTCTCCCTCTGACCCTCCTCCCTCTCATGCTCTCTGTCTCTCATTCTCTCTGTCTCAAATAAATAAATAAAATCTTTAAAAAAAAAAAAAAGAATGTGGTGATTCAACCCAATTGATTACCAGCAGAGAATGATGTCCTTGTGATGCTTTCCATCCTCTTTCATTTTCTTCCAGCCTCTGCCTACATCTGACTAAAATTTCATATGAAAATCTTATACTAGAATGTGAAGAAAGCTCGAGGAATAAAGTCTGACTTTCACATTTCAGTGGAGGAAATCCGTGAACTCCATCCTATGGTCCTTGCTCTAGCAAAGGACATATGAACTTCAGTGGGAATTCTGCCAAGAGCAACATGGTGAAGTGGGGCTTGGTGGTGTCAAATCAGATTAGTTCTGTCTGCCTTGGCCTAGCTGAGTGTTACACAAGATGGCACTCTTTTATTGTATTTAACCACTTGTGGTTCAGTATATTTTTATCTTCACAGACAGCTAAATAGGCAAAATTCAGTGCAACTGCCTTTTATGGAGGTGGTAAATTTACAGCATATATGCAATATGCGTGTTTGTAAAAAAAAAAACCATATTGATCAAACCAACTTCCTTTGTTATACTTAATATGCAGAGAGAATGCAACATTTCTTAGCATTAACGTATGTTGTCTCACTCAAACAAAATGAAAGAAAAACAATTAATAATACTTTGAGTTTTAGAATGGTCCTTAAAATATCTTCAGTAACTTTTGACGGTATTCTGTTTGAGGAGTTTATGCCCAAATGTCTCCTCCCAGAACATTATCCAGTCAAATCAATGAAGAGAAGTGAAGGGTTGGACAGTTTTATTAAACAATCCAGTTCATCCTATCAAAACTTTTTACACTGGGAGTCCCATGATTCTGCAGGTCATGTTCCTCAAAAGCAGACCTGAAAGAGAGGCAGGTGTCTGTTAGGAATTGCTTTCCCATACCATACCTGCAAGGGAGTGAAGTAAGAAGAGGGAGATGTGAATTGTGGTTAGACTACAACAGGGGCCCTCTAGAGTGCTGAATCTGGGATAGCCCTTCAAAGATGTCCCAACTTGAGTCAAAACGGCCAGGCCTCCCTACCCCTGCATTGACCAGTCATTGGATAGAAGCTGCCCCCAGGTAGAGAGTGGTGCCTGGGACAAGGTGGTTGCCTTCTGCAGAAAACAACCCTGGATTGAAATCAGCTGTGAGTCATCAACACACTTGGAAGCTGGGGAATGAGTGTCTTTTGTCCTAAAGGAGGAATTTGGGTGGCACATTCCAGCATCCACCATAGTCAACCTCTTTTACCACTCAGATTCACTTGCTTCAGACAGTAAGTTCACCACATCCGGGAGTAGCTCCTCCAGGATCCTAGTTCATCTTTTCTCCTAAAGAAACTCTTAAGAGGAAGTTTTGTGAAATGAGCTACAACCTACTCTACAACTATCTCATGGCCAGGATTAATAATCACCATCTCCCTCCTCTGTAACCCATTCTAGACTTGCCTCACCCACAGTTATCATCCCTACTGGTCACTAGTTTACCAGTGGGAATGGGGGAGAGAGTGACCGAGATCAGATCCCCATTTGTCAGGGGGACAGGGTGGAAAGCAGGAAAATTTGCAGATGGAATTTATTACAGTTCTTTTGGTAAATTAATTCCTTCTCATGATTGTCATTTGTGAATATATTTATTAGCATATGAATGCTTATGTAATTTTTTCAAATTTTATTGAGATATAATTGACATTCACCACTGTATGAGTTTCAGTATATATACAGCATATATAAAAGTTTGACTTACCTATATTGTGAGATGATGACCACAATAAGTTTAGTTAATATCCATCATCTTATATAGATACAGTAAAAAGAGGATGGGGGAAGAAGGAAAAAAAAATTTTCTTTGTGATGAGAAGACAGGATTTACTCTCTTAACACCTTTCCTCTGTATCATATAACAGATTTACCCATAGTCGTCTTGTATATTATATCCCTAGTACTTATTTATCTTATAACTGAAAGTTTGTACCTTTTGGCCACCTTCCTCCAGTTCCCCTCCCTATCCCCCCACCTCTGGTAACCATAAGTCTGATCTCTTTTTCTATGAGTTTGGGGTTTTCTTTTCTTTTTTGGTTCCACATATAAATGAGTATTTGCCTTTCTCTGTCTGACTTATCCTTGTTAACATAATGCCCTCAAGGGTTACGCTCTGTATTGCTGCAAATGGCAGGATTTCCTCATATTTATGACTGAATAATATTCCATTGTGTGTATATACCACGATTTATTTAGCCATTGTCTGTTGATGGACACTTAGGTTGGCTTCCATGTCTTGGATACTGTAAATAATGCCGCTATGAACATGGGGGTGCAGATATCTTTTTGAATTGTGTTTTCTTTTCCTTTGGCAGATCCCCATCTTTGAGCCCCTGATCGCTATACCCTTCTCAGCTGATGATGCACTTGTCCATTTACCATCAACACTGGACAGGAGAGTACCAAAAGGAGTACTGAATGCATGTTTCCTGTAATGGAATTTCAGAAATTTCTGGTGCCAGGGTGTGTGTGTGAGGTGACCAGGTGGCAGTCATAGCTTAAAGTTTAATTGGACTGTTAACCATTTACCCTGGTAGAAGGTTCCCCTTTGGTGAACCAGGACCTCAAGGCTTGCAGAGTTTTGGGGACAGGAAGCACACATTTGCAAGTGGGTCACTGTACTGATGGGAGAAAAAAAAAAAAAAAGCCCACTCCTACTTCTATTCTTGGTTTCCAGGCCTGTGTATTCTACCTTTTGGGTATATAGCCTTGCATCATAAAATGGCCATTGATTAGGGCAATTGGTTTATACTGTAGCAGTCTGTTTTTAGCATGCACTCACATACTGAGCTATGAACCAAACAGGTTCTCTTTCTTCTTGATCAGCTAATCAAAACTGTCAATCACATGTAGGCTTCCATGTGAGCTAAAAAATGAGGCACTGGTATAACAGTGGTGGGTGGATTCATGGGAATACGGTCCATCTGCTCGACACTTGATCATCCTCCGGCCTTGCTGGTTCTTGGCCAAAAATATAGTACTTTCATCTTAAAATAGATTGTTGGGCTCAGATCATGTTGGGCAGGCATTTCTGGCCACTTGGTCATGCGGTGTCCTAGGGTCAGCATCAGGCCCAGTAGAATGCCAGAAGCAATGTTTCAAATGGTGTGAAATTTTCTGCTGCAGAGCATATAGTCCTTCAGAACTCATGAGTTTGATGTTATGGTTTCCTATTGTGATTTGCCGTAAACTCCGCACAACTTTTTTCCCACCACTGATAATTCTCATACCAGGTCCTACAGCCCAAAGAGAAGGGCTGGTTGCACTGTAGCCTAGACCTGCTGTGGAGCCCGTTCCTGCTCAGGATCCTATTCATATCTGGACATCTTCACTGTAACTTGGTCAGTGGATTAGAGCAATACTCACATATATGGAACATGCTGTCTCCAGAACCCAAAGGGACCTACTAGGGATTGTGAGATATGCAAGATAAAATTTTCTATTTGCTTTGAAGGAAGTGTTCTGACATCTCTAGACCATTGAAATCCTAAAATCTTTTCTGATATGGTGGACCCCTAAATCTTCACAAAGTGCCTATCTCCCACTCTCTGGAGCACATGTGTCTTTTCAAGTCTTCCAGCATACTTGCCATTTCTTGCTTATCTGGTTTGATTAACATAATGTCATTGATATAGTGGGCCAATGTGGTTCTTTGCATAATTTTCTGACAGTCCAGGTCCCTTTGGACTATGGTATGACATAGGACTGAAGAACTGACAGGGCTCTTGGGAAAGATTGTAAATGTACATTGTTGTCCAGCCCACATGAATCCAACTGCTCTATTGCATCATCCAGATAGGAATTAAAACACATTCACCAAATTAATAGATACATACCCTGTACTTGAGGCCAGGTAAATCTAATCTAGCAAAGATACCACAATTGGTACAACATTACAATTGCTTCTACTTGGTTGAATTTTCAGTAGTCCAGCATCATCCTCCAGGATCAGTCTGGTATTTGTAAGGGCCAGAACACTGAATTAAATAAGGGTATGATAGGGCCCACTACTCCTTGTCTCTTGGTTCTTCAATGGTGGCACTAATTTCTGCCATTCACTCTGGTATATAATTGTTTTATTTGCTTTATTGTCTAGGAGGAAAAGCAGTTTCAAAGGCTTCCACTTGACTTTCCCTGATACGATAGGTCTAATCCCACAGACCAAGGAACAGATGTGGGAATTCTACCAAATATGAAGAAGCATCTATTCCAAGTATTTATGCTGGGACTGGGAAAATTGGACCCAGTGGACCAATTTTGAGCTTGCATCTGAGCCAAAACTTTATTTCCTAGCCTTAGTTACCCTCCTGCTAACGGGTCATAAATGATGCTTTGGGTCTGGGTCAACAACCCTCAAAATATGTGGGTAGTAGCCTTCTAGTGGGTAGCTACTCATATAAATTAGCCTGAAGTCCCTTTGGGAAAGGACTAAGAATCATTACCGTATGCACTTTTTATGGTGCTGCAGGGTCCTCTGTCAAGAATTTGGGGTCTGACAACTGGCTCAGAAACTGGGCAAGAGATCATGACATACTTTTGGAGGAGTTGCTCTCATTCATTGTGGTTATCCATTCCTGTATTCCTCTGATTTTATAGATTGAGCAGTTTCCTCATCAACTACCCAACTATCTTGCCCTTAGTGATCTGGATTCTTTTACCATCTCTGTAGCTCTCTGCCAGTGAGGACTCCCTGGCTGCTACTCCAAACTTGTCATTCATTATGACAATTGTACATACCTTGCTGCTGCTGATAAAATGTCACTCTCTGGCCTCTATTATATCTGTATGTTATCATCCCTATTATTATCATGGAAACAGTGTCTATAACAGAATCTCCTATGATGAGCCCTGGCTTAAAGTAGATAGCCACTGAGCATTTCATTGATACTCTTGTTCCTTTCTCCAATTCACACCTTATTTTAGTAAACAGTTTCATTTAGGCCTTCCCATGGAACACATTCACGTGGTGGGTTTTGGCCTTATATATATCTACTATAGGATTCCCACTTCTCTGGATCTTTCGATCCCTTCTACAATCATCCATAGCACTTTCTACTTCACTTGGTGTGAGCTATCACTTTCTTTAAACTTCTAAGTGCCATTATGGTAGCATATTAGCTTCTTCTCTTGGAGTCCTTGACAGAGGTTTACATCCTTTGCACAGAATAGTGTTTTCTTATCAATAAATTCTCCTCTCCAACTTTATGTTCTGCCCCCTTAATTCAACATCTTTGGGATCCTGTTTCCAGACATACTCTCCTGGATCTCATAGCTACATATTGGCTGGATCTTGCAGCACCTCAGGTCCAACACTTCCCCAGCTGAAATGTGCTGTGCCTTAATCCTCATTATTGTTTTGGTAACCAGAAGGGGAGGTGAAAATAGGTTCTGAGGGAAGGGGCACATGCTCTCTTACTGGTCAGAGGTCTCTGCATTTCTTCAAATAAGGGAGGAACATTAGCTTTTGACGGGGAAACGTTGACCACTGCTGCAGGCTTAGAGGGTCAGGGAAATTGGGGGATTCAATATTTTGAAAGGTATTGACCCAGGGGTCCCATTCCTTCCCAGTCAGGACCCAAACTTTGGTAGAGACAACTCAGAGTTAAAAATTCAAACATCTCTGGAGATAATCTACTTGTATTATTAAGCCCTGAGTCAGAACCTCAGCTTTTTCACTTTCCAGCTGCAGGAGATGGGAGTCTCTTTATATGCTGCCAAGGGGGCCCTTTGGCTTTTATACCTCACCTTAATTTGGTGATTAATCACCCTCAGCCTTTCATGTCTTCTCCAGTGCATGGATAGCTTACAGCAAAAGCTATCCAATTCTGTAGTCCTTTAATTACTATTTACTCCGAAACTCTCAAGCACCTAAGATACTACACTTTACAATGCCTTCTTCTCTTCCACGAATATCCCATCACAATTCAACATCAGGAAGAGTTTTAACAGTTGCACCAATGCTACATCCCAGAACAGTTGATACCATTTTTATCACCAGTGTTGGAGTCCTAATTACCAGCCAGCCAGTAGATAATTCAACCCTAAAATCCTTTAGAGCCTACCTCCTAGGTTCATCCCCAGTATCAACTGTCATATGTTGGATTTCCTGTAAGAAGAAATTCTAAGCCTGAGATTTGCATACAGGTGGTTTATTGGGGAATCCTCTCAGATATGATATGTATAAGGGAGAGGTAAAAAAGATTTGTTGAGAGATGTTGAAATGTGATGCAGTCACAACAGAGGCTTCCACCTCAGCCTCAGCCACTGGGTACTCTGAAGCTGGGATGATCCATCAGAAATCTCTCCAACTGAGGCATGGTTTAGTGATTGGATTCAGGCTGGACCTGGGGTAGGTTGAAACTTTGGAGAGGATAGCCTCTTCTGGCCAAGGGAAATTTCTAGGGAAGTGCTTGACTGTAAACAATGGTAAGGAACACTCTGGCCCTTGGGGAATGAGTGCTTCCAGCTCAGTGAAAATCTGGTAGGTCCAACTGCATCTACTACACTCAGGAGGGGTAAAAGAGGCAGAGGACTATTAGGTAATCAACTCCTGGTTAGCTGTTCTAATGTACAGAATGTAAACTCAGATAAATGCAAAGAAACGAAGGATTCTAAACCCTACTCGCCTCCCAACTTAAGAAAGTGATACAAGACCCACCATCAAAGACAGAGAATACTCATCCAAATTCACTCTTGTCCATTCTTGATGCAACATCCTGGTCGTTTTAGTCACATCCCTGCTGGGCAAAAGAGTCAGGAAGACTGAGATCCCAGACAAGTGGCCACAAAAATGGCTTTTCACTTAAAAAAATCAGGTCAGCTATTTTGCAAACATATACATATTTATTTTTTAGCACCTTTATTCATCCTATAAAACTTCATTCAGCACTGCAAGCAGAATTCTAAAAACAAAGCATTTAAAATAAACCATGAAGCTCTAAAATGTGAGAGGAAGATATGACAATACCTAGCACAACGCATGAAATTCACAGTCATATTTCCCTGTAATAAACTCTTACTAATCAGTTCAGAGCTTTATAAAACAATAGGAGTGGAATGACAATGCTGTCATTTGTATATTCTTCTTCAGTTCTCTAATGGAAAGCTTTTTTTTTTCTCTGCCAAGTCATTCCTGACAATGATAATGATTCACTATAAAGCAGTTTCTGGGCTATGATTTGTGACATTCAGACTGGTTAGATGGGAGGGCTTGGCAGGTTTCTGGGGAGTGTTTTGGATGCAGAAATGCCTTGAAGATAGCACTTTATTATATTTAGGACAAGTATGACATCCCACTTCAAGGAAGAAGCCCCTATACATATTGAGAAGGGATTTCTGTGGTTTAAGTGGGGAGGAGAAGGTGGGTTTAAAAGAATGCCTCTGTGTGTTTTTTGAGGCGACATAAAGATAGGAAGCAGAGAAGTGGAGGCAGGAGGCAGAAGGATTATGGATAATGGAAGAATTTTGCCTGAGGGTATATGCCTGCTTTGCCTATTCCTGTATAGCTAGAATATTTATAATTCAAATACTTATCTTTAATAATTAAAAACCAAGGAATATTAAAGACAAAAGGTAGAGAATATTATGTACACATGTGTAGGCATCATGCATTAAGTCCCCACCCTTGCAAAATACAGCAAGAAGTAGCTTTAAAAGGAGGTTAAAAAGTGAATATTTTAAATTGTCTTGAAAACAGAATTTCTAATTCATTCCAATTCTGCCAGGAGTGATACCCTTACTTCTGATTTCTACACACACCATCAGTCATGGGGATAGGTACTAAAAATACCCAGCGTGGTGGCTTGACATCAGCACATCAACAATTAAAAAGTGGATACAAATATTTCAGGTTTTCAAAACCATAAGGTTTTCCTCTAGATTTATGAAAACATTAGATTTGCACAGGAAAAGGAGAAGTCATTTTCAGTTGTTTTCACAGAATACTTAGTCGCACAGTCTATGTAATCTACTAGTTACAATGGAATGTAATATTCTACCACCGCCAGAAACTCTCTCTGATCTTCTGCCTCTTCTCAGACAGCAAAGAAACAAAGAAAAACAGCCCTTGCTGTGGATGGAGAAGAGTGTTTGAAAAGAGAAAGAGACCTCAACTGTGCCCCCTGGTATTATAAAGCTGTCAATTATAGCCATGATTACAATGAAAATACTGAAATAAAAAAATTATTTATTTAAGGTAGGGAAAAAAAGGCCAACTACATTTAAAAAGGAAAAAAAAAAAAGAACAACCAAAAAACACATTGTTCAGTTTTAACCTAGCAATTCTAAAGTTAATGAAAAATAATACAAACTAATGGAGCTCAGTTGTTTATATTACAGTAGCAGAGAAGTGGAATGCTTAGCAGCCAAAATATGAACAAATGAAGATACTGGGTGAAATGGTCAGGTGTCACTGTTTTTGAAGAATGTGGCCTCTGTGGCAACGAGTTTATGAATAATAGTTTCAACTCCTATCTAGATCAGAGGTGTTAATATTTACACCTTTGCTAATTATGGCAAGGAAGAGATTAACGAAAAAGTAAATGCCCCTATCTTTTTACCTCCCCATCACACCGAGTAATTCCTGGTTGAACATTAATGCAAGCTGACAATAATATGCTGGGGTGAAAAAGTAAGGAGGGGGACGCACAGATCCTTATATGCATGAAAAGAATGGTGATAATCAATGGCTAAGCATTGATTATAGTTAGCAATAAAACTAAAAATCACATTTAAGACTCATTTGGTAAAACTGCCTCTTTTTAGAACTGGGACTAGGCCTGGCTGCTGCAGTACTTGATGTACTGATGATCTTAGGTGGAGCATCCTTCATCCACCCGAGATTCTGCCGCTCCTGTGTTATGAAAAACCACAAGGTATTGTTGACCAGCAGCAGCAGCAGCTCCAGCAAACCCAGTTTTCACCAAAAGACATTGTTTGTGGGGTTCCAGCTGGGATTAACAGAGCAGGAGAAAGGGATTTACGAAAGATTGAATTTGGGGAAGTGGGAAAATAAAAAATCTTCTTCAGGTGGATCATGGAAATCGAAGATTTTTAATTTCCCAAGAATTATTGTATATTGTTGTGCCTGAAGATGGGAAGTTTGAATGAAAACTTCTCCAGATTCAGACTACCCACGTATCTGTGAGATTTGGAAACTCGGCGGTTGTCTGTATCATCTGAGAGTTTTCTTGTGTTCAGTGTGTTTGTGGGCTCACAGAGAGGGGCCCTTATCTACTTCCACTCGTGCTGTTTGTCTTACATCCTTATTAGCTTTCCACAAAGTGCAATCATAATTAAATTCTAAAGCAAAGGATGAAGTCACCCGAATCATCATCCAACTAACTGCAAATGACAATGGTAAGAATGACAGTGTTACTCTGCACTTCTTTAATTCTGGTTCGGCAGCATTTAACTCTCTGACCTCCTGCAGTTGTCAGTGCCATAGGCTGCTTAAATGCTGTGCAAAAGCATTTCTGCTTTATTTGTTCTAAATTTACTGGTTATTAATTTCACGGTGTGACTTCCTATTCGCCTATTAGTTGGCAGATTTCACCATAGCCTTCAGAAAACTAAAGATTTCCATCAAGCTACTTTCTCTATTTTTTTTTTTCCTGGCCATCTTCCATAAGATGTAAAATTTCCTGTTTCCTTAACCATCCTTGTTACCCTTTTCTGAGATTCACTGTGGGTAAGTATCCATAGTACTTAGAAATTTATCTCATTCTTTTAAGAAAGATTTGCATTTCTCAACCCCTTTCTCACTTTCTCACAAATCTCAAGAGAAACTGCTTTTTTGTTGCAAAGGTTGTATAGTGAATTGTTTGCATGTTGTTGAGTAATTTAAAGCTTTTACTTGGTATTTTTCTCATTCACACAGAGTGGGGGATAGGGAATAACCTCTATTGCTAGGAATAGAAAGACAGTGGCAGGGTAAATTCACGTAGCCTGAGGGTCACTGTGATTTCCTCCATCTTCCTCTTGGAGTCGTAAACCTCCTACAGGACCAGATCTTAGAATTTAGAGGGAAAACAGTCCAGTAAGCTGATCTTTAGAACTTGGTGACATTTTTGGCTATTGTTTCAGGAAGTATATATCTCAACTCAGAGTCTTAACAGTTTTCTGTATATGAATGTATGAATTCTATAAACTGGACTTGCTCTGGGTAATTTCAGGCTCTGGAGATTTTGTGGCATCTGGTGTCTTTTCCAGCAGCTGCACCTACCTGCTTGTCTCCCAAGAAAACCAACACGCAGTACTGACAGCCCAATTCTAAAAGAGCATACCATTCCAGGTGGCTTTTCAAAAGCTCAACTCCGTCATACTTACCTCCTCACACTCCATCCACAAAGGCTATAGGGGATTTATATGAGAGCTATTTTGTTAAGAATGATAAAAACTAGAAAACAGATGAAAGATTGCAGAAAAAAATGGGTAACAGTGATTCCAGATCCGATACCCAGAATCTTAAATATTGCAAATAGGAGAGTTAAGTCACCACTTTACCAAGATAGGGAAAGCCTTTATTTGTTGGCCTATCATGGGAGTTGAGATAGAGAAAAAGGGAGAATTGAACTCACTAAAGAGCCACAGGGTAAATGAAGGAGTGAGTGCCTGCCGGGCCTGAGGAGGCACTGCACTCCCTTCTGGAAGAGCCTACCTTTGCTCCAGTAACTTTCTCTAAGATTTCTTGGAACTCTTCACTCTGAAGCTTAATATGTAACATTGATAATAGTGAATTTTATATTAAAATATTTATTTCAGAGATTTTATTTTACAAGTGAAACATGTATGTCATATACTCCATGCAGATATGTGTCATTAACATCGCAAGAAGCAGGCAAAATAGTATAAAAGTATCTGTGCACACTCCTCAGAGTACATCAGTAAAGTCCTCTTTCTGTAAAAGAAATACATGTAAATGGTTTTGATTTTCCAAACTCATTTATATCTGTTATTTCATATTATTTTCACTATGTCTTAGAATTGGGTTACTGTTTTCCCCCAAGTTCTACAAAGTTAGATAGGAGGTAAGGTGGGCTGGAGGCAACTAAGGCAAGAAAAAGTTTAAGGTAATAAAGATGGCACTGGGTTCTGCAAAATACAATGCCCAATCCTTCCCTCCTCTTTGCACTAGATGATTCCTTATCTTGAAAGCTTCATTCCAAGTAGCATAATTTTACATTAAGCAAATTAAAATAGCAAAAATATGCCATCTTCTTTCCAAGACATACCATGAAGACTATTTAATAGATTGCTAGAAGCAGCTCCTTTAAGTTCCCCGGATTTCTGTTGGAAACAAATAACAATGAATAGAGACATTGGTAAGATTGGTAAGATTCTGTCATATTAGGATTATTCTCAAATTGACTGATGGACTATAAATAATAAGCAGCTATTAATAATGCATTATTAAATTGGGGACAGTGGGGTTCTATAGGGATAGGGTTGGGACCAGTGCTAAATGACATGTCCAAATTAATGCCCTGATGGAAAAAGTAAATAGCTATGAGCATACCAAAATATAAAGAACTGCAAGCACAGTGGAAGATCTTAGGAGGAAAAATTTAAATGGAATGAGATTTAATTTAGATAAATATATAATAAGTTGCTCATGGGAAAATAATTCCTATCTGAGTAATAACAAGCAAATTTTTTCTAAAAGAACAGTAAAGTAGAAAAAGGATTGAGTGCAATGGTTAATATTTTCTAAGAATTAACAATGAACAAATCATCAAGGAAATATTTTAAGTTAAAACCATGTCTTAAGAATTTTACCAGTTTTAGATGAACTATAAATTTTAGTTCCAAACTATTGTTTTATGCTCACTGTTTTGATAAAATAAATTACTACCTTGGTGTCCACATCCATGTCTTCAAATCATCTGATCAATAGTTCTACCTTTATTTGATGTCTGGAGTTCCAAAACAAATAATCCTAAAGGTTGATAAGATCAGCTCTTTCAAAAGTCCAAACAAACCCATCACACTTAAATTCCTCCACTTCAAAACAGAAAGCAAAGGCACCTGTACCTCTGAAACAAATAATACATTATATGTGAAAAAAAAGAAAAAGAAGAAGATAGTAGGAAGAGAAAAATGAAGGGGGGGAAATTGGAGGGGGAGACGAACCATGAGAGACTACGGACTCTGAGAAACAAACTGAGGGTTCTAGAGGGGAGGGGGTGGGGGGATGGGTTAGCTTGGTGATGGGTATTAAAGAGGGCACATACTGAATGGAGCACTGGGTGTTATATGCAAACAATGATGATGTGATGATGTATGGTGATTAACATAACATAATAAAATTAAATTAAAATTAAAAAAAAGCAAAGAGCCATAAACTGGTTCGAAGAGGGGGGCGGTCTGGTTTCAGCTCTGGTAGCGTCAATCACAAGTAAATGGCAGATGAAAGATTGTAAACTTGGAAGCAATTGGTATTGCTTAAAAATAAATCACAATACTGCCAGTTCACAAATGCTGCTCAATAATTGTAGTCAAGTCAAAATTAAGAAAATATGATCTGAGTATTTTGCAATTTTGAAAAAAAAATGAAAATGAAATTTTAGCAGCATGCCATGAAGACATGTACCAACAAACCCATTTCTTTCCTCCTTGTAAATAGAGCCATTTACTGGTCATGATGCCAGCAAGGCCTTGGTTTCTGCCCAGGGTGGGGCCACGAACATGAAAATTGAACAGTAGCTAATACTGGCAGTAAACTTATAAATTAAGTTAGTATATTCTTAAAAATGATGCACTTGCCAAATTTCAGGTTATTTTATTATGTAGTAAACATGACCATGTATACCAACAGGTTTTTAAGACTTTCTCTGCTTTAAATAAAAATATATCAAGTACTACAATTGTGTAACTAAGTATGAAACTCCCCAGAATAGAGAAGAGCCATGTCTCTAAGCCAAAGGTGCAGTGAGAGATTCTGAAGCATGCAGAAGGGGATCAGCACTATAGGGCAGAGAGCTTTAATCAGTGAATAATCTGTAGAATGAGCTGTTATGGAACAAGGTGTAACAATTTCTAGCTGTACTTGTTTAAAGTTTCACTGTTGGTATAAAATTTAGATAATGAAAAAAATGTGAATATTTACATTTTTACATAATGCACTTATGTAAATTAATGATAAATAATTCTTTTTTTCCAGTGTTCAAAGCTCGAAAAAGTACTGGGGTTGAAATGTATCATTTGAAATGTTTTTTAAAAATTTTTTTTAAGATTTTATTTATTTATTTATTTTGGAGAGAAAAAGAGCAGGGGGTGGGGAAGAGAGAGAGGGAGAGAGAGAATCCCAAGCAGATTCCTTGCTAAGCGTGGAGCCTGATGTCGGGCTTGATCTCAAGACCCTGAGATCATGACCTGAGCCTAAACCAAGAGTCGGATGTTTAACCAACTGAGCCACCCAGGCGCCCCATATCATTTGAAATTTTTATGAAAAACTAGATACTGATATTCAATTTAATAACTGTTCATTGTACTCTCCAATGCTGGCCCTCTTTCTGATGTCAGTGAACAAATATACTGTCATCCGAAAAAATTTCTCAGAATTTTCCTGGGCAAAAAAAATGACTTTAGTTTTAAGAAGTTGAATATGGTGCTATAGTGACATTGTTTGGGATGTCTTCAGTTTACTGCACTGAAACTGGACTCTTGGATAAAATTCATTTATCTGCTTCAGCCTAAATTCTTGGTATCTCAATTGTCTTTGATAATTACTCCAGGATAATGCATCTGGCTATCAAACTGTGTGAATGTCTGGATTAAACCTTTCCATCCAGAGAGTTTGAAGTTTATTAAACCCTTTATAATTTTGTGGAAGTACCCGTCGGTTAGAAAAAGAGGGTCTTGCAGAAAATGTTCTTATACAGTAGGTTTCTAAAAATTACTTTCTTCTCTAAATTTCATTGTAATGTCAGAAATACACTCTGCTGTTGAGATCTGACATTTATTTCAAGGTAAATATTATGGTATGGCTGTTTGCTTGCTTTTGAGGACACTTAATATACCTTGAGGTAATAATCATCAGGCGCCAATTCTGTCAGGCACAGAGAGAATGCTGTGAGGATAGCGCCCCTATTTGAAGCAAGCACATCATTGTCCAGCCTGCATCGTATCTTCACGCCATGTACAACAGACTCTTTACATTGAAGGCAACAGAGGCCTCCAAAGAAACAAAAATGATCAGATCCAGACTCCTCATATTTAAACTTTTCTCACCTGTTTGTAAGTTCAATTCAAAATGGCTTGTGTTATAGGGCTCACCTATGATTCTGTTTACATATGTTATCATTTATATTAAATTCCTACTACTATTTCCAAGAATATAGTATGGCATGAGAGCCTTTGATAATACTTGAAGCTAATTTCCAAAAAGAAAGAGAATGTTATAATGAGGTCATCAAACAATATTTGAAAGTAGCCCACAATATGAAAAACAGGATTTCAAGATCTGTTCCAAAGAAAGCCACATTAGGAAGTAGTGGCATGGAGTATGTGTAAGGGGCGATATAATTCATATCTCCTCTTATGCAAACTAGTATATATGGTTATACTGTATAGATACAAAATAAAAACACATGGAAGAGACACTGGCAGAATTAGGTATGTCTCCTCAAAGTTTTTGTTGGGAACTCCTTCACACTCAAGATGCCACTGAACAGATAGATCTATATAGCCCAGTCAGTCCCTGGACTTAACGGTCCCCCCAAAATAGTACTGATCTAGGGTATAAATATAATTATGGACACTCCCTGGAAGACATGTTTTCTTGAATCCTAAGAAATCTGGTTGGCAGTTTTTAAAAAAATCATGTAGCTCCCAGTGTTCAATATTAAATTCAGGAACACATGAAAAAAATTCAAGAAACATGAACCAGAACTATTGCTTCACAACATTATGATTAGTGGAATACATATTTATAAATCTAAGTTAAGTTGCTTTCTTAAATAGAAAAAGAATTGCTTTTTGCAGACCTGGATCATGCATCTTACAATGTAGTGTCTGCCTACAGGTCTTGGGCTTGGTGGGCAATGTTTCCCCAGAGTAGAAAGTATTTATACTCTCAAGAAAAATATCTCTACAGTGTCATTCACTGTAATAGGTGATTTTTTTCTCATGATCCAACTATCTGAACTTTCTTAGTGTGACTCCAAAGCCCTCTTTCTTTGCCCTCATTCTCTGTTGGATTCTGAGCAGCCTAGAAAGATCTGAGGAAATCATAAAATCAGGCAATAAGAATGTAATGCATCATAGGTATTTCTTTATATATTACAGACATTTGAAGATTCATTAAGATAATCATGTGAGAGTGAATAACACAAGACCTGACACAGAGTCAGGCCCTCAATAAAATGGTCATTTATTTCCTTCACCTCTTCCCACCCTCCTTCACTCAGTCTTTCTGTTGTTCACCATCATCTTGTTTCTGCAACACTACATTGTAGGAGGCGGTCTAATCTCTTGGCGATGGCAGTGAACCTGACCATCGCCTCAGTTGTGGAATTTGGGATAGATAATGTAGTATCTGTCTAGGCTCTACTTTTATTAGTTGCTCATTGTCTGATCCACTGTTTGCAAAGGGAAGTTATAAGAATCAATAGCACAGTAGACAGGCTTTGCCTACATATGCTTTAAGGTTTTGTGACCTTTAAATATTTCATATATTAAACAAATATATGCTTCCCCAGAATCCACAATGAAGCCTATGAAGGTGTACAATACAACTCAATGATGAGTCTACAGCTTATAATACCTGATGCATATACAGTTTGAGAAGCTGTATGTAAGAAAAACTTGCCTTTGCTAACTTAGGTCCAACAGTGACTATTTCTGCAGGATAAGAAAGAAATCATGGCAAATTACAAAGCTTAAGGATGACAAGTACCACAAACACACAAAATCCAGAAAAATAATGTTTCTATTAACTGTCTGACATCTCCTCTATTTTTTAAGTTTTTAAAAAATTTTTTTAAATGTTTTTTCTGACATCTCCTCTAAAATACTATTTATTGTCTTCATATGACAATAATTTTATAATAGAAGAGAAAGATAATCCATTCTTTCATATAGCATGATTATCAAAAATCGTTTTTTATTAATAGTTTAGAAAAGTTTTGGTCCATTTTGCTCTGTCAGTGGCATTTTTGATGTATTGCATCATCTGGAACCACCAGACTCCACCAGAACAAGGCATGTTGAATGGGCTAAAACAAAACCCCATACATTAGGATGCAAAAACAGGTGACTTCCCATGGTCATATTCATTGTTCAGACTCTTATTACAGGCTTATGTCTATAAACACAGGAATTCTTAAATTCTCTTTTGCATGATTCACATCAACATAGAAAACAAATATGCCTTATTTTATAATTATATAAGCTATTTAATCAAGTATATTATTTTTTGACCAGATTTCAATGAGAATTGAATTCTCCATTTATTATTTTACACATCTGAGGATTTGAAGAATATCCCATAAACTAGTTCTGGCTCTTTACATCTAAAGCTTTTCTTTTTTTCTTCTATGACCTACATCCTCCTAGTACTATAGGACAAGTTAATATTACAATTTGACCACTGGCTCTTGTTCAAGATCCCAGGTGAGGTGATGGAGTGAAAGTTAAGAGTACTCATGGTAGGGTGCCTGGGGGGCTTAGTTGGTTAAGCTACTGCCTTCAGCTCAGGTCATAATCCTAGAGTTCCAGGATCAAGTCCCACATCGGGCTCCCCGCTCAGTGGGGAGTCTGCTTCTCCCTCTGATCCTCTCCCCTCTCATGCTCTCTCTCACTCTCTCTTTCAAATAAATAAAATTAAAAAAAAAAAAAGAGTACTCAGGGTAGCCATTCTTACCCTGAGATAGCTAGAAAAAAAAAAAAGAAACTATATGTAAAAATAACTTTGAAATACAAAATAGCCAACTAAATAATGATATTTGAAATGAATGAAACCAAGTGTATAATGAAACCAAGTGTATAATGAAACTAAGTGTATAACCACTAAAATTTCTTTTTAGCTAGATCCACCAAAATGCCAATCCAAGACCACCTGACATGAAGGAGGGTGTGACTGGGGGGAGTCAGAATGGAAACAGAGAGCAGGGATGCCTGAGTGGCTCAGTCGGTTAAGCGACTGCCTTCAGCTCAGGTCATGATCCCAGAGTCCTGGGATCGAGTCCCACATCAGGCTTCTTGCCCAGCAGGGAGCCTGCTTCTCCCTCTGCCTTCAGAATGGAAACAGCAGTCATAACCAATTATGAATAAAATCATTTACTTTGGCAAATTTTCCAAAAGCATATGACACCACTTGAGCACCTTCCATGGAAGGGATACACGTGTGTAGGACGTGGAAGTGTAAAGCTTCATCATTAACTTCATGGTCAACCTGCCTCAAGTACAGTGGTGAAAATAACAAGATTTGGGGTCAGACACACCAAGGTTTCAATCCCTTCCTAGTTGGGTGACATTCACCAAGTCCCTGAGCCATTCTAAATCTCAGTGTCCTCATCTGGAAATGACATGATAAAAATTGCCTTATATGACTGTTATGTTTAAATGGAAATTTATGTATATAAATTTCATATTCTAAGAACTCAACAATCGGTAGCTATGATTAACTCAATAATGGGTAGCTATTTAGTAGATTAGATGTTCAGAATTTGTCACCCCTTACAAGATAACTACTCTGCACTATTACCTAAAATAAACCTTAGGTTTCCAGTAGCTATCGTCCTACATCTATTTATTTATTCTCTATGCAAGAACACGCTTATCCTTCTCTCATTTTCTAATTGAAGCCCTATGTATCTTTCCAGATCCAACCGAGACCTCACCTGTTCTTTCCAGTTTTTCAGATTTTTCAGCACTTGCTGCTGAGTCTGTTCTTTGAAGATTATAGCGGCACTGTCCAATAGAAATATAATGTGGGCCACATCTGCAATTTTAAGTTTTGTATAGCTAGACTAAAAAACTAAAAAGAATTAAAACCTATTTTTACTTAACCCAACATACCCAAAATAGTATTTCAGCATGTAATCAATATTCTAAACTTATTAATGAGATATTTTACATTCTCTTTGTCATATTATGTCTTCAAAATCCAGTGTATATTTTATAGTCATAGCATTTTCAATTCACAATAACCACATTTCAAGTACCTGATAGCCACAAGTGTCTAGTAGCTGCCATGTTGGATCACATATGTGTATAGTGTGAAGAGTTTGTACCATACTATTTAATATGTCATTATAGAATGCCATTATGTTTGCCTGGTGTTTCTTATGTGTCAGTCCTTTCCCAGCTAGTTGCTAGGCTCTTTGAAGAATTATAGAGTTCTGTATCTTTGGGATGCAGTGCCCAAACACAGTGGTCATTGAGTAAAGGTTTGCTGTTGAGCAGTTTGGATGCATTTAGAAATCCTAGAAGAAGGAGCGCCTGGGTGGCTCAGTTAGTTAAGCGTCTGCCTTCAGCTCAGGTCATGGTTTTAGGGGATGGAGCCCCGTGTTGTGCTCCCTGCTCAGTGGGGAGTCAGTTTCTACCTCTTCTTCTCCCTCTGCCCCTCCCCACAACTTGTGCTCTGTCTCTCTCAAATAAATAAATAAAATCTTAAAAAAAAAAAATAAAGTTGTTAAAAAAAAAAAAATCCTAGAAGGAAAAATGCATAGACAATGTGATTTCCTTCTATTTGTGCTACTTTTATCACTGTGTTGTGTATCCCATGATGTGAATTATCAGAGGATGTGGAATAATGCCATTTGCAGACTGGTATTAATAAATCTGCTCTGGCACTACTGTGAATAATGCAAGAGGCAAAAACAAGAGGGAATATTGCATGTGGTAATACTTCCCTTATGGAATAAACAATCAGATTAAAGTGCTTCTAGGTATGAATGAAGAGCAATATAATCTCACCACCATACTTAAAAATGTTTACTTACCAATAAACAAAGGATAGTAGTTCAGGGGCGTCTGGGTGGCTCAGTCGGTTAACTGTCTGACTCTTGGTTTCGGCTCAGGTCATGATCTCAGGGTCCTGAGATGGAGCTTCATGTCCAGCCCGGAGTCTGCTTGAGTGTCTCTCTCTCCCTCACCCTCTGCCCCTTCCCCTGCTTGCACTCTCCTCCCCACCCCCAAATAAATAAATAAAATCTTAAACAAAAGAGGAGTTGACTTTTGATTTACAATTCTGTTGTGGAAGTAGAGGTTGCTTTCAAGATACAACTGGGGAACTTACACCGCATGGCATACCACATCTAGTATGCTACATGATCCTCGGCTCTTTCTACAGACCTTTGAAACTATGACATCTTAAATAATTTGCCACATTTCTGGCCTGGACACTTTTAAAAATTTCGATAAGAATCAAATCATACAGCACAAATACAGAAGACTTTCAGACCATATAAACCCACATTGCAATAATATTGTAGATTCAAGTGGAAGGTGGATTTCCAAACATAGTCTGTTTCTTATAGAGATATAAGAAAACACAGTTTATAATATGGAAAAATTTTCCAAGTTACAATGAAAGGAGCAGAGATTTTAAAAGATACGACTCAGTGAATCACTGAAAATCCTAGAAAAGGCTATTTTGTCATTTTATAGTTATATTATCTAAAAAACAACAACCAAAAGCTTTAAAAAATATCCTCATCGGCAGGTTGACAACAGTTAATACTTTCCATTTTATATTACATTATTTGATAATGTGTTTTTCTGTATATGATAAAGATAAAGCAACGTAGAACATTCCAATTTACATCCACTTTCATGTTGAAAAGCCGCCTCTCAAACACATCCCACAAAATATGTTCACAGACACAACTAAAGACAACTTTAATCACTTCTCTACATTGGAGCATTTCCTTTAATTTTCTAATTTTCAGCTTTCCTGCCAAAATTCTAAAAAAAGGTTTGAGCCGATTTTATTTTCTTCATCAATCCTTTCTGAACAGAGATACCTCTTCTTTCTCTGAATTCCCTTAGCAAGTTCTATGTGGACACAGACTTGGTATTTACCATAATCTTCTCTTCATTATGGTTCTTTTTCCACATGCCTATATCTGAGCTCTACAATACAATTATAAGCTTCTTCAAGTCTTAGGCCATGTCTTATTCATCTCCTGTAGCTCTCAGGAGATCCTTGGATAGAAGAAACATTCAATAAATGTGCTAGAAATCATGATGATTTTGATCATGATTTACAGGAATGTCACAGCAGACGAATGACATGTTATAGCAATGTTGGCCATTATGAATGCAGAGTAATATTTTTATATTCCATTTTCATTCCTTGGCTATCTTTTTAAATAAATGTGCTTAGTGTTTCACCAGCATTTTCATTCCAAAAACTCAAGTTGAATGTATTTTTAAAAATTAAAATAAAAACTTTAAAAGTCTAATTCTATTCTAGCATCAAAGCTTTTTCTCCCTTGCAGTTATATTTTAAGTGTTTTTTAGTGTTTTTAGTGTCTAGCCATAGTTAAGATTCTAGTTTACAAATACATATCTACTGTGGGTTTTTTCCAAATTTAATAATATCCTGAAACCTAATTTTGTGTATTGGATTCATTTAAAATGTGGTTGCTACTCAACAATTTTGGAGGAAAGTAAATTGCATCAGACGTAACATTTAAACTAAACCCAGAAGTTAAAACTCTCTATAAGTAAGAAAAACAGAAAGACTTCAAATAAGAGGCATGAGAGCCAAAGGAAGTTAATGTGCAGTTCAAAGTCATTTGGCCTCAAGAACACCCCGCCCAATGGTTTCAGCTGTAAGAAAATGAAGCATGTGAAATGCACAGGGGGCAATGCAAGTATATGGGCTTACTGATGCCAGACTACAGTAGGGGCTCAAGAGTAAGAGGCCATTGATGAGAAGAAGGTTTGGATTAACTGTGACCTTGAAGTTACCCCTGGAAAGTGAGTAACACTCAGTTGTGAGAGGTGCATTAACCTCTTCAGACCACTAGGGTTCAAAGTGTTCCATAAGGGGTAATTTATTAAATGGGTCCTAATTGCTTGGTAATGTACCTTCCAAAAGTCACTTCTCTATGCTATGATTAGGCCTGGGACTTGCCAAGTGCTGTCATTCTCTTTGTAACTCCATAATGGAGCTCTAGGATGTGGGAAGTAGATCCATTGAACAGTTACGTGTCTAATCAGTGTTCAGAGTCCTACCAACAGAGCCAGGCAACCTTTCATTTAATTGTCCAGTGTGTAAACATAGAGCTACAAATTTCATATATCTTGTAGTGAAATATGCCTTTTACTAAATACATATACATTTTAATAGAATAAGGATATAACTTTTTAAATTTGAAAAGATTGACACAATTTTAAGATTTGTAAATGTATCCATTTTGTTAGATTCTTTCTTAAATGTATAAAAATAAACATGCTTTTTGTTTTCCTTAGCTACAAACAAACTTTCTTTTGGCCCCTTTGTTTCACATGAAGGCCAATCAACATGACTTTATTTTTGGGTTCCAAGACAAAACAGGGTTGGTTTATCAGCCCATCCACGGGTATCACAGATACACACCGGAACTGCTTCGGCCCTGGTTTTGTTAATTAGCAAGGCCAGCAGAGGGAGTGCAAGAGCATTGTTACAAAAACAAAATAAAAATTTTTAAAAATGATCATGATAATTAGAAGTAGAAAATCTGATGTTACACTACAGAAGATTATATAGCAAGATCTAAATATGGATGCAGTCTTGGTAATATCACACAGGTAATATGCTAGAACCGAAGAGACAGGCCTGTTAGTCACTGTCATAGTCTTAGGATATTTGTGAACTCACCAAACATAACTGTGCCTCACTCTTTCTGTCTTGAAAATGGCTGGCACGGTATCTTCTAGTAAGATAAGAAAGGCTTTTGTTTTCCTTAGGGAAGAGTGATTACTTAAATATTGGGAATTAGTGTCACAAGAAAGAAGCTGATGTCTGTTCTGTCTTTCAGAGCTCCAGGTCACTTCTTAGTTTTGACCATGTGTGAAAATACCTTGGTGGTATCCCCTAATGCCCTAAGAACAAGGGTTTGATTAAATCATGGAGTTAGACACATTTTTTAGCATGAATGAACAGAAATGATTAGGCTCCAAAGTAGCATAGGGATGCCTTTACATCAGAGAGAAGTTATATATTTGAATCCCATACTTTGTTTTATAATTCCTATTCCAGACCATTTAAAGAAGTGACACATTTTCCAAACATGTCTCCAGACGTTTGTTACGACAGAGTTCTGTTCAAATCGGACACTTACTGCTTTGTAGTGATACAGAACCCCAATTTCACCCTTAAGGGAATTTGCTAGAGTTGTGTTTTCCAGAAATCTTCAGTAGTGTTTCTTACGAGATCATTCGTGTAGCCCTCATAACCACTTTTTCCCAGAGGGCATCTTTGACAAAATGATAGCCAAAACAAGCCAGCCTTTATACCATACTAAGCTAAATAAAATCTTTCTTTGTTCTAGAAGTTTGGGATAATCTTGAGGATAGTGCAACTTGCCTGGAAGTTTACCAGGAAAAGAGTTTGGAAAGTAAATATTCAGTTCTGTTTTCTCCAGTAGATGTCACTTTCTGTACATAGGATATCAAGATATATAAGATGCACAGTATTCCTTACAATGATGTCAAAAAAAAACTTTGAGTTCCAGCTATACGTAACAATTTTTTAAGCTTTTATTGGTATTTTCTAGTATTAGAAAACTTAAGGAATTGTAAAGGCAAAATGAATGCTATTAATTGTCTTACCATATTTCTGTCTAGCTTTAGCAATGGTCATTAAGCATAGCACGTGACACAGTATTGCTAGTGCATTTTCAACAGTTACAGAAAGCTAAGTATTATTCCACATCACAGCATAAAATTAATTTGCCAAAAACAAACACGGTTGCTGAGTAAATAAGCAGTCATTAATAATATACTGCATACTTACCAAGAATCTAATTAAATATGGGTTCATGTAAACTATTATGATTTCAAGAGTTATTCTTCCTTGGTCCTCTATATCATTTTGATATTCACATCGGCCTCATATGTCTGAGAAAAAAAATTTAGTTCTCCAAAGTGCTTCACTATGTAGCAAGAGATAGCAGCCCTGGAATGAGAGAGAGAGAGAGGAAAGGAAAAGAGAAACAATTATAAACCTTAAAAATAGCATTTTTATGACATCCAGATGTACAAGAATGAAAATCAAATGATGGAAGAATATTAATAGTTAAAATTATATTCTTCCTAAAATACTTCCAAAATGCTCTTTGCATGTCTAAACATAAGCCTCATTATGCTGTTCTATTTGTATTCTGACGCAATTGAATTTAATATTTGAGTTGTTTTAATAGATGACTTTGAAATGACAGAGGAGAGTACATTTTTGTTTCCTATTGATCGAAGCAAGATTTTGCTTGTAGCTACTATAACTTGAAATAATAGGAAAGGCTACAGAGGCTTTTTAAAATGTTGATGTCTGGGTCACATCTGATTCAGTCGTTGTATTGACAAATGTGATTTGATAATTGCCAAATTAAGCTCAAGAGAAAATTAGTTAAACAACTACTTTTATTTTTAGATGCTTCAAACAAAAGATACGAAGTTTGGTAGCAAATAATGATAGGGTGCTAGAACAAAAATTTCCTAAGAAGGCAAAATGGGCATGTAGCTTTTGCAAAACAAAGGAATCTATCTGGTCATCAAAATAAACAACATTCAAAACAGTCTCTTTGGGTGTTAAATATTTTGTGCAGAGAGTAAACCCAAAGAGCTGGATTGTTATCTGAGGTAAAGATTTCTTGACATGTTAACTGGGAAGTGCTACGATTCTTGTGTATCCTTGGTTAAAACAAAGAGATTATAGGCTTTGAGTAATAAAGGGATTTAGAGGCTTTCACCTTTAGGCTACTGATTCAATTTCATTTCAGGATGAGGCGATCTAAATCCTGAAGGTACCCAGGCCGTGTAGTTTACTTTTAATTCAGCCTGAATTAGGATCCCACTTCATAATAAAACCTAGGGCATTTTTTTAGCGATTCAGAGCAAATATGGTTGCCAAAAGAAAAATAAAAATTGAATAGGAAGAATAGAAAAAAACACAAAGTAACGACTAAGGTGAGTTCCTGAGGAAATAGACCCCCCTGGTATCTCTGCTGAGCATTTTCAAGAATGGTGTCACCTTTCCACCACTGTCAGTCTTATACTAGTTTTCATCAATAAATATTAATCTAGAATTTTGAAAGGAAATGATGCTATGGTAATTAATCATTTTGGAAAATGAGGACAACTCGTTGATATCATGTGGCCATATTACTATGCTTTGATTTGAACTCCAGGAAGAGCTCTGCAAAACCCACACCCTTACCAGTTGCCTGTAGTCTTCTCCTGTGTGAAACAAGAGTTGGTGTTTCACACAGCCTGTTTGCACAGCCAGTAGCACTCAGGCAGGAAGTCTCTGGGAGAGTTGGAATTCCTTAGCACCAGACTTAAGTCTTTTTCTGTTTTTATACTTCCCTTTTCCCTATAGTACTTAATACCCTATTTACTTAATAGATTGGAGCAGAAAACTCAGGACACTTAGAGAAACAGTCCATGGCTTGGAGCGCCGGGGTGACGCAGTCAGTTAAGCCTCCCGCTCTTGGTTTTCACCCCGGTCATGATCTCAGGGTCCTGTGATCGAGCCCCACGTCAGCTCTGTGCTCAGTGCAGAATCTGCTTGAGATTCTTTCCCTCTTCCTCTCCCTCTGCCCCTCCCCCTGCTTGTGCTCTCTCTCTCAAATAAATAAATAAAATCTTAAAAAACAACAGTGCATTGCTTAATTCCACAGCCCTCATTTTAAAAAACAATGATTTCATTACCATTATTTGAACCATGTCTTGTAATTCTCTTTTTTGAATAATTTTATCAAATATTAAGTGAATTCAAAATAATATTTATAGCATACATAGAAGTAAATAGGATAGACATGTACATTCTTTACCCAACTTAGGAAATGGACCAGCACTTTTGTAAACTTGAGCCTCTCCCAACCCCTTTCTTTCCCTATAGATCACATCATCTTAAATTTTGTGTTAATCAGCCCCTTGTTTTTCTCTCTCCTTTTAAAAATAATATAAATGGGGATTTGACTATTGACTGTTTAAGAGTACAGTAAAATGTTTGAGAAAGTTGATGCATGTAAGCAGTTTTGATCAGTTAAAAATGTTTATTCAGTCAAGTTGGCCTGTATTATTTGCATTCTATTATGAAATATCAAAATTTTATAAATGTAAGAATGCTTTTACCTGCATATATTAACTAAAATGCTATACAGTGCTCTGCACATAAATTGCACCTTTAATAAATGATGCTTTCAAATAAATAAAAATAAAATAAGTGATGCTTTCAAATCATGTAGTAAAAGGCTAGATTCCAGAAAGGATTTCTAAAGAAATGTGTTATATATCCTTTTAATTTTTTTTTAACCCATAAGTTTTAAATGATTTCCCTACCCAAAGATAAGATCAGGGTCTAGATAGACTGATTATTAAATGCCTGAGTATATTACTAAGGAAAAGATTCCTCAAATTACCTGGCCACCCCACCAGCCCTGTCTCGAGATCTAAAGATGAGCAAGTCCTAGAGGGGGAGTGGAGGATGTGTCCCCAGATCCTTGGTGAGAAGGGACTGGAAAATAACAGGGAAGATGAGACCAGAGGATCCCTGAGGCATCCTGCCCTGTCATCTTCCTTTTCTCCTGCATTCCAAAGTAGACTCCACACCCGGTTTACAACCAATACACAGCAGAACCCAATTCTGTTGTTACTCAGTAGCACAGTAACTCCAAGTATGTACCTGCTTCTTTTTTCTTCTGCAGACCATCTTCCCCGGACACATAGGCACATCCCGTCGAAGGATCTCATATCAATGCCACTGACCCTTGAGTTACCTTTCTACAGCTTCAGATGGGACATCCATTTAGCATTTAGGAGAGTCTAAGTCAAAGTTCACTAATAAGGTACAGTTTATTACTATTTTAAAGAAAACATTAGATGATAACGTAGTTTTGTACTAAAGTTAGAGTCTCCTAAATTTGTATATGTTATCAGCATAGGTATTTTTGATTTCTGTTTAAAGTTATTAAGAAGTGTTCCAGGCCTGAACTCTAAAATAGGAAAATAAGACATTTAAGGCATCGGTTGTTAGAATCACTTAATGGCAAGTGTGACAAGTGTGACAACAGATTGAGGAATAGCATTACCACCTCAGTAAAAAATAAACATGAATATTACTAATGATTAGTTTCTTTAATATTTTAAATAATTTTGAAGGCATCAAAGATGTTGAAAACTAAGTAGATTGAAGGTTTGTGTCATCTTTGTCATAATACCACTTATATATTTATTCAATATATTTCAAAATTATTTTAAGTTTCTTATCCTTTAGTTTATCTTACTGCCACATTCATTCCTTCCTTTTTGTTTCTCCACAGCCACCTTACAAAGTCCTCAGGCTCTCCTTTGCTTGAATTCTTTTCTATGTCTTCAAAGTTTGCCCTTCAAATAATTTTACATGGCACTATCCAGACTAAGCTTTGTAAACCAGAGTTTTTCTGCTCTTGTTCTCTTTTGATTAGTTCCAATTTTCCATGGAAATAATTTCAAATTCCTTAGTATGGTATTTAAGTAAGTCTTCTACTGGGGCACTTTGGTGGCAGCCAGTTAATCTTCCGACTCTGGATTTTAGCTCAGGTCATGATCTCAGGTTTGTGAGAGTGAGCCCTGCGTTGCTCTCCACACTCAGTGCAGAGTCTGCTCTAGGGCGGAGTCTGCTCCAGATTTTCTCCCTCTCCCCTCCCCATCTGCTCATGCACTCTTGCTCTCTTAAAAAAAAAAAAAAAAGTAAGTCTTCTACCTAATTTTCCAGGTTTCTCCTCAAGTACTACAAAATCTGTATAACTTCTGTATCTAATATGTAATCATTTTTGCATACCATGAAATCCCCTTCACCTACAATGCTCTACCTTGCCCTTGTCCCATTCTGTGTTTTTGTCTGAAATCCTACTGCTCTCCCAAACTCAAGTATTGATTCTATGTACAATCCTTCAATTAATCCCAAATCCTTAGAGCTTCTGAAGCACTTTGATCATGCTCATAATTTAGTATTAATCACATGCTATTTCATATTTTAATTATGAAGGGAAATAGGTCTTATTAACCCCCTTTCTCCCTGGATGAGGTTTATGCATGAAACCTCCTTAAATGGAGCACAGTATATGTTGCATTGAATTGAATGGTTGAATATATAAGACAAAAAGAGAGCCACTATCATCTTTTATCAGGGCCTTGAAGAAAATTACTTGATGTAATTGAGTAATTTGTTATAAGTTTACTGCTCTTTATATTTTCAAAGTACATTCATTCTGAGTATTTCAAAATCCCAAGACTAGTGCTGGATTGAGAATTCAAATACAATTAATATCCAACCCCTGACTTCTAAAAGCTTAAGGCCTAACAAAGAAGATGGACACCAAAATACAATTAACTATAATACAATGCTTTAACTATCCCAGAAAAGGTTAGAAACAAAATGACCTGAAAGCATAGAGCAATTAATTCTTGAAGACAGGAGATGGTAACAGAGTGTGGACCACCTTAAGATCTTTGAAGTAGACCTTAAAAGAGAAGCAGCTCTTGGATAGATGATAAAGAAGCCCAGCCTGGAACAGCCATGTAGATGGTGCTTTACTCAACTTCAAGGGCATCATTCAGTTAAACTACAGTGTATTGGTGCCCCCTGAAGGTGTGCAGCAAGGTGGCCCAGGGAAAGAGCAGAACCAGCCGAGAGATGTGAATGCCATGTTAAGTAATTGTCTTGACATCATGCGTAGTTCAGTTAAAATTTTACTAACATTTCACCTTCCATTTTGTCTTTTCTAGGCCTCCCTTCTGTAAGGTTTTAGGAATTTTTTTACAACCTCTATTTTAAAGGAGAAGCCAAGAACATGACCATTCTTGCTACCACAATATTCACTGGGATAGTTTTCGAGCAAAATAAGTTGCAGATCAGAATTAGTGAAAATAAGAACTCTTAGCAATCATTATCTTTTAAATTCAATGTTTGCAAGTTTTTAAGTCCTTTCATCAAATTAAATTTTCCTAAGATCAGAATGCAAACAAGAAAAAAAGTGATTGTCTTTGCCCTGATTTCCACCAGCTAGTCTTTCCTCTTCCATCAAGACATGCTGGTTTCTCATGGCCCTATGAATTCAGAAGCACTGTTTGAAAATTATTGCTTCTAGACTCACCTCTTCTTGTATAATTGAGGAAGCAGAGATCCAAAGAATTTGAAGTACTTTGTATAAGTTCATAGCAGCACTTAGTGGCAGAATAGGAAACAGAAGTCCCTTAACTGCCACTCTTTCAAGATAAAATTAATTCTATTTACATGGCAAAATGAGCATGAGGTCCAAGGGTCTCCCAAAGTGACATTTGGGATAGAGAGAGACTGTTTCTTTTTCACGATAAGACAAGACTTCATTGGAATTCAGTAAGTCAGGGTTAAGTAACTCAGAATCAATGCTAAGTCCTTTATTTTATTCTGTCTTTCCTTCATTTTGAAATTGAATTACCAGAAATGACAGCCACCAGGCCCTCTAGCTTCTTGATCCTGGACAAGGGAGATGGTTAAAGAAATTCATCTCGATGATGGCATTGACTAGTCAGACACTTTTGTGCTGTAGAAATCAAAACTCAAGGTATTATCTCCCCCAGTTTAAAAAGGCAGGAAAAAACCCCAGCAATTTTCCTCTCACCTCAAATTGCAAGGAAGGAGAACAAAATGTCTAAATTGCTTGGCTGTTCCAACATATCGTATTTGAATTTAGAGATTAAGCAATTTTTAAAACTATATATACACACATATATGAGGAAGGACTTAATCAAAATAATCAAATATGTAGGTGTTGTAAATTATCCTCCTTGTCAAGAAAGTTTAGTAACTATGACCAAATGGAACTAAAATAATGTTGGAACTAAATAGAAGAACAAAATAAATGGAGCTACAATAGAGAAAAAAATGGTGTTTGTCTATGTAGACAGCTGCTACTGGCAATCACTAAATCAAATATTATAGCTGAACAATTTAAATGAAATTGGATCTTTTAAATAGTCTCATCCTATATCATGACAAAACATTTGCTGAAAGGAGTAACAGAAATTCTTGTTTATTAAGATCAAATGAGTTAATAACACTTGGGAGTCAAGAAATTTTTAGCTATAGAACCAAGATAACAAGGTATGGTTACAAATACAACGCTAAACTTGAGCTGAATCAATACTGACAAATTATAACTGCAGACTTCACATAAAAACCTTAAAAATTACCAAGGCCATTGCTTCTGGAAGTTATGGATATTCTTGACTATTAATAGCACACAAGTCATCTTAGCTTCTTTCCTAACAGAGCAGGGAATTGGAGACAATGCAAAATTCTCTCTTTCTAATGATACCACATCTGGATTTCACCTCCCAAATCTAAATGTCTGCCTTAAAGCATGGCCCAGTGAATAGATAGAGATTAATTTTCTAAACAGACCACAATTCCCCAGCCTCTTCCACAATTAGTGTTATTGTGCGCCACAACTTTCACGTGATGTCACTAACTTCATCAATCATCCTAGAAGGGAGACAGAACACAGTGAAGAGGATGGCAGAGGAGAACATCTTGGAGAAATACTTCATAACTTACAGATATTAACCCAAAGAGACACTTCTGAGAAAAATTAATGGGAAACATTTCTGCTTCAAGTCCCTAAACAAGTCTTTAATTTGTAAGTCCTACCATTTCAGATATCTCTCCATCTTACACATGTGTGTGCACACGCACCCATACCAAAAGCCACTGGTACAAAAGAACCAGGAACAAATTAATGACTAGTTACTTGCTGGGCGAAATGAAAATATTTTATTTACATTACAAGGTTGCCTATATTTTATATCTCAAATTATTTCAAAGTATTTTTACAAATTGTTCTTATACTTTGAATTCATCTGCTTCCTTCTAAATAGAAGAGTATTCATTAAAACTATTTGTTCACCGATGGAAGTTACTTTGTCATGAAGGGATTTAAGAGTTGAGTCATTATCTAGTCACTCTCTATAACCTTTATTTTAGAAAGCAACTCTAAAGGAATTGTTGTCTCTTGAATTCTGTTTAGCAGAACAAGCAAGGACACTTCAGACATAGCTTAAAACTCTGTCTCTGAAAAGGAAACTTTGTCTTGGGGGGAAATATGATGTCCAACCACTCTCTACCTGGCTGGTATCCAAGTATATGATGAATTACAAAAATATAACACACAAAGGAATATTTATGTGTCTTCCTCCTTCATCAGATACACAGTATTTTTTCTCCCATGTCACAAAAACTGTAACCACAATTTACAAGTATATATGAACAATCAAATTGCTATTGATTTAGCAATGCATTTCTTTGATGTCCCTTGCCTTAACCTCATTTATAAAGCTGTTTTGCATTATTTCAAACTGTCAATGATTTGTGACTCATGAATATTCAAATCTAATTTGCACTTATCTTTTTGGTATGCAAGCTTACTTGCAACATGTCTCTACATTTGCCCTTTTGTATTTATTTGTGGATTGTTTTATTGAAATAATACTTCTTTAAAAGCCTAGAAAGTCCATTTAAAAACAACAGAGTGGTTGATGATTGACTTTTCTTGATCTCAATATCAGGACACTGTCTCTATATTTTGCTACTTAGCAAGTTTAGTCATTCTGCAAACATGTCTCTAGTATTAAAAAAGCCATTAGCCCAGTGATGGGTATTAAGGAGGGCACGTATTGCATGGGGCACTGGGTGTTATACGCAAACGATGAATCGTGGAACACTACATCAAAAACTAATTGTGTACCGTATGGTGACTAACATAATAAAATTAAAAAAAATAGCCATGCTTTTGCTGGTTGATACCATTTTCGGTGAGATGGGTTTAGTTTTACTGGGTGATGTGTCTCTGGGAAAGAGTCAACAATTTTTAGATGAACTTGAGCCTTACCAAAAAGGTGGGGCGCCTGAGTGGCTTAGTTGGTTGGGCATCTGACTCTTGGTTTTGGCTTGGGTCATGATCTCAGAGTGGTGGGATCGAGCCCTGTTTCGGGCTCTGCACTCAGTGCACAGTCTGCTTGGGATTCTTTCTCTCCCTCTCCCCCTTCTCTCTCTCTCTCTCTCTTTCTCTCTCCAAATAAATAAATAAATCTTAAAAAAAAAAAAAAAAGGAAGGGAGGAAGAAGGAGAGAAGGAAGGAATGAAGAAAGGAAGGATTATTTCTGATAGAAAAACAAAAAGTTCATACAGAATTGAGCCCTACATGTCAGTGTGGATCAACTTTTCCACTTACAGTGTGGAATGCAAGAAATGAAACCTAATGCTCTCAAGCACTAAAAAACCCCTTTAGATGATGATAGCTAAAAGAGACATTCAAGACTTTGTGGACTGTTGGCATGTCACGAGTGATTGAAGGTCCAAAACAGCACAGCAAGGAGCCACCTGCCTACAGAATGGGCAGAGTTTCTGCTTATAAAACCTGTTCAGGAACAAATAGAAAATGTCGTATGAAAAAAAAAAATGGAGTCAAGAACATCTCTTTTGTAATTGATTTCTGGACTCAACTGTGATTTCTAAGACCATCCAAACAATTAAATGCCCTACTTTGAAAAAAGGAAAATATTTATATTTTCATGCCAGGAGCTAAAATAGAAAAATAGTTAATAACATTTACAGTGCAGTAGCTGTGTATTTTCTTAATTGCATCATGTTCAATTTTTAAACTACCTTTTAAGCTAAAAAAAATCATTGGTCACCCACTGCTGTCCATCACAAAATCAGGTTGTCCCCACAGTCACTAAATGATTCTATAGGAAGGATGGATGTCAGTGTCAGTGCTTATCCCATCTACCCAGCAACACATTCTCCTTTTTATAAACTTCTCATTGTCCCTCAGTTGTACATATTCCCTCAGGTAAGGTGATCTCCTTCCAAAAGCTACTAAATTGAGAACTGATCTCTTTTGTAGTCTTTTTTTTCCACTTAGAAATCAATTTTTTAATTACTGAGAAAAGATTCTGCAGCCACGATATTTTGTTGCTTATGTATGTTGAAGCAAATGTCCTTTGTCTAAAGGAGTTTGTAATGTTTTCCCAACTTTATCATTTAGTTTATGATACTGATATCACTGTTATTCCCTCCATTCTGAAAACCAAACATCACAGATTCACTGGACCCAATCAATTATGCTACCCTAAGCTGTCTACAAAGGAAACCCCTCAAAACAGGATGCTATTGTTGTCCATATAACTAAGTGGTTTATTACATCCTGATCTCTGACCCATGAATCGGAGGACTTAGCTCTAGGCAAAGTCTGGGATATAGAAAATGGTTGACAACAAGGATTCTAGCATTATACTCCTTGATTATACTACTAACTGTGTAAATTAGAGCGAGTTGCCTAATCTCTGAAAAGCTTAATCTCCTCATGGGGGAACTGAGGGCAATAATAGTACCTACCTGAGGTGATTATGAAGATTAAATGAGAGTATCCAAATGCAATGCTCAGCACCCCTGTCGGTGCTCATTATGGAGCAGCTATTTCCGAAGCCTGGTGTTTGCCAGAAGTTGAACCCAGTTTCTAGTCAGTTGTATTTTAAACTGAGAAAAGGTTGTATTCTCATCTCTCCCATGTTTCCCCTATTTTGTATCCGTAACACAGAGTGTTTGCTCCTAACTCCAGGACTGTGTCCTCTTTTAATCAGTGGCTATTTCAGGACTCCCGGGTAAGCCTTCTGCAAAGACATACAAATGGGACGTGAGGGGAAGTGTGCTGGAGCCTTCTCAAATTATTTTCTGCACATGTCTTCCCACAACAATATCCAAAGAAAGATAAATAGGCTCTCTTGCTCTGTGTTGTTGTGGGAAGATAGGAGACTCAGAACTGCTGAGGACATCTGGCTACCAGCCTGAGGATAAAGTTGATGCACATAAGAGGGCAGAGCCAAGAAAATTGAAGGGAAAGAGAGATGCCCCACCTCTTGCCAATGGCATAGCTTTATTCCCTTATTGCTTAAGCCAGTCTGAATTAGGTTTTCTGTTACTTGCAGCCAAAAACATTCTAACGGATTCAGAGAGGCAGCCAAAAACAATGTTTTTTACATATTAACTCAGAGCACAAGACTCATTCACAGGAGCAGAGCAGTCCAGTGCCCGAGTTTACATAAGCGTATAAACATGTTGTAATTGCTCCTGCCTTTTCTAAGTCACTGGCCCAGCCACATCTCCACAATGTGTCTGTCTCTCTGAAAACAGAAAAGAGATTCAGAGTGATCTTCCAAGATTTTTCCAGTCTCCTAAATAACCAGCAGAACCCTCAAAATGCTCTTTTTGCTTTGAGAGGAATAGAATTCGAGGCAAGAGTGCTACCTCTGGCTTGCTGCTGTAACCCCATCTCAGATCCTTAGGTTGCACAATTTCAGTGCTCAGAAATGTTCTCTGAATTTTACATTGTTTGCATTCTAGGAAATCACAACGCATAGTAGAATGGCACCACATGCATCTAATCCAATGGCATGAAGCTTGAGTGAAAATTAGTTTTTGGTTTTTTATATGGTTTTATGTTCCTATTTCAAGCTGACCAATTTAACCTGGTATATGTGACCTAAAAATAAGTTAACGCCTTTAAGCCTCATTTTGCATCTTTATCACAAGAGTTATTCCAGTTTGCTTGAGCTCTGAGAAAACTAGATTGTGAGTTGTGTGATCAAAACAAGTAATACCCAACTAAAAATCAAACAGTGAACTATTTATGGTACCAGATCAGTTTAGTCTTTCTCTGTCCCCTCCCCACCCCATCTGCCTTAAGCTATCCATGATTTAATCTTATCAGGAGCTCTCAGGATTATAGTTCCTGTACTTTGAATAGGCAGTAAGTGGAGAGGTCAGGTAATTCTCTGTTGCCCTAGATCATATAGAACCATAGATCTGGAGACATCCTTAGATATTATCTGAAGGGTCAGCCACAGATAATGCCAGAGACGTGCCGAGGGTCACAATGCTGGAAGCAGGTCTTTTGACTCTTAGGTCAGCATCATTTCCATCCACCCTACTATGCCTCTCATATAGAGTGGCTTTTAAAAGATGTATGAGTGAGTGCCTTACTCATTTTAATCTTGGGGCAGCCCTTTGTTGCTTAATTATCTCCATGAGACCTAAGTATAGTCTATCTTTATGATTTTTTAAAAATACTACTTTTCATATTTTAAGATACAGAAAGTCAAGTCACTGGCCTACCTTGCTGTAGGTTTCTTAATAGCATATAAGAAAAAGTCCTTTCTTGTATTCCTGATATTAGAATAGAAGTAGTAAAGATACATTTTTAAATTTATTTCTTTTAATTCCAGTATAATTAACAGTGTTATATTAGTTTCAGTTGTACAATATAGTGATTCAACAACTTTATACAGTACTCAGTGCTGATCACAGTAAGGGTACTCTTAATCCTCTTCACCTATTTATCCCATCCCCCCACCCATCTCCCCTCTGGCAACCACCAGTTTTTTCTCTATAGTTAAGAGTCTGTTTTTTAGTTTGTCTTTTTTCTTTGATCATTTGTCTTTTTAAAATTCCACATATGAGTGAAATCATATGCTATTTGTCTTTCCCTGACTGACTTATTTCACTTAGCATTATATCCTCTAGTTCCATCCATCTTGTTGCAAATGGCAAGATGTCGTTCTTTTTTATGGTTAATATTCTATCGTGTGTGTGTGTGTGTGTGTGTGCGCGCGCGTGCGTGCGCGCACCACCTCTTCTTTATCCATTCATTTATCATTGGACACTTAAGCTGCTTCTATAATTTGGCTGTTGTAAATAATGCTGCAATAAACATAGGGGCATGTATATCTTTTCGAATTCGTGTTTTTGTATTCTTTGGGTAAATACCCAGTACTGGATTAACTGAATCATATGGTAGTTCTATTTTTAATTTTTTCCATGTGGTCACGCCATTTTGCATTCCCACCAACAGTGCGCAAGGGTTCCTTTTTCTCCACATCCTCACCAATACTTGTTCTTTCTTATGTTTTTGATTTTAGCCATTCTGACAGGTGTGAGGTGATATCTCATTGTGGTTTTGATTTGCATTTCTATGATGAGTGATGTTGAGAATCTTTTTATGTGTCTGTTGGCCATCTGTATGTCTTCTTTGCAGAAATGTCTGTTCATGTCTTCTGCCCATTTTTTTTTAAAGATTTATTTATTTGAGAGAGGGGGGAGACAAAGATCATGAGAGTCGGGGGAGGGGCAAAGGGAGAGAATCTTCAGGTAGACTCCCCACTGATGCAAGGCTCAATCTCATGACCCATGAAATCATGACCTGAGCTGAAACCAAAAGTCACAAGCTTAAACTACTGAGCTACCCAGGCGCCCCTTCTGCCCATTTTTAAATTGGATTGTTTGGGGGGAGCTTGGTGTTGAGTTGTATAAGTTCTTTATATATTTTGCATACTAACCCCTTATCAGATGTATCATTTGCAAATAACTTCTCCCATTCAGTAGGTTATCTTTTAGTTTTGTTCATTGTGTCCTTTGCTGTGCAGAAACTTTCTATTTTGATATAGTCCCAATAGTTTATTTTTGCTTCTGTTTCCCTTGCCTCAGGAGACATATAGAAAAATGTTGCTACAGCTGATATCAGAAAAATTACTGCCTAGTTTCAGGTCTCACATATGGGTTTTTAATCCATTTTGAGTTTATTTTTGTATATGTATAAGAAAATAGCCCAGTTATTTTCTTTTGCATGTAGCTGTCCAATTTTCCCAACAGTGTATGTTAAAGAGACTGTCTTTTTCCCATTGCATATTCTTGCTTCCTTTGTTGTAGATTAATTGACCATATAATCATGGGTTTATTTCTGGGCTTTCTATTCTGTTCCATTGATATATGTGTCTATTTTTGTTCCAGTGTTCTATTTTTGTTACATACTGTTTTGATTATTACAGCTTTGTAGTATATCTTGAAATGGGATTGTGACACCTCCAGTTTTGTTCTTTTTCAAGATTGCTTTGGCTACTTGGAGTCTTTGTGGTTCCATACAAATTTTAGGATAATTTGTTCTCATTCTGTGGAAAATAATATTGGTATTTTGATAGGGATTGCATTAAATCTAGATTATTAGATTATTATAAAACTATTATAAAATTTAGGTTGCTTTGTGTAGTATGGACAGTGTAACAATATTTGTTCTTCCAATCCATGAGCATGGGATATCTTTCCATTTGTTTGTGTCATTTTCAATTTCTTTCAACAGTGTTTTACAGTTTTCAGACTACAGGTCTTTTATCTCCTTGGCTAAGTTTATTCCTGGGTATTTTATTATTTTTGGTACAGTTGTGAATGGGATTGTTTTCTTGATTTCTCTTTCTGCTGCTTCATAATTTGTAGAAATACAGCCGATTTCTGTATATTGACTTTGGATCATGTGATATTATTTAATTCATTTATCAGTTCCAGTGGGTTTTTTATGGAATCTTTAGGTTTTCTATATATAGTATCATGTCATCTGCAAATAGTGAAAATTTTACTTCTTCCTTACTGATTGGGAGCCTTTTATTTCTTTTTCTGGTCTGATTGCTGTGGCTAGGACTTCCAGTACAATGTTGAATAAAAGTGGGTGAGAGAGAACATCTTTGCCTTGTTCCTGATCTTAGGAGAAAAGTTTTCAATTTTTCACCATTGAGTATGATGTTAGCTATGGGTTTTCCACATATGGTCTTTATTATGTTGAGATGTATTCCCTCTAAAGCTCTCTGTTGAAGATTTTTGTCATGAATGGATGTTGTGCTTTGTCAAATGCTTTTTCTGCATCTATTGAAATGATCATATGTTTTTTAATCCTTTCTTTTGTTGATGTGAGGTATCATATTGATTGATTTGTGAATATTGAACCACACTTGCATCCCAGGAATAAAATACCACTTCATTGTGGTGAATGACTTTTTTAATATATTGTTGGATTTGGTTTAGATTTTGTTGAGGAATTTTGCATCTATGTTCATCAGAGATAATGGCCTGTAGTTCTCTTTCTTTTGTAGTGTCTTTATCTGGGTGTAGTACTAGGGTAATGCTGACTTCATAGAAAGAATTTGGAAGATTTCCTTCCTCTTCTATTTTTTGAATACTTTGAGAAGAATAGGTATTAACTCTTCTTTAAATGTATGGTAGAATTCAGCTGTGAAACCATCAGGTGCTAGAATTTTGTTTGTTGGGAATTTGATTATTGATTCAATTTCATTGTGGGTAATCACTCTGTTCAAATTTTCTATTTCTTCCTGATTCAGTTTTGGAAGGCTATATGTTCTAAGAATTTATTAATTTCTTCTAGGTTGTTCAATTTTTTGGCATATAGTTTTTCGTATTTTCTTATAATCCTTTGTATTTCTGAGGTGTCTGTTGTTATTTCTCCTCTCATTTCTGATTTTGTTTGTTTTAGTACTCTCTCTTTTTCTTTTTTTCTCTCTTTCTTTTCTTTTTCTTTTTTTTTTTTATGAGTCTGGGTAATGGTTTATTAATTTTGTTGATCTTTTCAAAGAACCAGTTCCTGGTTTCATTGATCTTTTCTATTGTTCTTTTAGATTCTATTTCATTTATTTCTGTTCTAATCTCTATTATTTCCTTCCTTTACTGGTTTTAGGTCTTTTTCTACCTTCTTTGGGTGTAAGGTTAGGTTGCTTATTTGAGATTTTTCTTCTTGGGGTAGGCTTGTTGCTATAAACTTCCCTCTTAGAACAGCTTTTGCCTCATTCCAAATATTTTATTTTATTTTTATTTTTTTAATTTATTTGAGAGAGAGTGTGTGCAAGGGCAATGGGGGGTGGGGGGGAAGGGAGAAGCAGATTCCCCGCTGAGTAGGGATCCTGATGCAGGGCTTGAGCCCAGGACCCTGAAATGAGGATGACCCTCATCTCAAAGATTTTAGACCATTGTGTTTTCATTTTCATTTGTCTCCATGTTATTTTGATTTCCTCTTTGATTTCTTGGTTGACCCATTCATTGTTTAGCAGTATGTTATTTAACCTCCATGTGTTTGTGATCTTTGCAGATTTTTGTCTTGTGGTTATATCTAGTTTCATAGTGTTATGGTTGGAAAAGATGCATGGTATGATTTTAACCTTTTTTAATCTGTTGAGACTTGTTTTGCGGCTTAACATGGGATCTGTTCTGGAGAATGTTCCACGTGCACTTGAAAAAATGTGTATTCTGCTGTTTTAAGATGGAATGTTTTGAATATATCTGTTAGATCTATCTGGTCTACTGTTTCCTTGTTGATTATCTGATTGGATGATCTATCCATTGATGTAAATGGGGTGCTGAAATCCCCTACCATTGAGGCACCTGTGTGGCTCAGTCGGTTAAGTGTCTGCCTTCAGCTCAGGTCATGATCCCTGGATCCTGGCATTGAGTCCTGCATCAGGCTCCCTGCTCAGCGGGGAGTCTCCTTCTCCCTCTACCTTTCCCCCATGCTCATGATCTCTCTCTCTCTCAATCTCTCTCTCTCTAATAAATAAATAAAATCTTTTTTAAAAATCCCCTACTATTACTCTGAGAAACAAACTGAGGGTTCTAGAGGGGAGGGGGAGTGGGGAATGGGTTAGCCTTGTAATGGGTATTAAAGAGGGCACGTATTGAATGGAATACTGGGTGTTATATGAAAACAATGGATCATGGAACACTACATCAAAAACTAATGATGTAATGTATGGTGATTAACATAACATAATAAAATTTAAAAAAATAAAAAAATAAAAATCCCCTAATATTATTACATTACTATCAGTTACTTCTTTTTTTTTTTTTTAAAGATTTTATTTATTTATTTGACAGAGAGAGACAGTGAGAGAGGGAACACAAGCAGGCAGAGTGGGAGAGGGAGAAGCAGGCTCCCGGCTGAACAGAGAGCCCGATGCGGGGCTCGATCCCAGGACCCTGGGATCATGACCTGAGCCGAAGGCAGATGCTTAACTACTGAGCCACCCAGGCGCCCCACTATCAGTTACTTCTTTTGTTTGTTAATAGGTGCTTTATATATTTGGGTGCTCCCCGGTTGAGTACATAAATATTTACTATTGCTGTATCTTCTTGTTGGATTGTTCCCTTTAAGATTATGTAGTGTCCTTCTTTGTCTCTTGTTACAGTTTTCGCTTTGAAGTCTATTTTGTTTTCATCACTTCACTTTCAATCTGCATGTATCTTTAGGTCTGAAAGGAATCCCTTGTAAGCAGTGTATAGATAAGTCTCGCTTTTTTATCTGTTCTGTCACCCTTTGTCTTTTAATTGGAGCCTTTAGTCCATTTACATTCAAAGTAGTTATTGATAGGTATGTACTTATTGCCATTTTGTTTCTTGTTTTATGGTTGTTCTTGTAGTTCTTCTCTATTCCTTTCTTCTCTTGCTCTCTTCTCTTAGTTTGCTGGCTTTCTTTAGTGATATACTTAGATTCCTTTCTCTTTATTTTTTGCTTACCTATTACCAGTTTTATTTTTTGTGGTTACCATTAGGTTTATATATAACCCATCTTGTGCATATAACAGTCTGTATTAAGTTGATGGTTGCTTAAGTTTGAACTCATTCTAAAACCACTGAATTTTTACTCCTCTCTCACCCATGTTTTTGGTATATAATGTCATACCTCTATGAATCTCTTGACTGATTTTTATAGATATACTTATTTTTACTGCTTTTGTGCTTCCTACTTTTCTTACTCCTACTTACAGTCTTTCCTGTCCACTCAGAGTCTCCTTTAACATTTATGTAGGGCTGGTTTAGTGGTCATGAATTCCTTTAACTTTTGTTTCTCTGGGAAGCTCTTTATCTCCCCTTTGGTTCTGAATGATAGCCTTACTGGACAGACTCTTCTTGTTTGCAGGTTTTTTTTTTTTCCTTTCAGCACTTTGAATATATCTTCCATTCTCTTCTGGCCTACAAAGTTTCTGCTGAAAAATCAGCTAATAGCCATATGGGGTATCCCTTGTATGTAACTGTTTTCATTTCTCTTGTTGCTTTTAAAATTCTCACTTTATCACTACTTTTTATCATTTTAATTACTGTGTATCTTGTTGTGGACCTCCTTGGGTTGATTTTGTTAGGGGCACTCAGGGACTTCTGGATCTGGCTTTCTCTTTCCTTCCCCAGGTTAGGGAAGCTTTCAGCTGTTATTTCTTCAAATAAATTTTCTGCCCCCTTTTTTCTTGCTTCTCCTTCTGGGATCCCTATAATGCAAAGGTTATTACACTTGATGGTGTTGATGAGTTCCCTAAGTCTATTTTCATTTTGTGTTATTATGTTTTTTTCTCTCATTGTTCAGCTTGATTGTTTTCCATAACTCTGTCCTTCAGGTTGCTGATCCATTCTTCTGCTTCCTGTGGTCTACTATTATTCCCTCTCATGTATTTTTAATTTTAGTTATGAGTTCTTCATCTCTGATTGGCTCTTTTTTTATTTCTTTATTGGGGGTCTCGCTAAGGTCCTGCACTTTTTTCTCAGGTCCAGTGAGTATATTTATGACCATTGCTTTAAATTCTCTATCAGGTATATTACTTACCTCCATTTCATTGAGCTCTCTTGTGATTTTGTCCTGTTCTTTCACTTGGGGCATAGTCAGCTGTCTGCTCATTTTATCTAACTCTATTTCTATGAGCTAGGAAAGTTAGCTACATCTCCTGCTCTTGCAAGTTGTTGCCTTAGGAAGAAGAGGTCCTATGGTGCACTGTAGTGTAAAGCCCCCTGTTTACCAGAACCTGGCACTTAAGAGGTAGCTCCAATGTGTGTTGCATGCACCCTGCTATTGTGGCTGAGCCATATTTGCCTTCAGTCCAGTCATCTTCAATGGCTCCCTTTACCTGTTGTGGGCAAGATTTGGTCCCTGTATCATTAATGGGCCAGTCTGGGGTCACCTTGGGCTTGAGTTGGTTTAGACCAGGCTTTTGCCAGAGCTGCCATTGCACCAAACTGGAGGGCACTCTCCCTGTGTTGTCCCCTAGGAGGCTTTCATTGGTGGTCAGGGCCTGCAGTCAGACTAGATGTCTGCCCCCAGCCCACTGCTGGGGCTATAGTTGAATTGGTGTGTGTGGTTATCTTCCCCTCTCCCTGGGGCAGGAATCACTTTGGATATTGGTGCTGGTGGTGCTGACCCCTGTTGGGGCTTCTTGCACAATGCCATGCTTGTAGCGCTACTTTGATATACTCCTGTTGAGGCAGGGATGGAGGGGGCAAGTTCACAGAAGAACACAGGGCCATGGCACACTGTTAGCAAGCTAGGTGGAGAGGAGCCACAATGTGCTGGTTCCTGCAGGTGTACATGCATCTAGGTTGGGAGTTGAGGGAGAGAAATGACATCCATAAGCTCTTTTGTTCTTGGAGCAGTCTCCAAAAGATCTCTGCCCCTCCAGCATACCTTCTGTGATTAGTGAACAAATCTCTTTCCCATATAACAGGCATTTTTCAAATTGCTGCTTCTATCCTGTATTTCAGCAGGGCTGTTTGTTGTGCTATTTCTTTAAGGGCAGGTATTCAGTTTTCTCTCACCCGCTTTCAGAGCAAAGCCACTGATTTTTATCCAGGTGTTAAGCCCCACTGATTGTAAGAACTTGAGAAAGTAAGCCACTCTGGTTTTCAAAGCCAAATGTTGTGGGGATTTATCTTCCCTGTGTGGATTCCCCATGCCTGGAGTGCCTGGTGTGGGGTCTTCTCCATGCTTGCAGTGGGCCTCCCTCCCTCAGATGGCCTCACAGGTTAGCTTGGTGCCTGCCTGTGTCTCTGCCCTTCATACTGTTTTTGATGTAGCCTCTTCTCCATGTTTAGTTATGGAGAATCTATTCTGCCAGTTTTCAGGTCATTTTCTGGGTTATTTACACTGATGTGGGTATTATCTAGTTGTATCTGTGGGACAAGGTGAGTTTAGGATCCTTCTACTCTGCCATCTTCCCTAGAAGTCACTAGAGATATGTGTTTTTAAGTGTGGTTTTCTTATTGGCACTCCTATGATGGGACTTGATCAGCTGACATTGGCCATTGTGACTGTGCACTTTCCGCTCGTCACATGGAGTATACATATAGCCCTCAATGAGAAGCTCCTTTGTCCATATGACAAGTATCAATCCTAGAAACTGACAGTGGAGACACCTTGGCTAGTTATAAACATAGGAAGTTTTTATAGAAGATTTCAAAACCCTAGACTAGGAACACTTCAGTAAATTCATTCAGATCCTTACCTTAATTTGTTGAGGTACCTTAAAAATTATTTTTCAAAGTCTCCATTTTCCTAACTCTGAAGTGAGAATAATTATATTGGTCATATATTTGCAAATACTGCTGCAAGAACTAGGAAGACCATAAAACATGTAGTTTCGTAGATTCATTTTTGTTGATCTTACAAACATATGTGAATTTCGTAAATCATTGTGACAAAATAATTATACACCTGCACAGTTTTTAAAATGGTTTTTCGAAATCAAGCGATTCAAAGTAAAAATTCTGATCTTTTCACAGCGGGTAAGTATCTCTAGTTTAAAAGCTTTTGTTTAATTCAAAGTTGAAATGGAATCCCTAAAGAGAACTATTTGATTTATTTTTTTTAGAAATATTTCAAAACCATCCATAAATCAATCACAAGTGAATCAACATCTAGAATCCCTGAGATTAGTGATCAATAAGAGAGCAACAGGATGAAATTGTATCCAAGTAACTTTTCCATGATGCCTTCTCTTCTTTACTGATCATCATTAGGACCATCCAAGCATCCAATTTAAGAAATGTGGAAAAGCACAGTGTAACTCTAATAGTCATAAATATTAGCAATAAAAAAGTGAACATGTGTAGAGTTTGAAAACTTCGATGATATAGATAAATTCATGGGAAATTATAACTCAGAAAGGAGTGGATTTGAATTATTGCATTGTAGTTATTAAAGAAATGTAATCAGTAATTAAGAAGATTTTTTAGGGGCGCCTGGGTGGCTCAGTCGTTAAGCGTCTGCCTTCGACTCAGGTCATGATCCCAGGGTCCTGGGATCGAGCTCCGCATCGGGCTCCCTGCTCGGCCGGGAGCCTGCTTCTCCCTCTCCCACTCCCCCTGCTTGTGTTCCCTCTCTCGCTGTGTCTCTCTCTGTCAATAAATAAATAAATAAATAAATAAATAAATAAATAAAAATCTAAAAAATATATATATTTTTTAAAAAGAAAGCCAATATTATTTTAGAGTAAACTCAGTTTTTTTAAAAACAGAAAATTTCGGAGTGCCTGGGTGGCTCAGGTGGTTAAATGTCTGCTCTCAGCTCAGGTCATGATCCCAGAGTCCTGGGATTGAGCCCCACCTCAGGCTCTCTGCTCAGTAGGGACCCTGCTTCTCCCTCTCCCTCTGCCTGCCGCTCCACCTGCTTGTGCTTGCACTCTCCCTCTCTCTGTCAAATAAATAAATAAAATCTTAAAAATAAATAAATAAACAGAAAATTTCAATCATATACCAATTTGTGTAAAGACTAAAAATAAGGAAACCCTACCTAATTTTAATGCATTTTATGAAGCCGGTATAATCTGGTTACCAAGAATAGGCAAAGATGATAAACCTAAGGAAAAAAGAAAAGGAAAGAAAAAGGGGAAATGACTGGCCATTGTTTTGCATCAATAGAAATTCAAAAATCCTAAGCAAAACTACTAATCTAAACCTAACTGTGCATAATATAGTATCATGATCAGCTTGAATGTAATTCAGAAACACAAGAGTAGTTTAATGTTAGAAAACTATGCATGAAATTTCTGACAGTAACAGAGTAAAGAGGGGGAAATGATCATTTTATTACATATAAAAACATCATTTTGGGGCACCTGGCTGGCTCAGTCAGAAGAGCATGCAACTCTTGATCTCAGGGTTGTGAGTTCGAGCCCAGTGTTGGGTGTAAAGATTACTTAAATAAATAAACTTAAAAAAATCATTTAACAAAATTTCACAGTTATTTATTTAAAGGGGAAAAAAAGCTCCTAAAAGTAGGCATGGGGGGTGTGGGTATTATCTAGTTGTATCTGTGGGACAAGGTGAGTTTGATGAAGATTATTATCAATTCACCACAGTAAACAGCACTCTTAATGGAGAAATGCTAGAAAAACTTGTTTAAATTAGGAATGAGATAATCATGGCCACTATTTAAGAATGCTTCTTTTCAAAATTGTACTGAAGATCTAGTGTTAGAAAACGCAGTAGGACCAAAGAAGAAGTGGAGGAGGTGGAGGAAAAGAGAAGGGAGGGAGGAAGGGAGAGAGAGAGAGAAGAAAGAATTAAAGTTATAGGATTGGAAAGGAAGAGATAAAACTGTCATTTTCTGAAGACTGTATTATTATCTACATTGAAGCCCCAAAGAATTTATAGACAATTGATATATGAGAGAGATGGACTGAAGATCACTAGGGAAGCAGTTGGGTTTGGGATGAAGGTTATCCATACAGAGAAAATGAAAATGGATTCTTACCTCACTCCTACACACAAAAATCAATTCCCTGTTGTTTAAAGAAAAGTACAAGAAGAAAAAATCAAATTTATTAAATAATTCTACAGAAAAACATCTTTATAACTTTAGGACATGAAAGAATCTTTTATACCAGACACAGAAAGCACAATGTATAAAAGAAAATATTGATACATTAAACTACAATAAAATTTAAAACTTCTGTTCATCAAAACACATCTCAAATAAAATGGAAAAACAAGCCACAAATTGGAAGAAGGTATTTGCAATGCAGAATTCATAAAATCAATAATAAAAAGGCAAAAACCTTCAATAGAAAAATAGGGAAAATACACAAACAGGTATTTCACAGAAGAGGAAATATGAGTAAAGAATAAGCATATAAGATGCTCGGCCTCATTAGTGATTCAGAAAACGTATGTTAAAAACTATAGTGAGATCTCTTTTTATCCTCATCAGATTGGAAAGGAGAAGGAACAGAGGGGGAGGAAGAGGAAGGGGAACAGGAAGAGAGGAGGAGAGGAAGGAGCGGAGGAAAAAGAAGGCGAAGAAGAGGAGGAAGAGGAAGAAGAAGAGAGACAATGACAAAATTGCCAACTGTTAGAAAAGATGTGGATCAATAGGATACTTTATATACAACTAGCAGAAGTATAAATTAAAACAATCACTAAAAAGTAATTCATGTTATCTTGGAAAGTTGAACATTTGAATACCAAAAAATTTGGCAATTCACTCCTAGATTTATACTCTAAATCTAGAAAATTCTTTGCACATAAAGATCAAAAGACACATACCAGAATACTTAGGGCAGAACTCTTTATAATAGTAACAACAATAAATATGGTAACAACTCAAAAAGGAAAAAATAAATAAATTGTATTATATTTACAATGGAATATCAAGAAGAAATAAAAAGGAATGAACTGTTGCTACAAAAATATTAATCTTAAAAATGCAATGTTGGGGGTGCCTGGGGGTTGAGTGTCCGACTTTTGATTTTGGCTCAGGTCAAGATCTCAGGGTTGAGAGATCAAGCCCTGCATCATGCTCTGTTCTGGGCGTGGAGCCTGCTTAAGATTCTCTCTCTTCCTCTCCCTCGCTCCTTCCCTCCTCCCCATCTCTGAAAAAAAAAAAAAAAAAAAAGATGCAATGTTGAATGAAAAAAGAATCCAGAAGGACTACATTGAGTGTAATACCATTTTTATTTTTTTAAAAAAGGCAAATGAAACAGTGTATTGTTTAAGAATATATGTACATATAAATATAGAGTTTGTAGAGAGAGGTTAAGATGACATATATTAGGGTGCCTGGGTGGCTCAGTTGGTTAAGCGACTGCCTTCGGCTCAGGTCATGATTCTGGAGTCCCTGGATCGAGTCCCTGGATCGAGTCCCGCATCGGGCTCCCTGCTCGGCAGGGAGTCTGCTTCTCCCTCTGACCCTCCCGACCCTCCCCCCTCTCATGTGCTCTCTCTCTGTCTCTCTCTCTCAAATAAATAAATAAAATCTTTAAAAAAAAAAAAAGATGACATATATTAGTACATATTAATAATATAGGTTAGGGCGCCTGGGTGGCTCAGATGGTTAAGCGTCTGCCTTCGGCTCAGGTCATGATCCCAGGGTCCTGGGATCGAGTCCCACATCGGGCTCCCTGCTCCTTGGGAACCTGCTTCTCCCTCTGCCTCTCTCTCTCTCTCTGTCTCTCATGAATAAATAAATAAAAATCTTTAAAAAAAAATAATACAGGTTATATGTTATATATGATTTATATAGTTTATATAGTATATATATATATATATTTATTTATTTCAGGAATACATGCATATAAAAAACTTTTTAAAAATTCAGGATGGTAATTACCCCTGGAAGAAGCAGCAGAAGTTCCCTTTCTTAAGTCGGGTGGCACATTCATAAATGTTTATTTTATTATTATGCTTTGTAACAGCCAAATATGTTACATATATGCTTTTGTATGTAACAAATATTTTACTAAACATAAAAGTAAGAAGATAATAAGTGGCCATTCTTAAAAACAGAGTAATATTGACTGAGAGAAGGGAATAACAGAAAAAAAGAGAATATTAGAAAGCTCATGCTAGGGGCGCCTGGGTGGCTCAGTCGTTAAGCGTCTGCCTTTGGCTCAGGTCATGATCTCAGGGTGCTGGGATCAAGCCCCGCATCAGACTCCCCACTCCAGGGGAAGCCTGTTCTCCCTCTCCCACTCCCTCTGCTTGTGTTCCCTCTCTCCCTGTCTCTCTCTCTCTCACTGTTTCTCTCTCTCTGTCAAATAAATAAAAATCTTTAAAGGAAAGAAAGACAAAGGAAGGAAGGAAGAGAAAGAAAGAAAAAGAGAAAAGAAAAGAAAAGAAAGCTCATGCCAAGAATCCTTGGTTTCCGTGAAGGAGAAAGTGAAGTTATCTGAAAATGAGAGGGTGAGAGTAGGGAGGGGCTTCTGAGTAACTGGTTTGTAGAGAAAGGAGAAAAGGAGGAAGGGAAAGAAAAAGGAAGGGAAGAGAAAGGGATAGAGGATTAGAGGAGAGAGTTATTGTCCACAGAAGGAGTAACCACAGAAAATGGATAGAAGAGTAACCTTAGCTTCAGGAGGCCAAATGAAGTTCAGAACATAAATATGAAGTGTATGTATTCAAGACTTCTCCCCTCAAAAGTTGACTATTTAGCCAGAGGAACAGAAAATGATTGAGGATTAAGATAAAAATTATCATGGAGGTTGTGACAAAGCGTTCGCAAAGTGCGGTGCCTCGCCAGCTCAGTTGGGAGAGCATGGGACTCTTGATCTTGGGGTTGTGAGTTCAAGCCCCATGTTGTGTGTAGAGATTACTTAAAATAAACTTTTCTAAAAAAAGATTTTATTTATTTGAGAGAGTGCGAGAGGGAGAGGGGCAGAGGGAGAAGCAGACTTCCTGCTGAACAGGGAGCCTGATGCGGGGCTTGATCCTGGATCTCTGGGATAATGACCTGAGCCGAAGGCAGACGCTCAACGGACTGAGCCACCCAGGCACCGAAAAAAATAAACTTTTTTTAAAAAGTTCAAAAAGCGGGGCACCTGGGTGGCTCAGTAGGTTAAGCCTCTGCCTTTGGCTCAGGTCATGATCCTGGAGTCCCAGGATCGAGCCCCATATCAGCGCCCCACTTAGTGGGGAATCTGCTTCTCCCTCTCCCTCTGCCCCTCCCCACTTGTGTTCTCTCTCTCGTCCTCACTTTCTCTCTCTCAAATACATAAATAAAATCTTTAAAAAAATTTTTAATTAAAAGCAAAATAAAAAGTTCAAAAAGCAAGAGAGTCTTTGGATGTTGACTTAAATAAATTCATATCCTTCAGTCTAGGTCCAGGAATCCATTCTGAGAAAATAATCCTGAGTTTTGAAAAACATTTATGCACAAAAATGCTCATTACAGAATTGTATATAAAAAAGAAAAAATAGGGCGCCTGGGTGGCTCAGATGGTTAAGCGTCTGCCTTCGGCTCAGGTCATGATCCCAGGGTCCTGGGATCGAGTCCCGCATCGGGCTCTCTGCTCCTTGGGAGCCTGCTTCTCCCTCTGCCTCTCTCTCTTTCTCTCTCTCATGAATAAATAAATAAAATCTTAAAAAAAAAAAAAAGAAAAGAAAAAATAAATTAGTGCCCAATAATAGTATAATGGAAAAGTGAATTATAATACTTAATGTAATCAATGATATCTAGGTGGATGGTCATAAAGAATTTACATGCTTAACTAGGATGAATATTTTATACAAAGTACAATCATAACTATATAACAGACACTATGCATAGAAAAATGCAAAGAAATACGCTAAAATGTTGATAGCAACTGTTTTTAGATACTTTGTGGGTGATTTTTTTTCATTTGTCTACTTTTCCACATTGTCAAATTATCTTTAATGAGTATATATTACTTCCAAAACAGAAAATAAATTTAAAAGATACATTTCTTATTGCTTTAAACTGGGTGGAATATCAAATAAATCCTGATGTGACTAATGGATTGGCAGAAAATGATCAACAAACCAAAAGTCACCATGAGAGTCATAATGAGGACACAATTATTTGTTTTAATAGAGGATAAGAGGATAACAAAGTGGTAGATTAAAACAAAAAACAAAAAACCCTCTACATTTGAAATCTTGAAAGTAATTTTAAGTTACAAGTATAGCTGTAATTATGGATGGCTAAAATAGAGATATGTACTTACACACATACACACAAACACACACACACATACACACCCGCACTCAATGTAAATAGGGATGGATTTTGATGTGGGGTAAAAGAGAGTGAACCAAGTGAGGATGATCAGGGTCAGTGGACAAGAGCAACTTGAATGAGTAAGCCAGAGTTATATAACTTTTCATTTTGGACTTCAAAAAAGAGACACAAATATTTAGCAGCATTACCATGGCAAAGTAAATTATATATTTAGGTGCCACATTTAGCAGTTACAATTGAGATGCAAATGACTACCACAAATTCATTTTGTTATAAATATGTAGAAATAACCTGTTTAAGTTATGTTACATTTATTAATAGGTCCAGTTTTATATGAATGCATCCTGGAATCTGAAATAAATGGTCCTACTTTTATTTTTTTTTCTCCATGCATATATTCCAACTCATTTTTCAAAGTATATGTTTATATCTCAAATAAGCCTGGTCTAACTCATTATATAAATAAGGCCTCATTGGTAAAGTACATTAAGCAATCTTCTTTGAAGGTAACATTTTCCAAGGAGCCTGTGTAAAATATCTTTTAAATGTATCCCACTTTCCTGTCATACACTCTAGTCACTGAGAGAAACATTTAAATTTTTCTAAATTTCCACATATACCTCAGCCAACCTGCCACAGCAATGTGTAATACATTATTACATGTGTGGTTTTTGTTTTACTACTACTATTTATATTAGTAAGAGCTATATATTAATAAACTGATATCATCAATACTTTGGAAGGATCTGGAAGACTGGAATATAATTGGATTGAGACAGACTTCTCTTTGCTAAGACTCACTTTTGTCTCAGGAAAGCCTCTTCTCTTGGTGCTCCCTAACCCATACAGCCTCTTCAAGGATCCCATAGTAGCCTAGGCGTATTTCTCCCACTCTTCATACCAAAATCTGTTGATACACCTACCTCTTTGTCATTCTGTGAACCTGTTGAAGCAGAGAATATATTTAGTTAATTTTTATATGTTAGCACCCATAAGAATTCCTGGAGAATATTTATTTTTATTTTTTTAAAGATTTTATTTATTTATTTGAGAGAGAGAATGAGATAGAGAGAGCACGAGAGGGGGGAGGGTCAGAGGGAGAAGCAGACTCCCCGCCGAGCAGGGAGCCCAATGCGGGACTCGATCCCAGGACTCCAGGATCATGACCTGAGCCGAAGGCAGTCGCTTAACCAACTGAGCCACCCAGGCACCCAGAATATTTTTTTTTTTAAGATTTATTTATTCATTTGAGAGAGAGAGAGCAGAGGGAAGAGGCAGAGGGAGAGGGAGAAGCAGGCTCCCCGCTGAGCAGGGAGCCCAATGTGGGGCTCGATCCCAGGACCCCGGGATCATGACCTGAGGCGAAGGCAGACGCTTAACGACTGAGCCACCCAGGCGCCCCATTCCTGGAGAATATTACAAGCTCAGTGAATATTTGTTTGAATGATTGAATGAAAATAGGAATTAATGATTGAATGATTTCCATCATGTTGTCAGTATTATCAAATTGCAGGATGCATGTGGGCTAGAATCTGTTGTTCTGGTTCTACATGAGTCCATAGCACAGTACTATATTCTAAAGAATTATAAAATTTTTACTTAATCTGCACTGCTAATCCAAAAGTCAGTCTTTATTTGAAAATTGATTCTGGTATACCCTAGATGTCTTAGAAACATTACGATGCCTCCTGGTAAAACTTCCAATTATGTGTTCATAAATTTGTTTTTAACCTGTCAAGCATACATTGCTTCTCCTGTATCATACCTATTCTATTCTTAGTGAAATCATTGGATTCCAAATCGCAACAGCATGCTTTATTTCAGCAATAATTTAGCAGAGACAAATCCAGTGCTACATGGAAGGATGCTTATTATCTCCTGTACCTCTGCCTCTCACTCATCTAGCACTTTTTCTAACATCTATGACAAAAGGAACTCCCTCCTCCCCGTCTGTTTTGCTCAACAAGCCACTGTAGAAAAATCAGTGAACTGAGAACTGCCAGTCCAGAGACTTGGCCCCAGGGTTGTTGCTATCTTGAGTTAATTAGACTTTGAATTTGTACCTTAACTGCTTTGGGCTTCCATTTCCTCATATATAAAGTGAGGGGGTTGCAACAGATGATAATTGTAAAAAACATAATAACTAAAAAGTTTTTATTAAGCTTTTACCATATGCAAGGAACTATGCTTTGTGCTTTATATGCATTATCTCATTTAATTTTAATCCTCCAAACAAGTTTATAAGGTGTGTCAGTCAAGGTCCAGCAGCAAATGGATGGTACATATCAAATTGAGTAATTTGAGGAGTGCTTCATAAAGGAACTATACTAAAAACGTGTGAGCAGGGTGTTAGGAAACCACAAGGGATGGTGCAATGCCCAAGATCAGCAACGGAGAGGGAAGTGACTACCTGAGCCCAGAGAGCTCTGTGGAGAAGGCTGCTGGAGCTATGGCTGGGATGCAGCCAGCCCACAGAGACCCTGGAATCAAGACTCATCCCTCACTCTACCCATTCTGCGCAAACCCAACAGGAATCAAGGGCCAACGTAGACTTCTAAAACTGTTCATACCAGCCTCCAGGACCACAGAGCGGGATGGAGAAAGTGAAGAGTGTATCTGGAGGGACCAACAGAAGATATCCAGTAATATTCAATATAGTTATTCTGATTTATACATGAGATTACTAAGGGTCAAAGAGTTAGTGACTTACTTAAAGTTACACAGTTGACACAGAACAGGACCAAGATTCAGCCCCTTCCTGTCAGACTCCAGAGCCTGGGCTCCTGACTGCTTCTCAGCTCGGGAGTCCCTTTTTGTACTTCCAGAATTAGAAACAGCCTCAGAGAAGTGATCTAATTCAACCATCTCCCATAAAGATACTTGAACGAGATGTCTTTCCATTTAGGATTTGAGCCTTGCAGAGACCTCAAGTCACCTTTGAAAAGCTAGTGGTCTTCCTATTCCTACTTGTTTATACTCTGACACGTAATTTTGATTTAGAACCCTGAGTGAGACACTGGTATGGATAAAGTTGTTATACAGTCAAAGGAAGAGAATAGCATTTTTTTATTATATATATATATATGAAAAAATGTCTTTCTTCTGACATGCTGTCGAAATCAAGCATAATTAAAGGATTTTCCTTTTCCAAAGTGTAGTGGAGTGTATAGTATGGGGAATGGAGAGGGGAATAAACTGATGATTGGATTTTCCTATTTCTCATGCTGGAATTAGAATACAGCCCAAGACTATGCTAAGTGTTCCAGAAGACCGTGGAAAAAGTGAGCAGAATGGAAGATTTTTAAATGAAGTGAAGCCAAAAACTAGGATTAAGCATATTCTTCAATATCTCTGTGAGGGCCCTTAAAAAAAGGAAAGGAAATTCTCATACAGTGAATAGTCAGATTGTTAGTTACTCCTTGCATGAGAATTAAATTTGCTTAAGAGGGAAGACTGTAGTAATTATCTGAGGTCAAGGGGCCCATCCCCAATCTGTCTGCTCCCTTGTCAAATAGAGATAAAAGTCCCACTCAGGACTCAGTACTGGGGAACTCTTCCTGCACAAGCATTTCCTGACCTACAAACAGGTTATTGTCCCAGAAAGTCAGTAATTCAGTTGTTGGAAATATGAAGCAAATCTTCTGGAAGCCAAGATGTTATAAAATGTGACTCAAGGCTTGACCAGTCCTCAACATCCATTTAAACCCAGAAATCTAATTCAACTAGCATTGCAAATGTACTTCCTGGTATGAAGCAAGAAGGCAAGTGATAATACTGGGAACTTGGCCTGGCCCTATCCCAGATCAAGTCCTGTACCTGGCTTGTTCTAAATGCCTCTCAGAGGTCACAACTCTAGCACCTTAAGCCCAAGGGAAGAATGGAAGCTTGAGTTTCACACAGGCTGGAGTGGTAGATTGGTCAGCTTTCTCTTACTAACAGGGCTTGAGAAGGTGCTGTGGGTAAACAGTGAGTGTTTTGGCCTAGATATGCCTCACCTTGAACTCAAATGTCTTTATCTTTTCTTTTTTTTTTTTAATACCAGAGTAGGTGATCTATCCTTTATTCCACCTTTTAAAGTAGAATAGTTAAATTTTTGTTTTGATCACTTGACAAACTTCCCAATTTTAGCAGACCGTCTACCCACAAGTAATGAGGTGCTATGAGTGAAGAAAAGGGGCATTTTAGTTACTTTTCAAAAGCCATCACCATGGCCTTGAGAGAATACTCTCAGGAGAAAAAGTTCAGTTCAGGACTCAGTTTTAACTAGCTTGTTAGTCATAAGAAATCTCCAAAAAACCTGGGTATAGGACATCTTTTCCAAGAAAAGTGATTTTTCTGCCACTTGAACCCTAGCTATGCAGGTTTTTAGATTGTTAAATAATCAGCAGCAGCTTCATCAGGACTTGGTAGTGAGTGGAAATGGGGTTAGGACAGAATGAGGGGAAAGAGATTCCAGTGAGTCCCGCTGAACCACTGCTAAGAGTTCCCTCTTTTCAAACAAGCCCTGGGTGTACAAAAGTCAACTTCTACTTGATGAGAGATTGGGAGGTGAAATGGGCTCATATGTAGCCCTTCCAAAGATAAAGACCTGTGAACTTACCCTAAATTCCCTTTTAAATTAACTTTGATTTAGTAAATTTCCTGGTAACTTCCCCAAACTGGGGAAATAGAAATAGGTGTAAAGTGGTATCTCATAAACCTATCTTTTAGGATAAATGAGTGTTGTGGGGGAGGTGGAGAAAGAAGAAGGTAAGCGGTGAGGGAGGAAAAATGAGAGAAGGAAGGAAAAACGGAAAGGAAGTAAGAAGGAGAGAGTATTCTGCCAGTTGACTTCATTTCCACCCGAATCCACCCACTCTGAGCTTCTGTTGTTGCTTTGTTTATGCAAAGTTAGCGGGGCTAAGACAGAGTGAAGGGCTGAGAGATCCACGCTGAAGAAGGCAAAAATAATTTTTAAAATGCAAACGAAACACACACACACACGAGTGAGGACCTGGGCAATCCCAGCAGACTTTGAAATGAAAACACGCTGAGGAGGGGTAGGTGGGAGGCCCAGCGGCAGCGGGGAGCGTAGTCGGTAACCGAGGGAGCTCTGGTGAATATCAGGTTCGGATTAGTGACAACTCAGAAGTCACGCAGGCGGTTGGGGGAGGGAAGTTTGCCAAGGTCTCTGAACTCCACGGAACAGAGAGCAGCTTCCCTAGGCGCCGGGCGGAGCAGGGCGTACCCAGAGAGACCTCTGTCCCGGCCCGAGCGCTCACACCCTGCCCAGAGATTGAGTTTGTCAGCGATCATAAAATGGGAATTGATTATTCCAACCACCATTGATTAGGGAAGAATGCTTACTGCAGCAGCGGGGGAAAGGTTAAGAGGAAATTGACCTTCTTCTTAGGTGACATAAAGTCATTAGGTAAATGAGATATTCACACAGGGGTTTTAAAAGGTCATGCTCAATTTTTATTTGTAGCCTTAAGAATCAACCTGGCGCGCGGTTTAGGTCAGGGACCCCGGTCTTCTGGACGAGTGGACCTACAGGAAGAGAACTCTCGCAGCGCTGGGCAGGGGCGCGGGTAGAGAGTGGGTTGTGTTGGGAGGATCATGTTGGAATTGGCGGGGGTCTGGGGACCCACTAGCTTTGTACCTCCTGCCTGACCTGTGCGTGCCTGTATCCCTGTGGAGAGCTTCCCGCCGGGCTCTCCTCGGTTGCTTTCGGTGGCCAGCGAAGGGATGTCGGGCAAAGACCAAAGACGGACAATTAAAAACCCTTAACGCTACCAGAGCCGGCCCCTTCTCACCCAGAGTGAAAGTGTGTGTGTGTGTGTGTGTTTAAGGAGAGAGAGAGATGTATTTATGCACATATTTATCCCTCTGATTATAGGAATTAATCCTCTTATGACTAAAAGGTAACGTCGAAGGACGTTCCTTTGATGTGGAAAAGCATCATTTGTGACTCACATTCAGACTGATTAGGGAATAATTGTTGTTAAACGCTTTACAAGAGGAGAGTGTTTAATTGAGGGGCATTCGTAATTTTACGGCTTAGCACAAAATTAAACGTAATTAAAAACTCAGAAATTCCAACTGATTTTCCAATTATTTTTATTGTCTGAGCTAATTGTTACACAAGGGTATCACTTCTCCCCAAAGGCATTAAAGAAAAAAGGGCAACCGTACCTTTCCCAAATCTTCACGGAGAGTATTCGGAGCTTTCTCCAGGTATACGCCAGGTAAAGGACCTTCCTCCTTTCCCTCCTCCCTGCGTCGGGGCCTCACGCTCCTCCCTCCCCCGCTGTAATTAAGCGTTTCAGCCGCTCTCCCCTTTCTCTGAGTTCCTGCAACACCTTGGGATGTGAGAAAGTGATGGCAGTTCTCTTCTGCAGATCATTACAGCAAAACTGGAAGTATCTGTAGAAGGCTGATGAATTTCTTGAAGTAACACTTGTCATACATGGCGGAGAGATTAAAAAAACCTAAGTAAACACAACTCTCTGGGGGCGATCCCTCGATGCCTCTTCTGCCTCTTGAGTGTGTGGCAGGAGGGAGGTAACACGCAAACACCGACTGGGAGATGTTTATAAACGTGCACATGAAGACACACAGATGCACGCAGCGAACTTTCTTTTGCCTTTTTTTTTTTTTAAGTTTTTTTGTTTGTTTGTTTTGAGGAAAAGATGAGTAGGAAAAGCTTCTCAGGTGGATTCTGGATTTTTTTTCCCTAATGCTGGGATTGAGGGCACAAAGCCAAGCTATCTTTGTATGCATCGCTTCTCTTAATGTCCATACAGATTTATTTAAATACAACATAAGGTTTATAAAAAGTGCTTCAATGTTATGGAAATGAAAACGCATCCTTACAGCTCATCCAGAAGTGGCCCTGTCTTTCCTATCAGACTTGGACGGAATCCTAGAAAATAAAAAATAAAAAAGCATAAAATTAGGCAAAATGTGAATTTATAAATGTCAATTAGTTTAGACTGAGTGTTGAGCGATGGAATGTTTGCGTTTCAGTGTCTTAATTTCTCTGTGATTTTTAGGTTAGAGACTTCAGTGGATTCAAGCTTTCTATCTGGCTTTCCCATCCACCACCAGCACCAGCACCACCCCCCCTTAAAATAAATGATTGCCTCTGATCTGACGTGCCAGGTGAAAATGGGTAGAATTAAAACTGTCAATTCTCTTTCCAACTTGTGTCTTTTGATTGAGTTCAAAAGCTTTTAAAGGTAAAAACGTGCCGATCATTTATATGTATTATTTTTCTCCTATCACAGCTTCTAAGTAAAAGAAAGAAAACGTATTTATATTTTCAAATTCATTTTCCCTGGAAGATTTCAGTCTTCCAGGTAATTTGATGATGGACTATGACACGTGGGAAAACGCCTGCCCCGAAACAGCCCGGTTTACACCAGTGAGCTAAGGGGGGACATTGAAGTCCGGTTTTTCCATTTTTCTACCTAACTGGTTTATTTGGAGCTGAGATGTGGATATTTAAACCTCAAGCTTTCCAAATACTACAATACTATTTCGGAGAAAAGGCTAGAGTAGGCAGAGTTGGGAAGAAAGGAGGAAGGCTCCCTTTGAAAGTTAGAAATGGTGAAAAAGACATGTAATCCGATGTGGAAAATTGAGTAAAAGAGGCAGTGCACACTTTAGCTTAGGCAAAGATTGCTGAGTCCTTTGAAAAAACTGACACGGATTTTCCAGAGATGGGCGGAAAGAGATGGGGTGGGGGTGGGGGAATCCTAGGGTGGGCATTTTATGTAAATGAGTAAATTCAAAATGTAGTACAAATCCAGTATAGTAAAACTGACAGTTCTGACAGTATTGACAACATAAATATATGTTTGAACACTGCACTTTCAGACACTTAACCGATGAAGCAATAAAAAAATTCGACTACAATATTTCAAATAATCGACATTGATGTTTTGATACATCATTTTTATACTCCGAATCGATCTATCACTCTGGGACTGGTCAATTTTAAGTAAAAATGGGCTGCAATTATTTGCACCTTGGCTAATGATGACCTAATAACAGTCCTCAATTAATTACACCCATACTGTGCTTTCTTCCTTTGGTGTTGGGGGGTTGGAGGGGAGGCAATTCTTGAGGAACAAAACCTATGATTGTGTCATCCCCACCCCCACCCCCACTTTCTATTCCATTTTTGAGACTATGGAGAGGAGGCAGAATTTCAGAATTAGGAAGGGGTCTTTGGCGATCACAGACACTACAGGCTGAGGTCCCCTCATTTCAGGTAGCCACCAGGTCTGTATTGGAATATGGTTCTCAATTTTACTTTGCCAGATCAAAACTAAATTTCAGAAAACGCAATCAGAAAGTTGAGTGACTCTAAATCTCCCCCAGGCCCCATAATCTTTCCTCTGTTTCAAGGAGTAGATGGAAGAGATTTGCTCAAAGGGAGAACTGAAGATTTCTCTAAGGCTCAGAGTGTGGTGTGTGTCTGGGGAGTTGGAGGGAGAATAAAAATTTTAAGGGAGTATCTAGAGCACCCAGTTGAAGTTGAATCTTTCCTTTCTCCCCTATCGCCTGGGACGGCTCTCCACACCCCTCTGAGGGTTTATAGGCTACTGTTTGAAGCAAACAAACAACAAAAAAGCCACGGTAAGAAAGAAGACAAATCTCTTTGAGAAAGGAAGGAGGACGTTGGTGAGTACTGCATCCTCAAGCCTGCCTTCCCGCAGTTTCCAAGTGTTGGCTTTCTCCTCTCTGCCCGGTGGGCTCTCCAGTGCATTCGCTCACTCCCACTTTTCTTTCCCACTCCTCTCCAAATCTGGTGTGGTAATGGGGGGTGAGGGGAGGATAAAGCGAGCTCATTTTGAAAAAGAAATCCTAGACAGGCCCAGGATATGAACTCGCGCGATGCATTGTGATGTAGGATCCCGCAGGCAAGAGACTGTGTTGGGGATGGGGGTGGAGAGCAAGAGCCCGGTTCTCTCCCAAAGGCCAGGCGTCAGCTGCTGCTCCCACCCCTGCGACGCTCCAACCCTTTCTTAAACTCGCACTGAGCCTTGGCCTCCTGACCTAAAACTTAGCTGGTCTCCACTAGTCGGGATTCCAGTGTCTGATTTCTTTCCTCCAAACTTCACAAATGCAGTTTTAGTCCCCTCCAAACCACAGCCAGCTGAGACGCTGGGACGTAAGCAACATGTTAAACAACATTAAGATGCTAATCAAAGACATAGGTGGCGAGTGACCCACACTGGGTGAAGGTGGGAGCCCTAGAAGAGCTCCTTCACCAGAGCATCACCTAGTTCCGAGGGTATCAGCCTCTGACTTAGTCGTTCCAAAGCCATCTGCGCTGGGAGTGGGGGTGAGAGCTAGAAGAGGGGCAGCAGGAAGAAAGAAGAGGGATAGGATTGAGATAGTCGACAGAAGAAACTAGAGAAATAGAAGGAGAGAGGAAGGAAGGGAGGAAGGAAGGGAGCGCGGGAAGGAGCCGGAGACTGCGAGAGCAAGCGCACGTCGTGTTTGGAGCCCCGCCAGATAGCGCTAGAGGGCTATTTATTGAAATACTTTTCCTTCTGCAAGATAGTGAAGCAGCTAAAATTGGGAGAAATAAGACATAAGAGAGAGTAAAAGGAAAGAAAGTACAAAGATTCTACCGCATCTTAGTTAAGAGAATAAATTGTGGGGCACTGTCATGTTATTAATGGGGGCGGGGGTGGGGGGGGATACATGGTAGAAAACCTAAGTGAGGAAAGGACCAACCAACCAAACAAACAAACAAACAAAAAAAGGTCCCCTTCTATCTCTTGATCCCACCTAGGAAGAAAGTGAGCAAAGTTAACAGGTAAGAAAGGAAGTGTAATTCTTCCTAGTCCAACTTTCAGAGCTGCTGGTACATGGCTGGGAAGGTCAGGAACAGTTCACAAGGATGAGCTGAGGTTTATAGAGAAGAGATATTTTTAAAGTAATAGATGGCTGCAAGGGAATGGGGGAGGGAGAAGCAAACACATTATTGGAACTGCCAAATAAAATATATATCAAAAATTCCAACTGTCAGCCAGCAGGTCTGGAGCAGAAGAGAGTCCCTCTGCCTTTGTCCCAGTGATGCTGGGCTCAAGGCTCCTTCGGCAGGGCTGCAATCAAACCCCTCGAATAACAATTTATAAATACTCTGGGAAGCTTGGAGAAAAGAGCTAGACTACAAAAATTCACTGTTGTATTCAGAACTCAAAGAACAGTGAAACAGATGGAGAGAGAAGACCTAGTCTTCAGAGGTGGGGTCCAAAGAGAGTCCGGAAGAATAAAACATTCTGATCCTCTTTACTTGCTCAGGTCAGTAATGCAAGAAAGAAAACTTCTTTCAAATAACACTTCAAAGTATTGATTTTGTTTTATTCTAAAAACTCTAGCATCTCACACATCTAGCTTCTCATTTAAAATTGCACGTTTTTTTACCTGAAACATTTTTTAAATCAAAGTAATAATATCTTTCTTTCAAACCAGCAACAGAACCTCCACAAATAAAAACTAACCTTACACAGAAAAAAAAAAAAAAATCTGCCTAACCCCAAATACTCCAATTCAAAACATTAGCTAAAGTTACAAATAAGATTAAGGTTGGATTTATTTGCTCCTCTAGCAAGCCGTCAGTTATTCTAACTATTGTAAGAAGACAAAAAGGATTTAAACCCAGCGATTTTAATACACAGATTAACACTTCAGACCTCACGGTTCTGAGGAATATGGAGTTATCTGTGCTGAGGACCTATAACTTTCCAGGGGGAAAAAAAAAGATGAAACAGGCACATAGGCATTTTAAAGAAAGTGGGCAAATTCACCTAAAATAGAGTCTAGGTTCATAAATGCTCATTTCAAATTAAGTACTCTGCATGAAGCCAATGCCCTTTAAATTGGGTAACTGTAGTGGGATTCATTTATTCTTTTTAAATTTTAAATGTTACCTATAATAGCATTCCATGTTGAAACAAAAAAGAAAAGGAAAAAAAAGAAGCAGTTCTCAGAAGTCTTAGGGATGCTTCAATAAGAAAGAAGTGATTAAAAACAGACTAGACTCTTAAATTTGAGAGGCCCCCATTCCCCCCCTCCTATTCACCCCCCACGCGATCAGGTCCCCTCCCTTTCACCTCTTTTTTTTATGCAGTGCCCCACCCCCACTCCAAAGCTAAGTAGCAGATTTGGGATTCTGAAGAAAAATAGGTTTCAGCATCCATATTTGTTCTGGGGCACTTGTAAAATGCGATTTGTAGAGGGTCTTTAGCCTTCTGATTGTCTTTGAATTGTTTTTACTGAAACAGATCTTTTGCAGTTAATGAGTCCCCACGCAGCTGGACAGCTCCTCTCGGACACTGAGAACTCTAACCCCAAAATGACCCCAATTTGACACCGCAAGATGAAATTTTACCGCCTGTTAAAACCATTTCCAGCCTGGGCAAAAGGAGCTGACTGTTGACGGAGGTGTGTGCCGCCTCCTGCGACCCCCATCTCGTGCCTGTCTCTTGGGCCTGCCCCACCTACTTTTCCTTCACCCCAAATGTGGAAGAACAGATGAGCCTCGCAGCCTGGATGGGGGTGCAGAGGCTGAGACCAGAGCATCAGGAATGTAATATCAGGTTAGAAATCAGCAAGTGTGTGTACCCCACCGCTTTGGAATCGCTTCTCTCGGACTAGCAAAATTGGAGGAGGTAGAGGGAGATCAGAAGTTCTTAAATGTTTTTCAGCTCTGTTAATAAAACATCAGCAAGTTGGTGATTAAAAGTAATAATTTTTGAATTCATCAGATTGGCCAAGAACCGACACCCTGAATCACTTCCAACTTGATCTTGTGTGTAATCTACTGCACTGCGATGCTATTTTACATTTACAGTTTCATAAATGACATGCAACTAGGTAAGTGGAATCTCTTAAGTCGAGTGAAATTCGGGGTTCTCCCCTTAGGCAATTGGTGAATTTTTAAATGATGCAGATTTTCCTCCATTAGGGCTTCATTTTTAACACTCACACTTCTTAACTGAAGTCTCTGGAGTTAAAGATGATTCTGGTGTGTTTTTTTTCTTTGACTCTATCTTAAAATGTCCTATTTCTCTCTCCCTCCTACATCAACCAGATTGTCCCTGTAGTTTGCTTTAATATATTCAATACAATGCAAAAGAAGTTACAGAATATTAGAAAGTAAGGAAGAAAGGAGTTCAGGTTAAAATGATTAAAACACATGAAAATCGAGTTTAAGCTTTTTTTTTTCTTTTGTAAAACCCAAGATTGTTACGGAATTATCAACCCATTATTAGTTTAACAACTGTTTGAAAATACAGAAATCATCAATCGCTTTGAATTGTTTTTACTCGGATGCACTTCCATGTAAGAAATTTATGTATTTTTTAATACTAGTGAAGTTTTCCTAAATAAATGCTGTGGGGGGATGCTAACTCACTTCACAGTACTACTATGAAAAAAAGCGGTGGTAAAAGCAGCAGAAGGTAGCAACGTTGCATGTTTAAACTCTGCAATGTATAGGTTTGATTCGAAGTTGATCTTCTACAAAAGGAGTGTTTATCAAGGAAATTGAGTTTCTTTTTTAAAAGAGAAGTAATTGGCATTTACTATACAGGCTATTTAAAACAACAAGAACCCTATTGGCGACAATACATACGCAATATTGAAAATATGAACAACTGGAAGAATAAAAACTAAAAATCACTATAAACTTATCAGCTAGCGGCGCTGAACCGGGAAGTCGGATCCAGCAATTTCAAGATCTCTAGTAGAAACGCTCCGCAGGCGAGACCAGACTGTTATTTTTCTCTCATCCTTCCCACCCCGGCTAAACTGAATTCACATAACCGCCGCTTGAAATAAAATTCTGCAAGACAACTTTTTTACTTTTGTGTCTTCTTTCCTTTTCTACTCACCTTTTCTTAAATGTCGACGAGAAATTCAGCAACAAATAAGGAGGATGCTTTTAATCTTGGAGTTCTTCTAGGGAAAAAATAGGAGGGGGACGGACCCTCCCCACAACCTGCCGGTTTCATACCCGTTGGATCATACAGGCTTGAAGCCCGGCGTAAAAGTGCTGGAAGTCTGGTCTAGACTCTCCTCTCCGAAGCTCCGAGTGCCCGGCCGTCCCTGCTCTGGTCAACTGGGCAAATACCTCGCAGTCCGCAGCCCCGCGCCCTGGCGTCGCCCTACCCTCGCTTCTGCCAGCCCCTCCGCACTATCTTTATATGTGAGGGCCGATTTCCCGCAGACATCATTGTTATGATGGCTCATTTAATCAAACTGTTTAATTGCTCTGGTAATCACTATCATCATCACAGGTGCTCAATCATTCATTATTTTTGGAGGGCTTTATTGACCTCCGGAGCTCATTCCCCAGCCCTATTAAAACGGGGCCAAATTTCTCCGACTTAGCTTGGAGTCTCAGCAGGCTGCGATCTAAGCTCAGTTGAGTGTTGCCTGAAAGCTTACAGTGAAGCAGAGAAGATGGAAAGCCCCCCCCCCCCGCCGCGCGCGCCCCAAGCTCATCTGCGCGTCTCTCTCTCTCTCTCTCTCTCTCACACACACACACACACCACTTTATTTTCCCTGTGCTTCCCGTCCCCCGGGAAGTCGGGTCAAAGTCGCGCGCGGAGAATACCCTACTTTCTACTCTCCAGTATGAATTCAAAGTTGGAGAGGCAATCGGCTGTTGAACAGTCTGTTTTCGATTCTCTGGGCCAGGGACCATGAACCGGGCAAAAGCGAGGAGCTAGGGAGAGAGGGTGCTCTCCGAGCACGCAGGGCCGGACTGCTGGGCAGGCAGGAGCCGGGGGCCAGAGGGGGCAAATGCGCCGCGCGCGCTGGGTGACCATAACTCCGCCCCCAGCTCCAGGCTCGGAGTGATTGACGCATGGCCACCGGGAAACCCTCGGCGTAGAGGTGAGGCTGGGTGCAGCTCCAGCCAGGGATTGAGTGAGACGCCGGCCAGAACTACTTTCTACACAAATCATGTGGGATATTTACCTTCCTCCCCACCCCACTCTTCTTTTCCTTTTTGGAAAAGTTCATTCGGAGTCGGCCCGTCTTCCCCGTGCCGCGGAATTGCCCGGTACAATTAACACAACCATTAGCTGGCGTTACCACGCTCCGGCCTCTGCATTCTGGACGACCACAACAAAGCTGGGCAGGGAATACCGGCCAATTTTCCTTGCAAGGCATCTTATCACTCTCCCTCCCTCTCTCTCCCGTGCTTCCCAGCTCAAAGTGAGATCCACTTCGGAGGCGCACACTAGAGGCGCGCGCGCGCGCGCGCGCACACACACACACCCTTTTGGCGACATCAGACAACATCAAACACCCAAACGACTCCTCCCCACTTCCTCCCTCCCAATTCCACCGCGGCCCCCAGAGACTCTCCAGGGTGGCCCTTGTCCACACCGCTAGGAGAGAGTGCTGTCTGAGTTAAGCTGATTTCTTCTTGTCCTGGAAAAATTAAATGTTGACAAGGGTGCTGGATGTGCACAGGGAAGAAAGTACCACTTGAAAAAAAAAAAAAAAAACTATAGCTCCGCAGTAGTACGGTTTGCAGAGCCTGCTGCCCCTGGATGTTAGCAGAAAGCCTTCAGGGGCGCAGTAATCGGCTGGTAGAGGAGTCGGGGCCCGCGAAATTAAAAGGAACAAAAGCAAGAGCGCCATGCCAAACGTCCCCGACACGACCCCATTAGGCTTGAGCCCGGTGTAATGAGAAAATGAACTAGAAGTAAGTTTGAAAAAAAAAAAAATTAT
>NC_138377.1:70767701-70773502 GCF_054177405.1 Leptonychotes weddellii | reverse complement strand
CCCACCTCCCCCGCCCCCCCAGTCGGGGCCGTCCGATCGCACTCGCTGCATATCAGAGGCTCGGCGCGGCGCGCTCCTCCTCGCTCCCGCTCCCCACTCCCGGGATGTGTCTCCGCCGTACGACGGGCTATGGCCACCACGACTTCCGGGTTCCGTCATTTCGTTCTCCCGCCGCCGACCCGCGCCGCCAAACTGAGGCTCTTCTATAAGCCAGGCAGCAGCCAACCTGCCAACACCTACTGACACTCACTCATCTCCCAGAGAGAGAAAGAGAGCGCGAGAGAGCGAGCGCGAGAGAGCGAGCGCGAGTGAGAGCGAGCGAGCGAGAAAGAGAGAGAGGGAGAGACAAAATACCTACCAGGAAAGGGGGGGAGGAAGTCCAATTTTTGCAAACTATTCATTTTTTTTCTTGATTTTTCCCCTCTGCTTTCTTTGAACGATACTTTAAAGAGAGAGGATCATATTATAGATACCGCGGGGGCCAAGCTAAAAGAGGGGGGGAGGGGGAGGAAAAAATTCAAGAAGCAGAAACCCCTCGCGGAGTTTTACTGGAAGAAAAAAAACGGGTCTGAAAGATTCCTCCTCTTCATCATCATCAACCATCATTCATTCACTACCTTGACATTCCGGGCTTTGATTGACAGCTGGAGTGGCAAAAAGCCATGAAACACGACAGTTCGGTTACATGTGGGCTGCTGACGGGCCGCTCGTAACCTTCAGTTCGGGGGCTTGACAATTTTTTTTCTTCTTTTTCTTCTTTTTCTTTTCTTTCTTTTTTTTTTTTTTTCCAACTGAGGGGAAGAGAAGAGAAAGAGGGGGAAAGGAGGACCGAAAAGGAGGAGGAGGGGAGGGGGGAGGAGGAGGAGGTGGAGGAGGAGGAGGAAGATCAGGAGGAGGAGGAAGAAGAGGAAAAAAGAGAAAAAGAAGAAATATCACAGAAAAAAAAAAAAAACTCTTCGTTGTCTTGCCTGGGCTCTTTTTTTTTTCCCCCTAAAAATAACATATTGGAGAATTGGGAGAAGTCTTTTTGGTTTGGAAAAAAAAAAAAGGAATCTTCAGCCTAGATCACTTTCTTATCCGGACTGGGATATTAAATATACGACACATCCAGGAGTTTATTGGAGCGCAGACTGATGGCGCAAAGGGTAGGTTTAAATCTCCAACACTTACCTAGATATAAATCCTCTCCTAAGAGGGGCCTGTCCCGATGCCTCCTCTCCCTTCAGTGCTGCTGCTGCTCGCTGCTTGATGATGGCGGCCAGTATTTAAAAAAATAGCAGCAAAATTATTCATCGGCTTTCCCCCCCGTGCCTCTGCGTGTGTGCGAGTGTGTGTGTGCGTGCGTGTGTGCGTGTCTGGGCGCGCGTGTTCCAGCGCTGTGCGAGCGGGCGGGCGGCGAGTGCGTGTGAGTGGTGTGTGTGCGTGTGCAATTGTTACACGCTTTCGCCTCGCTCCAGCTTTTACCCCAGCAGCGCGATTCCCCCGGTTCTCCTGCTGCCGCCGCTGCCGCTGCTGCGCCGCTGCCGCCGCTGCTCCCGCGGCTCGGGGCGGGCACGGGCTGCGTAGGAGCCGCCGCCGCCGCCGGGGCCGCCGCTGGGGCCGCGCTGCCGCAGCCGCTGCGCCGCCGCCTAGACTAGCCTGGGCTGCTTGTTTTGTCTCTGAAATTGACAAGGACGCAGGGAATCCGCTGCTAAATAATGTTTCTGGTAACTTTCACGTTATTCCCCCCTCCCCTCCGCTCCCTGCCCCCGGGGAGGCACTGGCCCCAGTCTTCCCTCGTCTTCGGCGCTCTCCTCCTGATTATTAGCGTTTTTCTTCTCTTTATTTTGTTTCATTTCGCCTTTTGATTTATTGGATCCTCGGGAGGAGGCAAAGGGGGGTTAGGGGTGGGATCCAGGGCTTCCTCCTCACACTAACTCCACTTCTCCCTCTGGCTCGCTACGGTTCTGCTGCCTCCGGCCCGAGCGGGACCTCCCGGCGCCCCCTCAGTCCCTGGCCTCACTGCCCCCCTCTCCCTACTCTAAACGCTGCTCTTGGTTCATACTTTTTCATTTTAAAATTTAAAAACATTTCCCCCCGCAACTTTCAACTCGTTGTTTCGGCTGGTTTGGTTTCTGTGTGTTCAACTCGTGCTCGGTACTTTTCTCCTTTCTGACTTTTGTTTTTATTTCTCCCTCTCTCTCTATCTCTCTCTCCCCTGCCTGCCCCCTCTTCCCTTCGTCTTTCTCCCCCGCTCCCCCCCCACCTCTATTCCTTTCCCACTTCTCTCCTTGCTTTCTTCTCCCATCTTCTTTTTCTATTCCCCCTCGGCTCTCCCTCACCTCCCGCGCCCCCCTCCCCCTTGCCGGGTCCCGACAGTACGATGAGCTGCCCCATTACGGCGGGATGGACGGAGTAGGGGTGCCTGCTTCCATGTACGGAGACCCTCATGCGCCGCGGCCGATTCCCCCGGTTCACCACCTGAACCACGGGCCGCCGCTCCACGCCACGCAGCACTACGGCGCGCACGCCCCGCACCCCAATGTCATGCCGGCCAGCATGGGATCCGCTGTCAACGACGCCTTGAAGCGGGACAAGGACGCGATCTATGGGTAAACCAACCCCCCTCCTCCCGACCCAGCATACTGTTTGTGAGTGCGAGTGTGTGTTCGTCTCTGTGGGGGTTGAAGGGATGGTCGACTAAGTGGGGAGTTATTTCTGCGGGGGAGGGGGGGGGTGGGAACCGCTTGCCTTCAGAAAGGACAGAGAAGGGGGCCTGCTCTTCTTCGCCTTAAGTGTAAGTCCCCGAAAGATAAAGCTTCCTCCACCCCCACGGCCCGGTCACTCCGGACCCCACAGCCCAGAGTGACTGAGTCCTGAGAATCTTGCCAGGGCCTTCTCCCCAAGGACGGGATTCCTGGCCAAAGGACGCAGAACTGGTCCTTCCAGGGCCCCTAACAGAGGCCTTGACGAAGGAGAAAGTTTCCTGCCGATGAGGAGCAACTTTGGGGGTTTTTTTGGTTTGTTTGTTTTTGTTTTTGTTTTGTTTTGGTTTTTTTCCTCTTCTGTTTCCTACCGAGAGTCTGGGAGTCACTAAATGCAGCTTGAGCTGGGATCAGGGCTGCTTCTGTCGGCCAGGAAGTCCTAATCACCCACTTCTTAATTCTCTGTAAATAAAGGGGTAGACCTTGAAGTGCAGCGGGGTGGAAGGGACTGCGGCTTGCATAGAGCTAGCTGCTCTTAGGAGGTGTGAGGGAGATGGCTGGAAATTCCGTATTTTATATTCTGAGGGAACTCGGGAGAGGGATGGAGGTGCACGGTCCAAAAGTGTACCACTGGTGCTCTTCCAGTTGAGAGGAGGTGGGGAAGGCGGCGGTTTGCCGAGGGGAGGGGACGGTTGGTAAACGGCAACTGAGCCTGAAGCCAGAGGCCGCAAGCATCCCGAAGTGTAGCTAAGCCGCCCGGAGGAACACAAAGGGCAGACGCGCACGCACACTTCCAAGTTTTAACACTCGGTTTATTTATTTTTGCCTGCTGGAGAAATGTGGTCTTTGGAAGGAAGCTCTTGGGCGTTTAACATTCCTATTATTTTGGCCCCCACACACGGGCTTTACTAGAAGTAGAGCAAACAAGTTTATAAGGCAAGGGGGTGAAGAGGTTGGAAGAGCACTCTCTCCGATTTAGGTTTAGGAAATATCACTTCGGGTATATATATAGGTGAAGCCTTCGGCCTCCTTCGAAATAACCATTAATATGGAGAGTTAAAGCTTTTTTTTTTTTTTTTTTTTTTAATTTCAGAGTGTTCCTTTCTTGAGAGGTCAGGGCTGGGTATCAGGGGGTTGGTTCCGCGGCCTCTGTAAGTGTGGGGATTGGGTCTGGATCAACTCCGGGCTCCAGACTGCCTGAGCTGCTTGGATGTTTCATTACTTCCCACTGAGGCTTTTCTTACTTGGCGGGCTGAAGTGGCCAGGGGCTTCTCTGACTAGATCCGAGGGACTCCTGAGCTGAGGGAAAGGGCCAGGCCGTTTTTCCTTTCTGTTTCTGGCCCAGGCTCGGCTGGCTAAGGAAGGGTTGTAAAGTGTGATGCGTGCCTGTTTTATTAAAGAAGGAATCCGAACCCTCCAAACTTGTTGATTACAGTTCTTGCTCCTTCCCCTCTGCACCCCGTCTCCGTGTGTGTGTCTCTGCGTGGCGCTGCCCGTTAGGCACCCGTTGTTTCCTCTGTTAGCTCTGGTCTTTGAGAAGTGCGAGCTGGCGACCTGCACTCCCCGGGAACCCGGAGTGGCCGGCGGAGACGTCTGCTCCTCCGACTCCTTCAATGAGGACATCGCGGTCTTCGCCAAGCAGGTCCAACCTTCTTGACCCACTCACCCTCCTGCAGACCCTCACTCCTCCTCCCCTTTCCTCCGAGCTTTACATGAAAGAGGAGGAAAAGGCCGGGACACCCGATCTGTTCCTCTGGCCCAGTCCGTGCTCTTCGCCTCCTCCCCATCCCTGAGCCTGGAGGCGAATTGGAAGCGGAGATAAATATGGGTGTTTGTTTTTCCCCCCAGCCAGGAATACAGGGGCTCGACCCTCGAATTAAAGTTGACCTGCTCCTAATCTGGGGCTTGGCCTTTTCCCCCGCCTGCAGCTACTTGAACAAGTATTGGGGATAGGGGCTGTGAGGGACCAGAGAGTGCCTGGGAGGGAAGGAAGCCGGGCGCCTCATGGGGCGGTCCGCGCGGGGCGCTAAGGCGAGGGAGGCTGAGAGCCACAGCCCCTTAGACGGCTGGATGAGGGGGTACTCAGGCCCAAAGAACGGTCCTGAGTTCCCAGCAACAGCTTAGCAGATCCAGGTGCCCCTCAATGGGGCGAGGAGTAGAAGGCCCCAGTACTTTTTCAACCGAACCCACTAATTTAAGGCATTAGTTTGTTCCGTGTATTTTACCAAAGCCCCTCTCCTCTTCTCCGCCACTGCCCTTCCACCGTACCCACTCAGACGGTTTAGTCCGTGACAGCGTTTTTCTTCTTTTAAGTTGGGGCGGTCATTCATGTTGACTTTCCCTGCTTCTTACAGGTTCGCGCTGAAAAGCCACTTTTTTCCTCAAATCCAGAGCTGGACAATTTGGTAAGGCTCACCGTTTCTTGCCTTTCCCCAGCCTGCTCCCCCCCCACCCCCCACCTTGCCTAGAAGCACCCACTTTCCCCCTGGAGCTCTGGGGAGTTGGAGCAGAGCCCTCTTTTGAAGCTCAAGAGCGACAGGGAGGAAGAGGGAACAGCTTAGAGCCCCCGCAAGGGCGATGGGAGGTGAGGGGTGGGATGGACGTCAGGGAAAGCGGAGGCCGGGGAGCAGCAGGCGAGGACACAGCGCCCAGAGTGTGAGCAGGGGATGAGTCCCAGGTCTCGGCCCCGGGAGCGAGGCTGCGAGAAGTGAGTTATTTCCTCTGTTTGCCAGGGTAGGCAGCCGAGCCCCCGGCTGCTCACCCGAAGGAAGTAACCGCGGGCGCAGCAGCAGCGGAGGGCGGGCGGGGAGATGGGGGGAGGGAGGTATGGGGCAGGCGGGCGCAGGCCACTTTTAGGTGCGATTCTTTTGCTAATTTGCACAATTTCAATATTAAAAGTACTTAAATCCGCTTTCAAAGGCCTTGCTTCACCATTCATCTTGAGTATTTCCTTCTTCAGTAAGGACGGATTTCGCAGGGTGTGCTGTTCAAAAAAGCTTTCTCTCTCCGAAGAAGCGGATTTTTTTTTTTTTTTTTTTTTTTTTTTAATTTGGCCTGAGGTCGAGGAGGGGACGGTTAAAGACTCAGGCGGAGAAAGAAGGCCTGGCCCTAGGAAAG
>NC_138377.1:70697214-70767601 GCF_054177405.1 Leptonychotes weddellii | reverse complement strand
CCCCCCCCCCCCCCCCCCGCCCCAACTCAGGACTTCTGAATCACAGAGCCTAACTCCACACTCTAAACTTTTCTTTCAGATGATACAAGCAATACAAGTACTAAGGTTTCATCTTTTGGAGTTAGAAAAGGTAAGCAGGAAATGACACTCCCCATTTTGATTTAGCCACTTTCCTTTCTTAGTTGAGTTGGGATGTCTTTAACAAAACTCCAGTCTGAGGGATTGAGCACCTGGAGGTTTTGAGGAACTTGTTACCATGTCCTTCCTTCGAATTGCTGCTCAACCCAGGGGCTCAGAGGATGGGTGAATTAGGACAGCCCTGCCTGCTCCCCTACCCCACCCCCTCCTGCCTTTCCCCCCAGGCATTCAGGATTATTTTGAAATGCAGCAAACCATTTGTGTTACTGGACATTCAGCCTGCTTGCGTCTCTATTAGCTTAGCCCTCAGACCAGAGCGAGTGTTAGGTGCAAGCAGAGGGAATCATCCTCGCTGGGGTGTCTTTACATTGCTCTGCAGCTCAATTACTGTCCCCTGGAAACATTCAAAACTCTTAGTTTATTGAATCGCAAATGCCAGTGCTATTCCCAGTTCCAGCGTTCTAACATTTTGATGTTATCAAATTGGATTTTCCCCCTTGGACTCCCAGTCTGAGCCCAGTTATTTCCAGTCCTGTTTCTTCTTTCTTTATTGTTAACTTGTTGCTCAGGGAAGTCTCTGGAGAATAATATCTGCTGCAACAATTGCTCTATTGTTTCCTTGCCTTCAAGTATTACACCCATTAATTAGAGTTAGTTTGGAAGACATTGCACTGTTGCTCTTTCCAAATGTAACCTTGCAACCTGACTTTTTCCCCTTTAAAAATGAAACAAAACAATAACAACAACAATATGAGCTGAACCCTCCACCATGACCCTCCTTTTAGGTCCACGAACTGTGTGATAACTTCTGCCATCGGTACATTAGCTGTTTGAAGGGGAAAATGCCCATCGACCTTGTCATTGATGAAAGAGACGGCAGCTCCAAGTCAGATCACGAAGAACTTTCAGGCTCCTCTACAAATCTCGCTGACCATGTAAGTCTGAGAGCCCTTTGGCATTCTTTTGAGACCACTGGGTAAAGCATTAAAAAAAAAAACTTGTAACATTTAGCTAAGCTTAAACTTAGTTTTCTTTTTAAATGATCTGGTCTCTTTGGGGGTCTTTTCTCTCTTTGTCACTACCTCTGCCATACCCTTCATCTTCGTTTGCCCTTTCCTGGCCCCTCTCCTTATTTATGTGGAGAACCAAAGAAACCAGGGAGTTGATAGAGTGATTTGTGCTCTTAATGTGTAAAGTTTCCTGGATTTGGTGGCTTGAGTGTTAGCAAATTGTCTGTTTGATATGGTGACTGCTGCCTTTTCTGCTTTCTCAGCTCTGTGTAATCAGTGCAGCCTGGACAGAGGGGCAAGTCGGCTAGCTGGACAGGGTGGGGGAGAGAGAGAACTGAGGACAAGAGGAACCAGGGAGGGAGGGCCGGTTTCCCAGTCTCTCACAGAGATGACAATCCTGAGAATTATTGGCAATCTTGCATTGCATTAGAAATAAAAGAAGGAGTGAACACATTACAATTCTCTGAGCTCTTGCTCTATAGAAACTTATTGTCAGTATATGGACTTATTGCCAAGTGCCTGAAGCATCTTCATAATAAAAGACAGTAACTTTGATGAAACAGTTATTAACAATGTATTACAGAAAGCTGAAGGGAATTGCGATTGAGTAACCATAGGTTCGTGGTTGAATTTTAACACTTAAACAGTTGGTGAATGAAGACAGAGTATAGTAAGGAGTGACTGTGTATGTCAGGCCAGGATGGGAGATTTCTTTCTATTCTGTTTTTAATCCTGTTTTGGAACCAATTTAGGGAGTCTGATGCTTAAAAAAAAAAAAAAAAAAAAAAAAAAAGGAAGGAAGAAAGAAAGAAAGAAAAAAAGCATATGTAGTGAGACTGAAAATTTGAAAAAGAAGCAAAGAAAGATTGCAGCTGGTAGGAAAGACAAGAGTGGGGAGGTTAAAGAGTGGGTGTGAACAGCAGTTTATTTATAGGAACTCAAGCGGGGGGCGGGGGACAGGGTGTCTATAGATTATATTCAATTGAGCTTACAACCTAAGTGATATAGGCTACAGTCTAATAACTTGCTGGCTGAAATATTAACTTAACACTTTGTGGAGTTAAACAGGTTTCGAGGCTTGAAGGCAGTTTTTATCATTACCACCAGCTCTCCCCTCCATTCCTGGGTGTTAAGAGGAATGGGTTGAGATGCCTTGAGAATAAACCTTCTGTGAGGGTCTTTATCTCCCCCCACCCTCCAAAATAAAGTTTTGAAAATATGCAGGCATACATTTTAATTATGTTCCTTTGTACTGTATGGAAAGCCAGCCTAAAAACAAAAGTTAAAAAAAAAAAAAAAGGAAAGAAAACCTCAGTCTTGGTTGTCCAGTTCTGAGACAGAATAACTACTATGGCATTGAAAGCTCGTATGGCTATCTTTACTCTTGGCTTTTTCCATCATGATGGGGGGAACTTTGAGGGGCTCTTTTGTATTTGAGTGTATTAATTGAAATCAAAAGGTTGCAGCAAGCAGCTATGGAAAGTTTACTCGCTGATATGTGGCTATATGATGTGTGGTTGTTGTCCACAAGGCATGACACTCCCTTAGAAATATTTGTTGTTGTTGTAATTTATTTGTTTATTTTCATTGCTTCCTGTTTCTCAATTCAAATGCAGCCTGCAATGTTGGGGGAACGAGAAGGAATCTAGTTACATGGTTTGTAGGATGAGAGGTTCACAGTTATCTGCAGCCAAAAAACGTTTCTCATGACATTTCCAGGGGTCTCGACTACTTGGTTTTCTAGAATAGTTTCTTGGCAACTGTTTTTCAAGTGGATGTACGTAACTAGAACATGCCGATGTTTACATAGAAGAGAGAAGATAAACTCGGCTGTTTAGAATATTGGCTGATAGACGGTGCCAATTTATGAAACTATTGTAATATTTAAATTACACTTAAAAAGGAAGTGGTACCTAAGAGGATAGCGCTTTAATAATTTAACAATCATCAGCTTTGGATAAAAGAGTCAAATATAACATTTGTTGCTCCTCTTCAGGCCCCCAATCAAGTAAAGATGACAACTGATTTATTTTGAACCCATGAGGGCTTGCCACCTCATTGGGCATCATAATTTAAAGCCTTTTATTTCCTAGAGATCTGAACTATAACATTTTTACTTTAGCCCCCTGCTATTTGTTTTGAAAGGAAGCACTAATTTGTTCCACCAGGCACACCGAGTGGGAAATGGCGAGATTTGCTGCAGACTTGAATTTTATGCGGGAGGGGAGAGAAAACCTTGTAGAGTTTTCACCATTTTTGATATTTTTGTACCAGAGGTACATTGGTTATATTTATTTCCAAGCATCCCCCTACAAAATGAATTCTTTATGTGTCTGCCTCTTCTGCAAGTACACCCTCCCTTCACCCTCCCCCCGCCCCAGCAAAAAAGGGTAAAATACCCCGGAACTACTACCTGAAAAGTGGTATGAGTGGGACATTTTCAGCATGTAAATGTGTCCAATTTGAATCTCCAGGTTTATTTTTTCATTTGCTTTGATATGCATATTTAATACATTGCCCCAGGCTGGATCTCATTTGGTGCACGCTGGTGCAAGGGTGATGATGAGCCACTTCAGAAGGACTGAGACAGCGTGTTGTTTTCTCTGTTTTATCTGTTGGCCCACTATTCTGATCTACTGCGCTTCCTCATGGTTTTATTTGCACATGAAATGCCGAGAGCATTTCAACTTATTGGCTATGAATAATGACAGCTAAAAAAGAAGTGTAGTTTAATTTGTTGTGTGCCAAGGTTTCTCTTGTGGAGGTGACAGTTTGTGACAGCTGTTTGACACCCCCAAAACACAGACACCTCTATACTTATTAAGTGGTATCAAGCTGCACTGTGTGTGTGTGTGTGTGTGTGTTTAAGGAAGGATCGGGCAAGGAGAGAGAGATAGTGAAAGAGAAAAGAAAGAATAAGTGCGTAATTTTGTATAGTGGAAAGCAGAGAGAAAAGCGTCAGGAACAAAATATTAGGTGCCAAAATAGACTTCTATTATAGGAAAAATTTGAAAATAAAACTGAAGGAAAGTAATTGCTACAAATATCTTGAAAGCAAGTATTTTGGGCAGGCTTTTAAGAATGAGTTTTATATACGATTACACAGTAAATCAGGCTGTTGTCATGCTGATTTCACATTGTGTAATTTTATGTAAATAATCTGATGCAACATTGATAAAAAGACAACCAGGATGTCCTAACCTTTCGTATGGTACATTCATTAAAGATACTGAACTCGTTCATTTATTATCGACATTTACATGATGGGCATGATGATAGAAGGAAGTTTGGAATTAAATAGAAAATAAAATTTGCAACACTGGCTCCTATTTTGTTGTTTTTAGTAAATTCATAATGAATGCTTACATTTTTGTATTATAACATAGTTTATTTTATGTTATTAAACATGAGAGTAATTGTTATAGGTGGGAAACAACTATTACAGTATTCTTTGGAATATTGGGAAGAAGAAAATAAGATGGTGAAAGAAAATAGAACTCTATTTTCCAGATGCAATTTGTGTTAAGTTTCCCATTCAAATTTATTATGTTTAAAATAAACATGTCAAGAAACCAGTTCTTCAAAAAAAAACTTTCAACTTGAAAACTCTTGTGGAATATTCATGCTTTTCCTAGTCTATAGTATTTCTAAATAATAGGTGATATCCACATTTTCTGCTTTACATAATTTTAGATCTAGTACAGACAAATAAAATATATCTTTACATTTACATTTAAAGATATCACATATCTTTAGATCAGCGTTAGATGAATGAAATATATCTGTTTGAAATACATTCTCTGAGCCAAGCTCTATTTGCCTGAAGTGCATACAGTTATTATTTCTAATTAATGTTCATAAGGAACTCATCTTATTTATTAATTTTTTGGATGAAGTAAGGGAAGAAAATACAACTTTATCTGTTAATAGTTAATGACACGTGCCTTATAATTGACTAGCTCTGATAATATGATTAATAAAAGAAAAAAAGAATTTCTATGTTGCTATGTTGTGTAATTACCTGAAGACATGCTGTTGTTTTCTTTTGCATCTCTGAATATGTCAAGTTTATTTATCTGTGTACAGCTTCTAAAAATGGGTTAAGAACCTTGTCCCTGACAGAATACAGGCAAGTGTCTAGAGGTAAAATCTATTAGTACCTGGAAAGGCAGCAGGGATTAGGCAGCAAGGAAAGGGTTAGGTTTAAGTGATTGGTCTATAGGATATCAAGGGGGAAATAATGGGATTTGATAATAATATTAATAATACAAATGATTTATTTTATCAGATAGTTTCTTAAGTTCTAGGATAGGATTAGACTTTGTGGTGTGTTATCCAACGTCTCCAGGGACCCATTCCGGGAAAGTTCTACCTCTGAGTTCTTTCCACCAACTCAACATGGCGGGAGTCATGGGTTTTCTGTTGTTACTGTTGTGTAGCTTCCGAAGGTTGATAGCTCCTCTGTCAATTTCCCATTCAAAATAATTATATTATTTAAATCACTTCAGTTGTGCCGTTGAAGTATGTTTTCAGTGTAACTGTGATGAGGTGAAATTAAACAAACACTTGACAACCACTGACACTCACTATCAGATTAAAATTTTGATACTTTAAAAATTGATTTCCTCTTTTTTTTCAGACTGAATGTGTTATGGGATATCCCAACACAATTCAGAGTTATAGGAGACATTTTATAATGTGATGGTATACTAACAAAACAAGAAATTTCTATTTTTTCTAAAAGTTAAATAGAGGAATCCATTTTTCTTTTTAATTTTTGGAATTCATTTTTGGAATTTGCAAAGAGTACTTGCCACTTCTTTGAGAGTTACTCACATATTAATTCCCAAAGCTCAATAGAGGGTGGAAGCAGGGAGATGAGGGAAAGACCCCAGCTCTATTTACATTTTTAAAGAGTGAGTCCATGTTCTGAAAGCATGCGTGGTTCTCCTGAGTTCTTATGTCAACTTTAGAATAATGAAGTTGAAATTCCAACATTTTTTCAAACCATACAATTAACATTTTTAACTTTTGTAGGCTTGAATACCTCATGATAGAAGTCCTCATCTTATTTTAAAAAATAATTTCTGCACAATGTTAATTAGGAACTAAAACATCATAAAGTCATAGGAAATATGTTACCTATTAATTATGTGTACTAATGCAAGCATATCTTGCCTTTGTTGTTTAAACATATCGAGTCAGATTAGTTTTGCATGCTTCATTTGCTGGTTAAAATATCTTTATATATGTTTACTATTGCTTTCTACCTACAAGCACATTTTCTGAATTAGTCTACTGTATTGTTCAAGTTCGTATAAAAATTTTGGCTTGGTGTTATGTATCACATGTTAGTTGTGTAGGTTCTAGAAAATCAAATGCTTATTTTAAAGTATTTTTTTAATAATAGAAATAAGAAGTAGAAGTGACCTTAGGGATTATCTTGCCTAAGTTCTTAATTTTAAAGAGCTAGAGGAAGCAAGTCCCAGGGAAATGAAGTGCATCACTTCATGTGCTTAAGGCCACATGATCTGTTAGAGGTGGCACCCTAGTATCTTAATTCAAATCTAGTGCTCTCTCTCCTATACCACATCAATTGAGTCATCTTTTCACTTGGGGTCTATGATGAGTTTTAGATAGAACTTGTGTAGTATGGCTTTTTCTTTCCTTCTTGAAGCCTAGTACATTTTACTTCTCCACTCAGTTTTGCTTTTATTTAGAAATGCGCCTACATTTTCCTCCATTGTCTTTTTGCAATGGAAGAACCATGAGCTTTATGGAATCATTTAAACAGGGCAATACCACCAATTCACCAGGACTTACTATTTTCCTATGGGCAGGTCCCCACAGAAATGCCATAGGGGTGTAAAATGTTACAATTTCCACCATATCTGCAACCTCAACAAAAGAGGCTTGCATATGTTTTTCTTCCTATGCCCAGAGACTCCTTTCCTATCTGTGCTCTTTCCTAGATTTAGCAAAATTCAATGATGGTGCTAAATCATTTTTTTTTTTTAATTTCAAGGGAGAAAACACTGGCAGAATTGTGTTTTCTAGGGAAAGCTGTGTGTAAATGAGAAACAGAGGAGAGCAGCAGAATGATCTCCTGTGGCCTCACCACTACAAGCTCTCCCCATCTTGTCTCATGCTTTTATATTAATTACAACTTGCATTATCAGCTGTGAGTCTGTAGCCCAGCAAATAGAAAATACTGCCCCTGGAGACCTAGCTTCTTGTATCTATTTTCCATCTCCTTCTATTGTGTTCCACTCAGTATTCACTGCTTTTCTCCTGCTAACACTGCTCTTTAACGCAATTACGTAAGAGCAAGAAGAGTACCATATTTGACTCCCAATTATTAAAGCCACTGGGAATAGAAACATGTTCACTCCTTGCCCTCGGGTGTCTTCAGGATACTTGGGTTGAAGAACAGGACATATAGAGTGCAGTGCATCTACCTGAGTGCTCACCCACACACATGCACTCGGAGAGCATTTCTCTTTATTTTCTACATACATCATGTGTTGCACATGCTGTCATACGCCACTTTGGTTTCAAGATACACTAAACTTCTGCATATAATTTGGCAGAAAGCCAGGCAGTTATTCTTGAAGGATGTAAACTTGGAAACTATTTAGGGAGGGGGAAAAAAAAAGAAGAAGAAGAAAGAGGTTGTGATACAAACAAATATTTCAGTCTAAGAAAAAAAACCCAGTGTTATGGGTAAGGGATTATATTTTATCTACACATGTAGGTTGTAATTTTTTATGACCAGGAAGGTAGCAATTTTTTATTGACCAGATTATCAGCATTTGTCTTTGTATATGATCGAGTCACCATGGTCTAGCTGGATAGGAACAACTTTGGGGTAACTCCTCAGCCCTGAAGCCCCAGAGAGATCCATCTGTTTTTCCTACTTTCAAGTTAGGTGAATGCCATGGTTACTCCTTAGTTTGTGTCAATCTCTCAAACAAGGTCATAATTGGGACACTCTGTGGAAATAAACATCTTATGACACTTGTTGGGGACAGCATTTTTGAGGATGTGGAGGAGAAGAGAGAAGAGACAGGGGAATGGTATGTTAAATAGTGAACAGGAGCAAATTTTAGGACTGGGCTGAAAACCAAAGATCCAACTCACTTAGAGGAATCAGTTGCTTTTAAAGTAATATTTGCTTATGTGGCTTATTTTTCACCCCTTTACTTTAGAACCTCCCCCCTCCAGAAAACCACTAAAAGAGGTACACTAAATTGTAAATTAATGAGGTCTGTCTTTAAAAACTCAGTACAGGTTTGACTGAGAGGGACAAACCAGTATTTTCAGTTGCAGGAAGTCCTTTTGAGCAGTCGCTTCAAGTCACTCTAGTGCCCAAATAGAAAGACTTGCTTCATTTGAATGATGATATAATAGTTGTTGGATGACATTTACCTTAAAACATAGTTGAGATGTTAGTAGTTAATTATTGTAATTTTCATGAGGGGTAAGGAGCTTTTATAGCAGCCTGCTTAATAAAAAGCCTGCAGTGCATAAAATTAACATCACTTGCTGTATACACTGAAAAGTTTAGCCTAGGTGAATGTGGTTCAGTTATTTCATTTTCTGAAAGAAGGCTCTAGCCAGTGTTATTGTAGGACTAAATTCATGCCATGCTATCCATCCTTCCTTCTTTTCTTTCTTTCTTTCTTTCTTTCTTTCTTTCTTTCTTTCTTTCTTTCTTTCTTTCTTTCTTTCTTTCTTTCTTTCTTCCTTTCCTTTCTTTCTTTCCTTTCTTTCACGTAATTCTTCTAGCTCTTTATCTGATTACCATCCGGCAAACAGCTGATGCAAAGAGGCTGCAAAGCTTGAAGAGCCCCTGTATTCTGTTTGCCTTTAGCTTGAAACTCTTGGAGTGGTTTCTAACTTAGATAAAAAGAGAAATCACAGGCATGACTTTGTCTTAATAGGGGCAGACCAGAACCTTGATTTTCATTTTATTCGACTCGTTCGCTAATCTCCTTTCTAAAACATAACCTTTAGAGATCTAAACCTGTGCTCTATTTAGAGTCACAGGATTTCTGCTTCGGGTTTTTCCTTTGAATCAGTTGCTAGCCTGATGGCAGTGCCAATTGCATTATTTGATATAGATATTACTGATCTATAGAGCTTTGGGTCATTTCGTCATCTCTCAAAAATGCTAGATATTAATTTATAGTCAGTTTGTAGCAGACCCTGTAGAGGGGGGAGAAAAAAAGGTTGGTTTTGGTTGTTGTTGTTGTTCCAAATAAGAATAGTCCCTTATTTTGTCTCACCATGGTTTCTTGATTTTATTTTGATAAAATTTTATATACTATATATACAATAGAGTTGATGTAGAAGAAAATGAAAGACTTTTTTTTTTTTTCTGGATAAACTATATATAATGACAACATGGCAAGATTGCTTTCAGATAGTCAAGATGTTTGCATGTCGCCCATAGGCATGTCTGAATCCTTATTTACCAATTCTTGTGAGAAGAAATCGTGTACTTTGAGAGATTGATATTGTTATTTCATTTTGCCCCCAAAGAATCTCCCTGCCCCACCCCCCAGAAGAATTTGCTTGCCAGGAGATCTTTGGGCTCTAGTTGAAGTCATCACATGCAGGTGACAAGTGTACAGTTCTGGCCTTAAGGCTGGTCTGTTTCATGTGCAGTTCCTACTCCCCGTTTCTGCCAGAGGAAATTCCATCTCTTGCCTGCCTTCATGTGGTGCTGATAAAGTCCTTCCTGTACATTAGAATTCCTGTTTTCCTTTAAGCAACAGCAGGGGATTGGGAATGATCAGGAAAGGGGAGGAGGAACAGGAGAAGAATACACTGAGCATAGCATGAGCTATAATTTCTCAGTTTGCCTCGCATGTCCTCTGAAACAAGTCATACTTCCAGGAAAAAGCACCGCCCTGTGAATTGAGAGCTTCCGTGGAGCTCATGTGGAAGTCCCGTCCAGTTTACCAGATGGCTGACTGTTCATAGTTGCTTCATTTTGTTCACTGATATCACTCCGTCTGTTGGTTGTATAATCAGTTGGTAATTTTCGGAGTTCATTCAGGTTGGACTAGGTCAGTGCACCTGAAAGACGCAAAGGGCTGCCCCGTACTTTCCTGGATCTGTGGTTTTTTCTTTTCTTTTCTTTTCTTTTTTTTTTTTTTTAAGGGAGTCATTGAGTTTTGTAGATGTTCTGTAATTAGTATCCAAGAGTATTGGCCTCTTTCTTGGAAGAGTATGCCCCAATTAAGACAGCCAGAGTAGAAATGACTTCTAGATTTGTAAAAAGCTTTTTTCCCTAACTTTAGAAATTAACTTCATTGAGGTATAATTTGTGTATAATGCAATGCACCCCTTTTAAGTGTCTGTTTCAGTTAGTTTAAACACATGTAGACACTGATGTAACTAACCATCACCTCATCAAGATTCTGGAGCATCTTTTCTTACTTTTGGTACCAATCGCTGAAAAGACAACGTACCGTAGTATGGCATCTTTATATGCCTAGTTCCACAAATACTAATATGTATACATTTTTTGTCTCCCTCTGCACCTTTCCTCTTGTTTCTTCATTTATGGCTGAAATGGTAACTGTGGAAAAATCTCTTGGCATCCTGACATCAGAATCCTGCATCCTGGCGAGATCACGATGATGCAACCTCCACCCACTCAGCAGGCACCCCGGGGCCCTCCAGTGGGGGCCATGCTTCACAGAGTGGAGACAACAGCAGTGAACAAGGTAAAAGGTCAAGCATTCTCCTTGTACAAAGTAGACATAACTAAAATAACTTCAGTATTTTATAATATCGGTACATCTCCCTCCCTGTAAACAGGAGAGTGGCAGGTTAGAGAGCTGCTACGTTAGTATTTCCTCTCAACTTACATTACTTTAAAAAAAAAAAAAAGTCAGAGTGAGATGTCTAATCTTTAAGTAGACATTACAATAACAATTGATTAGTTCTGCCAATTCTTTTACAAATTTGGTTATCTACACTTTACTTCTCTGTGTGAGTAAATAGAATGATAGGCTTACTTTGCTGCTATTATTGCACTAGTTTGAATTATTCTATAAGCAGGATATTTTGTTTGTAATATCAACTGTAGGAGTTCTCTGTAATCAAGCAGTGATGCCTCGAAAGCACATAAAATGCCAAAATCTGTTCTTATGAACTCTAGAAGTACTGTGTGAATTTTATATGGAATTTTATCTTGGGAAGATGGATTTTGAAGTTCTTAGGTTATTTGTCCCCATTTCCAGTCAGCTGACATGGTGACTTTTGTCACAAATCCTAAAAATTAGAATAATCAGAGGGCAAGGGGGACGTCAATGGCTGATGACAGGAAGCCTCGCGTAATTTAGAATAAATTTTACGATTTAAAACTCACCTATTGCACAGAGAGTAATTATACATTGGTAGGGATGACTCTTCTATAGCTAAAATGATAATTTAAGGGAAGATGCATTATTGAATATAGGCCAGGAAAGTGTATAGATTTTACTTTTTAATATTTTACATTAGATGGTGTCTGATCTCCTAGGTCTATTTCATCTCTATTATGACTGTGTTTATGGCCACAATATTTAAGCATTAGACACTCTTCCAAGTGGAGGACAGTTTAACAGCCTGAGCTGTAGTCATATATGCCATTTAAAAGAAGGTGCTTGATGTAGGGTGAGTGCCTTGACTTCTCCAAGTTTCTGGCCACAGATTTTGGATTACTAGTATTCTAGAAGAGTATAGGAAGAAACTTGTCTTCTAAGATGCCATTCACTGTGAATAGGTCCAAATTAGAATCTGGGTTATTTGCGACTGATACAGAAATGAAAACTATCGGATGGTAAATTGTGGAAGAACTTGTCAGTTCAATCTATTTAGGCTTATCTGCTGTCTTTATTAGACCAGTTAGATTGTACATAAGAAAACCAAACTGGAAGGCATTTTGGAGATGGCGTGTACATGAATCCTGTGGATCTGCAGTGCAATGGCTTAATCGTGGTTCCATGTCACAGTGATGGACTTCTCAGGGTGGTTAAATCTGGGAAGCTTTGAATGAGTCCACCTCCCCTACCACCCCTAACTGCTATAACACAAAGGGTGAAATGTATCTATTAATAAAAACAAAACACCCTAACCATTGGACAAAAGAGGGGGGAAAAGAGAAGCAGACTTAATGGTCTAATGAGGCTATCTTCCAAAGACTTGTTGTGTGTGAGGCTCGCTTTGACCTTTCACTTTGCTCAGGAGCCCAGCGCTTCATTTTTCACATTCTTGCAATTACGTTAACGCTTCAAGCATTTCTGACTCCAAGTCAGCTAGCAACACCAGGCATAACTCAACACTGTGAGTTTTTCTCCTCTCTGTAGATTCATTAACAGGTCACGAAGGTCCCAACTGAAATTTAAAACTGCCTGGTTCTGTTGGGTTGGTTGAGTTATGGCAAGGGAGATAGCAGGAAAGGACCCGAGAGAAGGGGAGGGGGAGCGAGAAGACCCTGGGGTTTGGAGCTGGGAATTGTCGCGGCAACAGGCAAGGCATGGAGTTTTATCATTTCGGTTAGTTTTGCTTTGTTGTTGTTTTTGGTCAGAAAAAGAGAAAAGTTCTGAGATGGATACACTGGGTAAAAGCGAGGCCCACAAACCTCTATGTTGTGGGTAGCTGCACCCACTTATCCCATGTTGAAGGATTTGATCCCTGCAGGATTTTGTCCCTTTTATCATATCTCCGTGGGATTAAAGAATGGACATGGCGGCTTATGTGTACGAGCACTAGGAAGTCAGTCATTTTACTGTATGAAAGTGTGAGGGACAAAAACAAGTTATGATTCCTATAAAATAAGGAATAAGTTTTGGCGTGGAGAATTTCCTACCTGGCTTACCACATCAGTGGTCCCCAAACACATGTTGGAGGGTATTCTGTTTGTTACAGCAGACTAAATTTGAAGGCCGGGCTTGATGCATTTTGTCATACTCAGGCCTATGTTAGTCTTTTAAACATGTATTTAAGGTATTTTGAAATTTGGCCCACTGAATTGTCCAGAGTAGCTTTCTGTGGGAAAGATTAATTATCTGCTTCAGGGCAAAGTCAACAGAGATATTGACTGAAATCACATATGCTTATCCTAGGTTAAATCTTAGGGTTGCTGTATAATGGGAAACCTAGGAGGGAAATTTATGTTCCTAGTATTAAATATATTATAATGTTTCACTGGAAACCAAGTTCGTAGTTTAGAAAAGAGTTTTCTTGTGTATTCAGAATTTATTAGCACAACAGGCATATGGAAAACTGTAAAACGACTCAGTTTCAAAACAAATTATGATAAACAGAAAAAATAGGGATGAATTGTACTAAATACAATGTTTTCATACACATTTTAAATTAAACTTTAATAGCCATATGCTATAAAACAATACATGCATTTATGTTGCTTTATATTTTTTGTGAATATCTGTACTAAAATGGTTCATACACATCTTTACTTTGGAACCTAAAAATACCTCATTTTATGACTTGATAGTGAAAGAGCTACAGTTACACAGGTGAAAGGTCATCTTTTCCTCTCTAGTGTTTGTACAACAAACCAAATAGAGGGAAAAAAATCAAATTTTAGAAATATTGTAAGAAACAAACTTGGTAAAATGTAAAACCTGACTTTACTATGTCTTTCAAGCAGCACATGCCTAGCAGTAAACTATATAAATATGAACCAGATTTTCATTCACTCTGATTTCTTTTGCTAAAAGCAGCCAAAGGGAGGGAGTTTGTCTTGTTAGTCACATCAGAATGAAGAAAGAAATCTGGTTTTTCAGGGATAGAATTAGGGTACAGACTGGGGACTCTGGGGCAGTAACTGGCCCTCTTTGTGTCTGGCTTCCCATCAGTAAAATGGGGCTTGATAATAAGGCTTGGGGTCCCTAATTCTGTACCTGCTGAGTCAAAAGCTGCTTTGTATTTCATTGTGTATTTTGCCAGAGTAAAGACTAGGAAGCAGCCCCCTTGTTCATAGAGCACTTTGAGAGCCTTAGATGAAAGGCACAATATATGTACAAAGTATTATTATTATTGATGGGTTTGTGTAACTCCCATTAACGCTGATGGGAGTTACACATGTGAATTGGCAAGAGAATAGACCCCTCAGTGTTTAGAGCACATGAAATTTACATTTTTTCCAGTGCTGTAATTGAGATGTTGACAAATTGGAGAATATTGATGAGCCTTTGTTTTAAGTATTTCGTGCCAAGTTTGTTTTATTTTTCCTGGTTTGAACAATGGTATGGGTTCAGCAGCAATGAATAAAAAGGGTAGAGTAAAGATAACTTTGTATTTCAATATTTTGATGTGCCAATATGAAATAAATTGTCTTAGGCAAATGGAATATGCTGTTTTAATCATTAGCTATGCATGAAAGAAAAATTGATGTTGACATCTTTGCTGTAAAATCGTTGTAATGGGGCCTTCCTTACAATTCATTTTTGTAAAATTCATTTTGTACATTTTGCAGCAATTGAACAATCCCTGCACTGTGAATAGGCAGGATTCCCAGAAATACCGAGACAGTTGGCCCAGTAACTGCTGAGCTCACACTGCACACCACACACACGTTAACCATACTGTTGCCAGACCCAGTTTAACCTAAATACATTAGCATACTAGCATCTATATGTCTCTAATCTTTCAGGACACAAGGCTGCACAAGCCAGCATAATTCCCCTCAACTCTGCCACCTACCAAACCCTTCCACTGATGTCCCCAACTATGATCCAGGCAATAAGACTATTATTTTATAGCTAGATATTTATTTATGTATTATACAGTTCTTTACCATTCATGGTGTTGAAATCTAAAAATACCCCTTTATATTGAGTGTGTTTATAGGTCAGCAAGCATCTAAAATAGTAGTATACTTTTGAGTTTATAATGCATGCTATCGGTATGAAATAGATTTCTCCCCCACCAGAATATTCCAATTATACATTTAAAGGAGGGAGAAAAACCTCCACCCTACCTACGGTGGATCCTGAATATGTTCTACTGGGATTTCTTATTCAGTCTAGGAAAACTCCGTCAATGGAATGTTTTCATAGTGGCGGCAATTTCTTTAAAATAACCCTAAATACAATATGACAGATGCCATCTGGCATAATCTTTTGCTAGTTGCTTTTAACTTTTATTTTTCCTAGAGCTAAGTTCATCCAAAACTGGTCACTCACTGTTATAAGTAAATGCCATTTCTTTTCCTTCCTGTCTTCCTAATTGTATCAAAAAAAATTCTCTGAGAATATAATTGATAATTATACATTTCCACAGAAGAAGCTGTTGTATATAGAATATTTATGTTGCATTTTTTTCCTTGCCGCTCCGCCCCCCTCCCAATAAAGTCAAAAGAATACCATCCTTTAGCAATCAGCAAACATCCAAATAATTTCTGTTGATTTTCTTGGGACTTTTAGAATAATAACCATTAGAAATAAAATTAAACTCTTCTAATAAATAAATGCTCTAGGAGCATGTAATAGTGCCCATAAATGCTTAAAAGGCTTTCTATAATTGCTGTTAATTTTGAGTAATTTCTTCCTATATGTATCAACTTACTTGAAAAACCCAGAGTTGGTATTTCTAGATTTTTTTTAACTTAGTCATGTAAAGGGATGTCTCCTGATGCCAGTTAGAGTTTAATTTAGAGTAGTAATTAAACTTGAATACTGCCTCATAAACAAAAGATAAACAATAAACCAGCCACGTTCCCTGCTGTTTCATAGCTTTCTTTCCCAGATGTTTTAGCCTGATAATTTTTACACAGTGAACTACCTAACATGGAGTTTTGTGGACAGAGGTCGAAAATGAGTTTTTCTTTCTCTTTCTTTCTTTCTTCTTCTTTTTTTTTTTTTTTTAATTTTTGGTAGTACTTTTTCCCTCCAAAAAGCAAAATGCAGAGGATTTTCCACTATTTAGATTTTAAACAATTCTGATAAAATATATACTTAATGCAGATGTGCTGTAAAGATAACTCTTCTAGTTCTTCTACTTGGATATTATTTATTTTTTTTCTTCAGAACTTGTCATGAGCGTCTTTTACACGTAGTGATGTAAAGGGGAACATATTTTTATTTAAGTAAAATCTTGGTAATAAGTCAGAGAACGCAGAGCTCGACAATGGAAAATATTTCTTCTCACCCTTTCCCCCTTGCTCGCCTCCCCCACGGCCAGCGTTACTCCTCCGTGGGCCACAAGGGTTTCTCTGTCCAGTTCTGGACCCTTCCACTGTCAGCCATGATCTTTCTAATTGTCAGGTACTAGTCTGCCGTTCAATGCAGAAGCCATGTTATTTTCACTGGGTGGGGTAATTACTGAAAGCTGAGAATAGCTGCACTAAAGACACAGGGATACTTTCATGATCCCATTAGCATAAGAGTGGGTAAATTATTCATGCCAAGTGAGGATTCTATGGGGAAAAGTATAGTTAATGCACATAGTTTTTAAATGTATCCCTTTCTGCTCTGAGACTAAATTCTTGTTGGAATCAGTTCTCAGACATTTACGGGAAAGCTCTGGTGGCGTGTTAGATGCAGTTCATCTCTCTCTGTTTGCAGCGCTCTCAATAGAGACCATCTGGCAAAGATCCAGAAGGTGATTAAACAAAATGATCAGCTCTTGTTGCTGTGTTACATGTCCAATACTACGGATTAAAAGACATGACCCACGACAGTCACGCTAACGTCATGCCGCTCCCCCCTCCCCCTCCCCTCTCCGTATAAGAATTCAGATGGTCCACAAATGTGTGTGCCATCTTTGTGTCCTTATGGCCCATAATCATGAACAGGTTGTGCAAATGGCTCTTTCTGCAGCACTGTCTGTTCCAGCAGCAAAGAAGAATTTCATATTAATTGGGTCAGTCTAATATTCATATTGACATGGGGAAAAAATTACTAAAATTTATTCTTATAGCAGACAATGAATATGTGTGCTTTCTGCCATGAGGGAAGTGAAATCTGACAACTGGCTTGCGCAACTGATTAATTTTTCTTGAAACTGGAGAAAATCAAAGCAGGAAAAACTGTCATTCTCTGAAAACAGTGCACAACCCTTTGTAACTAAACAAAATGGATTGGGTGGGGGGTTTTCGGGGAGCTTGTGGAATTGGAACTCTGGTTTGAACGCCATAATCAGGGATGAATTTACAGTGCCATTCAGAGGAGTCCTCCCTCCCCATAAACAAGCTGATAATCACAGGGAAGCTGACTTCCAATTAGCTTTAACTTCCCTCACACCTATCAGGGTGTTTATATGTCCTCCTTAAGCCGTGGTATGTCACCACTGAGTTGGTACATCTCATGTCACATTCAAAAGTTTGGAAATAAAATGTTTTATTACGAGGAAATCCTGTTAATAAGCAAGGTAATATTCAACCAATCATTTCACGATTGAGTTAAGGTAAAAATGCCAAGATTTGTGACTAAGGGACAGATGTATCTTATCTTTGGGGGTTTGCACCAAATGCCAAGTAGAAATATAAATTGAACAAACCAGACATTGTGAGGAAGTGATTGAAGAAATATTGAGATGAAATCTTGGAATGAACTGTATATGTATATTTATAACAATGCTGTGAATTGCTTACATGCCACATTTGCATAAGCCTGAACTCTGATTTTTATTAAGGGGCAGTTTAATGTCTGTTAGTTAAGGCATTTAAAAAACAGTATTATTATGAGGTTATTCAGAGATTATGCCTGACCATTTCATATTGTGGAAATAGTCCCGTGACTAATACTATCGGCCGAATTGGAGTGCAAATATCAAGAAAAGATAAAGAATAAGGCAGAAAGGAAAAAAAAAATCTTAAAAGCCACTTTAAATCATCATTGGCCCTTGTCAGCTCCCCTTTCTCAGGGAGGGTAAAGGAGTAGGTTAGAAATACAGCTAGGCATAGTACTCGGGGAGGGGAAGTGAGGTTCCCCTTGAGTCAGGTCAGTGTGGCAGATGAAAGGGACTTGTATAGCCTTGGGGGTCTTAAGGCTATTATAGGGCAACTCATGCTCTGTTATCATGCTGATTTTTCAATTGATTTTTGGCTGAACAGTACTTGTTGAAGCCCTCCAGAGCATCAAACACAGCCTTATGGTGCTATATACATTGTAATACACGTGTTCTATTTTTCCCCTCATTGTCTTTACTTTGCTTTAGAAGAATAGTCTGTAATGATGCCATGTTATTTTTCAGCCTTCCTCTTTCTTTCTTATATTTCTACCCTCGGAGAGTTTCTTGAAATTCATCTTGTTTTGGGAGGGGGGCAAAGGAGGGGGAGGTGTGATTAGTGGGAGAATTCATCCTCCTATGTTGACATTTGTTTTTATTTTGGCCTTTAGAAATATTTTGATGTCACAGCAGACAATAATAGAAACCATTTCCATCTACCAAATTTATCCCTCAGTAGTTTTGAACTATTCACGCCCTTTCTAATGAGCAGCAAGAAAACAACTATGAGACTTCACTAAAGTCTAGTTCCTCATTAAAATGAAAGGAAGCCATTTTAGTATCCCTTCTGTATCCAGCAGTAAGGTCCCTCAGCTGGCCAAAAAGCCAGGTCTTGAAAAGGGAAATAACGGAGGGGAAACAGAGAAAGTGCGTCCCTGCCTCTCTTATGCCTAGGGAATTCTTACCGATGAAAATCCAATTCTAATATCAACTTCTCCATGAAGCCTTCCTGATTTGCCCAGGTATGGGCCAGTGTCCCCTTCTCTGCACCCCACTGGCACTTTCTAATTCCATCGTAGCATCTTTCACAGTTTATGTTATAATTATTTGGTTCCTGGTTTTCTCTCTCTGCTTTTCCATTGTAAGGATTATCATTTATTCAGCTGTCTAGCAATAGTAGGCCCGCTTTTGAATCAATAAACAAATCCACAGATTTTGTTTTTTTTTTCTTTTTTTAAGGTGGACACATTAATCAAATCCTTGTTCTTATTGACTCTGTGATGTGTACCTGAACATAAATGAGCTATTTTGAATATATTGATACATTTGATCAAACCCTATTGCTTCCTTAAGTGATAATAAAAATTGTTTTCTTTTACTGAAATTTTGTTGTATACAAAAATGCCTTAGGTAAGCCAATGGACCCTCAACTCAGACTTAGAAATCTTTTGGTTATAGGTACATTCTTAAATTATAGATTCTTATTCTAAGTAGTATTTTGATATAATACCTAAAATAGGATTTGTCTTATTTGTTCTTAATGTTGTCTTAAATTATGCACATATAGTCAGAATTTGGAGATGGCATTTCCTTTCACTGTATTATTTATCTTTACAAAAGTAAGTGTATAGATAGGTCTTTTAATGTAATGGCAAACCTAATAAGGGAAATTGCTTAATGTGGTGAATAGTTTCCCATGATTAACTCAGGGTCCATTTTGCTTGTACTCCTTGTTTAGGATGAGATTGACCTTGGGGGAAGTCATTGGTCTTCACACACAGGTAAAGAGTCTGGAAGTAATTCTTGAGTTTTAGGCCCCACATGCTTTTGTTGATTTTCTACATATGTCGCCCAGTTTTTTCGTAGTTTGCTTTTGAGCAAGTGTAATTATTTTGGAGGATGGAAGGAAAACCTGGTAGTGAGTGCTTTTTCGTCTGCTTGAGTTTCTGTCTAGAATCTTGGACTGTGGGTTAAGAGGCCTCTGCTCTAAGGTCAGGGTTATCCTGAAAAGGGCAGAGTTCAGAGGCAGAGAGACATGGGCTCAAGTCCCGGTTTTACTCAGTATCTGCTAGATTCAGTTTCTCCATCTGCAAAGTGGGGGAAAAACTACTTCGCCTCAAGATTATATTAAGTGAGAGTCCATGTGTCAAGCATATAACATTTGCTGGAAACAGTGATTGTGAGTTCCTTTACCCCTGCTGTCCCCATCTTATGCTAACACTCATTAGCTCTGTGGCCTTGGATGAGTCCCTTACTGTTTTTGGACTTCTGCTTATCTGTAAAATAGGACTGAAGGAGATGATCTTTGATTTTATTTTCTTATTGAAGTGTACTTGGCATACAATGTTACATTAGTTTCAGGTGTAGGACGCAATGAATGGACAATTCTATACATTATGCGATACTCACTTCAAGCTCCAGGAATCTAATGTTTACATTCATGGATCTTACTTCTTATTTGTGCATTTTATCTTTAAACAGAGAGAGAAAGGCTGCAAAGTTTTGTTTGTTTGTAATTGGCGTGTAATGTATTTTTATTTCCTTGATTTTACAGGCTAGTAATACATAGTGAGATAATATTTTTTGTTTCTTGCTTTTTTTTTTTTTTTTAACAGGAGAGGTTTTTTTTTCTTCTCGGTTCATCGAGAAAATAACTAGGCTTTAGAATTTATTTTCTGAGGATGGGAGAATGTTACAGTTTGGGAGTAGGACACCTAAGGTGTGGTATATTAATATCAGATGACTGTTCAGTTAGCTAAGAATGAGGTGTATTTTGTAAACACAGAGCAACTTCTCCATTATCTAATCAATTAGAACCACTCAGTTGGAATTTCTCTACTTCACAAGTAGAATAATACATGATAATCAGTACAGTGGCTGATACCATACCCTCTCCTGAAATGTATTCCAAATCATTCCAAAAAGTCTAAATAATTTTCAGGAGAATTTTAAAGTTAAGTGTATTTTGCTGGGTTCTAATGATTTTTAGACTGATAATTTATACAAGATGTAGCTGACTACCCTTTAGTCAGAATACTTGCTGAAGCAAAACACTGATTCCCTAACCCTCGCTACCAGTTAGAGATGTTACTGTTGCCTCAGAACCAAACATTCATTTTTTTCTTAGGATTGAAGATTTACAAAAGTAGACTAGGAGTGTAAAATTTCATATTTCTTCTTCCAACTCACATTTGTAATAAATGCCATCCGCTAAAATAAAACCTCCGAAATTTCTATGTACTAAATGTGAATGATGAACAAAACTTGATAAGTCAGAGATTATTGAAAGCCTATTGCATTTACCTGGCTGGTGTCCTTTTATGACAGAGGGTTGGGCACTCGGTCTACTGTGTAGGTACATACACCTGTCTGGAGGCAGGAAGCTCTTACTCTCGCAAGACCTCTTCTAAATGTATGCCGCTTAAATGCACTGTACAAAGCTCTTCGTTGAGCAGGACACCCTGGGAATAAAAATATGAAAATTGTAAGGATCCTTGCCTTCAATAATTGACCATCTCCTAGGAGGCAGGAGGCACCCTGTCAAGTATAAAAATAACTCTTATGCAAGGCAGATAGTCAATGGAGGAAGTCTTGTTGGCCTGGAGGAGTGCGTGGTGTAGAGAGAATGTCAGCTCTGGAAGCAGGTAGCTCTGAACGTTGATCTCTGCCCTGCCGCTTGGAAGCAGCCATCTTCCTCCATGTTGGTTTCTTCACGTGTAAAATGGGAATAATAACGAAATCACAGGGTGGTTGTGAGGACTCAATGAAACATTGACCTTTTAAAAGTCGAGGTTGGTGGGTGCCCGGGCGGCGCAGTCGGTTAAGCGTCTGCCTTCTGCTCGGGTCATGATCCCAGGGTCCTGAGGTCGAGTCTCCCACCGGGCTCCCTGCTCAGTGGGGGGCAGGGGGGGAGGCCTGCTTCTCCCTCTCCCTCTGCTGCTCCCCCATATTTGTGCTCTTTCTCTGTGTCAAATAAATGGATAAAACCTTTAAAAAAAAAAAAGTCGAGGTTGGTAACGGACTAATGGTGGCACCCCCAGGAATATTCTCTTCCTTCAACATTTATTGACCCTACAATTAGTGCCAAGCACTGTCCTAGCTGCTGGAGATACAAAGCAAGTAAGATGTGGCCCCTCTTCTCTTTGTGCTCATTAGTAACTCAGAAATGTAAACAGATAAATGTACCTGCTACTAATAGTGCGTGTAACATACAAGTTGTAAGGCGTTCCAGAAGAGCGAGTAATTAATTCTGTTGGAAGTACCTGCGGAAGTCTTCACAGAAGTGGGGAGGTTTTGAAAGGTTCTAATGGCCTTCAGCAGGTGTTTCAAGTGAGCAAGATAGGGAGGTTATGGGGAACAGCTGGGGCAGCCAATGCGGAGTCCCGGAAGTGTGAAGCAACAGGGTGCGTTTGGAGCCTCGGCAGACCGGCGTTGCTTTTTGCGTGAGAGAATGCATGGGGAGAAAAGGTGGCTGGAGAGGCCGGTAGGGGCGGTAAGTGAAGATCCTTGTTTACCACGCTAAGAAGCTTATACTTAATCAGGTGGAGCACTGTTTACCAAACTTTCCTGGTGATAAGTAGCTCCTAAGGGGCATGTAGATACACATTCCCAGGCAGACCTCCACCCGTACAGAATTTAGGATCTCCACCGGAGGTCCTGGGAATCTGAATATTTAATCCATGCACCAGGGTAACCTTGCTCTGGGAAGTGGGGAACCCATTAAAGTAACTTACGCAAAAAAGGAGTGGCTGGAGAGATTGACGTTTCTGAAAAAGCTCTTTTAGAATGATGAGAGAGACTACGTTTGAAGGAAACAGGACTAAATATAGAATCAGGATTCCTAGTCCAGAAGACAGATGAGGGCTGAGTTAAGGCAGTGCCTGTAGGAGACGGAGGGGAGAGGACAGATGGAGAGATGACAGGTAGGATGGACAGAAAGAAAGGGACAGAGTCCAAAATAATGGGCCGGCCTCTTCTGGGCTGGTGGAGCCACAGTCTAAATAGTCTTCTTTTTCCCTGCCGTGAGTTTCAAAGTATGGACATCTATCAGCCAGTGGAGAAGAGGAGGAAAGTAATTCCATTTGCACACGTAAAGTTGTTGAAGTAGAAATTTGTGATGCATGTCGGGTGAATAATGATTCTTTGGGGGTCACAAGGTGTTTATAGGCAGTATAGCATCGTGGTTAAAGATGTGGCCCCTGGCATTGCCTGCCTGCCTTTAAATCCTCAGATCTGCCACCCGTCATGGGGGAGTCTCTAATCCTCCGCTTTGTGTCTGTGAAATGGGAATAATAAATAATCTCTAACAGATTTTGGGGGCTACAGACGAAATGACAATGATTTATGTAGAACGACAGTGATTTTATGCTTGGTTCGTAGTTAATAAAACATTATGCCTATTTTTTATTTAGAAGTTGCTTTTAAAGTAGCTTCTTTTTTCCTCCTGGAATAAATAATTAAATAATTAAATAGAAGCTGAGCACAGACCCTGTGCTTTTGCCATCATGGCGAAGACCCTAAAAATGAAATCCTGCCTTCATATCTAGGAAGTAGAAGTGGTGGATATGAAGCTGGAAGGGCAGCTGCTTCCCTACACCCTCCACCAGCCCCAGACTCATCTAGCTGGAAGTCATTTCTTTCTTGTGAAGTCCCATTGCACAGTTTTTGAGTCTCTTCTGACAATCAGGTTTTTGTGCACTAGTCATTGGTTGCATGACTTATTGATTATCCTGTTTGGAAGATTGTTGAGGACAGTTTCCATTGTCTTAGACATGTTCCCCTTCAGTTCATCTCCTCCCACCCCATTGGGCTATGATAACATAGGCCTTCAATAATTGTTATTATTATTATTTTTCGAAAGGAGGATTGGGTCCATATTGTGAAGGACATTGAATAGTCGGCTGGGGGGTTTGTGCTTGATCTGGTATGTAATAGGGACCTAGTGAAGGTTTTTGAATGGGAGTAGTGACATAATCGCCTTCCTTTTGAATGCCAATGATGAATTCTCCACTATGTCTTCCACAGTCAAAATAGCAGACCCATATACTTGCCTGTAATACTGTCTATTTGAAAAAGTGGATGTTCTTTGAATGAAGAAGCAAATTTAATTTATTTTGCTTTTTTAAAAAAATGTTATTTTATTATGTTATGTTAGTCACCATACAGTACATCATTAGTTTTTGATGTAGGGTTCCATGATTCATTGTTTGCATATAACACCCAGTGCTCCATTCAATACGTGCCCTCCTTAATACCCATCACTGGGCTAACCCATCCCCCCACCCCCCTCCCCTCTAAAACCCTCAGTTTGTTTCTCAGAGTCCATAGTCTCTTCATGGTTTGTCTCCCCCTCCGATTCCCCCCCTTCATTTTTCCCTTCCTACTATCTTCTTCTTCTTCTTTTATTTTTATTAACATATAATGTACTATTTTTTTTCAGGGGTATGGGTCTCTAATTCATCAGTCTTACACAATTCACAGCACTCACCATAGCACATACCCTCCCCAATGTCCATCACCCAGCCACCCCATCCCTCCCAGCAATTCTCAGTTTATTTCCTGAGATTAAGAATTCCTCCTATCAGTGAGATCGTATCATACTTTTCTTTCTCTGACTGACTTATTTCGAAGAAGCAAATTTTAAATAGATTTAAAAAAAAACTTTGACATTCTCTCTAAAGTAATTTAAGCACTTAAATTATTGTGATTCACAAGGTTTCATGTATGTAACATCATTCTGGAAATGTATGCAGAAACATATTTTTGTAAATTTTTATAGCGTTATAATTATTAACAACAGGATTGAGTAACTATATTTTCTTCAATATTTGGAAAAACAATTCCGAGGATGTTTAAATAGATATTACTTCAAAAAAAAAAAAAAAAGGACTTTGCGGTTAGATAAATTGAAAGCTGGAGTAGAGCAGGGTTTCGTCTAGTATGGGAATTTTCAGATCCTCTAGTTTGCTAATGTGCCTTTTAAGTCCACGCAGGGGTAGAACACAGATCTTCTCAGACTCACTTACCCACTGAAACCCTTTTGTGCATCATCTCTGGAGACCAATCTCACTTGGAACACACTCTGGAAAATAGTCTTCAACTGCTTCTTTCATTGAAGTACTTTCAGATAGGGTTTAATATCCTAGGGAGTCTTCCTATATCTTGTATTTAAGAGGTGGATCAACATGGGCTCAGGATCAATTTTCAGTTGTATAAAAGGCAATTTCTTCTGAGGTCAGCAGTATCGTGGGGTTCAGCTATACCTGCGCAGAATGTTCTGTTAACCCATCCATCTTTGGAGTTACACTTCATTGTATTAATCAAACAAAGGGCCAGTAAATATCTTTTGAGTGTTTGAGTCAATGCAAGCACTTTTGGTTACACCCTCAACAATTTATAAATGGAGATCCCAACAGAATCCTGTTATGAATTATCTTAATCCTTAGTTTGATAATTAGCTTATGACATACTTTCCTTCCTCAAAAGTAAACTTTTTTCTTTTTTAAAGTGGCCACTGAGTTGGGAGCTGGATGGTAAATCTGTGGAGGGGGGAGGAGAGAGGGAGAGAAAACCATCTTTCCTCATTTGAGAGTGGATGGCTTGGGCCCTGCTTGCTTCAGATGGTGAGCTATGGATGGAATATACTGTCCATTGGGAAATTTCTGGGACTCAGAGCTGCAAAACCCAACCTGCCTGCATCTCACTGTTCTGGGATTTCTAGTTTAGCAGACTGTTAGAACTGGTTGCTACTAGGCAGGTGTTGCATCTACTGGCAGTAAATTTTTCCCTAACTCTTCCTTATTGTTAGAGGATGCTGGCAGACGTTCATGTTCAGGGGCATTCAGGAGATCCAGAATTCTGATCTTTTTTGATCATCAAATGAGCGGAAAGCCTTTTGCATTCATACATTCCACCCCTGAGCATTGTGACAAGATTACCCCCATGAGTATGTCACCCCCTTTGGGGGGCTGTAGGAGAGAGAATTAGGTTAGGCACACCTTGGCTCTCCACCTTTGAAATGATCAAGAAGAAGCTAGTAGGACAACTAAGCCTATTATTGCAGTATGGTGAGAAAAAGCCTGATTTGTCTTGTTTGTAAAGGAGTTTTTCTACAAGATTTTGATCTTTTTATAGCAATTAACTCAGAAAATTGCAACATCTCTAAAGGATGTCCTCTTTATTACTTTTTTAATTTTATGAGTGGCAGGCAGAGAGAGAAGTAGGCTCCTTGGTGAGGAGCCCGATGCAGGACTTGAACCCAGGACCCTGGGATCATGATCTGAGCCGAAAGCAGACGTTTAACTGACTGAGCCACCCAGGCATCCTGGATGTCCTCGTTATTTTACGGATAGAAACATGAACATATTTGGAGAGCCAGTGATCTTTAATATCATTAGGCAACTTATAAACCTGAGAGTCCAAATAGGGGTTTACTCTTCTTTATCCATCCAGATTTTGATGCTTCTACACATATGAGCTATACATCCTAGCATAATTATCAGCCACTTAATGGAGTTTTCTCTATGTTTCTTATTCTAAATGGAATTCTAGTTGCTTCTTTTCTGCTAGTATACAGCATGAGCTGCTTTCAGCTGGCAAAAAAAAAAAAAAAGGAAAAAAAACAACAACAAAAAAACGGACCCTGGCTGAAGTCAAATGGCCTGAAAAGTAAGGTGTCAGACTTTTTAAAAATTAGAGAAAAAAATTGGTATTCTTACACATTGCTGTATTGCTCCATATGCTGGACATTTAAGACAGAAATATCAGGGAAGCTCCCCGTTGAATGTTGTCAGGGACCCCTTGAAACCTGCTGGTTTGTAGGTGAGTAGTGAGAACTCTGAGTTCATGGACATCTTCTTGCCCCACACAGCATCACTCTAGAGACAGTAATCTCTGAGTCTGTGATGTTTTAACTTTTTCATCTGCATGGATATACTTTTTTATTTTATTTTTTTAAAGAATTTATTTATTTGAGAGAAAAAGAGAGCATGAGCATGAGTGGGGGAGGCAGACTCCCCGCTGAGCAGGGAGACCGACACAACGTGGACTCCATCCCAGGACCCTGGGATCATGACCTGAGCTGAAGGCAGATGCTTAAGTGACTGAGCCACCCAGGAGCCCGGATGTACTTCTTAAAAAATTTTTTTTAACTTTTTACTTGCTTAAACTTTCTGGCCTCTTTTTTCGTCATGTCATCTGATCACATTTGCTGAGTTTTTACAGTACCCTCGACAGCAGGAGGTAAGGAAAACAAAAGTTGAGAAATCACTCTTGATTATGGAGGGGCGCTTACCTACTGCTTCCTCAATAGATGAGTTCTTGCTATCACCTTCATTCTAGCTGTGTCCATAGTTGGTGATAAATAGACACTGGTTGAATAAATCATTGTTTCAGTTTGACAACTGGTTAATAACTAATAATATGTAGCAACTTAGTAGATGTTGTTAGCATTGACTTAAGGTTTAATTCCTCAGTAGGAATATTAGCACCAAAACGGTTAAATTTGTCAGAGCCTCAGTCACCAAATCTGGGACACATTCATTAGAATTGAGTAGCGGTTCAAGAAACCAGGTACAAGGTTATGCCTGGAGATCCTGCCAGCCAGAAATGAGAACTCAAAATGAGAGTTCAAAAGTTTGTAACATTTATAAAATGAGGATTGTCACACCTGCTTTGAAATGATGTGAGACTTAGAATTAGATAATGTATTTGAAGTTCTAGGTAGTAGGCCAGATGGGAATAACAATAATAATAATAATAATAATAATAATAATAATAATAAATAATGATAATAATTAGAAGAAGAAGGAGGAGGAACATATGATCATTGACTCTTTATTAGTTTTGGTTCCATAACTTGAATGGTAAGCCTGCATCACTTATTGTGAATTTTAGTTCAGGATACAGTACAAATGATTTCTAAAATATGAGAATAACAGCTTCGGATACTTTTCTTCTCTAGTCTCCTCTGGTTCTTGTCCTCTCACACAGACATACAGAGACAGAGTTTGCAGGCAAAGGAGCTCAGGAAAGGGTAAAAATAGGAGAAGCATGAGGCCAGAATTCGTAGTTTCTTGTCTACCAAGCCTTCGTGCTAAGTCAAATGCTGTCCCACTCTCCTTTTCTGGCACTTTCAAATTTTTATCGTCTACCTAAAGGCCAGAATGGGGTGAGTTCAGCCTCCCAGAATCTGCATGTAGCTCTTCCAGTTAGTTCTTCGGAAGCACAGAATGGTGTGGCTTGGTGAGGCCCCGAGGTTACAGGCTCAGAATCCAGAGGGGGAGAGCCTGGACTAGGTTCTAGCCCTAACTTACCTGTAACCCAGATCCTTACCTCAGAAGGGAGTTTGGTGGAACGCGCGAGGTGATAATGTATGCCTGGCATGTAACAGCCATCCATTTCGATGTTGGTTGTTGATAATATTATCACCTCTTTAAGCTCTCACGGACTCACCTCACATCTCTGTGCAGTGAGGATGTTAGGGGACTCCCGGGCCTTTTCCAAGCGCTAGCGTGCTCTGTCTATGAATTTTTAAATAATATAATTCAAAATCCAAATTACATCTGCGGAGTGGTACCTTACATTTAGTGTTACATTTCTGTTTGTCAACGTTCTTACCTAAACTTTCATTTGATTCCCCCAGAAATTCTCAGATTTATTTTCGTTTCCTGGGTGAGGTGGCTTGGCCTGGGAGAGGTTCAGTTACTTGCTGTCACCATAGCTAAAGGAAGCAAAAGAACTAAGACAGGCCCCTTAATTTTTTTTTTCATGTTCTTTACCTGCAGAGTATGTTTTGCATAAAAAGGCACTTGGTTCATAAATGGTGTAAAATTTAGTGAAGGCAACTGACTGTTCTGAGAAAGTCATTAAACCCCCCATGTCATCTCTCTAATCAAAAGGCTACCACCCTTCTATTATTTCTTTATTACGACATTTTATTTTTATTTCCTCAACTTAAACTGGAACCTGAGCTCTCATATACCACTTGTTAAAGATTTTAAGTCAGTGATTTATGCTTTGAAAAAGTAATTTCTTTTCCCTCGTTTTCTTTTTTTCCCCCATGTATGCTGGTCAGAAATCTAGGGTCACTCTTTGAATAGAAAAGGGAGAGGTCAGAAATTAAATTGGCACATTCTAAAGGCTTTGTCCTCTTCTCCTTATACTTAGAAATGGCAAAGAATACAAGAGGTACTGAACCATAAAACAATGAGACTCCTTTTTCTTCTAAAACCTGCTATAACTCTTTATTTCATAATCACCAACTTCATATCTAAGTAAATAATGCTTGTTTGCATTTTACTATTTACTCTTTGCATCAAACATTCATTGGCTTTGGGGATAATAAGATTTCTGCCACCCAAAGAAAATCTACCAATTCCATTAGTAACATATTCAACTGGATCAAAAAATTGGAGAGTTAGTAAATATTTCATATTGTGGGTTTTTAAAAGATACTTTTGTGTGCATAAAAAGGCTTTCTCGAAGCTGTTCATTTCAATTTCCTTTTTAATTTGCTCACCAACACCACTTAATTACCCCTGCCACCTACTAGAAGTGCTTACTAGATGGGCTTAAAAAAATTGAGTCAGAGTGATTGTGTCTTAGCTCTAAGTGGGCTTAGCATCTTGTTTTTATCTGGCTTGAAAATATTGAAGCAGTAAAATAAAACCACCCTCTTTAATTGAAAGGTACTTCTGCAATATTCAAACCATAGTGTCAGTCCCATGTACTGTTCACATTCTGCAGAGCTCCTGAATTACTTGCAGGTATCCTCGGTATTCTGAGAAAGTTATTTTCTGCCCGCTACAGAATAAAACAGAACCAGTGAGGGCTGCCTCTTCTCCTTGACAATATTTTTTCTCTAAAGGTTGTCTTGACACTCTCTTTAGTTCTTGACTTCCAGGGATATTCCTGACAAATCTCCAGAGATGTATTTCAGTGCCTATAGTAGGGTCAAAAGCATGAAGCCACCTGCCCAGGTCCCATGGCCTCATATGTATTGCCTGCAGTGCACTGAATAAAGTGCCTCAACTGCAGCCTGCCAAGGGGCGTCCAGAACTTACGTTACATATCTTGGAAAGGGCAGGTTTTGAAATGGGACTGTGTAAGTAGTTCTAATGCATAGTTGACCCAATCTCGAAAACTCCTGGGCAATATTGTGTCATGAGTGATCACAGGAATAAGAATAGTAAAAGCATAATTTCAGAATTATGCAGTATCCTCTGAATATATCTTGTGTTCATCGTCACTCTTTATCCCTTTGTAAAGATCTAAAAAGTACATTGTAAATATCTAGTTATTTTTGCATTCAACATTTCAGTGGGAATTAGTTGCCTGAGGAATGATAGAAGACAATAGATAATTTATTCCCTCTTTAGAAATGTTGTACTTGTTTGTTGATTTTTGCTCTGCATTGGGTTTGTGGTTTAAAAAGAAGTTAATCCTGACTTTCTTAAAACCTATAGAGTTTCAGGATTTCTTAAAGACAATAGCCTTTGATACTCCAATCCAATAAAAATTTTCCATGCGTAAGTAATTTCCTGTACCCTCTTTTGCTCAAGATCTGGGACAATGCCGATGGTGTCTACCCAGTTAACATTAGGTTGAGCGTTGAGTAATTATTCAGTTATTTTAACTGATGAAAATAAAAATATTTCATTTTCCATACCAATAAGAAATGAACCTAAGTTTGTTTCAACTTCTCAATTCACTTTGCCTTTGTAAATGTGTCTTACTGTGTCATTTACTATGAGGATCCCTAATATGGCTCGTAATGTCTCTTCTGAATTTTCGTAAATGATATAGATTTTATTTGTTTACAATTGTGCATATATATGATATATTTTCACATAATTACACAGAGATTTCTTATCCGCATTATGTGCTAAATACAGTACCTCTGTATTGGCAGTTTGTTTTCAGTTCTGAGAATAAGTGGATGTATACAAAGTCATCTTTCATTTCCTAGTCTTCAATTTATTTTGATATACTATATGGAGAAACAGATGAAGCATTTTTTTTTCCTCTTTTGATTTCTTAAGTTTTGAAAAAGTATTTTATTTTGGTTGAGATGCCATACGAAGTCATCACTGGACCTTAATGTCTTTATTCTTTGCTTTTATGGACTAAATACTCTCCTCAGAAATCATCGACTAACTCACCCTGGGGTCCCTTTGGTCAAGTTTTTCATATACTGGATATCAACAAATTGTTTTGTTTCATACCCTGACCAGTCCTGGTCTAAGAAGTCTTTGAGTCAAGCAAGAGTTTTAATTCCACTCTCGCAACTCAACGCTCATTGGCTGAAGACATTTATTCTCTTTACAGTGGTTCCTTTTCCATGGCCTCTTTAGAATGTGACGTGTTATTAGGGAAGAGAAAAACTAATGTGATATGTAAGCTAATTTCTTGTTTAGGAATTTTAAAGAGAGCTGTCTGGGATCTGACCATTATCTTTCCAGATGCCAGCTTTGTTTAGTAATAATAAATCTTTATGGTAGCCTGAGACTCAGTTCTTCTATTTGATTATTACCATTTTTGGACAATGAAAGAACTAGATCAAGGAAAAGTACCTATGATGCATCTACCCAAATTTGGCAGTAGTCGCAGAATCATCATCATTATCGGCTCATGTTTGCCAACTACTTTATGTCAGATACTGTGCTATGTATTTTTTAGTATAATTTAATACTCATTATCTTGCATAGGTTTTTCAGTTGGGAAAACAGTTTTAGAGAGGTGAAGTAACTTTCCTTTCCTTGACTATCTAGAAAATGTCCAGGCCAAGATTCTAACTCAGGTCTCTCTGACTCCAAAACCAGGCACTTAATCACTTGGCCACACCCTGTCTACAGGAAGAGGTGTAATTGTTATCAGAAATTGGGGCTGGAGGTGTTTTATCCCATTCTGAAAATGTCAGGTGGGTTTTGATATTTTCTGTTATATACCCAGATATTTCTCTGAAGTTGCTTGGTGTATCATAGGGCATAATCGTATTGGAGATCAGTCTCATTTCTAGAAATCTGCCCTGTAAATTCTGATTTGATGGCAGGTTCCTAGTGCCATGTATAATCTTGGAAAATTATTGATAGTATGTAGAGTTGGCATCTTACTGCATTTTCTGAAGCCCACACGGAGTCCTACAACCTTTTTCTGATATTATTGCAAGAGTCCAGTGACCAAAGTTTTTTAAGCCATTATCTTGAACAAATAGGATGATGATGAAGGTACAAAAATCATTTGTTCCCAAATTTCTCATAAATTCCAATAAACATATGGTTAGATGAGTTAAATTGAAACCTAATGTTTAGTAGAAAATCAGTACAGCACATGATAGAATTAAATGGAGGAAGGTATATTTGGATAATTTATTCAAGGGCTCTTATATGTGGATTTCATACCAAGTAGTTGTTTTTACCAGGATAAAAATAAAATTTGTAAAGGATCTGATTGGAATTTCTTCCAGGTAGTTGCAGAACACGAGTTTGTTTTTTTAAGATTTTATTTATTTGAGAGAGAGCATGCGAGAGAGAGAGAGAGCACAAGAGGGGGGAGGGTCAGAGGGAGAAGCAGACTCCCTGCTAAGCAGGGAGCCTAATGTGGGACTCGATCCCAGGACTCCAGGATCATCACCTGAGCCGAAGGTAGTCGCCCAACCAACTGAGCCACCCAGGCGCCCCCCGGGTATTTATTTTTGATTTTAAGTATTGACCTGTTCACTCTTCATGATCCGAGGACAAAATCATAGACAAAATAAGAAGAGGCTAAAGTTGCATGTTTTAGTCTTCCATCTGAAAAGTAGCCCCTTCTGAGCCTTTGACCACATCCTTGGTGTCTACCTTCCCTTCTGTGGTCTCATATTTTTACAACGAAAGCTCTTGATTGATTTCTGCTGCTCATTATTACAACTTTTGACCTTGAAGAAGGGACATTCTCCAATAATTTTCCTGGCCTACTTGAGTAATCCTACTTCTTTTCTAAGGAGATAAGTTTTAGAATATGTCACACTGTAATGATACTGAGGTCCCTGCCATTCATATGTGGGGTGGGCATCAGAATTATCCCAAGGGCGTCAGTAAGAGGGAAGACCAAGTTGTCAGGTTAGGGCCACATGCAAAGTGTGTTGAACTGGAGATCCCACAGTTCTGAGTCATAGGTCGCACTGGCTTACCTTGGGCATATGGGTCTGTGGAACTTCTTTGTGCCTTTTAGTTTAACTTGTGGCTGTTGAGGCAGAGTGAAAACCTGTTTTTGTAGGCTTCGGAGCAGGTTCCTGACACTAGAGTGTAGGGGCCACAAGTTCTCGTCTCAGCTGTAATTTCCTCAATAATCTTAAGCAATTCACTTGGAGAAATAAAATGCCTTATTTTGAATATACAAAATTGTATTGATTTCTTTTATATACTGTCTGCTTCTTTTAAGCAGTTTTACATTTCTTTCGAAGTTCTTTTAAGACGTTTTATGGCTGCTATTTTATTTATAGTGAGAGATCCAGGTTTCAAAAGTTAAGAGGAAATGCTACACTTTTGAAAAGGGTTTCAGAAAAACTGGTTTGGTGACTATAAATCTTAGTTTCTCCAGTCACCTCCCAAAAAGCCCAGAAATGCTGCTTCCTTGTATAGTTTATTTCAAAGAAATGATTTGGTTACTTTAGGATTTTTAAAAATGTTAACTGCAAATACTGAAATGAATCTCTAACGGGTGACTTGACAATGTAGACTTGGTGACCAGCTACTTCTGAAATATTCTTAATGTATTTTAAGTGTGATGCTTTTGAGACCCAAACCCCTAATATGTAGCAGTTTTGGTAGTTTCCCCTAAAGACCTATATGTAAAGATATTCTACAGATGCAGGTGCAGTCATCGTTTGATGTAGAATGTTCTGGATTATAGAGACTCCTCTGTTTCCTGGGCGAGATGTAAGTTAGCCATCTCTGCCCTTGAATGCTGCCACCGTGGACTTGCGTGACCTTCTCTTAGGGCGTCTGGATATATTGCGATTCCATAACTAACAGCTTCTTTTAAGGATCCCATCTCCCAACTGTTTGATTCCTTGCTCAGTGTTATACTTAGAAAAATATTTGTGTACACCCGGTGGGAAGGTCTGTTTTGACTTGAGAGATGGAGTGTCTGGAGCTGAAGTCCTATGTTCAGGTAAAGGAGTGAAAAAGTGCAGATGTGGAAAGTCACACCACCAAAGAGGATCAGCTGCATATATGTGCGGGAGTCCGACGATGCCTGTTTACAGTTATTACCTACATCATATATTCTCTGTAGGTGATTCTTAACTCTCTGGTTAATTTCCTTTCTTGATTGATAGGACTGCAAACTGAGTGATGCTCTCAAAATAGATGATAATTAAATTCATGCCATTATGAGGCACCTATTTTCTTCCTGGATTCCTTTGGCAGATAAAAACATGATTCTGGCCCCAAAGTTCCTATTTTTAGGGCCATTTGCTACAGTTATTAGAATGGTATGGAATCCTCACCTTCTGTGGTTGATGTCAAATGCTGAGTATCAGATTCACAGTACCCGAAGTGGTGATAAACTTATAAGTCATTACAAGATCATAAACACGTGCATTTCACTCACTTTGTTTCATTGGATCCCACCCAAGCGTCTATTGAAAGTTCAGATACCAGTTTCCTCTCCTGCGTGATCTATTTTTTTCTGTTTGAGGCTGTGTCGTAATTGTTTAATATCCTTTCTCTTACCTCCCATATACCCCCAAGAAAAAGGCATAGAGCCCGTGTTCCAAGGTTATAGATCCTAAATTGGCAAATTTGGCACACAGTAACTTCCAGGAACGAAAATGTCAATGTGGAACATGTGCTTAATTTAACAGCCCATAACACTGTTTTTAGAACACTGCAATACCTACCCAAAGGAAAGCTTATAAAACTCGGGTCTTTAAAGTTAGCAGATTAGACCAAATGAAACGACACGCATTCTCAAGAATATGCATTTTTGTCAGTTCCTGTTAATCCCAGGGCTCCTGAAAGGGGCCATGTGAAAGCCCCAGATAGGAGTTTTGAAAACTGTGCTTTTGGAAAGTTTGATAATTAAAAACAATAAAGGAGGTAGTACATTTAGGAAAATACTGTCTATCTACAAACCTTAGTATCCGGAGACACGTAAGAGCTTGGATCCCACTTCTGAGGGTATTTAATTAAGCTTTTTGTGCACAAATTACTTTAGTTCTTACAAAAATGGTCCATGTCCTCAGATGTTATTGCTTAGGACTAGGCCAAATAATTTGAAAGGATCTCTAATTCTTTATCTCCCATATGTAACATTTCAGCCATGACTTTATTTTACTCTTAAATATGTAATTTATAAATAGAAGCAATGTTGATAGACTTGTTTGACTCCCTTCTAGAAATAAATGACTCATTTTGGATTGCATGTGAGAGCTTCAAGCTGCTCTAAGTAACAATCAGTGACAATGAGAAAATCGTTATATTATTCATCTAGGCAGCAGGAAATTAAAAAAAAAAAAAGGCAAAGAAAAAAGCAAAGCCTGCTCCCCTAGTCACCCGGACCTTTTATTTATAACATTGATGGCAAACTTTAGGCTTGCCTGAGTTCTGAACGTTGAACAAATGAGCAGACTTCTCACCCCCACATTTTTGTTTTTGTACCCTGTCCTACGCTACGTACGTTGTTGGTCTTTTAAATGCAATTGAATATACGTTAGTCAAACGAGTCATCTTAATTTTTAATATGCATTCACAAGAGGTGCTGATTTTTTTTAGATTCGTTTTTCTATTCGTTATTTCTCATTTATTCAAAATACACGTGTTTGCTTTAAAAATGGGATTTTCCTTTTGAAAGAAATCCCCTGGAAAAGGGACACCCCTGTTTTCTGTGCAGGAAATCAACACCGCCCCTGGCAGTTAGCTGCCCTGCTAATACGGCCCAGTAAAAAATGGTGGAATTTTGACCCAAGGGATTGGTGGAAGCTTTGCTGATGAGTTTGGTGCCCACTGCTGTCCTCGTTGTTTTGAAACTGAGGAGAAGAGCAGGGGTGGAGGGAGGAAAACACACTTTTAACTTGGAAATTATTTAGACATGCAAAGTTTGTTTCCCAGTGAGGAAAGAGCTTTGTTAGCAGCGACTGCCCAGATCACATGATGCAACCTTTTGACAACCGAGTGTCTGCTGGAGACGTCTGTGAGAGATGACCTTTTGACCTAGGAAGGAATGTTGTGAAGGTGGGGAATGTACTCTCAGCCCAGGCCGCGAGAGAGAGAGAGAGAGAGAGAGAGAGAGAGAGAGAGAGAGAACATGGAAAACAGTCCCAGCCACTCTGCTCACAGGATCCCAGCTTAGTTTGAGTTTTGAATTTGGTACTAGATGAAAAAACCTTGAAGGATCCTGAAATTGTTCCAGACCTTTACTATTACTCACACCATCTGAAATGGAGTTAAGAACAACAAACAATGGGAGTTTTCCCTCTAAATGGATATTGTAAATGTCTCGAGAAATCAAAACTGTGTTCTTCCCAGCAGCTCCTGCTCTGGAACTTGTGTCTTGGACCTCTTTTCCTGCAGGTTAGGAAACCTGTGCACCTTGGCGTGGGTGCAGGGGGCGCGGGGCAGGTAGAGAATAAGTCCATTGCTCTAAAAGCATTCTCGGTAGCAGTGATCTTCGTAGAAACAAAAATCCATTGTGCGGGGCTGTAATCGGAGAAACTTTCTGTTACCACGCTTGTTCTACTCCCCAACATTGATCCCGGTACATGTGACCCTTTGAAAAGGAGCACCGTGTTGGTGATTCCTCTTATTACTAAATACCATTGTGTCTGTAGTGGCCATTTATATATGGTTACACTCCACGCCCGTTGGGTTAATAGGCGTTCCCAAACCCCCTGATGCCACCTGACCCGCAGCTCAGCGTATAGGCCTTGGCCTCTCCATTACTCTGACATTCCTTGATGTCCTCTATGAAAACGAAATAGGGAGCTTAGCGTTGCTGGAAATAGGGTGGCACAGATTTTATGGGGGGGTGGGGGGCGCGGCGGTGGGACAAAAAAGCCCCGGCAAAGCCTTGAAGAAAACAGGTTACTTTATCCGCCCCCGCCCCAGTTCCACAATATGTCTGCATGCTTTAGCACTGGTTTCGCAGCTCGTTGGGTCCCAGGAGGCCCCACTGAGGCCTCTACTGCTCAGGGAGTTGCAGCTGTTTAACATGGGGGGGAAATGTAGTTCATCTGAATTGTTCTTTACCTTGGGTTGGGCTCCGCGGGGCAGCTGCATTCCCACTGTGTGTGTGTGAGAGCACAAAGGCCCGCAAAACTGAAAAGCCGGTCGGCAAGGAGAGAGACAAAAGCAGCGATCAGCTAATACAGCTCCACATGGCCTGACTAATTTATGAGAAAAAAACTGTTCTGTTCATTGGATCAGCCCTCTGCGGAGGCAGGTGGAATTGTAGGAAGTTTTCATTGACTCTCCTGAGCAACCAAGGACGCCACGAGAGATTCTCCTCAGTTTGAACTTTATCAGGGTCTACGCTTAATCAATAGAGTATTGGAAAAAGAATTAATTACTAAAGCAGAATAAAACAGCTGCATTTTAAACCAAGGATCCATCAATTCCGTAATCTTCCAGTTACCGGCTAGGTGCCGCGAGGATTTGAGTCTATGTAATGAGGAACCCGGGGAGTTTCCTCATGAACAGGCTGGGAATTCACATTAACCTAGTTCAGCTGTTTGTCACGAGTACAACTCATTTCTCCTCTCCTGCATTACGATCTGTATTTTATGTACTGTGGAACCCACGAAATTCCCACATTCCTGGGAGGGAGCGCGCCAAGGCGGAAATCATTGTCGCCCTGAGAAAGAGTCTTAACCTTGCCCGGCCTCTTTATTCTCGACGCTGCGGCCGGAGCGGTTCCGAGCCGAACCCGCTCCATTGTGTCCCAGGTGGGGGTCAGGGCCCCGGCCTGTTGAAGACACTCCGGTTTGAACCCAGCCTGGAAATGTTTCATCTATAATTTCCATAATGGTGGATTTCAAGGAGGGCTGAGGAGGGTTATGGGAGATGAATTAGGTTTTTAGTGAGCTCATTAGGAAGCCAAACAGAGTTGAGACGGCGAGGCGGTGAGCGGGGCAGTAATCAGTTCTGCTCGCTTTGTTCCTTGCCTTCGGGACATTTCTCGAAAACTTGGTGGCGGCCGCGGCGGGCGCTGCCGCGCTGCGCTGGTGCTGAGCAGAGGCTGCTGTCCTGGTGGCTGACTTGTTGATTTGTAAACCTCTTAATTCATTTTTTTTGTTCAATTTAATCTTTTCTTTCTGAAGGAAAATTAGTTGAATGTTAGCCCTCTTTGCACTATTCACCTCTTAAATTATGCTCATTTTGAAGAGCTTGTTATGCCTGAATAAACATGAAATGACTTGGCATTTTCCCATCAGAGGCACACCCATTTTAACACCATGTATTTACCATTCCTGGAAATGTCTCATTAACTTCTGAAAATCTGCGAGCATGATATTTTGGGCTACTGTAACACACCTCTTGGCAGTCACAGAAGGCAGTTTGGTTAATGCCTCATAATATCCATTTTTATTCTCAACATGAAGAAAGACTCTATAGAAAATTGATGCAGTTTGCTCTGCTAATTTTCATGCTCATTCCAATTAATTTAACATGACCCAGATTTTCTTCCTCGGGCTCATCCTGACTAATTAGTAAAGCAACACCTAGAACAAGTTATGTTTAATAACATTGAGGAACACTAGTTGTGAGTGATTTTGATGCTAATAAAGATATTCACTGATGGGACAGATATTTTATGTCAATTATGGTATGTAATTTAGAAGTCCCAATGTACTGGTTGGAGTATGGAAAAGCTAGCAAATCATTACGGGAGATAATCATGTTTCTAAGACTTCTGCAGCACCCAAATAACCGCTGGGACTGATTATTATTATTCTTTTATTTATTTACTAATTATTATTATTATTATTATTATTATTATTATTTGTCGATCTAGCAGGATTGGGAACTGATGTCTTGGTAACAAAAGGGGTAGAGTTGGTGCATGACAAACCTGACCCATCCTCACTGCGCCTGAGCTTTCAGTACTTAGTGAACCTTGGCGAGACAAAAAAAGCAATCATGGGCATCAGAAAAAAACAGCATTTGTTCGAGGGGAAGGAGTGGTTTCTCCACCTCTGTGGTTGGGGTCCTTTTATTACATTTTTGTCAGTGAGATGAATCAATTTTAGCACTTGCAGAAAGTCGAAGGTGGGGAAGGCCTTGCCACTGGTGGAAGGTTTCCAAAGTCAAGTCATGTCTAGAGTTGGGATTGTTTAAGAGCTCTCTACTTTTTCACAAGGAACACCAGTCACGGTAAGGCTCTGGGAGTGGGAAAAAAACACGGAGAAGGATTATTATCTAGGATTCTCGTAATAAACATTTCTTCGGTGCCTGTTCCGAGTCGGGCGCCTGTTGTATGCCTAGGGAGTACAGGGTGATAGGATGGCCCTAGTGCCTGTCCTCATTACACTTACGGTCACGGTAAAATGTAAATTTCCTCTTATCTGAGCTTGAGAAACCTCAGACATTTGAACTAACCCAATGATTCAGTAGGGTATAGGAATGTTATGAAGTTTTAGGAGGATAGAAAATTCTGGATAGGTGGGCTCTGAAGTCTCAGAGATGGTTGTTGTGGGAAGCAGTCTCCTGTAGTGTTTTAAGGGCGTGGGTGTGAGCTCTGTCTCTGCCCCTTATTACTCCTATGACCCTGGGAAAATTGTTCAACCTCTCTAAGCCTCAGTTTCTTCATATGTAAAAGGAAAATCCACTCCAAGAGGATGGGGAGAATTAAATGAGGTCATTCATGTGAAGTGCTTAGCAGACTGTCTGAAAGAGAGGACAGATGTGCTCAATAAATACTGTGTTTTATTAACGTTGCTGTTGTTATTATAGGAAACACTGAGTGAAAATTTCTTCACCATCTATATATAGAATATACTCTAATCATTTCTCAATGCTATCTACTATTGTTGAAGTTTGAAATTAGAATGGACAAGAATAGTTTCTTTTTCTGAATAGTACAAACAAGGTTTTGGTCACATCCCTATTTAAAAACACAGGAAAGTCTCCCATCTCCTAACTGTTGGTAAGTTTTAATGTGTAGTAACTTCATTGGCCTCTCATATGCTAGGGCTTCCATTGTTAGTATTTATCTCCACATTACCTGTTTATCTACTGGATATGAGAAGAGAAAATAATTGAAGTGATTTGTAAGAGTGAGGCGAGACATTATTGCTAAAAACATTGAAAAATAGGAAAAACAAAATAAACAACTGTGTTATGATTGATAGTAAAGCTGGGAATATTGCTTTATGAAATTGCCATTTTGGTAGGTTAAAAATGGCCAAATATTAGCAATTTCAGATGGTTCAACCTAATATTCACAGATTTTAAGTAATGGAAAGTATTTCAGGCAAGGCAAGGAATTAGCAAAATGTTAACCATACTTGCTTTATCTGTTAAATGGGAATGATAGTATATGCCCCCGGTATTTTGTTGTGGTGATCAAAAGTTAGAAGAAATTATTTGAAAGCCGAAATATCACAATGTAAATATATTTTTATCCAAGATCACACATTTCTAAGTCTATGCCTCAAGTCTCACAACCACTAGTAGGCATTTTTAAAAATATTTTGTGGTTGCTGCATAGAGGATGTCAGTTTTACTTTCTGCCAGAATAATACATTAACTATAGAAAAACTAGGTATTTTAGCAGGACTTCTATAGATATAAGATATATTTTCAAAATGGAGTAATCCTGTAAGTTATGTAATTCTTTTCATATTTCTGGCTGTTTAAATAATACAGCACTTTGGGGAATTTCTGATTTGCTTTAGAATCTTTGAATTTTCACATAAAGTGAGACTCAGGATATAAATAGTTGAGGAAGTCATTACCAATTTCAGTAGATCTGCATGATGTAAATCGGACAGTTCCCATTTAGCTGTGCTAAGACCCTCTGTTAGGAATAGTTTTACAGTTATGAAACGAAGTTGGTCACCTCTTCAGTGATTACTGACTGGTGATAGAAATTGTGTTGTACTGGGTCAGCAGTGAATTCCTCACTCAAATGGTGTCGAGTCAGCTGGTTTTTAATTTGTTATCTTCTCAAGAGTGCATTTACCGACTTTATCACTGAGAAGAATGACTCCCTAGCCTGGTGTGATCAAGATCCGGAAATTCGCTGCATCAGCATATTAAGGTTGGGCTGCTATTTGATTGGTGGCTCTGAGATCTGATCTTACAGCAAAGATGTCAGTTCTCTCATAGGCTGGCTTGCACAGGTACACGAATAAACCTACCGAGAGAGCAAACCCTTTCCTTTTCCTCCTGGGAAATGGTTGAACAACTTTTCCTCTTAAACAGTGACCTTTACCACTCTGTCTTATCAGGTAAAATAATAAAGTTCACACTTGCCCCTCGAGTTGAGTAGTCTGTCTTTCTGACAGAACATGGGGGTGTGCAGTGGCAAACTAATAGTCATGTGACCTTCAGCTCCTCGTCTTTCTAGGATTCGATGATGCCAGTCGGATGTGGTAATATTTCCCATGTAGTGGCAACTGGGGCCTTTTGCTTTTGTGTCACTTTGAAGTATGAGTTCTGGAAGACTAAGGGAGAAATTATTTTTCTTGAGCACATGTGTTTTCAGCCACTGGTGGCTCTACTTTCGTGTTTTATTTTCATGTGAATGAGTCGTTAAAAAGAAATGAAAGAAGGAAGGAAAAAAGTAAGAATGAAACAAAACTAACTCTTATTGATTATCTGATATGAGCCAAATATCACACATCTCAAAATTCAGATGAGTCACTTGGCCATGGTCAGGCATTAGTAAGTACCACTTATCCGGGGGCCAAGCCATAAGACGTTGTTTCCCCCACATTCTTCATTCATTCATTCATTCATTCATTCTAAAGTTTATTTAAGTAATCTCTGTACCCTACATGGGGCTTGAACCCATGACCTCAAGATCAAGGGCCATATACTCCTCTGACTGAGCCAGCCAGGCGCCCCCACCCCCACTGCATTCTACTTTTTAAAAAAATGACTTCCACTGCATATGGGAATAGAGGCTATGAAAGTGTAGTTCATATACTTGAGTTGAAGATCCGGCTCTGTTACTGACATGTAACTTTAGGCAAGTTTCTTAACCTGTCTGGCATCACTTTGGAATATATTAAATAATAATTAAAATAATGAACTTTGAACTGTCGTGCGGATGAGATGATACCCATTGTACCTGGTAGATACTAGGTGTTTCACAGATGTTGGGTCCCTTCTCTACTCATAGGAGGGATGCAGGGATTATCTGAAGGCATGGAGCTGCCTGTCAAGGGTTAATATTAATTCTGTATTTCCCACTCATTTTTAATCTTAAGGGTGCTCAGAGTCTTTCATGCGAGGTGTCATTTTCCTCTGACATTGACTAAGATCTCCAGTGTGAGATCTTCTTACAATGAGGAGGAATGGGTTAATACTGAATTCCCCAAAAGATTTTTAAAAATAACTTATTAAGAATTATTTCTATTACCTTTTAGATTATTATTGGTACTCCTTTTTTTTTTTTTTTGCAATTTGAATAGTTCTTTAACAGTATTTCCCATAATGGGATTGGCCAATGGAAAAAAATGTTTTTGAATAAAATCTAAAATTCTGACCATCCACTTTACATCTTCATGAAGTTAAAAAAAAAAATAGTATACATCTACAGGTTTATAAATATCATGTTGGGTTTCTCTCAAATGCATCTTTCAAATGCTATCCCAAATTGTTTCATCCTTTCAGAATCTCATTGCAATAACTGGGAGGAGCCCCACTCCCACCTCTCTGTTTTGCATGCTGTGCTTTCCACTAAAATCTGTTCTATGCCAAATAACAGGTTTATGGAGATTCAACTATAATCTGCCTAACATTTTTATCAACTTTATTGAGGTATAATGTTCATGTAAAAACTTCACCCATTTAAAGTATACAATTTAACAAGTTTTGACAGTTGTATGTACTGAGACCAGCACTTGTTAAAATCAAAACACTGTACATTTCCATCCCCACCCAAAAGTTCACTTGTACACCCTCTTCGTCCATCCGTCCCTCTGTACCTGTCTTCAGGCCACCACTTATCTGCTTTCAGTCTATTAGTTTGCATTTTCTAGAATTTAATACATTTGGAATCAAACAGTATGTGGTTTTTTGTTCAGCTTCTTCCATTTAGTTTAATGACTTGTAATGTGCTTACCATGTTGCATGTATCAGTAGTTTGTTCTTTTTTATTGCTGAGTAGTATTTCAGTGTATGGATATACCACATTTTGTTTGTCCTTTCATATTAGTTCATTTTAAAAAATACCTAACCTTTGTTGATGCACCTTTGATAGACGAGGTACTATGTGAGACTAGATAGTCATCTATAAAGTTTCTAAGCTTGTCAATAAGAGTAAAGCTCATGGTACAAGGTAGGGAGTTAATAATTAATAACTATTATTCATTATTTTACTTAATTTTCACAACCCATTGAGTATGTATACTTCTACCCATTTCATTGATGAGGAAACTGAGGTTCAGAAGGTTAATCTCGTGACCAAGGTCACACTCAACCAGTAAGAAATTACATCTGGAAATTCAGTACAAGATCTGTGTTGTTATTCCACAGCTCATGCTTCTTTCATCATATTACCATTTTTCTCCAAGGATATGTGCCTCTGTAGTTATACAGGGAGGGGCGGAAGGACAGAGGAGAGGGACAAGGAATATGTCAGAAGTGAGCTCCCAAAGTACAAACAAAATAGCACAGCTACCCAAAGAAATAGAATAAAGTCAGAAATTTAGAAAAGGAAAGCTGAAGTAAGTATGTAGGGTACTTTTCCAAATGTAGGTTGCCTCTTTTGTTAATTGTCTGTTTTAATAAAGTTGCTTCTTCCAGGCAGCTTTTCTTACAAGTTAGTGAAATTTATGAAACATCGGGGCACCTGGCTGGCTCACTCTGTAGAGCATGTGACTCTTGATCTCAGGGTCATGAGTTTGAGCCCCACGTTGGGTACAGAGATTACTTAAAAATAAAAAAAGGAAATTAAAAAAATTTTTTAAAAAGAAATTTATGAAACATCGACTCTATGGGCAGTTCCCAACTCTTAGAGACCAACATTCTAGAAGTTTCTATTTCCAAGTTTTAGATGTAGACTTACAAAGAATATAGCATATTTCAAAGAATTGGAGAGACATCCACTGATTCATTCAGTAAAGGGTTAGGCACATACCATACTCCAAAAATTGTACAGAATTCTAAGAATGATATGAAAAAACTAAAAGATGGTTCCTGACTTGAAGAAGCTTATGTAGAAGAAATGTAGGAGTAGGGTGTGTGTGTGTGTGTGTGTGTGTGTGTGTGTGTGTCTTCTGGAGTTATTCTGGTAGTTAAAGTAAACCTTGAAAGGGGCGCCTGGGTGGCTCAGTTGGCTAAGCGACTGCCTTCGGCTCAGGTCATGATCCCAGGGTCCTGGGGTTGAGTCCCACATTGGGCTCCCTGCTCTGCGGGGAGCCTGCTTCTCCCTCTTCCTCTACCTGCCACTCCCCCTGCTTGTGCTCTCTCTCTCTCTGACAGATAAATAAATAAAATCTTAAAAAAAGAAAAGTAAACCTTGAAAGAGGTAAATAATTTGGACTAGGGTTCTGCTAAAATGCAGTGGAATTGAGAGTAGAGAAGGGTTAATTTTAGGATTAAGATCAATCTAGTTCCCATTAAAGCCTATCTTTGAAACGTAAACAGTATAAAATTCACCCCAAGTGTTTTTGAGTACATACATTTGTCCATATACAAGGTGCTGAGATGACATTAGTAAGGAGCCTTGAATTCACATTGTTTTGGGGTGCCTGGATAGTGCAGTTGATGAAGCATCCAACTCTTGATTTCGGCTCAGGTCACGATATCAGGGTCATGGGATCAAGTCATGTGCTGGCTCTGTGCTCAGCGTGGAGTCTGCTTGGATTCTCTCTCTCCCTCTCACTCTGCCCTTCCCCCCACCTCCTGTGCTCTCTCTAAAACAAATAAGTAAATCCTAAAAAAAAAAAAAAAAGAAATCACATTGTTTTGAGGCAGTTCAGAAAGGATTATGGACACCTTCAAATCTCTGTTACTAGGATTTTATATTTCTTCCAGCATGCTTTTTTTTTTTAGAAGGAGGGTAAAATGTGTTCTTTTAAAAAAATATAATAGCTTTATTGAGATATAATTCACATACTACATAATTCACCTATTTAAAGTGTACAATTTGATATTTTTTAGTATATTCATAGAGTAGTTTAGCCATCACCATGACCAATTTTAGAACATTTTCATCACTCCTAAAGAAACCCCATACCCAGTAGCAGTCATTCTCCATTCAAAGTACACTTTTAAAGGGCCCTGTGTCTGTAGTTCTTTAATATGTAGGCTGTATGAAAAATAATCAACTCACGCTATTTTAGATTATTTTTATTAAGCAGTCATATTATTTATTTTCCTTAGGGCTATTACATATATATTGTAGATCTTTGCATTACGTTACCAAAAAACACCTGCTTCTTCTCAAATCATAGTAGTAGATTTATTTAAAACAATCAAAGTAAGTGGGAATGCCTAAGTGCACAGTAGCTACTTTTTAAGTATCAGTAACTTAGTTTATAAACTTCTTAAGCAAAAATCCAAAGTTACATTAGGAGACTGTTGTGTGAAAATATTCTTTGAAAAACTACAAAATAAAATTTTTAAATCATTAACAAATATTCTCCAATTCTGATGTGCTCATAGTTTAAAAAGTATTTACCTAAAACCAGTTATCAACTTCATAGGTACTGCTATTCTTTGGAGTATACATAGCTATGACTAGCTTCCTAAAACTATCCCACAGGGAGTGTTGATAGATATCTGAATCTAGTTGTCTTAGTGAGTGTTATTTTTATTATTGCTGTTGTTATTATAAAGATGGCTATCTTTTCTCTTAAGATTAAAGAATTTCTTTTTGCATTAACAATGTCAGTTGCAAAGTTGCACTTTTATTAAAACAGTCTATTGTTTTCAATTTACAACAATCAAGAAAGTGGGAGAAATAATCAGCCTTTTTGTTTTTGTTGTCCTGCTATTTGAAAATCATATCTGCTGTTATAAATTCACAAGGAGATAGCATATTAAGAATTCAAACTGATAAAGTGTTTGACATTATAAAAACGTATTGTCCCTATTTTTGTTTTAGATAGCAAATAAGATAACAGGGTAAGAATCCTAAAAATTGGATGAAATAACTCTGTCATGTAGAACTATGCTTTTCTGTTATTCCCCACAACAAATTTTGTTACTGGTTGATACTTAAAAGTTTCATCTCATATTAAAGTATGCTAAAAGAGACAATTAGATATAAAATCCTATTGTTAATAAAACGAGAATATTAGCGGCATCTGTTGAAAATACAGGCTTGATGTAGTTAATACATCCTTGGAAGCAGACTGATTATATTCTAGTTTAGTGTAAAATGTTAAAAGTATATTTTACATAAGAGGCCTTCCGTAGGAAATTCTTTTTGCAAATATAAAGGCCATATCTTTCCTTGAAAGACCTGTTGATTCAGAGATGTTAGCCAGCTATCTTTACTAGAACACTTTACAATGCTAAAAATAGTCCACTTCAGTTAAATATGGATATTTTAAAAAAGAAAATCCCAGTTAGACTGCAACAGAAGGACATTTTGTGTGACAATATTTTGCATGATTAAAAATTTAAACAGAATAACAGCTATTTATATTTACAGTTACATGAGAGTAATTACTAAAGCAGACAAAATACTTAGAGCATAATTTAATAATGTTTTCCTCTAGCAAAGGTGCCAAAATAGTTATTTGCATAATTTTCACAATTTGTACTGAAACATAGCTAAGTGAAATTGGGAAGACATCTCTCCCCAACCACCCTTTTTCTTTTGTAGGAGATGTGGGAAAGGGACTCCTATATCATAACAACTCATTTTTGTATCATTTCCCATAAAAATCATGACCCTTGTGTCAACCATTAGGTGAAAGAAATGTGTTCCATTCATACTTTCTCTTTTAGGGTCTTTCTTTCAATGGCCAGCCTCAGCCCAACTTCAAGGCTCCTAATTATAACATTTACTGGTTCAAAGATTAACCTTCTGAGAGGGGCATTCTGGGCTCTTGGTAACATGATCAGCTTGGTCTTCTCTTGGTCTCTCTCTTTCTGGTTCTTTGTATAGCAGGAGGGAGATGATGGTATCTGGCACATTCCTAGGATGACTTGAAGATAGCAGCCTTCTGTGTTTAGGGCTGAAAGATTGTGAACTCTGTTAGCTGAAATGCCACTCCAGGGAGGTGAACAGAACATTAAAAAAGCTTTAGCTGTAGGGAGTATATAGTGCAAGCAGAGTCAAATTTGAGAGCTGGGACTTGAGTGGACATTTGTCCCTGCTTTCTACCTTAATAAAATCTGAGTGTTAACTGTGGGAAAGGGCCTTTGAGAGATCACTAAAAATGAATCATTAGAGTGCCCAGAAGGGCTTTATTATGATGTACTGTGAATTCCTTCAGAACCAACTCTGTACCTTTCTGTGTGCTCATCAGGTAACTGAGTAAAAAAGTACAACTCTTTTGTGCTCTACCATGGAGATTAAGCAATCCGCTGAATGGCAAAGGCATACACTCTTCTACTGGGTTCAGTCAATATCCTTTGGAGAATTCTGTGGCAAGTGAGACTAGATGTCCTTTCTTGAACTATTTTAAAATTCTCAAGTGAAGTTCCGTATCTCAAATGAGAGAAACCAACTTAAGTGAAGCCTGGGCGAAGAGTACTGGAAGCTTTCGCTCACTCATGCTCTAAAGGATTAGAGGGTTCCAGTCACTAAACAAAGCCATTTTATGGCTCCTGACGGGTAAATTGAGGGGACCGATTTGGTCAAGGACCAGTATGAGGATGTTTCTGTTCAACAGTTAACAGGATTCAACATGATATGGAAAATACAGGCGTGTAAAACTATACTACGGCACTCACGTTGCCAGCTAAAGCCTAAAACACAGCCACATTTACATATGTGTCCATCTGTCTGTTTTTACACTTTATTTTTCCAACCAGTGGGTGAAGTGGTTTTCATCCAAGCTGCAGTCTGCATTTTTTTTTTTTTCACCCACCACTTTGCCTTATATCATATAGATGCATATATTAAAGTGCATGTTATTTGTCTCTGGACACACATTCGCCCAGCCTCGGCTGGGTTTTTGGTTCTCTGCTGGAAGGTGAGCCCATCTTCATAGGCCCCTGCTTTGCAACGGCCCGCACGGCCACGTTGGCTCGGATCACCCAGTTAGGGAGCTAAGTGTTGCGGCCTTCTCCAGGTTACAGAAATCCCCCATGGCCGGCCTGGGTGAAGCCACCGGGGGCCACAATCGGGGCAGAGCCGGTGAGAATGGAAGTGCTTTAGGTCTCTTCAGTGGAGAGCCTGCGTAAATCCTGTGTAAATAGAGGGAGGATAACAAAGAAGGAGCCCCTGCAGCTCTGAGCATTTGGAGCCATTTGGGGCTGAATTTGCTAAATGCTGCTTATACCGCCTGAAAAGTTGAAGAGAAAGGAGCATAAAATCCCCTCTGTTTTTCCCTTTCTGCTCCTACCCCGGGGGGAGGGTGTTCAGGACCAGGGAAGCCTGAGGTAAGCCGATGAAGACTTGTTTTTTCAGTGCTCTTTTGAGTGTGAAAAAGGTGGCCTGGGTCACTGTCCTCTCTTTAATGTCGGAAACCCACACGGTTAGTAAATGTTGCATGTAAACGAAAGCATTTCATCTCTTCTGCTTCCCTCCATGCTAGTGGGCCATGAACTAGTCACTTGAAAAATCACAGAAAAATTTCACTTTAACGTGTCCAGACAGTTAAGCACAGCAGGAGAGTAAAAGAGATCAGTAATTAGCAGGTCTCACTGCTGGCCCCTCACCCCACCTCTGGCCCCTCACCCTCCCCACATTTCTGGGTCTTCAGCTTCCCCCTCCCCCAACCTGATCGAAGGTGGAAAAAAGGTAAATTGCATGTGCAAAAAGATTTACTTTGTGGATGGTTCTTGGAAAGCAAGTTTTGCAAGGCTGTAGTGGAAAACAGAACTAGGCAAAGGCGGCTTTTTCTTCTTCCTCTTCTTCTTCTTTTTTTTTTTTTTTCCATCTCATTTGAAACCATGATGCAGATTTCTCGGTGGGATAACCTAAATTAAATTCCTGGAAGGTAGTCCCCAGAAGAAAATATCTTTTGACTCTTAGTATCTACTATATGTATTTTGACTGTTAGTATATTTTAATTCCATTTTCAAAGTGTTATGTCAAGAGAAAAAAGAAATGATGACAGAAAATTGGTTCACAAGGTACTGGGTGTTACTGTTCCATGGCTACCTATTACTTCATTTTTAACTGTAATGTTCCAAGTCATCTGAACAGCCTGGGCAAGGGGCAGCTCACTCCCTCCAGAACCCCCACTTCCCCTTTGAAATCGGGCAGGTTTGAGATGGAGTACTGTTTTCATCAGCAGTATGTGGCCCATGTCTCAGACATGTAAGGAGAATCTCTGAGGAGGACCACACACATACACAGACGACACTGGCCATGATACCATGATACCCAGTGCTCATGGAGCAGGCAGAGGGGAGTGGGGGAGCCCAGGGCTCTGTGGCTACTAGAACAGGTTACCGGGGGCAAGGGGTCTCCTTCATGGACAGTTTCTTCAAAGCAGGTTATATTCTCATCGGGTCCTACGAATATGTGTAAAGGATCTTGCTGCCAATTGTCCATGCCACTAACATTTGAGTGTTTACTCAGAGCCAGGGTTCGGGCATCAGAAATGACACAGCCCCTGCCTTGGAAAAGTTCACAGTCAAGCAGGACAGAGAAATTAGTCAACAGATAAATTGCAAAACAGAAAAGTAAATAAAACAGAGGCTAAGGCAAACTGCTGAAGAACACTGAAGAAAGCAGAGTACACTAACTCTGTTAATGGAAACTGGAGAAAGCTTTGCCAAGGAGATTCCTTTTTCACTGGGTTGTGGAGGTTGAGTAGGAGTTTGCCTTGACAAAGAAGAATGGGAAGGAGGGTTAGTAAAAATGAAGGGAAAGGGCATTCCAGGCCCAGGGGAAAGGACTAAAGGCATGGCATCTTGAATGATCCCTTGGCTCAGAAAGGTCTTTAAAATTCCACAGATGCTTCTGTTTCAAAATCATATTTAATTTGAAATTTACATCCACAGGGAACAATAATGATCCTATCTCTAGATAATGGATATACCTGTTTGTGTAAAATATGCACCTGCTTGTTTCTTGGTTCATACTTTTAAATGGGCTGTCACCCGCCATGACCTTGGAACATGGATGCAAATATACAAGACCTCACTCTTGGAGCTTGTTTCCGGGGCAGTGAGGGCTTATCCAGCATCTAGCTTCACTTTTCACATTCGCTTGTCCTCTGAGCAGTTTAAGGGAGAGGCTAGAGGATGTGAGCCTGGGCTTTGGAGGATAGCACACCCTGCCACTTCCTAACTATGTGACCTTTGACAAGTTACTGAATTTCTTTGAGTCTGTGTTTTCTTGCCTGTAAAATGGAATTGGTAATAGTAGTTGTTTCATTCATTTGCTGTGAAGATTAAGTGAGGATTGGAACATTGCAGATGCCCACTGAAAGGTACTGTGACAATGAAGATAATGACAGTGAGGGCAGTATTGATAAAGAAGAGGGGCCTGTATGCTAGAGATAGGGAAATGATGTGGAAAAGGGACTATTCTACTTAATGTTAAACACGCACATCTGAAGAACTCTGTAAATTTGTGTATAGGTGTGTAGGTGTGGCTACTGGCAGAAATATGCAGTTCATCCACAAATGACTTGTGTACGACTTGGTGACTGATTTGAAAAAGATACAATTTAATTTACATACATATAGGTTTATGATCATGTGTATAAACACCTATGTACTTGTCAATATACCTCATTCCTGGAAACAGACTGTTAGAGAAGATATATATGTGTGCGTGTGTATGAAATTAGTGAATTTACATGGCACACAGTGAAAAGGATAATATAGTGAGTTTCTGTTTAGCAAAAAAGAGGGGAAGAAAGCCATGTTCTCTCAGATGAGATATCATTCTTTTTTACAGCATATATTTTGTATGAATGTATTTAACTAGTAAACCTGGTCCAAAACTTGGGGAAGTGTGGATTATCATTTTTTAAATATTTTATTTATTTATTTGCCAGAGAGAGGGCAGAAGCAGGGGGAGTGGCAGGTAGAGGGAGAAGCAGACTCCCCACTGAGCAAGGAGCCCGATGCAGGGCTCGATCCCAGGACCCTGGGACCATGACCTGAGCCGAAGGCAGTCACTTAACTGACTGAGCCACCCAGGAGGGGAAGTGAGGATTAAATAATGCACCACTGACTTACCCAGAAGAAGTACAAATGGTACCAACCAAATATGCTTATTTGTCCTAATACAAGATCGAGAGGTCAGTTTTAGATGATTGTTATTTGACAGTGTGCCAAATGTCACAGAAACTTTATTCTAGTGCTAAAAAAGGGACTTGGAGGCAAGGGGATATATTGTTTTGATCACAGTTCTATGAAGTGTTTAATAGCATTGCACAGAGCTCATGAGGTCCTGACTGTATGGACAGTGGGTGTGGGTTCTCAAATATTTGTAGCATCTCTATGCTCTGAAGGTCAGTCTGGTGTCTCCGCTTGGATGACAATAAGCCTGTTATAAAAAACCCCTACCCTCAAAGACTATTGCTGTACTGCGTATATCTAAAGCCCTTCAAGCGATGGCTTACTTTTGGGAGAAGAGTCTGCACATTTTCTTTGAACCTGGACCAGTCTGGACCAGCTCTAGCTCAGTCCCAACTCCTCGGCCGTAGATCTAATCTCTCCTCTGCACTTAGACCTTCTCTTGTGAGAGATCAAACCTTGCTTAGATCTGTCACTGATAACAGAGTTCCAATGAGGTAATGCTTTGAAAAGTAAAAGATAACCTATGATATTAATGTGAGAAAACCAGTGGTCGTAACACTGGACTTGAAGTTGCCAGAACTCTAGTTTATCCTTGACCACATAGTACCGTGGAACTTTGAACAACAGCCTAATATCCTGGCCTCATTTTTCTCACTGGTAGATGACTGGGTTTGGTTTTGTTTTGTTCTGTTTTGTTTTGTTTTGTTTTTGGAGGGCGGTGGAGGAGGTAGAAAGGTAGAAGAAGATGGACCCTCTTGGTTGCTACATTGTATTTCTGATAGGGCAAGAAGGCCACATCCCAGTGATATTGGACTCATCATAGCACATTGTCGCTGTTTGTATCATTGCTTTATTCCAGACCAAGAAATTGATGTCTAAAATATAGACTTTTGGCTAAATGGAATAAGACAGTATGCCAATGAAAGGAAGTGATGTCCTTTTGCCTAGGTAGTTTTTATGATGTAGAATTTTATGGAATGGGAATTTCTGCTTTAGAATTATCCGAGGATCCTCTCATAATGTGTCCATATCCTTCCTTGATTCACTGGCTACACAGCTATGGGTATGGAGTCTACCAAAACCTGGATACCCATGGTATCCCAGGATTTAGCTTCCTGTGACTAAACTCTCTCAGTAGTGGTTTTTTAGGTAGGTGTAGCTCTGAGCGTGGTATGCTCAGCTATGGAAAGTGTGTGTGACTTCCTCCAGAGCATGGGTGTAAATCTAGCCACAGAAGCTCTTAAAATACCACAGTTTTTTTTTTTAATTGTAAAGATTTTATTTATTTATTTGACAGAGAGACACGGCGAGAGAGGGAACAGAAGCAGGGGGAGCGGGAGAAGCAGGCTTCCCGCTGAGCAGGGAGCCTGATGTGGGGCTCAATCCCAGGACCCTGGGATCATGACCTGAGCCAAGGCAGAGGCTTAACAACTGAGCCACCCAGGTGCCCCGCCCCATTTTAAAATAAAGACTTTATTTATTTATTTGAGAGAGAGACTGTGAGAGAGAGAGAGAGAGCACAAGAGGGAGGAGGAGGGTCAGAGGGAGAAGCAGACTCCCCACTGAGCGGGGAGCCTGACTCGGGGCTCGATCCTGGGTCTTCAGGATCATGACCTGAGCTGAAGGCAGATGTTTAACTGACTGAGCCACCCAGGCACCCCAATATCTCAGAGTCTTAAAACGGGAGGAAGAACCAGAGATTATATTAAGACCTTCAGACAGTAACCACCAGGGGTAGCAGGTTAAGGGGATCTTCTATGTGCTCTATAGCATTGCTTCTTGAACGTGAGTGGTCATTAGAATCACTTGGAACACTTACTCACATTCAGATTATTAGGCTCCCCCCTGGAGATTCAAATTCACTCGGTCTGGGAGGGTACACGAATTTGCATTTCTCACAGTTTCTTCATCAGTGCTAACGCTGCTGGTCCGCATTTTGAGACCCAATGTTCTATGGAGCTTCTTTCATCCTTTGTATCCCTCATCATCAGAAGATCAGGATGAGACTCCATTCTGCTGGTCAGTCCATGTGATGGAGAACATTGTGGTTCTTCTGCAGTGAATAAAACCTGGGCCACATTGTAGTTCCTCACCATGACCACTGACCAGATGCATGGGAGTAGGATAGACTTGGAACTTCCTACCCGTTCCTGAGGTTGCATCTTCTTTCAAATCAGAGGCTCATCTAGTTCAGTGGCTTCCAAAAGCCAGTTTGAGAACCAGTGCTAGGCTGATTGCATAAGCAAATCCAAGGAACATGTTAAAAATATAAATTCCTTGCCCCTGCCCTGGGATATTTTGAGTCAGTGAATCTGGGATAAGGCCTAGAGACCTGTGTTTTTAACGATCTCCCCTGATGATTCAATACACGTCAAAGTTGTCTATCTACAGGCCTTGAATATTTCTTTCCATGGTCACACACAGTGCATTCCAGTAATACACAGCTCTTTTGAGTATCTTTGTCCCAAATTCGAGAAGGGATTAGTAACCTTTTAGAAGGAGCATTCCACTATTTTTTCTTTAGTTTTTCATCATCAGAGATGGCAGTGCTGGTGGAATGGCCCCCCCAAAAGGCCGTAATGGACACTGGGTTCTTCAAAGAAGCACCATTCCTGGTATGTGTAGAAGTGACTGTGTGCACACAGGCAGCCCGGCCCCGGAGGCACTATAATGAGTGCGGTTGCCCCAGTTTGGGATTCTCAGAAAGAGGGGAGGGTCCTTGCATAAGCTTATGGGTGAGTTCAGTTTTTCCCTCCCCCAACATACAATCACTGGGTATCTGCTCTGGGTCAGACACAGAGGTGTGCTCTCAGGATAAAAAGAGAAGCAAAAGACAGTTCTTGGCCTCAGGACTCCACACTTTTGAATCTTAACTTCAGATGCTGAGATGTACTCTATTATCTCTTATACCTTTTGGCACGTGCATCTGTGCTCACACACACACACACACACACACACACACACACACACCCTCTCCGGCACAGAAACTCATTTGGCACAGGTGCCAGGGATTGCCAACCGTCTTACACGCACACAGCCTTAAAGCAAGAGAACAATGTCCGCTTGAAGAATTACTAACTTTGGCATCCTCTGCACAATTTTATTTTAGGTTGCAGATCACACAGTTTCCTTTCAAAATCTTTCTTTATGTTGTTGTTATTCCTCCATGCTGGACTTGGTTCACAGTCCATTGGAGGAAAAAAAAAATGGCATTTATTGTGTTAACGTGGAGAGGAAAACTCCTCGCTTTAAGGAGGTAGAGACACTACTATTAATTTAAAAATCTAATGTCTAATATCTACTTATTATAAAAATGGGCACATTTTTCTTTACAATTATCTGTTACACTGGATCCAAATTCAAATATTTTACAACACTTACATAAAATTAAAATTCATGTAATGCTCCTGCCTTCTCCAGTTTCAGTCAGTCATCAAAGGACGCTCAATCTAGTTATGTTTTTTTTTTCCTTGAGCTAAATAGTTTGAAGGTGTTACCAGCCCTCTTTGCTTTTAAGCATGAGAAAATGCACTGTGGAAATGCTGTCTCTCATTTTTAAGGTCATTGATTGGGTGAAAAATGCAAATGCCTCCTCCTTCTTCTTCTTCTTCTTTCTTTCTTTTTTTGGTTGAACTTCCTTCAATTAAGCAATTAACCTTTTAAAATAAGTATATTCAGAAATCTATCAAAAAGAGCTAAACGAGATTTTAACAAAATCCTGACAATTTCAGCTTAAACATATACACAGAAACCATATGTGCTTCGGAAGAAATATATACACACAGGCATTGTTTACAGTGTGTGTTTTTATATTTGGAAGACATTGAAGGAAGAGCCATTCCATACATACATTATCTGCAGTGTACGTCCAGATAGCCCACATAGATTTTACATTAAGAGACAAAGATATCTTTATCCGTGGTGGGTAGCCAGACAGACTGACCGACTTCAAACTTGGACTTGCCATGTGGATTTTTTTTTTTTTCCTCATCGCCGGGTACTGCTTTTCAAAATTGCCTCGGGCTACAGAACAGCACCTCAGATCCCCAAGGCCCACTGCCTGGCTCCTAATAGCCACTCTCCATCTGTGTCACATGAACAGCTGATGAGATCGCTCCAGTATCTGTATTTTGGAGAGCACATCCACCCAGGTTAAAATGCTAGGGTTGCCAAGGAGCAGTCAGAAGCCATTAGTGTGGGTGAGAATTTGCCTTGCAGCAGTTCCTTGGCATGGTGGAAAGCGTGTATGCGTGTCCCTGCTCGAGCTTGTGTATGTGAGTGTGTGTGTCTCCTTGTGTGAGCGACCCCTAGTATACACGGATGTGTAGGGAGGGTAGGCAGATGAAGACTAGCCTCTGTAGATGCAGTATTCAAAAGTCAAATGCCTTTTGTTTCCCTGTACTCTGATTAGTTCTTTGACTATTTGGGGTCCCTTTCACTCACTCTCTTTAAATTTTTTTTATCATAACAGACGGCAAAGAAAAAGAGAACAGCAACTTCAGGGTCATGCTCTAGTGTTTGGGCAGATGGAAGGGAGCTGCTTTGCCTTGGGGCAGGGTGGTTGTAATGAAGTGGCCTGTCAGTCTGTAAATAGTGAGGGTCATCTCTTCCATGTGATGGAGGGTATCACATTGCAGTGAAAATGGAAATGTCAATAAAATTAATCTGCCAGCTCTTTGCTGTGGCTTTTCTGCTTCTCTGGTCAAAGAAGGTTGAGGGTTTTTTGGTGAGAAAGGAAGAGAACAGGTATAGGGAAGCCCACAGAGTGGACGCCGAAGTTGGAAGGTGAGGGGCCCAGTGGGCAGGCCGTCGTGGAGTAGCTCAGTCCAAGAGGAAGGAACAGGTCTGGGAATGAGCTGGTGGATCTCCGGCATTCCCCGGGAAGCTGCGGAGCGTCTAGCTCAGGCTACATTGAGCACAGAGTTTATTGTTTTAGGCTTTCTTGGACAAGGTTTTTACTTAGCATGGGATTTATGGCATTTACTGCTAATGAATGTCTATTCTTAAATTACAAAAACCCCCATCTCAGCGCAATTCCCAGATGTCCTTCCAGGACCCCAGCTTCTTAAACACCAGCAGGGAGCATAAACTCTCCACTTCTCTGTTTTCCTCTTTCGTGTGGCTCCAGGCTAATGATGTGCAAGGAAAACACAGCCATCCATAAAGCCCCAGTGCTGTCCCCGTTTTCTTCATTTATTTTGCATTTGATTATGCCACAAGTCGGATCTTGTTTCTTTCCTTTTTTTAAAGTTATTAGTTCAAATATTAATGTAGGGATATGGCATATATTGCTGCTCTTGATTGATGCCTTCCCAAAAACAGGAAGACGTGCTCGTATGAATTTTAAGAAAGTAGGGGTCCTGCAATGCCTTGCCGGAAGAGTTTTTCAGATACATAATTTAGATGCCCTCCAGGCAGGCTTTCAAGGCATTTTTGCTGGAGGGCAAGAAAAAATAACTATGACTGTTAAAAGTAAATGATTTTTGCTAATGCACAATTAATGCCAGAGAAAAGCACAGAAGGGGAAGACGGTGATAGAAACTTCTGATTAAGTGAGCACCCTACCTTCATGTATATCTTTTTTTTTTTTTAATGATAATGATCATGATCAGTGGTGCAGAGAGCTAAAAGTTTTCATGTCATGCAAATGCTGAGTGCAGGGTCATCTGAGGAGTGTGTGAATGTGCGTGCTTAAGAGGTGACAGTCCTAGGAGGGGCTGAGAAGGCAGTGTGTTATGTGCAATGAAGTGACACAGTTACTGTTACCTATGCAGACAGCCTAGAATATATAGACTACAGAACATTTAACTTGATTACCCTGCAGTATGTGTTCACCATGGGCGTGGGGATGCCTTTCCACCGAATGGGTTTTCTGATGGCGGTTTTCCCACATTGGATTCCATAATTGACAAAGAGCTACTGCACTGTGTCAAGCACACAATTATAATTGAATTAATGATATGGGCAAGTGGGAGACACACAAAATTAACATTTGAAGAGACCTGGTTTAATTTTGTCTTTTACATATTTGTGTCTCCAACTCTACTTTAATGAAAGAGAATATACCCGCTTAATGGATTTCTTTCAACAAGCTTAGCTGAGCTCATCATTAGCTGCACATTGTTGTTGGAACCCTTTCTGTGTTGTGTCTAATGTATTTTCATTTTTTTTTTTTCTACCAGGGGATGGTTTAGACAACAGTGTAGCTTCACCTGGCACAGGTGACGATGATGATCCAGACAAGGACAAAAAACGCCAGAAGAAAAGAGGCATTTTCCCCAAAGTAGCAACAAATATCATGAGAGCCTGGCTCTTCCAGCATCTCACAGTAAGTCAAGATGAAAGAGAAAGTTTTGTTGTTTTGCCTGCTGCTAGCATACTATACAGGTTGATAACAGATTTTTTAAAAAATAAGGTGCCTGTTTTCCCTTTCTTGAAATCTGATGACTAACGGAGCAGTTAAGGTTTTGCCAACGGTCACTACCCACAGAACACGCTCTAGGAAGGAGGACATTTTTGTTTTAATAGGCCAGGAATGGACCTTATTATTCAGAATGGTCTAGGGCCCTACACAGCATGTGTAAATAAATTTGTTATTTATGCTAAAAGGTGTGAGAGCGACTTCAGATACCGCCACCGCAACCAAGGGAAATGGCTCATGAATCCATAAACGCTGCTGATTACACTCTTAATGAAAGCCATCTCCTCCAGGAGGCAAAAAAAAAAAAAAAAAAGAAAGAAAGAAAAGCAGCGCCTTGCCCCATGCGTGTCCAAGCTCATGGTATCAGGTGCAACTGTACTTGCTGGAGCCGCGTGCAAACATGGCCCATGTTTATGTGACAAACAGAGGGTTCTAGGTGCTGTAGCACCTTCGTCTATAATGTGGAGATTAAAGACTCTTTTTTAGCTGTTTAAGTCCATTTTGTTATAAGCTCACCCTGTTCAGTTCTGGGAAAAGATCAACTCTGCCACATTTTTAAAGTAATAGTGGATCTTTACCCTCCTGTTTGCATTCGGTTTTATGTGTCGGTGTATCCCGTTGACTCTGAGACTCTCATGACCAAAAAAAAAATTTACAGTATATTCTTAACAGAGGAACCAGGCGCTCGTATTTTACTGTTGGCTTGGAAATTCTGGGCAAATGGTAAAGGTGTCAGAGGCGGCTGCTTGGTATGATATTGTTTTCAGGCCATTCTCTTTAGGCTAATGCTTAAAAATAGAGTAGCCCGCTGAAAGCTGAAGGTCCTCTTTGATTATCCAACTTGTGTGTTGCCATGCTGAATGACATTAGTTACAGTGTCATGGGTCCAGGACAAGGTTCCACTTTTATTTATGGTGGTGGCTGCCACTCTGCTCTCGCAGCGGAGCTCCAGAGGGCAAGGGGTGCAGTGGTGGCGGGCAGGGCCGAGTGATAAATTCACATTCCTAAATCGGCCATTTTGATGTAAGGACATTAGTAGCAAACTAAGGTGTATCGATCTGGCCTGTGGTGTCAGGATTAGCCGGGAGGACCAACGAGGCTGCCCCGGTGTAGTGGTTATTCTTGCCTTGCAGCTATGGCCATTTCAAAGGTCAGGGCCCTGCACTGACTCGGCTCAGAGGAATTAGACAGAACATGCGGTCTCTGGGCTGATTACTTAACCAAAGACAAAATAATGAGTCCTAAGCAAATACTGACTAATTGAAAGGGCTGTAAATCCATTACATATTGGTCAGGGATAATCAGGAGTATTTAATCACTTTTATCTATTCAGGAGCACTGAAGCTGCAACAGCAAAGCCCTGAACCTTGCCATGTGGCTATTATTCTCATCATTATCAAAATTACTTCACAGCTGTTCTTTGCTACATCACCTCAGCTGGAGATTTACTAACCTGTAAAATGTTTTTAATTTGGAAGTCGAGTGAGTGTGAGGGGAGGGGCTTCTCGTTTTTTTAACCGAAGGTCGGTTTGGTTAGAGTAGCAAGTTAGAAAGGCAGGGTAGGGGCGCATGGAGGGCAGGCACACAGCTTGCTCCCCGCGAGCTCACCTGTTTGGCTTCCCCCCCCCCCCCCCCGCTGTCTTCCTTCATGCTCAGCCCTTCTCGGCCGAAGAGAGATTTCCACCGTGGCTTTCCAAGCAAACATCTCCATGTATTCGCAGTCCCTCAGTAATCAAAGTCAACATCCCAGAACAGCCGAACCTGAGAGAATTCAGCTGCTCTGTTTGCAAAGGAGGAAACTGAGACCCAGAAAGGGAAGTGATTAACTCAAGGTCAAGCTGCGACAAGGACCCAACCTTCCCTGTCCCCAGCACTGTGCCTTTTCCACCACATTATGATGACTTTGCTGAAACACTTATCCTCTTTCCCTGTGGCCTGTAAATCTCACGCAGCCTCCACCACCAATATGCTTGGCATCACGGTGGGAGATAGGGAGAAGCCAAGTGCCATTTTCTGTATTTGCTTTTAAAGCTTCCTGTTCCCCCAATCTCTCTGAGTAGAGAAGACTTTCTTTGCACCTTTCTCTTCAAGCCGACTCTCTCCTTCACCGGCCGTATTCTGGGCCTTGAGTCTCCAGTGTCAGTGTCCGGAGCCCTTTCTGGACCTCCCACCTTGTCCTGTCGGTACCTTATCTCCCACCTCCCTGCCCTGGGCTGAACCCACCGTGCACTGTGGCCACTGGTGAAAAATTGTGGGTGGCCAGTGATTGCTGGGCCCTCCTTGTGGCTTTGCTGTGCAGGGGGCTACAAACCAACCACAGCACCTTGTCTCCGCCCTGAGAGTGCTTTCAATCTGGTTAAAGGAACTCGAGACTTGGTGCAGAATTGTACGGCCAGCTGAAAATTTTCATGAATGCCTGTTCTTGGAGTGGGGAGAGAAGAATCAAAGAACCTCAGCCAGGCAGTCAGGAAACCGGCCTTTTGAGGTCGGCACGCCCCTGTAACCGGCTGAACCACAGTTAAGCCCATTAAGTTCTCTGGACCTTCCGTTGTCCCATTTTTCAAACGAGAGGGGCACAATGCAGGGTCTCCACACTGCAGGGTCCTTTCCTGCACCCATAGCGCTGGGTTCGCCTCAGGAGCACGTAGCCAGAGCCCCGTTCTGTCCCAGCCTCTGGTCATCCTTGCCTCCCTGTCCCCCTTTCCTTTTTAGTCTCCGCTAAGTGCTTTATTTTTCTCCTCCCCATGACCTTCTTTCACAACATGCCCCTTTCATTACTTTCTCCCACTGGCTTTGTCTCCCAGTCTTTCCCTCTGCTCCCCTCCCTTGCCCTTTCTACACCTCCCTTGTATCATGAGGAAATTCTCCTCAGCTGGCTTTCCCTTTGAAAAAAAAAATTTTTCCCTCTTCATCCAGATTTCACCCCAACTGCAGAGAGGAGGTTCAGTCACTTTGATGAGGATGGTCCTGTAAAACTTTTACTTTCCAATCTTTAATGAGCTGAAAGATTTACTCAGCTATAATTCTGAGCTCAGAAACCAAGAATAGAGACCCCTAACTAGCGACATGTTAATTTAGACTTTTCTTACGTGCACTAACAGGCATGAGGAAGTCCTTGGAAATAGAGATGCCCACTATATTTTTCTGTCACTTAATTAATTTCAACTTTCAAAGTGAAATGTTGGCTCTAGCTCACTGAAAATAGATGTAGTCTAAATTATTATTTCATGTAAATTTCTTCACAAATGCATGATTCAGTGTGCATTCCTCCATTCTTAGTCTCTTTAACATTATTTCAAACTGGTTTGTTCCCTTTTGTGCAGTATGACCTGTTCTTGTATTACAATAATCCCCGATGTACCCTTTTTTCTTTCTTTTTTTTAAAAAGAAGCTAATTGAATTATCTCATTATTTTAATTTGTTAAGCAAATGTATTTTGCATCTCAGGATGTGTTCTTAAAGAAGGGGGCTGCTGAGGCTTTGCCCCCTGAATGGGCCATTGGCCCATTTTGACATTCATGCATTCATTAACTAGCAGAACATAAAAGAACTCTGGTTGTATTTTTTTTTCCAAACACCCAACCAGCATGGAGCAACTTTTTCCAATAAGCCACAGGGGTCTCTCTACATATGTTCTCAACTGCAAGCTATTGTCACCTATTCTGAATACCTCAAAAGGCTCAGAGAAAAAAGAAGCCCACCTCAACAAAGGCCAACTGTAGCAATTGTTAAGCCTTAGTCTCAATATGACAAAAATCATTAACCTTCAGTTTTCTTGGAAGAACGAGTCCCACTACAACTGTAACAGTTAAAACAATCTCAAATTCCTGTGCACCACCAACTTTAGGGGAAAAGGTAATTCGCTTGCAGCTGATTGATTATATTGAAGGAGATAGTTAAACTAAATCCAAAGTGGCATTTAAACAAAACAAACTATTGGATGAATTGAGGAATATCCGTATTCAGAGTTAAGCACTTTGAATTTAAATTTAATCTGAGGCTAGATAATTCATTTCTGGTTTCTGACTACCAATTTCCAAAGTGTCTTTTAAAAATCCCCTTTAAAAAGCTCATAATAACTTAAAAAAAATAAACCCATATATGTATATGTGTGTATATATATATATGTATGTATGTTTTTAAATTATGTATATATTTAGAAATTCACCTCCTGGAAATGTTCTATATACGATTACCCCCTCCTCTACTGGTTGATGGCTCTGCCTGGCTTCTCAGACTAAGAAATCTAGTGAAGATTGAAGAAAGAATCTGTTGGAAATGTATGTGCTTTTGCTGGAAAGTACCCAATGGCAAAAGAACTTAGGGAAATCCTAGGGAAGTATATTCCTTTCACTAACACATGAAGATTATGGTATCATAAAAGTAAGCCTGCCATTACAACTGTTTTCATTTGACTTCAAAGATAGTTAAAGAAAGAAACAGCAAGAAATAATACTGGGGCTAACGGTTTATTCATAACCGTGAAACACTCTTCCACGCCAAGAAGCCCTTAATGTGCTCAGTTAGGCTCTCAGGCACCTCCACTGGCCACCTTCGAGAGCTTTCTAGTTGTGCTGCAAAGAATATATTTGATCACGGAATGAAAACTGGAAGTGCTCACACACAAAGACACCCCTTGCTCATACCAGTCTCTAAAGTTTTTCTCATTTGAAAACACGAGGCTAAAGCTCACACTTAGGGGATGTGGGACTTCTTTCAAAGATATGTGTGCAGAATCAGAAGCAAATTAAAGTGAGGTCATATTGTGCAGCCTTCTTGAAACTGCAGGTTCTAAAAACTGTGCCCTTTGTTCCGGGCAAAACGCTTTGTCCCCCTCTAGACCTCTGATGGTGAGGGAGAGTGATGAAGCCTGCCGTTCACGCGTTTCATCGTTTGGCTCCTTGTCTATTAGAGATTGTTTTATGGGATTTTGTAAGGGTCTCTGGTAAGAAACGTGAGTTTTAAAGTTTATCATCCTGCAGAGACCATATACCCAAGTTATGAGTAAATACAGCTCCCTGTTACCGTAGAAGAACACATATCTCTTCTCCAGGGAGTTCATCGAGACCATATGACAGTCAACTTAGTCATCTCTCACATTTTTTACTGTACCCACACAAAGGCACGCACATACACATGAGAGACAGAGAAAGACAGAGAGACAGAGAGATACTGACTTAGACTATTTTGCCTTTTAACTAGTTCTCTTCATCTCATGTAGACCTAGATGGCTTCTTTTCTTAAATGAGGTGATCCAGTGTCGAAGTGAAGAGCCCAGGGCCTGGCTTTCTGACTGGGGGAGGTTAGATGAGTCCTACTTGAAAAGAAGCACTAAGTGTCCTTTCGTGGGGCTTTCCAGGCATAAGATTCTACCGTGTCGTGACTATCAGTTATTCATTATCAGGGGCAAAGGAAAACAAAACACAGGGCCTGGAATCTGCCACATAGTAGATTTTTGATCTTGAGCAGCTACCTTCTCTAAGCCTCATCTTCCATATCTGTAGAATGGGGATAATTCTAGAACCAACTTAGGGTTATTGTAGGGATTGCATGAGATCATATAGATAATGTAAAGCATTCAGTCCTATGCCTGGCTCTTACAGTAAGGACATAGTGTAATTCTTACTGTAATCTAGCTGATAGGCCAGCAGGAGCCTTTGACCAGTGGAACTGAGCAGCTGAAGTAACCACTTGCTCGCGCGGTCTGTGTGAGATGGGGAGATCAGGTTTTCCCAGACAGGTCCCGGATGTCCCTCAGCAGGAGAGAACGTCATCTAAATCATGCCTTCTAGAGCCGTATAAACATTTGATGGCTGCTCAGTTATGCTAAATGATAGCATCCAAGGGTCCTGGTGCTAATGGAAAGCCAGAGTACGCTGGTGAGCCTTTGGGAGAGGGAGAGGGTGGAAGGTGAAGAAGAAACCTGTTATGGAACAGTTCAGAATGCCTCAGATGGGGCCTCCTTTTGATAGAGAATGCTCCCTTTCGCTGTAAGAGGTCCAGTATGTGAACAGAATCTAGAGTCTCCAGCTTCCTCAGCGTGTTAAAGTCGAGGCTGCCTGACAGACAGCATGTTTTTTTTTGTTGTTGTTGTTTTGTTTTGTTTTTTTTAAGGAGTCACTGAATGTGAAATTAGAAGACTGGGTTTGAGCTCTGTAATCTTGGGTAAGCTAGTCAACCTCTGAACCTATTTCCTTATCGAAAAATTAAAATAGTGAATATGTGCCCTACTTAGCTGGTTGGTTGCTACATCGGATGATGTAGTGAATGTGTGACTGGGATGTGCCACACAAATGTTGAGTATTTTGGTTTTTTGGTTGCGTACTTGGTTTCCAGCTGCCCGAGCTCTAGTAGTACCTCATGAGATCAGCAGGGGTGAGAGATGCCACGCTGCCAGCCTCGTTCATCTGTACCCCAGGTTCTCTACTCATTCAGTCCACATGGGTGTCTGTCCTTGGAGACTCTGATCATTCCTATCATGAGATCTCTCTCGAAGGGCCTTGAATGGTAAACTGAATCAGTATTCCATGGACGTTAGTTATTTCTACTTGAAAATTAGTGCCTTTATGATGCTGAGATTGATCTACTTAATACCAATCGCTATAGGCCAAATGAATACCAAATATAAAATGTTGGACTTACTTAGGCCATGAGAGATGGCCTCTCTCACATTCAGAGAGCTAGATGAGCCCTGAAGACAAGTAGGGCTGCTGGGCAGAGAAATCCTTATGTGGAAATGCATATGCAGAACACACAGCTGAAAAACAACAGCAGAGAGGACTTCCCACAAACATGCAGCGCACTGAGGCTGCCCCTAGCTGTAGCCCTTGCATTGTTTTTCTGCTTGCCAGGAGAAAACATCTGTGAATTATTTGAATGGAACCTTATACTGGAGATCGTCTGAATTGGTGTCATCTCTGTTTAATTTCGGGAAATGATGTCACAGTGCATTAAATAACAATGCTGGGTGATTTATTTTCCCATGGACATGCTGTCCTAAGCATTCCTCTTCTCTCACAATGTTTCCAATTAACTGTAAGCTTGAGTGTTCTTCCTATTTCAGAATGATTTTGAGGGGTGGGGGTGGGAGATGGGGGTGGAAAGAGTGGTAATTTCAGAGGTTTCCCAGGTTCAGAGCTAATGGCACATCTGTCATGTCCTTATTGGGACAGGGAGGGTGCTGAATGTCGGGGCTGTGATCACCAGTGCCGACCTACAACAGTGTTGGTTGGTTTTAAAGAATGTCTAAAAAAGACAGCCGGAATGTTCTGATCCTAGCTGTCCAAAGAGCCACCAGTTAGTTTGAATAGCGACCTGCATACCGTAGCTTCTGTCTTGATCAAAGTTTCTATGCACTCCTTTCCTCAGTAAAGAATAGAGGACATAAGTCAATTCCGTGTGCCATCTGTCGTCGTTTTTACAATTTCTCAAATTAAAGAGACAGGCCAAAAATCTAATGTGTTGAATCCTAGAAGCTCCTCGAGAAGAAATAAAATTGCAGCTAAATTTACTTTGACTCCCTTGAGGAAAGGAAAAAGTTGCATGTCGCTGTGTCATAACCTTTTCCTTGGAGTCCCAATTTGGTGTTTGGGATCAGAGTGTGAGGGGCTCTGCACATAAAAGCTGATGTGTTTGGGACTCCGCGGCTCTCGTCCACGTTCCGAATGGCTTTGAGGTCAAGTCCCCAGTGCAGTGGTTGTGGCAGTGGCCTTCCATGTGGGTGCCAAGGTGTGCGGTCTCCTCAGTACAGAAACATTTGGTCAAGATATTTCCAAAGTCTATCAAACAATCCCATTTAAAAAGAAGTTCAGCTGAGATAGATTAAGAAGATTAAGTCCCAGATTATGAGCGACTAGCTGACAGACACATTTTTAAAATGAGCAACTGGGTGAGAAGATTGAAGAATGAAATGCTTATTAAATTACCATCAAAAAGACACTAAAATAATTATTAGCTCAAAGTTTAACACCCAGTTTCATAAAATATCACTCTAAGTATAATTGTTTAAAAATACGTTATAGAATTCAAAGAGATGGAGAATGGAGGACCCTTGAATAAAAGAAAATAGAAGGCATGTGCATATCTGAATATTCAGCTATTTAAAGCCTCCAAGAATAGAGTGCCATTAAATGCTGTTTAGCGAGACCCGTGAATATTCATTCAGATCATAGAGAACATTTCCATTTCTTCACTCCACACGACCACAGTTTGTGAGTGTATTCCATGGAGAGGTGGTGTTATTGGGACATAAAGGCCAAGGGGACTGAGTCGTGGGAACACTCACTGTCCCTCAGCTTTGCTGCAGCAGGACAGGGTCATTAAAGTCATCTTCATGCTCAGGGTTAATTTTGATGTTAGAGACCATTGCTGCACAGATTTCAGACGACTCCTGAAAACGCCCTGCCTTCTCTGTGCTAGAGTCTGTCTTTGCAGTTTGGAACAGATTATGAAGCGTAAAGGTGATATCCTGCCCCACTGCTCCTGTTAAGAAGTAGTGACTTGGGGAGGAAGCAGGAGGTTGGTTGAATGGAATTTGCCTTTAGCACATTAACGAGCGAGCGGGGTACCACTTTCTAAATTGATTGGCAGCCGTTGTTTACAGTATGCAAAGTAATCATGGGCACCCTTTAAAGGTGTATTATCCTCTTAAAACATAATAGTAATGCCATTTTCATGCTTTTACATTTGCTATTCATATTTTGAACTGCCAAGTCCCAAATCTGCCAGAACTGATTTAAGTTGTTTTTATCTAATAGTGGATAAGTTGTCAAGTCACAATATAATGGCAGATAATTTTTCTTAAACTATAGTTTTGCTTCTTGGTTGTAATAGATAACATGAGTATTTGTTGACTCTGACTTGATTGTCCACAAAAAGAAAAATTACAACTCAAGAGATTATTATTGTGGGATTCTGAGATGACAAGAAATGAAGAGAATATTATTCTCTAGTTCCTCTGAGCATTATACAAAATTAACATGAGCCACTAATCAGCCCTCTTCCAACCACCCTGCCTCTCAGTTTACTGATATCCGATTTGCCTAACATAGCCTGATAACAAAGATCCACCCTTCATCCTCCAAATCTTGTTGCTGCTCTTAACTTAATTTTAATACCTCAGTTTTCACTTCATTATATATATGTATATACATAGATAGATTGACTGATTGATTTACTTGTGATTCACAAATATTCCAGAATTAATTTTGACTTGGAAATAGCTGGCAACTCCGTAACTAATAATTTCGGTAAGGATAATCCCATGACTCCAGTCATACTTCAGTGGTAAAATGGCTTTTTTCTCACCCTGGACACATGGTATGACCCTGTCATAAGCCGACAACCCAAGTGTACTGGGAGTGGTGTTACACTAGTCTTTTAAAAAGAAAAAAGCTTTTATCAATAGAAGAGATGAATGCTGGATTATTCCCCATAGGTTTGGTGACATGTTGGAACTCTATAAAAGCAGCCTGATTTTTTTCCCCATGGTGAAAAGTTACAGGTTCCATTTCAGTGTTCCAAGATACCTGCAGGGAGCTCATGAGTTGTTACACTTGTTTTAAACCTTGCCTCACAAAGAATTAAAAAAAAAAAAAAGAAGAAAGTGTTAAGAGGGCACAGGCAATATGAGATCATTATTAGTCAATTATCGGCTCAGTTCAGTTTTTGCATTAGTTTCTAGCAAAACATAAGTTCAGATCTGTGTGGCAAATCCCACCTACCACTTGATGGCATTTCGATGAAGACTCTTCTTACTGCTTAATCCTGAAGCTTTTATGTTTGCTAATGAACTGCTTAAGTGATAATCAAGTATGACAAAGTGAAAGGCATCAGTTTTTAATATGATCTCCCTTACCAGCCCGGGCAACCTTTCAAAAACAGTTTGAAAGTATGTATGCATGTATATGTATGTATGTATGTATGTATTTTTGCAGAGCAAGTTTAAAGAAAAGTGTGATTTGGTTCTCTTTAGTTCTTACATGCTTGTATTCTCTTGTCAGTATCTATCCCAAATACTATCCCCACCCCTGCTTGTTTAAAATGTATATGTGATTAGTTAAGTAAACAGGAGGTGCTTAAATTCTCTTGAATCTGTGGTTGCACCTGATTGGGGTAGACAGTGGAAATGTTTGGAATTAAAGAATCAGTGCTTTGCCTACCTTTGATAGTGAGGACAATCTGTTAATTTTTTGTGCTTTACAAAAACAAACAAACATCTCAGGGCAGGGAGAAAGAAATACCTACTGTTGACAGGAACACACACACTTACCCATACACACATCAGAGGCAGCCCAATTAGGATCATTGTGAAGTTATTTGAATAAGATCTTATTCTCGGCTCAACTTTTTGCTCTCTCAGCTATCTTGGGCAAGTCATTTAATTTTCTGAGTGCTGGTTCTTTCACCTTGTTGTTTTGAGTTAGCTGAGATTAGGAATAGCCCTTTGAAAAGGGCAGAATACTATGAAAGCATAAAATGATATTAATGTCTTCATATAATCCACCGAAATAATTAATTTGCTCTGTCTTAGCTCCATGAAACCTGAACTTGGATATGGGTGAAATACTCTTCAGAGGAAAATATTGTACTTGTTTCTTTTGACCTAAGTCTGTTTGGAATGAGGATCAAATCCTACAGTTAGCATGAAATGTACAAGGAAAGGGCAGAGACCTTATGGACCATTCATACTGTGGCAGGGTTTATAAGGGCATCATGAGTGAAAGTAATTTTTAAAATTTCATAAACTCAAACTTAAGAGAAAGAACTGGGTGAAAGATAGCAAAGAAACCTCACAATGAACTTACTCCCACTTGTATTATTACAGCTTTGGAGCAAGCTCCTTGGGGATTTGGATATCTTTGTTCTTTGTCCATAAACTCTTCATCCTGAGAATTAACTGGTTCACCAGTCTGCCACTTTTCATGCTAGCCAAGCTGGTGAGAATGAGCAGCTTTGCATCTCTAAATCCTAGGAGAGACATAGAATTACTTCTTTTCAGCAAGACACTAGTGAGGTTATTTTATTTTATTTTTTTCCGAAGATAGTTTCGATCTGGATGCTAAATCAGGCTATTTTTGATTCTACATCCAGAGATTTGTGAATGCTGCAGCTCATAAGACAGAATCCTGTTTGGCTAAAACATAGAATATGTATGGGAGAATAGTGGGAAAAGCTTGGAAATGTATACTGAGGCCCTAGGTTTAGACCCCATAACCCAGATATCCAGGTGGGGAACCTTTATGGAAGTTAGAAATGGTGATACTATGGTTTGAGAGTTGAGGCTGATCTTTGCAGAAGCAATGCTTGGAACCATGGCATTGGATGAAGGTAAGTAAGGAAGAGAGCACAGAAAGAAGGGGTTAGTGGAGAGAATCTCTTTGAAAACTACGTTTAAAGGGAAGAAGAAAGAAAGTAATGAGCAAAGATAAAGAAATCAGATTAGTAGGAACATAATCAGATCATGTGAAAAGAGAAGGAGTTTCAAAGCAGAGGAAGTAGATTCTGCAAAAAGATCAAGGACAATGTTGACTAAAAATAAGCCTTTGGATTTGGCACTTGGGAGTCCTGGTCTACCTTTGAATTCTACAAGCTGAGGAGAGAGCACGCGAAGTTGGAAGGGAACAAAGGAGGAGCAGAGGACAGTGCGTGGGATGGCAGGTTTCAGCAGTGGGGTGTAGCAGGGGGGAAGGGAGCTAGGCTGTAGGTGTGGAGGGGTGGAGAGGCTGACAATGCATAAGGTGAGGTTCCAAAGGAGGAAGCCTGTGAAGGTGGAGGTCAAAGCACAGGTAGAAAGGTGGGTAGGAGTCAGACACCTTTTGTAACGAATAGGAAGAAAGCTGAGGATGTTCAGAAAAGAATTGTTCTAACTGGATGAGTGGGAAATGTGGAGAGTGTGATCGGGAGTGAATTAGGAAGGCATAGCAGTGCAGCCTTGGATCAAGAGGGCCAGGCCAGAATGGACCCTCTTGGCACCATTTCATCCTTCCCCAGGCAGAGCTCAGGCACCCAGGGGCGGGAAGAGGAAAGCAGACAACAGGAAAAACTTATGCCTAGGTGAGAGGGAGAGTTTGGTTAGAGAATTCTTAAATGGCTGACTAGTTAAGTCAGAATTCCGATGAGATATTCCTTTTTTGGATCATGACTGAAAAATGATTCTGCAGTTCATCTGAATAATGAAACAACTAAGAAAAGTCAAGATATTTTTGGAAAAGAAAAATTAGAGAGGTCTTGCACTGAGTATTAGTGAAATAGATTATAAAGCTGCACGATATGGCACTGGCTACCATAATAGGCAGAATGATCATTTGAACGATATAAGAATACACAAATCAATCCAAATATATGGAGAAAGTTATTAATTTTAAAGGCATCACTTTAAATCAATTGAGAAAGGAAAAAGTAAGTCAATAAGTGTTTTTTTTGGTTAATGGTTTAACTATTTTTGAAAAAACAACCAATACTCTCCATTGAAGTAAGTGCACATTTAAGAGTTCTTTGAAGGAAATCTATTTCTTCTTCCTTTATTTAGGAGGAGAGAGAGATCTGCCCCCGCCACACACACACACACACACACACACACACACACACAC